>NW_027491210.1:681386-1362772 GCF_021521415.1 Bidens hawaiensis
ATAAGTATCCTTAAGTGAAGCAATTTCTCTTACTAAACAATCATTATGGTTTTCAATGATTCTAACTTAGGCTTCTTTTTCTCACAGTCAACACAAGACACATTAGCAGACAAATTAACAAAGATAGGAACAGAAGAACTAACCTCATTAATTTTGGCCATGCAAGCAAAAGCAGTTGGTTGCTTTTCACACGAGTCATCAGAATCAGACTTAGTATCATTATCAGAGGATAGCTCACTCCCACTTGCATCTTGGAAATTCTCATTTGATTCAAACATGGCTAAGTTTTCTTTATTTTCATTGAACAACAACCTTTGTGACTAATCAGTTCCATCAGTAGTCAGCAAAGCTTGTGTTCCAGATGTAGATGGTTTCTTTTTAGAAGATGTATCATCATCATTACCCTGTTTCACAAAAGAACTACGATATTGACTTCTAGGACCAGTGTACTCCTTCTTCGGTTTAGCACACTCCTTGGCAAAATGCCCAAATTCTTGACTGTTAAAACATTTGACTTTCAGTTTATCAAACCCAACCTTCTTGTTTAGTGATGGAAGATCTTTGCCAGTCCTTTGCATAAACATTTTCACCTTTCTGATAATCATCCCCATATTCCACTTTAAATCCATGAGCTCTAACTCATAAGGATCAATTTGATCATTGTCTTTATCAGTCAACTCACTCGTTGCAATTTTACTACTCACAAAATTCTCATAAGAAGTCATGAAGGCACATAAAAAGGCAAAATTTTGTTCAACCTCCTTCATGTTTACATTTGGTGGTGCAGAGAATTGATGTGCAGCAGTTGAAGTTCCCGACCCTCCAGAAGAACTAGAAGCACCATATAACCCAGAACTTCCAGCAGTCAAATATTATGCGCGTGGATCACTATAAATTGATATAGTATTTTCACTTGCATTCTGAGTGAGAAATGCAGTGATCGGAGATATTGTTGAACTCGAGGCATACTACCACCATAAAAAGATGGATCTTAGCTTTCCTTAGATGAGTTTTGACATTTAAGATCATATTCTCGTGCTTCAATTTTTTGCATGAATTCCGAAGCCGTCTGATCTTCATTATTGAAAAAATTATTTTCTTTCAGCACCATTAAGAAAGTTGAGTAGGAACTGGGCAAAGCATTTTTTATTGTATCTAACTTATCAGATTCAGAAGGTTCAATCTTCAGCTTGTTCATTTCAGCTATTAGATGGTTGAACCGAGTAGTCATCTCTTCAACAGTCTCACCTTTAAGCAAATTAAAATTTCTGAATTGAAACTTTAACATCACTTTCTTGCTTTCCGCAGTATTACCCATACTTCTCATTCGGATGTGTTGAAACAAAGAAGCACTAATCTTGATGCTACCGACTTGATGAAATATGTTATCAGGTAACGCCATTGTAAGAGTTGAATACGCTTTCGTTTCAATCTCCAAAGCCTTCTTTTCTTCCTGAGAATATTGTGAGATGGCTTTAGGAGTGAATCCAATTGTTTCATCTCCAATAATTGGAACAGTATACACTTTATCAAGACAATAAGAACAGTCAGGGTGAACATAACCCAGATGAGCATGAAAATGAGGTTCCCATTTTGCAAAATCGCTAAATTTCATTAACGTGGACATTCAAAATGAGACCCAATTTTCGTGTCCAATTGTGACATTTGTTGCATGAGGACATTTTGAGAAGCTAATGCATACAAACCAGCCATCTTGATAAGTAACAGTCAATCAAACTTCAAGGACTAAACTTGAGCGTATGTTAACGAACTGGAAACAGTAATATACCGAACTGTGAACAATGTTTGTAACGAACTAAAATAACGAATCAATTATAACGATTTGAATGTTATCTAAGTAACGAAGAAGCAGCAGTATCACACGAATATGATAACGAATTAGCTTTTGACGAACTACCAACGAACAAAGTCAACGAATCAGGTCAAATTGACGAATCAGTTTGACGAATTAGATTAACGAATCCAAATTCAGTGTAACGAACCAAAGTAACGAGTCTCTGAGTCAATCTTAACGAATCCGAGTAACGAATCACTAAGTCAACTTAACGAATTAGATTAAAGAATCACTAAGTCAACTTAACGAATCAGATTAACGAATCTCTGATTCAAGGTAACGAATCAAACTAACGAATTAGCTACAGTTGATAACGAATCAACTATAATTATTTAACGAATCAGGTTGTTATAACGGTAATAACAAACTCTGACAACCTTTGCCATGTGGAAAAGGTTTGTTAGATACGAGGCCACGAATCAGATCAGAAACTTAACGATTTAAGGAGTACGAATTAGAATATATAACGAAATAAGATGACGAATTGAAAGATTATGAAGATCTTCAAATCTTCATCATCAATTTCTATATTTTTGGAAAATGAAGAACACACGAACAAGTCAACAAATCCATAATATTCCTCCGATACAACACCAAATCGTGCACATAAACGCTCAAACTACTCGTAAACTCATCACGAAACCAAATCGCAACAAGCCGTATACCAAATCAATCAATTCCGAATCCAATTGATCAAAAACCAAACCCCTGTTTCGTCCAATCTCAGATTCGAACCTTAATAAACCCAAATCCAATCCAATTACCAATTCCAATCAGCCACACACTGTCAATACCTTATCAATCAATAATCCACCTCAATTCAGTCCATAACCAATCAAATCAAAGAGTAATTCAATAAATATCATACCGAAACTAAATAAAACAAAACTTATACAATTAAACCTTCAATTAACGAATTAAAACACTAGATCAAGAGCAATCGAACCCCATAAACTCTGATACCACTTGAGAATGCCTCAGATCTCAGATCTAAGATCTAAATACGATAAACACGAATCTAGTTCATGGTTACTCTTAATTAGTATGTCTATATACTATATTAGGTGTATTATGTATATATCTATATATGTTAGTAATGGATTGTGAAGTTTGATCAAGAGATATAATGGACAGAGGTACAATACGTTAATGTCAAAATTTAAATTAACAGAGGAGTTCACCTCTATATATAGAATATGGATTCTAGTTCGTTACACATTCCGTAACGAACTAGTCTCCACTTCGTTACATTACATAACAAACAAATAAACATAACGAACTAACCTCCAATTCATTAAACATCCTTAACGAATTGGGAGGAACAATAACTTAAACTTCTAGTTCGTTAAACACCCTTAACAAACTAGACTACTTTAACGAACTAGCTTAATATAATAATATAATAATCTAGTTTTCATTAATAATTAGAAAACAATAAATACAAAGATTCGAGACATAAAACCGTGCACTAACAGAAGAGATTCGTGAGGAAGATATTGGAGATATATTATCACATGAGTCGATTGATTTTGTTGCGGCCGAAAAGCAAGGTATGCCATGGTTCAACGATTTTTCTAATTATTTATCTATCGGCATTGTGTTGAAGGGGATGACCCTTTTATTTTCATGATTGATGGTGATCGGATTCTTAAAAGATTTGTGATAAAAGAAGAAGGGTTCGATATTTTAAAACATGTTCATGAAGGTTTAATGGGAATCTTGGAGCGCATGCCACGGCTCTGAAGGTATTTGATTATGGTTTTTGTTGGCCGTAGGTTGTGAAAGATTCTATGGATTTCGTTAAGACGTGTGATGCTTGTCAACACACCAGTAATATTTCATCTAAGAATGAGATGCCCCAAAACCCCATACAAACTCTTGAAATTTTTGATGTTTGAGGCATCGATTTTATGGACCGTTTTCCCATTTCAGTAGTTACAAGTATATTTGAGTGGTGAAAAATTATGTTTACAAGTGGGTTTAAGCCCAAGAATTGGCCACAAATGATGCTAGAGTTGTTGTGAAATTTCTCAAAAAGTTGTTTACTCATTTCGGTACTCCAAGGGCGATTATTAGTGATAGGGGTACTCATTTATACAATGCCGTAATGGAGAAGGCCTTGACTCATTATGGAGTTTCTAATTGCACCTATACCTCCTACCATCCTCAAACGAATGTTCAAGTCGAGAATGCAAATAGAGGGGTGAAATGAATCTTAGGGAAGACGTTGGGAATAAGTCGGAAAGATTGGTCGGAGAAATTGGATGACGCGCTATGGGCATTCAAAACCGCGTATAAGACACCGTTGGGTACTGCATCGTTTGTGTTGGTTTATGGTAAAACATTTTATCTACCCGTTGAGTTAGAGCACCAAGCGTTTCGGGCATTGAAGACGCTTAATCTTGATATTTTCGAGGTTGCGAGGAAGAGGTATTTTCAAATTCATGAGTTGGAGGAACTTCGTGATGCGGCATATTCTCGATCGTTGGATATCAAGGAAAAGACGAAAGTGTTGCACGATAGTCGTTTGAAGGGAGGTAAATACTTCAAGAAAGGTGATAAGGTATTATCATTCAACTCTCGTTTGAAGTTATTTGCAGGTACATTGAGATCAAAGTGGACCAGACCGTATTTGATGAAAGAAGTTTTCCCGTATGGAGCGGTGGAGCTAGAGAATCCGGAAAATGGAATGTCGTGGAAAGTGAATGGCCATCTTATGAAGCATTATCTTGGAGAGTCGGAGACGTCTACCGAGGTGGAGGAAACTCCCCTCGATCTATTGAACTGAATCATCGAAGGGGTTCTTGAGTGAAAACTCAAGTGTAGAGTTTGTATATTTTATCTTGATTTCATTTTTCTTTAATTTTCTTTGAGTCGCTAAAATTAGTTTTTGTTGTTTTGTTTGTGTCGTTGAGTCGTTTCAAAGAATCATTACCATCATGGCGAGAGGATTTGATGAGAATTCAGAGGTTCCAGGTAAGTTTTGCACGTAAAAATGACATATTGGGCATAAAAAGACTTGGTAATTTGTTAAAAAATTTTCAAAGGCATTTTAGCTTCCAAAAAATCAAAACTTTCTGGAAAATATAACTCGTCGCGCCGATAGACGAGGTACGTGGACACCCCCCCCCCCCCGCGACGCGATGAAGTAATGTAGGCCAAGGGGAGCTGCTCAGCGCGACCGTATATGCCCATATCAGTTTTTTTTCACCATACTCTCCATATTTTCTCACTTTTTCAAAATCCCCTTTCTCCTTCACCCAAAACCCATGAACCCTAACCCCTTTCTTCACCAAATCCACTATTTTTTAACCCTTTTCACCAAATTAAACCATAAAATCATCAAAATATCATCCTATTATCATAACCCACTACTAATTTTAACCCTATTTATCACCATTCTAGTCACTTGCACTACACTAAAATTTCAAAATTTTGCAACTTTAATCAAAGGTATGATTTCTTGTATTCTTGTACTTTTTATGTATATGTAGTGTTAGTTTTTGCTTTGATTTGGTTAGTTGGTTTTCGGATTTGGTTAAGAACTAGTGTAGGAGTTAGTTTATGGGTGCGGGGTGGTATGGTTTGGTGCATTGTTTCAGTTTGCTGGTTACGCTTGGTTGTGTTTGAAATTTTTGAAAGTCTTGTTTCATGGTTGCGGTTGGGTCGGTTTGAGTTTAACCGAGTGTATCTAGTGTTGGGGTTTTGGTTTGCGATGTTGGACATAAAGTTTTTAATTGTCGAAACGAGGGGGAAAAAGGTTTCATAAACTATATATTTTACCAAATATTGGTTTTCCACTCGTTTTTTACTCAATGTTCGTTTTGTTGGCACTTTGGCTTAATTGAGACAATTAAAGTGCCGGGAGGAGAATGTACATTGTGTCTATGTTGTAATTTTGGGTTTTGCAAAGCAACATTGTTTTTAAGTTTGGTTTTCCGTTAGATTTATTTGAAAATAAACAGTTCGTTCATACTCAATTTCCATTCAGATGAGTTCGGTTTGAAATATTTTGTAATCCGGATTTCCAAAGTTTTATTTTCATTTTTTATAAAAAAATTCGAAAATTACAAAAATATTTTATTTTTACAATTTAATTACTCCCGTTGTTTGGTTTCTTGTTTAAATTTTGTTTAAGGATGCTGGATATGGACGAGTCTAAATAATCAAGAAAGCGAAAGAGAGGTCCGGTTCCACGCCCACGAGGCGGGCCAGCCGAGGTGGTTATTACTAAACCGAAATCTCGTGTTATTGAGTATCAAAACAAACCGATCGACACGAGAAGAAAAAGTCAAAAGCTCTGCAATAGTTCGTTGTTTCAACTTGCGGAAGATTCGACGGAATATATTCGGATGGATAATCTTATTAATTCGAATCTTCTCATTTTCGAAACTATTGATTGGAATTTGTTGGATCGTATCGGTCAAAGGGAGTGAGTGGAAAAGTTGTTGGGTCCAAAGTTTAAGGCGATGTTGTGTCTTGATGAGCCGCAATACAAAGAGTTGACGTTGGAGTTTTTAAGTACTTTTCAATACAAGGATGGTAATTTTGATCAACCGAATGGGATTACATCTGCTCTCGGTAGGAAGACGTATGAGATGGATATGTTTGAGTTTGGGATAGCGAGTGTATTTTACTCTGTTGCGGAGGTTCAATTGCTGGAATTTAAGACGAGTTTGAGGGGTTCTTTAACGAAACAGAGACTAATATGTTTTACTAATGTGCAATTGGCTAGGTTTTAGGAGAAAATAGCGATTTCTTAGTTTTCGGGTAGCATGGTAAGTTCGGATATTCGATACCCAGTACTCCGTTATATTAATCGCATTTTGGTGAACACGCTTATTGGTCGACGTTCGAGTGAGAATAAAGTGAATTGTTGGATTTGTTTTGTTTGTTGGCGATGGCGGAAAAAATGCCGTTTAATTATGCTAGTAATCTGGCATGGTCATTTCACCGCATGAGACGAGGGGGAACAAAAAAAAGGTCAAAGATTGACATGGGCCCATATATCACGGTTATTGCTCGAAATTTGGGTGTTTTTCTGACTTTTAAATCGGATTACATGAGAATGGGGCCCGCGAGGGAGTTTGTTGGAATTAAAGATTTAAGGAATGCTGGGATTTTAATGCTCAGTGACCCGCTAGCATGGGAAGATATTAAAGCGGGTCCACAAGTTTAGCCACCGCCGGGTACCGAGGCTGCTGCGGCTATGTGATCCAGATTGCCCACACACTATCAGAGGCCGTTACGTAGATCTAAGAGGTCGGCTGTGCAGTTCTCGGTTTGGGAGCCTCGCCCCGATAAGATTACTATGGAGTCGTTGTATGACTGGATGGAGTCCAGTTTTGATCAGATGAGGGGGTATATGACTGGAAAGTATTATGATTTGAGGCGGACTATGAGAGAAAAAATTAGTAGAGGCAGGATGACACGTTGAGACATCTGATCACTAGGCTGAATATTGGTTTATCTGACTATCTTCGACAGCCAGATGTTGCGGGTCCGAGTGGTTCGAGTGCCCCGGGTGGTTCGGGTTATGGTTATCAGGCACCATTCTAGATGTAGGGTAACTCTGATTATGATAATGCAGAGCTGTATCAGACGTATGAGCAGAGTTCAGAGGAAGAAGAAGACGAGAAGGAAGAGGACGAAGACTGAGTGTGGGGACGGCGCGCCAGCTTTGTGAGTTTGTATCTCTTAGTTATCTATCTTTCATTTTATGATGTTTTATTTTTATTTGGTCTGTACTGATATTATTCTAGACTAGTGATGGAGGCCCAAGCATTGAGTAACGGGCCATATTATATTTGGAGGCCCATGATCGTGCTTCCAAAGGTGGCCCACGGAAATGGGCATAACTTGGCCCACGAATCTCCGTTTCGAGCCCATTACCAGTCAAATCGAATATTGAGACGAGGAGCACATTGTGGAAAACGCCTTCTAAATAAACTTATGGGCCTTTTATTGTTTTTTTTGTCATTTTTTGTCTTTTTATTTTTGGGTTTTTGTTTGGCCCATGGCCTTTTTTGGGCCTATTTCGTGTTTGAATGTCTATTTCTATCTTTCTTATGTAATTGGAAAAGACAGACTTGAATTTTGGTAATAATCATTTTTCTCTTCATTTTCCCTTAACCTTTGGGTGGGTTTGGGGATTTTGGAAGTTCATCACGGGTATTCACTGAATCAACGTGATTCGATCTTCGTTTTCATTTTACCGCTGCATCAACTAGTTGGTTGGGTAGGAGGGTTGGAGTATGGTGATTATTTTTGACTTATGAGTAACTTTTATTTTCTAGATATTGTTTTTGATGTCACTTAGGTATGTCGAGAGGAGTGGCCGTGTCCGTTCAGAAAGATAGAATGAGTTGCTAAATCTTGGTAAGCAGTCGGTAAAGAGAGCACCCATGGAAATAGATTGGCACATTGACAGTCTCGCATATTACAAGGTAAATCTTTTCCATTGGACTTTGTTTTTTTTATGTTTTTACTTTTTAGGTTTTTGATTTTACTTTTATATTTTTAGGTTTTTGTTTCTTTTTATTTTATTGAGTCGTGTTTCCGTGCTTGCATTAGGGACAATGCAAATTTAAGTGTGGGGATGAGACACAAGTGTTTAACTAACTTTAGTTTGTTTCAAAAAATAGTAATAAATAAATAAATAAAAAGTTTTAAAAATGTCCATTGAACATATTTTTTTGCGTTTAAGTGGGAGATGATGATGCTTATCGGAAATTAATAATATGAGATAATATAAATATTAAACTTTCTAGCTTTTGTGTTTTACATTTCATTGGAGTATGGTTTTATAACCTTGAATCTTGTATTGATGGGATGCCTCGGGTCCGGTGACTATGGGTATGTATGCAGTTTATTCATCTAGGTATTCACATTTCCGAAGTGGGGTTGCGAATATTTAAAAATAAATCTATAAAAGAGCAAACCCGAAATTATCTGCCACATAAGTCATCAAACATGATCACTATATGCTTAAAGTTCAAATACACTACTGACTTGATCATCCACGTTGTACCATGTGGGGTCCCCTTGCTCGCGTCCCATTACCATTAAGAAACAGACCACAAAGGACACGCCGCATGTAAACCCTACAAATGAGTTCGTGCATACTCACCTATGGTGATGGGTTCACGGTATTGCTTGATAACGGGGGTATGTCATGTTGTGGGGACACTAGCTAATTAATTAATTATACCTTAATCATATCAAATGACTGCTTGGTAGAATTTTATGCTTACACTTAGGGTGATAAACAATACCCTTGATCGTCTTATATATTCATTAAAAAAAGAGCAATAAAAGTTTTAAATCTGCTAATTTTGAGGTTTTAGTCAAGTTGGGGTGGTCTAGTCCGGTAAAAGATGAAAATAAGTGGGTCTTAATTGTGTAAACCACTGAGTAATATAATTGTTGGATCTTATTTGTCCCGGTAAAGATTAAGGCATGGGTTTATGTGGACAACAATATCGGTGATCGCGGTTCTTGCGTTTTTCTGAACTTTAAAGTAATCTATTGTATTTGAGACTACATTTTCCGATTCTGATTCCACTGCATTAGACTTTTTTCAAGAACGAAAAAAGAATAAGTGTGGGGATATTTGATATAATGCTAAATATATATGTTTCCCTTGTATATTTTATTTAATATTTAATTAGTTTTTGTTAGTTTTTAGTCAATATTTGTATACTACTAACATTATTATGTTTTGTAGGTTCCGGGAGTAGATCTTGATAATAAAGGAACCCATGCACTGCACCGCGCGACCAGGTGGCACACCCGGCCGCGCGGCGCCTAAACTCTAATATTCCATATAGTTTCATTTTGTGTTCAGTGTTGGGCCCTGTTTCAGTATATAAACACCCCTAACCTTAACTTGAACAATACCCTATAGGCATAAGATTAATTAGGAGATTACTTGAGCTATATTTCAAGATTCTTAGTGGTTTTGGAGGTAAGAGAGCATCCGGTGAAGAGTTAGACATTCGAGAGTGAAGATTACGGGTTTTATCACCTTTGATTTTCCGTTCTTTATTATTTCACCATGTTTTCTTATTGTATTATTTTTTTTTTGTTTTTGATTACATGATGCTATGCTAAACTCTATAAATTATCTAGGTCATGATGAACCTTTGTTTGGTTGAATTTTAATTGGGATTACGTTCGTTATGGATTTTATGATTGAAGTAAATTGCCGAGTTTGATTTAGTTGATGCGTATGATTACTTGAATTTATTTGCTTAGGTTAATGGTTTCACATTACCCTTGTTGATTGTTTCATAGGATAGAGTTTTGTTAGGTCATTTACTATGTGTTCTTGACTAGTTTGTGATTGATATGCATTAAAATCATAGAAATAATAAAACTAATCAAAAAAATAAAAGTGAGCTGCTAGTCTAGAAAGATGTAAGGTGATAGGTTATTAATAGATCTCTTTATTTATCAGGATTGCTAGATTTAATTCTTCGTAAGGATTTCGTCTAGATTTGATTGTCATCTTAGTCTATTAAGTCAATTAAGTTTGCTTAGCTATCTTTGATTTCCGCTCTGTAAGGTAGGACTTCGCCATAAAGACACTTAAACATAAACAATTAAATAACCATTAGGAAGTGTAATATATATAACCGGTGTGTCTTAAAACTTGTTAGAAACTCATAGGTGTCTTCTTGAGAAGAGTCAAGGGTCCTGTTCGGGTTGTCTTCCAAGGGTTTTTCTTAAGATCCTAGTTCCATAACTTAATTTTCCTAGTTAAATGATAGCCATAACTTAGGGGATTCTAGCCTAGGTAGTTACTTTCATCATATGAATTAATTTAAAGTAATTTACTAGTCTATTAGTCTTTTTAATTAAATTAGGGTTTTAAGAGTTTATTAATAAAATATTAATTAGAGTTTAAGTAATCATTAAACTTTATTATTATCCAAATAATTAGGGTGAAGTTTTAGTCTAACATTAATTAGTTTAAAAACCCCCTTTAATAATAATATTTAAATAGTTGTGTCAGTAAGTCGAGTCTAATTTGCTAGTTAGGTAACTTAAAGAGTCTCGTGGGTTCGATATCCGGAATTACTTAGCTGTACTAGAGTCGACCAGTACACTTGCCGGTTAGTAGTTTAAGTTAACATAGTGTATAGATTAACATAATTTTAGTTAATAATTATTCGACTACTTTTAGCACATCAGGGGACCTATTCAGGTGGATTATTATAAATGCATCTTTGCTCAGAAGACATTAGGAGTAACTCTACCCAAGCCAAGTGAAAGATGCAAGAAAGGAAAGTCTAATGAAACCTTGGATCTGTTGGTAGAGTTTGGTGCAAGATATGTGATGTTTATGGTCATCACATAGACTCATACTGGAACAAGAACAAAGAATTTTATGTTATTCTTGATTTCAAGTTTGGTCAAGACTTAAGTTTGTGCTAGAAGAAGTATGAATATTATCTTGGAAAGGGAAAATCCATTAAGAATTCAGAGGTTGTGAAGGGAAAAGAAGTGAGAGAAGAGATCATAGTGATGGAAAAAAGTGAACAGTCACCAAAGAATGATGCATTTAGTGTGACTATTTGAGGCATCTTGAAAATCAGATTTTGGAAATGTTAGTCCATTTAAGAAGAAATTCTGTTTAAAAACTTAATGGTGATGAGAAATTCCTTTTGAAACATGGTTTTGAACCAAAAGGATCGTTATGGAAGTCAAAGAATGAAGTCCCAAAGATAACTTTGAAAAGGGATGAACCAGTTTTGCAAGAATATTTAAGTTTGATAGTATACAATGGGAAAAATGAAGAACATGATTATGATAGTGATAAATCATGTGAAATAGGGTATGAAGATCCGGTTCCATCTAAAAAATGATAATGACCTGCTTGAGGACGTACAAGTCTCTTTGGCTTGTGTTTCACTCCAAAATTAATCAAGTTTTCTCTTTAATGTGTAGGAACAGTCCATAGAGCAAAATGACATTTGGTACATGGATAGTGGATGTTTCAAGCACATGACCTGCAACAAGAGATCACTAATTAATTATGAAGAGAAGTATGAAGGACCAATTGTATTTGGAAGTGATGAGAATGGTGGCAAGATTGTTGGAAACGGAATTTTGACTAATAGAAAAGTGTCATTTGATAATGTATTATATATAAAGGACTTCAATACAATCTATTGAGAATATCACAAGTTTGTGATAAGGGGCATAAAGTGGGATTTGATGACTCGCAATGTTTTATTCTGAAGCCTGAGTGTGTGCTCCCTCCTGACATGATCATGATAATGGCTCCTAGAAATGGAAACCTATATGAACAAATAATGAAAAATGCATTGTCAAGAGGAGGAACAAGATTTGTCTCAAAGGCTTCAGAAAATGAATCAAGTCATGGCATAGGAAATTGTGTCATGTTAATTTAAAGAATATGAACAAACTTATCAAGGGTGAACATGTTATTGGTTTACCAACATGAGAGTTCAAGTTAGATTATAAATTTTCCTCATGTATGAAGGGTATACAACACAAATCATCACACAAGATAAAATTGATAAACTCTATTGAATAAGTACTTGAGATACTTCACATGGATTTGTTCAGTCCCGTGAGTGTTCAAGTATTGGAAAGAAGATATTTTGTTTGGTGATCATTATTGATAATTCAAGATACACATGGGTATATTTTTTGTCTACAAAGGATGAGACTGCTAAGTTGATCAAGGGCTGTGTAACAAGACTTGAAAATCAATTGGATAAAAGAGTGAAGGTTCTAACAGGTGATAATGGGACATAGTTCAAAAATGGAGTAATGACTGAATTTTGTATAGTAAAAGGATTTTTTCAACAATTCAGTGCTCCTAGAACTCCTAAACAAAATGGGAATGGAGAAAGAAGAAATCTTACTCTAATTGAAGCTGCAAGAACCATGACTGCTGATGCATTTCTGCCAATCTCTTTTTAGGCTGAAACAATCAATACAGCCTGCTATGTTTAAAATAGGGTGCTCCTCAACAAAAGTCATAACAAAACTCCATATGAGATTTTGTTCAATAGGAAGCCCTATGGCAAGTTTCTTAAGCCCTTTGGATGCAAATGTTCATTGCTAAACACCAAGGACTACTTGAAAAAATTTTAGGCTAAGTCTCTTGATTGTTTCTTTGTTGGATTTTCATCACAATAAAAAGCTTATAAAGTGTATATTAAGAATCATTTATGTGTGATTGAATCATCTGACATTGTATTCAATGAGAACCATTTCAACACTGTTAATGGTCCTAGTTGGCTGTTTGATCTTGAAAATCCCATCAAATCTTTGAAGATATTCCCTGAGGACATTGAAGGAAGTTCCTATCAAACAACTGTTCTTGAAGCAACATCTGCAATGAAAATGGATTTGGACAAACTATGGTCCAAATTTGTTGATGACGAAATTAAAATTCAATTCAAGAAGAAGAAAAATGTTGAGAGTGTAAAAGCTGAGAATGATATAACCAATCAAGAGTCAGAACCTGCAGTAATGACTGAAGTTCCATCTCAAGATGTTGCAGAACTGAAAATGTTCAGACAAATTGTTTGAATCCATATTCAATAATCTTGAAATCTCAAATGACATTGCTTCCACTTTAAACATTGAAGATCAACAACATGATGAACCAGATCTTAATGTTACCAACTTGGATCCTGCAATCACAACAAATTCAATTACTTAAACCACCTCTACTCAAAGAAATTATCCACTTGAAGACATCATTCGTGACCAACATGAAAGGGTAACCGGGAGTGGATATGAAATGGAAAACATTTGTCTATTCCCTTGCTTTCTATCCCAAATAAAACCAAAGAACATTGTATAAGCATTAAAAGACAGCAGATGTGTAGAAGCTATGCAAGAAGAACTGACACAATTGTCTAAATGTCTGGGAACTAGTTGATAAGCCAAAGGAAAAATATGCAATTGGCACCAAGTGAGTTTTCAACAACAAAAGAGATGAATGAGGGATTGTAGTAAAATACAAAGCTAGAATTGTGGCACTTGGTTGCTTACAAGAAGAAAGCATTAAATTTGAGGAAGTATTTGCACCTGTGGCTAGAATGGAAGCCATAAGGACTTTTTTGGCATATGCTGCTGTAAAGAACATCAAAGTCCTTCAACTTGATGTCAAATATGTTTTTCTAAATGGAAAAATAGATGAGGAGGTTTATGTGACTAAATTTCCAGGCTTTGAGGATCATGATATTCCTAACAATGTGTATAAATTAAGCAAAACCTTGTATGGATTACATCAAGCTCCAAGGGCTTGGTATGATGAGTTTTCAAACCATCTT
The DNA here is from genome assembly GCF_021521415.1 of Bidens hawaiensis. NCBI lineage: Eukaryota > Viridiplantae > Streptophyta > Magnoliopsida > Asterales > Asteraceae > Bidens > Bidens hawaiensis. The sequence goes on from NW_027491210.1 coordinate 695,562, forward strand.
CTTTGTAATGGTTTCTGTAGAAGAGCTACTGACAAGACCTTGTTTTATAAGAAAAGAGGAAATGTTTTGCTTCTTTTGCATGTTTATGTGAATGATATCATCTTTGGATCTACAAATAAAGATATGTGCAAGGAGTTTGAAGCAGTGATGAAGTCCAAATATAGCATGAGTTCAATGGGAGAATGAATTTGTTTCTTGGATTGCAAGTTCAACCGAAACCTGAAGGAATATGTTGGACCTAAAAGATGATCAAGGAAGATTGGAATCTTCTCAACCTCCTCAGAAATATGCTAAGTATGGAATTTGAGCAAACCGGGCACTTATAGCAAGCTTTATACTTATTCAAGCAAGGTATCTTATTTTGAGTAAGTTTATTTTCTGATATTCTTCAAAGTGTTAGGTTTGAGAAAATTACACTTCATCAAGCAAGGTTGTTTTTTTCAGTCAAGCAAGGTTTGCTTAAGAGCATACTCTTGACTTATCCAAACTTAAACCAAGTAATTTGGTGGGTCGAGCAAGGATTCAAATAATATGAAGTTAATGGAATTGTTATAAGATTTCTACGAGCAAAGTTCAACCTCGAGGAAGCTAAAATATCTTGAGCATAATAAGTTTGCTAGAATAATTCCTAGACAAAAGGTTGAAGAGATCAAGAAAAACAAGTTTGCTCATAGAATATCTTCTAGCAAAGTTTGACTATATCATGAAGATTGAAGATTCTTTTCTAAGAAAAATATTTTAAGTAAAAGCCTACTGGAAGGAATGTTTAAGCACACTCAAGGATTACAAAGTCTGCTCGACAAATACAAAAGCTACTCGAAGATCTATTTGACACCTTTAATAATTTGGAATATGTTTGAATATGTTTTACAATAATTAGGGTTTCTAGAAGGTGTCGGGTGACACTATATAAGGGAATAGTAGGTCAAATTTATGACAACGGTTGATTACACACTTTTCCAAGCATAGATAATATTTTGTACGAAAAGCAGCCGTACCTGACATCCTACCTGAAACCCTAAAGATATTTCCTTTGTATTTTCACCGATTACTATGAATGAAAATCTTTTGAGTTTATAGCGTGTTTGTCGGCTTTGTGTTATTAAAGCAGCAACTTGATTATTATTGTTTCCACTAGTATTAATCAAGGAGTTCTCACTTAGTTATTTCGTAATCCGTCTTGTCAACATTTGTGGGTTACGAGTTTGTAGTGATAGAATCGACCCTGACAGAATATTTATCAATCAATCCAAGTATATTAAAGATGTCTTAACCAGGTTCAAATGCAATGAATTGAAGACTATATCAACTCCGATGGACACAAATGAAAAGATGGTAGCTGATGAAAAAGGGGAGTCAGTAGATTAGCATGAATACAAAGCCAAGATAGGATCATTGATGTACTTGACTGCATCCAGACCTGACATCATGTTTGCTGTTTGTCTTTGTGCAAGATTCCTAGCCAATCACAAAGACTTTTATATGATTGGCTGTCAAAAGAATATTTAGATATCTGAAAGAAAATCCTAACTTAGGGATTTTGTATCCAAAGAATAGATCTTTTGATCTATTTGTATACACTGTTAGTGATTATGATGGTTGCAACATGAGTAGAAAATCTACTTCAAGTGGATGTCATTTTTTGGGAAACAGAATAGTGTCTTGGCAGTGTAAGAAGCAAACAACGGTGCCAATATCAACTGCAGTAGCTGAATACAATGCTGCATCTGCTAGCTGTGCCCAAGTTTTCTGGATTCGTAATAAAATGCTGGACTACGGTTTAAATTTTCTAAATACCTCTATTCTCATTGATAACACTTCTGCTATGTTTATAGTTAAAAATCCCGTGCAACACTCTAAGACTAAGCATATAGATATTGGACATCATTTCATTAGAGATGACAATTAAAAGGGTTTATTTGAAATGAAAAGGGCTGAGACCACTGATAACTTGGTTGACTTATTCACCAAGCCATTGGAAAAAACTAGATTCAACTTTCTATTAAAATACTTAGGAATGATAAATTCTGATGAAATCTGATTGATGACATGTGCTTATGTGCTACCTGGCAATCTTTTCATGTTTTGTGTGTCTTTTGATGTGTTTGCTATCTATATGTGATTACTGATGGAATTGAATGTTGTGTGAAATTTTGTGCTTTATACTATAGGTTATCATTCTTTGATTGCATGTGTGATTGCTTATATGATTGCGTATATCTTTGAATATCTTGAAAAATGAATATGTTCTCATGTGTGTGTCTAACTTGATTACATATGTGTTTGAATCTGTCTGATAACTGTTTCAGAAGTTTGAATATGTCTAAAGTTTTTGTGTCAGTTGAAAATCAAAAAGAAATTTTATATAGAGACAAATTTTTTTGACTTAAGAGCAAAGACTTTTGGTGATTGCACAAAGAGATATGATAAGATTATTTAGTTATATGCTTTGAAGAAGCATGATTTGGTCTAAACTAATCATTAAGTTTAAAGACTTTGAAGAAGTCAAGAAGTTTTAAACCGGAAACGTGATCCAACATTAATTGGGAAATGATAGTAGATTGACTATTTACAGCTAACATATGGATTTGTTAGGCTAAAAGGACTATTTGTGCAGTCAATAATATGTATGGTACCTTTCCATGGTGTGTAAAATCTGATGTGATATAAACTAAAAGTATTTCTAAACTCAATATGGATCAACATTTTGAAGAAGTATGCATGCTTCTGGATAAATCTCTTCAAATGATAGGCAGAAAGGTAATTATCTAGTCATACGCAAGTCTGTTGGTGTTATGGTCTGAACAAAAATGAAACATCTTATAAATGACATAGAATAAAAGGTGCTTTAATGAAAGCAATCAACCTAAAGTTGGTAACTATACAAACTTGAGGGATTACAACTAGAACTACATAGGTGGGGCATCAATGTAGGTCCTAAACACCTTGAAGTTTGTGTGGCATGTCAGTCCAACTTTCAACCTTTAAGTTTGAAATTTTAAAGAAAATTAATCAATTTGAAAATCTGTTCTTTCATCGAAAGAATTTTGACCAAGAATTTTGATCAGGAAAAAGCTTATTAAGGTTTGAGAAGAGATAAGAAGCATCATAAGTCCAAAATTGGGGTCTATTTATGTTTTATGCAAAAACTGAACTTTAATAATATCACTTATGCAATGAAAATCATGCTAAGTTTCAGAAATACATGTCGTTAACCTGTCTGATGTGTCATAATGATGCTGATAATGAAATATTGTGATGTGATTTAGTTGATATGATACCAAGCCGAGAACTTTCCAAAAGGAAACTATTTTTGAATGGATAAATCTGAAATTTGATCTCTTTTCACCATTATGTTTAAGCTTTGTGTCATCAAAGTGCCAATAAGTTTATGTGCTAAGAGTTGAGATATTTTAATAATAAACTTCTTTGTGTATTGTGATGAACTTGTTATGTTTTTTTTGCATGATTTAACCATTTCGAGTATCTTCATGTTCTTCGAGCACACTGTCTATTCAATTTACCCTTGTTCTTAGTTGATTATAATAAGAGTTTCGAGTATACTTCATGTTCTTCGAGCATACTTCGTTTATCTGTGTAACCCTTTTTCTTAATTGATTATCTAAAGAGTTTCAAGTATACTTCATGTTCTTCGAGCATACTCTGCGTATTCGAGTATATGTTTTGTTCTTAATTGATTATCTAAGTGTTTTCGAGTACACTTGATGCTTTATGAGTAAATTCTGTTCTCCGTGCATACTGAATTTGTATTCGAACAAAGTTCACTTTTTACATGTTTGTTGCAGCTTTTTACTGTGTCCAGGTAGAGTTTAGGATTGGCGACCACAAAAGATATTTTTTGCGATATTTAGACATTTTTCTAACTTATCTTTTTCGGGAACTTATTTTATCTCGAGTAAAGTATTGTGCTTGATATTTTATACTAGGTTATCATGCTTGTGATTAGTTTCTCAAGTAAACCTTGTATTCTCGAGTATACTATTTTCATTTTATTTCTTAGATTAATTTCTGTGACTTTAATATTGTCGAGTATACTTGCATTCGAGCATACTTGATTTTGGCAGCTTGCTCGAGCAAACTTCGTGTTTAAAATTTGAAAGGTTTTTGATTGTTTGCTTGAACAAATCAACAAAAGACATTTAAAACCCACTATCAAACAAATCATACGACATAAAAGGGGGACTTAGAAACTTTTCATTCACTTTCTCCTTTTACCACTATTGTATTGTGTATGCTCATGCCCTAAAATCGAACCGTTGCTCTTTCAATCTCTTTGTTTGTGCTCTTATATTCCAATTGCGACTTGGTAAGATTCATATTAACGATTTCCGACACCTACTAGCTAGGTTTAGAGTTTTGATTTTATCGATTACTTACTAGTGTGTTTTGTGTGTAGGTATACAAATTGTTGAAGAATTGGTTCTTAAAGACATCTATCTTTCTTTAATTTTACCTACATGCATGATCAATCTTATGTTCAAGTGACTAATTTTTTACTTTTAATGTGTTTTTTTGTGAATGTGCAGAACATCTGGCATTCAAATTTGAACGTAAACATAAAATGTGTGCTTTACTGGAGGTCAATGATGAAAATGGCGAACTGGAGATAATAATAAATTGGCTAAATCAGTCAAACATTCGTTTTGCCTTGACAACAAATTTAGTTATAAATAGAAATCATCTTCAAGATTTCTTGAAGTCTGTAGAGTTTGTAGATGATATAAATGGTGCACGAATTGAATCTGATGTGCTTGGTTGAGAAATTGAAATAAAAGAGCAACGAATCAGAGAAAGACTTTAGCTGAATTATAACTATGATGATCAGCTCCTATATTCCCAAGGACGATTGCATAGAATATTCCAAGAAACAATAGGATATCAGGGAAACATAAATGAAGGAAAATTTCAGAAGGGATGTTGGGATCAAGAATTGATCAAGGAAGATTGGAATATTCTCAACCTCCTCAAGAAAATGTCTAAGTATGGAATACGAGCAAACTAGGCACTTTGAGCAAGCCTAATACTTGTTAAAGCATGATATCTTACCTCGAGCAAGGTTAACTTCTGGAATTCTTCTAAGTGTTTAGTTTGAGCAAACTGCACTTTATTAAGCAAGGTTGTTGTTCAGTCGAGCAAGGTTTGCTCCAGAGAAAATCCTTGACTTAACCAAGCTTAAACCAAGTAATTTGGTGGATCGAGCAAGGTTTCAATAAGAGTAATCTCAATCACACTTATAGGAAGTTGATGGAATTATACTAAGGACTTCTAAGAGCATGGTTCAACCTTGAGCAAGCTATAGTGCCACCAGCTCACTTAGTTTGCTAGAATAAGTTATCAACAAAAGGTTGAAGAGATCAAGAAGAATAAGTTTGCTCGTAGGATATTATCAAGCAAAGTTTGATATTAACATGAAGATTGAAGTCTGCTTTGGGAAAATATTCTAAGTAAAGCTTGCTCGGAGAACTGTTCTAGCACACTTGTGGATTACAAGGTATGCTCGACAAAGACAAAAGCTTACTCGAAGACCTATTTACACTGGTAATATTTTGAATAAGTTTGAATGTGTTATGTAACAATCATTAGGTTTCTAGATAGTGTCAGGTGTGCCTATTTAAGAAAGGTTTATGTCACATTTATAAAGGGGGAAGAATACAGTGATTTGACGGCTGATTAGACTTTCTTAGCAAACAGACTATCCTTATACAAAAAGTAGCCTCACCTGACATTCCACCTAGAAACCCTAAAGCATTTCTTTTGTATTATGATTCATATATCAATGAAAATCTTTTGAGTGTCTTTTGTGTGGTTGTCATCTTTATGTTCTTTAAGAAACAACCTGAGTATTATTGATTCCGCTTCTAGTATTCATTGGGTTTTCACATAAGCATATTCGTAACCGTCATGTCAACATTGAGTTGTTGGTTACGAGGTTGATAGTGATAAATCTATCATGACAAGTGGTATCAGAGCTTCGTTTTGCTTTTGTGAAGACCAATTTGTTGTTTTTTAGACTGGTCGTGAAGCTTATGTTGAATATTAGTTGATTTTGAAGAAGAAGATGATGACGTCAGCTGAGCACTGTTTCATTGAGCTGTGACGTCAGTTGTTCTGTTCTTCATTTTTCAAATCTACAATCATCTAAGGTTTAAAAGTATTCTAATCTCAGATTTACTTTGTTTATTGTTTGTTTTGAGTCTAGATCTTGGTATAATCCATCTCTTTTCATCAGATTCAAGGATTTTATCCTCATATCTGAGTATTTTTCAACGTTTGTTAAAATTTTAAGTTATTTTCATTTCAAAAAGATTATTTAAAAATACCAAAAATATTTCTAAAAAAAATGACCAAGAGGTGTCTACTAACAAGATTCCAAGATTGTTAGATCAAAAAAACTACGTCAAGTGGAAAGTTCTGTTTGAAGCTACAGACTGCTACAATGACACTGAAATTCGGAACTCTATCAAGAATGAATCATATGTTCCCACTGAAGCAACGAACAACAATCAGTACCTTGAAAGACAGATGAAGAAAAGGGATGAAAAGGCTCTGTCTATGTTAAAGTTGGGTTTGTAATGGGAAATATTGACAAGTGTGAATCATCACACATCTGTAAAAGCTATGTATGATTTTGTGGTTTAGATGTTTGAAGGAAATACTGAGTTAAAGGATATCAAGAAAGACAGATTGAAGCAACAGCTTGATAGATTCGAGTTTAAAGAAGGAGAAAGATTGAAATGTGTGTTGCAAAGATTTGTGACTATTGTCAATGAAATCAGAACAACTGATCTTGCAATCTCTGATTTTGATCTAAATAAGAAGCTGCTTTCTTCCTTATGAGGAGGCAACTAGAAAGGAGGAGGCAAACTTTCCTAATTTCAAGCTTGATGATGTTATCAGTTTTCTACAAGCAGTTGAGCTTGAAATGATTGAAAATCATATTATTAAAGAAGAGAAACCAAGCTTGCAAGTTGCTAATGCTCTAATAGATCCAATGGGAAACTTTTCAACCAAGAATCAACAACAAGTTCCCATCATTGAAGAACCAAGTGACATTCTGAAACTCCAAGAGTGTTTGTGGAAAGCCAATCTGAACAGCAAATATTTAATGTCCAGATGATAGATGATGGTGATACATCTTCAATGGCAAGTGGACATGTAAGGCCCCGAACCCGGTAGCCCTACTTTAGCGTCGGATTTACTCATAAACACAGTTCTTCAATCAGAGTTTATTAAAACTTTTCGCGGAATATAAAACATCAATCATTTGTTACAAAACGTTAAACTTTTTCTTTGATACCATAACACAAAACTTTATTTTTAAAACATCTTTACTTCTTTCTTCAGATGCCAGCCGTTCAATCCATGCCGTGTGTCGTCCTCATGCTAACTCTGTAATCAGCTCACCTGCGTGCATACTAAAAGTCAGCTACGCTGAGTGAGTTCTAGTTAATCGAACGCCATACAATACATACACATACATACATATCCGTAGATACATATCCATACTTCACTAGTTACCCTTCTGTTCTACATACACACTTACTACCATACATACACACATATTTATAACCACTAACCTCAGTCTACCGTGAGTACGTTCATAGTCCGCCGTCTATACCTGTACTCAAGGTCGTGAACACGTAAAAGGTCCGCGGTCCTTACCTATGTTCACCCTTTATGGTACGTGCAAGGTCCGCAGTCCTTCCCTATACCATCCTACATCCACAACACGTACAAGGTCCACAGTCCTCCCCTATGTTGCAACCTAAACCATAGCACGTACGAGGTCCGCAGTCCTCCCCTATGCTACCACAATACAACTACAGCACGTATAAGGTCCACAGTCCTTTCCTATGCTGATGCCTATCTATAATACGTATAAGGTCCGCAGTCCTTAACTACGTTGTCGTCTATTATCTGTAACGCGTATAAGGCCCACCGTCCCTATCTACGTTTACGTCTATCATCTACTTTACGTATAAGGCCCGCAGTCCTTAACTACGTTTACATCTATCATCTACTTTACGTATAAGGCCCGCAGTCCTTAACTACGCCATCACCAGCCGAGTCTATGTCCGACAAAAGCTAGAGGGATTTGCCATCCTAACTTACTATGTCGAACGTAGAACTCACATACCATTCGTGTAACTGCATACACCTACTTCACATATACAATAATTACATCATAGCATAAGAACACCCTAGGCGTTCTTTACATCATTCATTTAACAACCATACCTCTTGTCGATACGTGCAATATCCGAAGATCGTTCACGCCCCGACAAGTATTCATTTGTAATGTTCATACATCTTCGATGTATAATATTCGTACCTTTATTTTTGACCTGACAGTACGCGCAATATCCGAAGATCGTTCGCGTACCGACAAGCAACCATTCATAACCATCACATATATCACATATGGCATACACTTATCACTTAGGATAAATGTATTAACAACACATCGAGTATGCACACAGCCCCGAAAACATAACACATAAATGGGGCTAGAAACTCACCTGAATACTGTTACGCTCTCCGTTAATAGTTATTCCCCTCTTGAGCTGCGCACGGCTAACTGTATAATATTTACACGTATCAATTAGCTACTACTACTTATGTTGCGTTTCTATCTTTATATGACCCACAACGAACGGGGGTCCGGGGGCAGCGCCCCTGGTAGCGGGGTTCTAGGGGCGGCAGCCCCTAGCGGGGTCCAAGGGGCAGAGCCCCTGGCTGGGGTTAAGCTGCCAGGTCAGCTTGGAAAAATTTTATTTTCGATAACTGCCTTAACACATTTTCCATTAGGTTTTTAATTTATTTTATAGACGAACTTCGCTTCAGGCGAAGTTAAACCTTAGGCGAACTTGGAAACAGCTTGGTTCTGGCTTGATTCGATCGAATAGGAACACGTTCGATCGAATAGGAACACGTTCGATCGAATACATCACGTTCGATCGAATAGGAACACGTTCGATCAAACAGGAACACGTTCGATCGAATAGGAACACGTTCGATCGAATACAACACTCATTCGATCGAATACAAAACTCATTCGATCGAATGAGTTGGAGACCATTCGGTTGCTTCCCTATTCGGTCGACTGGACTTGTTCGATCTACGCATTCGATCGAATGGACTGATTCGATCGACTGGTTCGATCGAATGAGTCTGATTCGACTCCTTCAAGCTGGGCGACGGAGAAACCCACGGGTTTTCCAGATTTTCCAGATTTTTGACCCAAAATCGAAGTTTTTGACATGGAAATGCTCGGGATTGAAAGGGCTATCGATCCCTAGTACTTTTAAACACAAAAGCTTGTATTTTGACACCAAAACAAGGCGGTTTTTGACCCGAAAACTCAAGTTACGAAAATGGGAGTTTTTGCTCGATTTGAGGTCGAAAATGGTTATGAAAACGGATGATTTTCGAGGGGGACTTACCAAAAACGATTAGGAACAAGATTGTGGACTCGGATTTGTGATTTGAGAACTTTCTCTCTCTAGCTTCTCTCTCTAGAAATGAGAGTGTTTGGGTGGGTGTAAGTGAAGGAAGATGGTGAAAATGGTGGAAGTGTCAAGAACTTTCGTTTATATACTACGGGTTTGGTTAGGCTCGGGTTGGCTTCCTACGGGTCGAGACAGGCCGAGTTCATAAAATAACTAAGCCCAAGACCCGTTCCTTACTCGACATTAAATAACTAAAACGTGAAATTACTAAACATAACTTTCTTTATTCAACATTATAAATTTTAGGATGTTACAGGACATGCTTCATATGTTCCAAGAAACACAAATCAAGGAAATGAATCTTTGGCCTTTTTCTCAATGTTCACTGAATGTTAAAATGCCTTTGTGGCCAAAAATCTGAGTCATACTAGTGTGGTGCAAGAGGACTTGGAGCAGATTGATGTAGATGATCTGGGAGAACTAGATCTTAAATGTCAAGCTGCCATGTTAGCTGTGAGAAGCAAGAGACTGTATAACAGAACAAGATGGTCTACATTTTCTGGATCAAATGACAGGATTGGATTTGATAAATCCAAGGAAATATGCTATAACTGTCAAAATCCTGGTCATTTTTCCCGAGAATGCAACCAACCAAGACAATTTCAAAACAAAAACCTTCAAATAGATTAGTTTCAGTCTCAGAATCAAGCTCAAGGTCAACAACAGAGACATTTCTATAACAACTTTCAATAACAAAACTAACAGAAAATCATGCCTCAAGGTCCTACAAATACCTCCTCAAGGTTCTACAAATCAGAACATAAACAATGCAACTTAGCTAAGAAATCAAGGTAATGTTGCTGTAGCACAACAACCACAAGATGATTTGTTTGGCTGGAGCAATCTTGCTGAAGATATTGGAAAGGAAAATATTGCATTTATGGCCAAAATCAATTATCCAGCTGAATCTTCAACATCTCAGGTAAATTTAAATCTCTCAACTTCGGAATTACTTGATATGCAAGATCTATTGAGAAAAGAGGTTGGTCATTTAAAAGCCGAGTGTTTCAATAAGGAAAACATAATTAAGTGAGTGAAATCACTTATGAAAATCAAATTAAAGGTTTAGAAGAAGATTGTATGGACAATTATAAAACACAATCAAGATACACTGCAGAAATAGAAGGATTGAAAAAGATTTATTTGGAAGAAAAGAATTATAATGCCCAACTTCAAGTTGAAGTTGAATTGCTGAAAAATCTTGTTTCTACTTGAAATATCTTTGGAAAACTGAAAAAAGATTTAAGAATAAGACAAGTATAAAGTTGTTCCACCACCCTTTAATAACAGTTATTCATTAAAAGTGGACAAGGAGAAAAGAGAAGCATATCTTGAGCAGTTCAAGAAAATTTTTGAAGAAAAAGAAGAATTTGTTGAGAATTATAAGATGGTTGGTGTTGATGAGGAAAGAGAATCTATGTTGAAAACTGTTGAAACCAAAGAAAAGGAAGCTGAAGAATCTTTTAAAGTTAAAATTTGTATAAAAGATCAACATTCAAGTGTATCATTTGAAGATAACTCAAGTTTGTCAACTGATCAATGCTCAAGTTGTGGGAGTATAAAGGGTAAGGACAAGAAAAGAGTGAATTCAAATAAGAAGATTCCAAGACTACCCAAAATCACACCAATAATGAAACAGATATATGAACAAATGAGAAGAGATCACAGACCTTTTGATATTTGTGGTGGGTCTAAAAGTAAGAAAAAAATGATATTCAGACAAGCATAGGGTCATCCAAGAACTCAAGTATCAAAGTCAACAAGAAGAATGATGAGATCTTCAAAAGTGAAGATCATTTTCTACAAATCTATCCTGTATTCTCCAATCAAGAACTGTTTGACATCGGAGGTGTGGAAGAATTGGAAGATTATGCTAGGAGATGGTTGAGACCAAGAAAATATGATAAGTTGATTGAAAGTTCTCCAAAATAGGAAAAAAGTGAACTTTGTAAAGAGTTCAGTGGAAAGAGGAGATGAAAAGATTGAAAAATTCTTACCTTTCTCAATCAATTTTGATGGTCAAATTACTCATCAAAACACGATTGGAATTGATCCTCCAAGACCAAGTGAAAGATTTAAAAGAGGAAACTCAAGTGCAAGTTTCAAAGGTCATGTATGGTGCAAAATCTGTGACATTAATGGTCAACACACTGATTCCTGTCTAGAAAGGTTCTCACTTGAACCATTTCATGTTCCAGACTACACTAAGTTTGATTTTGCATTTTACAAGAAAAGATACACTGAGTACTTGAATAAGGGAAAGAAGAAAGTTGATGATGAAGTACAAAATGTTGAAAAAATTGAGAAGAAACAGAGTTTGATTACCAAGAAACTCTACAGATGTCCATCTTTTAAGTCTCAAGTTTCTAAGAAATCTTGTGATTCTGAAAAGTTAATAACCCATGAAAGGAAAAGTAAATTGGAGAAGAAAATATTAAAAAGAAAGCAAAGAAAAGAGCTTACCGGTGATGAAAATTTCCTTATGAAACATGGTTATGAATCACATGGGTTCTTGTGGAAGCCAAAAGTTGAAGCTCCAATAATAATCATCAAAATGGAAACTGTAATTGAAGAATGCAAAAGCATAATTCCCTACTCTGGAAACTCATTTGAAACTGGCTATGAGACCGATGAGTCTTGTGAATTGGTTCATGAGGATCTAAAGCCAAATGCAACTACCGATGTTGTTGCTAATAGCTTGCAAGCTGAAATAGCTTGTGATCATCACTTAACGGATTACTTTCTTTTAAATTGTGCAGGAACAATCCACACAAGTGAATGATGTATGGTATATGGATAGTGGATGTTCCAGGCACATGACATGTGATAAGAGATCATTGGTCAACTATGAAGAAAAGATTAAAGGCCCAGTTTCTTTTGGTAGTGATGAAAATGGAGGGAAAACTATGCACAAAGGCATTCTAAATAATTTGAAAGTCTCTTTTGATAATGTTTTTCATGTTGAAGGTCTCCAATATAACATTTTGAGCATCTCACAAATGTGCGATAAATGTTATAAAGTTGGATTTGATGAATCTTACTGTTTCATTTTGAAACATGAGTTTGTGATTCCACCTGATATGATAATGATGATGGCACCTAGAAATTGAAAATTATATGAACTACGAATGAAAGATGCCATTTCTAGAGATGGAACATGCTTTGTCTTTAAAGCATATGAAAATGAATCCAAACAGTGTCATAGAAAGTTATGTCATGTGAATCTTAAGAACATGAACAAACTTGTTAAAGGTGAACATGTTATTGGTTTAAAAACTAGAGAGTTCAAACTGGATGATAAATGTATTTCATGCCAAAAGGGAAAGCAACATAAATCATCTCACAAAACAAAACTCATAAACTCCATTGAACAAATGATTGAAATGCTTCATATGTATCTCTTTGATCCTATGAGTGTTCCAAGTATTGGCAAAAATAGGTATTGCTTGGTGATAATAGATGATTACTCAAAATTCACATGGGTATACTTTCTAAGTTTAAAAGATAAAGTTACAGAGATGATCAAAAGCTGTGTTCCCAAGATTAATAATCATCTAGATGCAAGGGTTAAAATAATGAGAAATATTTCAACAATTTGGTGCCCTTAGACTGGTATCATGACTGAATTTTGCCAAGAAAAAGAAATATTTCAACAATTTAGTGCCCCTAGAACTCAAGAACAAAATGGTGTTGCAGAAAGAATAAATAGAATATTAATAAAAGCGGCAAGGCCTATGCTTGCAAACACTTATTTTCCTATAACATTTTGGGCAGAGGTAATCAACACTGCATGTTATGTTCAAAATAGAGTCTCTCTCAACAAAAGACAAAACAAAATCCTTATGAGATTTTGTACAAGAGAGCCCTACATCAAGTTTCTCAAGCCCTTCGGTTGTAAATGTTCTTTGTTAAATACCAAATTTTATTTAAACAAGTTTCAATCAAAGTCATTGGACTATTTCTTTGTTGGATATTCTTCACACTCAAAAGCATATAGAGTGTATGTGAAAGATAATATGAGTGTGATTGAATCATCTGATATCATTTTCAATGAGAATCGGTTCAATACTGTTGATGGAGCTAGTTGGTTGTTTGATTTAGCGAAGATGATCAAATCATTCAAAATTTATCCTGAAGATATTGATCATAATTCTTATAGAACTAGTGTTCCTGAAGAAAATTCTCCAAAGAAAATTGACTTAGACAAACTGTGGTCTAGATTTGCTGATGAAAACAATGAGTTCTCTTTTGACAAGAAAATTTCTGAAGAGAATGAAGATGAACAAAATGAACAAAATGATCACCCACAAGAACAAGAGAACATTTAAGTAAACGGTGATAAAAGTTTTGTTCAACAGGATCAGTACCAAATTGATAGACAGTCAAGGTTTGAAACTTTGTTCAACAGGAACGTTGAATATGTCAAATGATGTTGCATCATCATCCAATCAAAACGTTGAAGTGACAGAAATGAAAAATGAATCATAAGATTTGGTCATTGAAGAACCTGATCAAAATGAATCAAATATCGATTCAAATTTAACTTCCACTCAAATCATTCAAACTTCTTCTATTCAAATAAATAATCTAGTTGAAAGCATCATTGGTGACCTGCATAAAAGAGTAACCAGAAGTGCCTCTAAAACTGCAAACATTTCCTTGTATTCCTGCTTTCTATCTCAAACAGAACCTAAGAACATTGTTCAAGCACTAAAGGACAACAACTGGGTAGAAGCAATGCATGAAAAGTTTGCTCAGTTCAGAAACCTACAAGTCTGGAAACTAATTGACAAGCCAAGCGGAAATTATGCAATAGGTACCAACTGGGTGTTCAAAAACAAGAAGGATGAAAGAGGAATTGTAATGAAAAAAAAGGCAAGATTAGTTGCTCTTGGCTGACTTCAAGAAGACGGAATTGATTTTGAGGAAGTATTTGCTCATACAGCAAGACTGGAAGCAATTAGAATATTCTCGGCATATGTTGCATCTAAGAATATAAGAGTATTTCAGTTGGATGTTAAATCTGTTTTCTTAAACGACAAGACAGAAGAGGAAGTGTATGTCATTCAACCTCCAGATTTTGAGGATCCTGATTATCCAAATAGAATATATAATCTTAACTATGTTCTATATGGATTACATCAAGCTCCATGTGCTTGGTATGAGGAGTTGTTTAATCATCTGTTTGCTAATGGTTTTTTTAAGGGGAACCATTGACATGACCCTCTTCTACAAGAAAAGAGGAAGAGATTTACTCATACTCCAAGTTTATGTTGATGATATCATCTTTGGGTTAAAAAATGAACATAAGTGTTAAGAGTTTGAAGATGTAATGAAGTCAAAGTATTGCATGAGCTTTATGAAAGAGATGAATTTCTTTCTTGGATTGCAAGTACAAAAAAAGATTGATGTAATATTCATTTGTCAATCCAAGTATGTACAAGACATCTTGACCAAATTCAAATGCCAAGATTTGAAGAATGCTTCAATTCCAACGGACACACATGAAAAGTTGGTAAGATGGTGAAAAGGGGGAGCTTGTGGATGAACATGTTTGTTGTGTGTGGTGAAAAGATGGTAGAGCTAAGATTGAATCACTTATGTATCTGAGTGCTTCAAGACCAGATATCATGTTTGCTGTGTGTGTGTTTACAAGATTTCAAGCCAATCCTAAAGTCTCACATATGATGGCTGTCAAAAGAATCTTCAGATACTTAAAAGGAAAGCCAGACTTGGGAATTTGGTATTCAAAGAACAATGCTTTTGATCTTCTTGCCTACACAGATAGTGACTATTATGGATGCAATATGAGCAGGAAGTCAATATCTGAAGTTTGTCAATTCTTAGGAGGCAGGCTGGTCTCATGGCAATGCAAGAAGCAAACAACTTGTCAATTTCAACTGCTAAAGCTGAATGCATTGCAGCATCTGCTTGCCGTGCTCAAGTCCTCTGGATTAAGAATCAACTGCTTGATTATGTTCTGAATTTCTTGAACACTCCTATTTTCATTGACATTATTGCTTCTTTATTCATTGTGAAAAATCTTGTTCAACACTCAAAGACCAAGCATATTGAAATAAGACACCATTTTATCAGAGATAGCAATGAGAAAGGACTAATAGAAATGAAAAGAGTTGAAACTAGTGACAACTTCGCTGATTTATTCACCAAGCCACTGGACAAACAAAGATTCAACTTTCTATTAAAAGCTCTAGGTATTGATGAAGTCTGGTTGATGATATATGCTCACATGTGCTAACTGATTATCTGTTTAAAGTTCTTGAGTGCTCATTTGTGTTTTTATTTGCTTATGTGTGTTTATCTTCCATGATAAACGAATATGTGTGACTTACGTATTTATGATGCTTAGGTATGAAGTTGTGTTTTTATTTCATGACAGTTTGATGAGTATGACTGAATCTAAATTGAAGTGCTTTATCTACATACTTGTCTGATATATTGCTCATGTTTGATGGTTTGAAATGATTAAATGCCTAGGATAAGTTGGCTTATTCATGATTTATACTTTCATGTTTGCTTACTTGTGCTTATGCTTGAATGTGTATTTCTGATTATGTAAACAATTTTCTTTAGTCAAAATTTTCTTTGTTGATATAACTTATGTGTTTAAATGAACTCTTTCAAAGAATTTTTTCAAAGTAAAATGTTTTTTACAAAAGAACAACTTTATGATGTACAGACATGAAGTTCAAGTTTTAAATATGCTTAAAAGGTTTTCAATGGAAATTGATCCAACCTTATGGCAAATGATAGTAGATTGATTATTTATACCAATCATATGGATTTATTAGGCTGAAAAGACTATTAGTGCAGTCATTGATATGTATGGTAACTTTCCATGATGTGTAAAAAGTGAAGTGATATAAACATATTAAAATGCTAAACTTAAGATGGAGATTCACTGTTGAAATATAAATGTTTCATGATAAATCTCTCCAAATGATAGACAGTTCAGTAACTATCCAGTCATACACAAGCCTGTTGGTATTTGGTCACTAAAAAAAGATTCATTTTAAATATGACAAAGAAAAAAATTGTGCAAAAAGTTTATAGATCAACCAAAAGTTAATATAATTTACAAACATGAGGGTTTAAACTAGAACTACAAAGGCAGGGCATCAAAGTTGTTAGAGCATTAATGTCTAATGCTAGGTCTTGTGGGTTGAATATGTCACATGTATATTGTAAAGGACTAAAATTATCATATTAGTAACATGCTAAGGACGTATAAGTCATTAACCAACGTATAAGACTTATACGTAGCGTATAAGTCTTATACACCAGATGACTTATGCGCTCCATAGGATAATTGTATAAATAGTGCTTTCATGTCATAGTTTGTAATAGTTTTGACAATCTGATCTGAAGTGTACATTCATTGTTATATCAATGCGTGATGTTTATGAGTGATTGTGTTTGTATTCTTTTATTATATATTTCCGCAATATCATTTAGTATAGTAAAAAAATTTTAATCGATCTGAATCATATCGTTTCTACACATACATGATGTTATACATGATGAGGATCATGGATTTTCAAGTGGTATAAGAGCATTTGTGTGACATCCGGCATTTTTAGGTTAACTCTGTTAACTAAACCCAGTTAAATCCTGTTGACTGTGTCAGTAAACTCCGTTAGTTCTGTCAACTAAGTTAAGGAACTCTTATATATGTAGTGTCATGTATGCATACATTGAGTTAGTCGTGTCGTTGATGACCTAAGTAAGAGTAACTAGTTATTTGTAATTAGAATAATAAACTCGTGACACATGTTATAATAAACATGATATGCAACATGTACCTTATATAATAAGTCTAATGTGTTACATGATTTATATGTTACATGACTAGTTGTTATATGCTTGTGCGATATTGTAAGAAAGTTGGGTAATTAAGGTGACAGAATATATGGTGTGTTACATGTTAATTTGCTAGATGAACTATTAAACTTTAGACTAAAGAGTTAATTAGAAAATGTTTTAAAAATTGTAACATGTCACAAATTAAATAAAATAAAGTTATCTAAAGTTAAATAAAATTTATTATGCCTTAATGAGTGCGTAAATGATGAGTAAATAACAATGAATGTTATATTTTTCTTTTCCTCTTCTCTTTGGCCGTAGATCACACACACACACACACATACTCTCATATTTTTCATACAAACAATCTCTCTCAAGTATTATCTTCATAACAAAAGACTTGGTGATTTTTGGTAAACAAGGGATTAAGCCTTTGGATCAAACAAGTGAGTAGATGGTTATGTTTATATTTTTCTTTTAATTCATATGAACCTTGTTTCCAAATGATTGGATCATGAAAGGGGATGATCAAAGTTTGACAAATAAAAAGGATTTTTGTATGAGTCTTGATTAATATTTTGAGTCCTTTATAAATACTTGTGTTCTTATTATGAAATCAAATGGATAAAAATAAGACATGCAATTTGATTTGGTAAGAATGTTTCTTGATGATTGTTGAATCAAAGGATAGAAAAGTTGTGATTTGTAGTTGATTGTGGTTAAAACTGTTTATTGGCAGATTAGATGTTACGGATTTGGATTGTTGATAACTTGATGATATGTTTGAGTTTTTGATCGATTTTTGATTCTATGAACATGTACTTTGAATCTAGTTTTCAGAAAGTCCAAAATCTTAATTTTTGGACATTGTTTGAATACTTTTTATTAATTTACAAAATCAAGATGCAAATCTAAATTAGAGAAAATAATTCTGTGTTGAGTTGTAAATTTCATAACTTGATGATAAAAATAGATATGGATATAATTCTACTTCTAGGATGTTTTAAATTGAATTAAGAATCTATTCCAATTGGTCTTGCATCAATTGAACAAATATGGAATTTTTGACAAATTTTTTATTACTGCTGTGTTGTTGTAGAAATATAAATCATGTTGTTGTAGTATATGAATATTCTGGACGAATTGGTAAATCCAAAAATTGTGAAAAAAATATATGTTGAACCTAATACTGATGTGTACATGTGTGATTTATTTGTTAATTTAATTGTGAGTTTTGATTGATGAGAAAAATCGGTTTAGGTGGTATAAATTGTTAAAGGTGATAAAGGTGTTGGTTGAATTGAGATAATTGCAAATTGTGATATGTTAGTTGTGGTAAATTAGAACTTTGACTTTTTAAGTCAACTTAGAACTAGTTGACTAAATAGTTAGTCTTGCTTGTGATGTTGTGAAAGTGTATTGATCATAGAATTGCAAGGAATATGGCTAAGTGTGTATACTTGATGATTGATTAAGTGTGACTAGAATTATAAGGTAAACATTCTAAGTCCAACCTTTTAGTCAAAGGTCAATATTTTAGTCAAAGGTCAATCTTTTAGTCAAAGGTCAATACTTTAGTCAAAGTCAACAAAAGTCAAACTTTGGTCAAAAGTCTTTTTAAAAACAATGGGAGATTGTTAGATACTAGTGGTTCTAGAAACCATCCCACAAGTTACTTACGTACTTGCATTTTTAGGGTCTTAGCACGTGACGCATTTACTTCGGTCGGATTTGTGTAATACCCGAAGCACCAACAAGGTGAATTTACGGCCCCACTTTTATGCCTTTACTTTGGGGGAGGAAACATGCAAAACTGTTTTACTACTTTACTTGCTCTAAATCTTTACACAACCGTTTGGTTGCTTATAACGTAGTGTTTCTTTGCCATGGAAAGTCCTCACGAACATCGGACCGTTAACTAAGGTTAACTGGCGTGGTAAATTTAAATAGTACTATTGGGTTTGACAAACCCCACCCTGCATTATTCTCGACTGGAGGTCGAACGGGGTGTAACTTTGACCAAACATTGTTAAGTTTTGGCAATACTTGACTTGAGGCAATAACTAGTCAGCTTCGGTCGTGATGGAAACATAACACTATGCGGCAACTAGTTAACTAAGTGTAGTTAACCATGGGCCACTTTTATTTATAAATGTTTATGAACTGATAGAGCATAACTTACTTTGAAAACCTGTGAACTCACCAACCATATGTGTTGACTCTTTTTAGCATGTTTTCCTCAGGTCACTAGCAAGCACTTGGATTAGGATAACATTGCATTCATGGACTCGCATTGATTTAAGTTTGAAAACATTTACTTGATATTGGTTTTGCGCTTGTAGCGCCATGAATTATTTAAACTTGTTTGGGAGATGGCTCCCGCACTTTGTTTAGCTTCCGCACTAGCACTTAAGTACTCTGAACATTTTATTTTGATTTTTTAAAACTTTTATGACCATGTAGATGTTATTTGGTGTGATTAATGTGTTCGGATCCTGGTTTGTCACCCGCCTTACGGTAAAACTCCGTTAGTGGAAATTTGGGGGTGTGACAATTTGGCTCGTGTTTGCTACTGAATTGAACACATTACTTGAAGATTTGAATATTTCAAAGTCAAAGTCATAACCGATTACATAATCTTCAGTTATTCACTCATCTACTGTTCAAATTCGAATTAAACTCATAATTATGTTCGTATACATATGGTGATCACTTCTACACGAGTGGAATCATCAAATTTGAGCTAATAATGAAATTCAAGATCATGAAGTTTGGACAAATTCATTCAGTGTATAAGTCTTCTGAACTCCGTATAATTGCTCGGATATACGTTGTATCAGTTTTTCAGTATAAGTGTTGATACCGTATAAGTTGATATATCCACATAAGATACTTTAGTCTCATAAGTTGATTGCTACGTATAAGTGGGTTACACATTGAGGTGTTATACTCCGTATAAGTGTCGACTTATACGCCAAGTATTACTTATACGCTGGTTAAAGCAGTTTTCTTGATTCTTGTTCAACGATGGAAGATTTGAATGCTTTTGTGACACATCCATCACCGATACTTCCGAATATCAATTTGGTAAATGAAATGGGAACATCTACTAAGCCCCCGAAGCTTTTAAGGATGGAAGATTATCCATGTTGGGCTGATAAATTCGAGACTTATGTTAAAGCCGTGAATTATGATGCGTGGGAAGTTATTGAGGTGGAATACATCATTCCACGAAATGAGAATGGTACTAGTTACCGACTATCTCAAATTCCTGAGGCTGACAAATCAAGATTTTTTCGTGAGAAGAAGATGATGAATTTGTTTCAACAATCGATCAAGTCTGAAATCTTTCAATTGTTACCACATGATGGATCATGCCACTCAGTCTGGGAAGCGTTGCTGAATAAAGATAGAGGAAATGCTGACATGAGAAAATCTAAGATGGGTTTATTAAAGAAAGATTTTGACATATTTACCATGGTCAAAGGTGAATCGATGAAGAGATTGGGAATTGATAAAGAAGAGTATGAGTACATTAACAAGCTCGTTGATTCTTTGTATGATGACTGGAATACTTTCCTTATGATTCAAAAATCAAATCCGATTAAATATGCAATATTAACTCTAGCTTGATTCATTAAAAAGTTGGAAGCACATGAACTTGAGTTATGAAAGAAACAGTAAATGAAGAACACTTCGGTTACTCGAGACATTGGGTTATACTTTAATTCATCACAATCGGTGATTGCTCCTAGCGTGAAGATTTAAACTGCTTTTGTCAAAAATATTAGGTTTGGTGGTAGTTCTCAAACAAGTCAACCATCTAACATACCACACTACACAAGCTCTTACATTGGAACCAATTCAACCAATTATGCTCCTGATCAATCTTCAAAGCCTGCTAGTCAACCATCTAATGTTGTTCAATGCAGCATTGTTGTTAATATCAAGAACGAAAATGGACTAATATTCGAAAACGTTCAAGAACATCTGGCTTTCTTAGGATATGTCATTGAGTCATATGAGTGTTTGATTCCTGGGCGTATTGGTAACTACAACATGACTAAAGAAGATTATGATCAGATTAATCATGAAGAAATGGAGATGCTTGATATTCGTTGGTTTATGGCAAATTTTGTCAGAAGGGCACAAAGATTTAGATAGATTACTAATAAGAACTGCCTTGATGGGACAACTTCAAAATTCAGATTTGAAAAGTCAAAGGTCTGACGTTTTCGATGCAAAGAGAAGGGTCACTTCAACAGAGAATGCACGGTTCCAGAAGTTGATGATGCTAGTCCTAATCCTTTTGGTAGGGATTACAATCGTCAAGCCATCTATCATCAAAGTTCTCCTGCACCAGCAGAATCATCAAAGAAGAATAAAGCATCGTCATCAAAAGCGTGTCATGCACAATTGGATGAGGGTTCAACAAAAATTCTATTGTTCATCGAGCAACCGTTGCTGAGTTGATTGATGAGGTAACTGGAGAATAAGTATGTGTTTCAAATGTAGGAGAAAATAAGAATGATGTGGAAACTGAAGATATTGTTTCTAATAAAACTAATGCTGAAAAGACTGATGCTGTTGATCAGCAAGAGAACAATACTAAGTAGATTTCAAGTGATCCTGAGGGGACATAATCTACCAAAAGTTTTGATTCGATTCCTAATGAATTCTTTAAATCATTTTTACCTCCTGATGTGTTTGAAAGTTTTGCAGGATGGTTCAATGGTAAGGAAGTACCTCATGGAAAGATTGACTTTGGAATTGATGATCAAGAAGATGAGATTGTTATAACTGATGAAGATCAAGTGGCTGATGAAACTGTGCTAGTTGAAGAAGTTCCAGCGATAGTTGATGTTGAAGTAGAGTTAATCATGCATTCATGGCTGGTCAGGTAAAATTCTTTACTAATGTTGACATTTTTGTGAATTATGTGATGAAAATGATTTTGTGATTAATTAACTTAAAATAGATTATAATAACATGTTTCAATATTATAAAATAATTAAAGAAGCTTTTGATAAACTTAAAAAATGTGAGAAAAGATTGTGGGTAAAAATCCTACAAGATGAGAAAACAATTTCTATGATAACTCACACACTTAAAGATAAACAAATTGGTATAAATAGGCAAGCTGATGAGAAAGTGGAATTAAGAAAGGAACTTCAATTGACTAAAATAGAAATTGAAAGAGTTGACACTAAACATAAAAGCTACTCTACCTCATCATATGTCCTTGATTACATTGTTCCTAAGCATTCTGTTGAGGACAAAATGGATGATTCGAAATATCATGTTGTTACGAAACCGATCAGGTGTAACAACTCGGGTTTTCGAAATTTTATTTTATTATTTAGTAAACTCCCGACTCGGTTTGATATTCGGATTTCTTATTTAAATATTTCGTTTATCGAGAAGATTAATTATTAACATATTATTATTATAAAATGTATTTATAGCTTTCTTAATGTTCAAATTTTAACCCAAACTTAAACTTTTATCTTATATTATACCCACCTTCAAACTCCAGGGTCCCTTTTGTAACTTGTGCTATAACCCATTTATCAAACCGGGGTACCAAGACCTGTACCTTGATCCAACCCCAAATCTAAACCCAAATCATTAACCCGATCACGATCTAGAATACTTGGATCTTAATTCTCGGAAATAATATGGAAATTTAATCAAAATTGTGTTATACTTACTTAGTTCGTTAACACCAACATCACAATTATGTTAATTCAATCATACTCGATCTGCTTTTCCTTATTATCATAGCCGAAAATCCTAGGAACTTGTTGGACACGAAAACTGATGATATAATCAAATTAATCTTGCATATACTTTATTCTAACCCTCACCGTCAATAACCCTATAGGTAATTATTTATAACCCTCTAATTTATAGCGTGTTCTTCACCCTATTTGTGTCGGCTGTGTTTGTTCTAGTTAGGTCATCATCAATCATCTTTAACATAATTAAGTTACATCATTGTTTTCGCCCTCATTCGTATTACGATAACCGTATAATCAATTGATCAGCTAATAATCAGGTTAACGAACTGATTGTTGCTAGGGTTTATGTTCATTCTGGTCTGGTTCCCTGTTTGGTTTTATTTAATCGTTCCTAATCTATTACGCATAAACTTGTTACCCTAGTTGGTTGCAACCTTGGCTGCTGAGTGGCAGGTCGCGGGTTCGAGTCCCTGCCACGCCGTATCTGATTTATTTTGGTTATTATTCTTTTTGAGCTATTTTAATAAATAATATATAATAATAATAACTAACAAATAAATTATCTTATTAGAAACCGATCATATAATACTTGTTTTCTCACGTTTTTGGTCCGTGTATTTGTATTTAGATATACATATATGTATATATACGTATAGACTATACCACGTAAACTAATACTTTTGGTTATATAAATGGACAAACTTATTGAATGTTTTAGCAAACTAATAATATTTTTAAATATGTATTTTACTTAAATAATATTTTTATAAAAAAAAATATTATAATATACTTTTAAACGAATTAATAAACTAATAATATTGGTAAAGATGTGTTTTATCTATAATAAAGTATTATAATATACTTTGTTTATAATTTGACAAACTAATAAAATTTTCGTATAATATCTTTATATATAATAATATATTATTTTAAGTATGATTAAAAATAATATAATATGACTTAATAGCTTTATAAATATTGAACTTGCTTATCCGATCTAGTTCATTACCTTAGCGTATCTATGCTCTATCTTTCTTTATAGGCCTTTTCGTCAACCTGTGATTTCCGCGAATCGTCATTTTTAATATTTCTCTTTTCACTTTTGTTCGTCTATCGAGGTGAGTACCACATTCTCCTCTTTTAACTCATTTTTCCACATTTTGGGGACAGATGCATAAATTGTATTTGTCATATATACTTATACACAAAACTGCAACTTTGTCTTATGTGTTAACAACTTATACTTTACTTGTTTATGTGCTTATATGCTTTCGCATTCGGAGAGGTCCAACATAATCTCATAATAGTATGATCATACACCAGTCGTTATAGCTTTGTGCTTCTCGACATCCCAGTTATAATTGCTCATTTGGTAAATTTGGTATTCTCATATGTCTTGTTGCAATTACTTATTTTCTCTATGAACATTTAAACTGGTATGTTTCTCACTCATCCTTATATTGACAAAACCATTCTATTCAACGCATATGCAGGTTATCGTTTGATGAGAAGTACCTGAAGTATAAGATCACTTAAGGATTTTAGCTAGAAGAAATTAACGAGAAAATATTATTTATGACTTTTGATTGTTGATGCGTTTTGTTTGGATGATTGTTATTTGGAAATTTATTTAATAGATATCAAAACTTTTATTAATGCATTATAGTAACCTTTGAAAAGCTGTGAGCAATCAGTTCACGCCCCGACATTTTCGCCGTAGGTTGGGGTGTGACAGATTGGTATAAGAGCCGATGGTTTAAGATAGGTCGTTAGAAATTGCCTTAGACGCATATTTAGGAGCCCTATACGTGCCTATATGTTTACCTTTATGTGTTAAATTTTTAATTGTTTACAGCTTTGTTAGATAATTATTTATTATTATATTGTTATGCACACACACAACTCTGAGGCTATGCCTCAACCTTCAAAGGAATTTTTTCGCAAATATTTTAAATCAAAGTAGATTGCCTTTTTGTTATAGGGAAATTCCTTAAGAATTCCCTACTTTTGTTTTAACTCCTTCATCTTAAGGCTAGGTAGCATGACAAGTTCCTCTCGGCCAAAGAGTAATACAGTTGTCATACGACCGTCACCTTACATTGATTTTAAACCGAATTCATGATGTTTCATGGCAAAACTCGGTTTTTCTGATTATTGTGTTTTGTTATTTAAATGGTTAGTTGGATGAAAAATCCATGGAACCCGTGGGCACTCCTACTATCCATTTCTCAATATTGTTTTACGTTTTTTGTTGGAGTTTAGCATACGTGGCGGTTCATGGGATGCTCCAACTACTCGTATTTCTTTCGATAGTTCGTTATTTAGTTTGGTCGGTTAAAACACCATGTAACGCTCATTGGGCCGACAAACTTCATTGCATTGTTAATTCGTTAATTAGTTGGGACAATCAAATTGCCATGTAACGCTTATGGGCTGTCCAACTCAGTTGTTTTTATTTGTTAGTTCGTCGGGCCATTCAAATTGCCATGGAAAGCTCATGGGAGGCCAGCATCTACAATTTATATTTCGTTAGTTTATCGTAAACTTAATCAAATCTAAATTTTAAACAGACTTAACTTCTCATGTAGTCATCACAAATTAATCATACTGACTACATCATTTAAAAACTATTTATGCTATGTACCCCATTGTTGAAACCTCCCAAGGATCTAGCCGCGTCGATACATCAATTAAACAATACGAACAAGAGATCGATCAATACGTTAAATACATACTTTATTGATAATTAGAGGATGAATACATTATGGTGTAAATAATAAGTTATGGGACAGAATTAACTTAGATCTAGATCTCTCTATATGCACATACCTTAATTATGAGCATGACTAGCATATATATAGGCCATATGCTCTAGTTCGCTAAGTTAGTCTAATTCGTTATATCTTCATAACGAATTAGACTCCATTCGTTATGCTTCCATAACGAATGGGCTTATACCTTAACAAACTAGTCTAGTTAACTACGAATGGACCTCATTACACTATATACATTCTAGACTATCTATA
Source organism: Bidens hawaiensis (assembly GCF_021521415.1). NCBI lineage: Eukaryota > Viridiplantae > Streptophyta > Magnoliopsida > Asterales > Asteraceae > Bidens > Bidens hawaiensis. The sequence goes on from NW_027491210.1 coordinate 721,683, forward strand.
ACTTATTCGATCGTTACGGGCACCTAAACCGTGCACTAACACCCTTATCTTATAAACTTTTACTTTTGATCCTCATGACGCAATTCCCCTTACTTCTTAAGGCAATGTTATTATAAGTTATCTAAATAATTAAACGTTTTATTATCCTAATGTTTTCATCAACTTATCTTTCATCTTATAAATCTTTATTTTTGGTCCTCGTAGAATGTCTCATTTAAGAAACCACCGTCATCCTCGACATCAATCTTCTGATTCTCACGACCACCGTATGGCTGCCTGTATCGTCAAAGAGATAGCTGCTGCGATCCTTAGGATAGTGACGCAAATTCAAAACATCAATGCAACCGATTCAACTTTTCCCACTAATTTCTTTGTTGGTGTCTACGAATCATCTACCTCCACTCATCCCCACAACAAGAAACGTAAGAACCTTGCTGCAACAAATCCTACCCACCCGCAAGTCTCCTCAAACAAGAAACCTTACCTCGGTTCTTTTCCGTCATGCTCCATTTGTAACCATCATCACTCGGTTAAATCCCTAGGTCGTCGCTGCACCCAATGTAACCGTTATGACCATCTTACTAACATATGCCGTGTCCCGCCTACTGCACAAGCTGTCCCGCAACAACCTACTCCTCATGCTCAACCTAATGTTCCCAATACTCATGCTTGCTACCATTGTAAGAACCCAAATCATCTCCATAATGTGTGACCTCAACGTACCCAAGCTCATCAAGCTCAATCTACGACTATACCCTACTACTTGACCCATGCTCAACAGGCTCAAACCCATCAACCTCATGTCCCTCAAGCTCCTCAACTGCTCCAACTTTTATGAATGCAACTCCTCATGGTGCTCCAAGTCACATCAATTAAGCTACTCAAAGAACCCAAAGACTGTTGCAGTTTTCTTTATCTATTTTAATTTATCTCGCCTTTTCTTAATTACATTTTGTAATGCCTCGTTATGGCCTTCTATTATTACCAATTTGAACTATTTACCTTCTATCTAATAAATAAAGTTTCTTTTGATTATATAGATTGTTTATTGAAGCATAATTCTATCTTATTTCTTTACCTTCATTAACCTTAACTATTTATAAGCTACCATTTCTTCAACTTTAAATACTTATATCTTTACATTTAAAAGTCGTCTTAAAATTTCTTTGCTTTATTAAATTTACTACAACTTTTATACATTGGTGAATTTCTAGTGTTCAAAATTAAAACTCCCTAAAATTTTTGTTTCCTCAAAGTCATGGTTTTAATCAAACATTTTGTAAATCCACATGATGGGACAAATCATCTGGACCATCCGACGATAAAAATAATTATGGTCCGGAACATAATTATCGAAGTCCTCGAATGGAAATCGGTGCGTAAGATTGTGTGTCATAATATAGAATTGAAAGTAGTTGGGATAACGGTACAAATGTAAAGATGATAAGGATATGGTGAATACGCCGCTAGTACATCCTATATATAAGTGCCCTTATCGGATTTTCGTTTGAAGCGTTGTTTTAACTATTCAAGGTTTTGTGTTATGATTAATTTTAAAATTTATATTTAAAATTTTTCCTTTCTTAAAATATAATGGTGTTGTTATAGTATTCCTTAATTTCGGGACGAAATTCCCCAAAGTAGGGGAGACTGTAACAACTTGGGTTTTTGAATTTTTTATTTATTAAACTCCCGACTCGGTTCGTTGTTCGGGTTTCTTATTTAAATATTTCTTTTATCGAGAAGATTAATTATTAATGTATTATTATTATTATTATAAAATGTATTTATAACTTTCTTAATGTTACAATTTTAACCCAAACTTAAACTTTTATCTTATATTATACCCACCTTCAAACTCCAGGATCCCTTTTGCAAGTTGTGTTATAAACCATTTATCAAACCGGGTTACCAAGACCAGTACCTTGATCCAACCTCAAATATAAACCCAAGTCATTAACCCGATCACGATATAGAATACTTGACCTTAATTCTCGAAAATAATATGGAAATTTAATCAAAATTATGTTATACTTGCTAAGTTCGTTCACACCGACATCACAATTATGTTAATTCAATCATACTCGATCTGTTTTTCCTTATTATCGTAGCCGACAATCCTAGGAACTTGTTGGACACGAAAACTAATGATATAATCAAATTATTCTTGCTGATACTTTATTCTAACTCTCACCGTCAATAACCATATAGTTAATTATGTATAAGCCTACGATTTATAGCCTGTTCTTCACCCTATTTGTGCCAGCTATGTTTGTTTCAGTTAGGTAATCATCAATCATCATTAAGGCAGTTAAGTTACATCATTGTGTTCGTCGTCCTTCGTATTACAAGAACCCTATAATCAATTGATCGGTTAACGAATTGACTGTTGCTAGGGTTTATGTTCATCCTGGTCTGGTTTCCTGTTTTGGTTTATTTAATCGTTCCTAATCTATTACACATGAAATGGTTAGCCCAGTTGTTTGGAACCTTGGTTGCGGAGTGGCAGGTCATGGGTTCAAGCCCCTACCACCCCGTTTCTGATTTATTTTGGTTATTATTCTTTTTGAGCTATTTTAATAAGTAATATATAATAATAATAACTAAGAAGAAAATTATCTTATTAGAAACCGATCATATAATACTTGTTTTCTCACGTTTTTGGTCCGTGTATGTACGTATATGTGTATTTAGATATACATATATGTATATATACGTATATATAATAACACGTAAACTAATATTTTTGGTTATATAAATGGACAAGCTTATTGAATGTTTTAGCAAACTAATATATATTTTTAAATATGTATTTTACTTAAATAATATTTTTATAAAATAAAATATTATAATATACTTTTAAACGGATTAATAAACTAATAATATTGTTAAAGATGTGTTTTATCTATAATAAAGTATTATAATATACTTTGTTTATAATTTGACAAACAAATAAAATTTGGATATAATATCTTTAAATATAATAAAATATTATATTAAGTATAATTAAAAAGAATATAATACGACTTAATAGTTTTATAAATATCAAAATCGCTTATCCGATCTAGTTCATTAACCTAGTGTATCTATGCTCTATCTTCCTTCATAGGCCTTGTCGTCAACGTGTGATTTTCGCGAATCATCAATTTTAATATTTCTCTTTTCACTTTTGTTCGTCTATCGAGGTGAGTACCACATTCCTCTCTTTTTACTCGTTTTTCCATTTTTTTGGGACATATGCATAAATTGTATTTCTCATATATACTTATACACAAAACTGCAACTTTGTCTTATGTGTTAATAACTTATACTTTACTTGGTTATGTTTTTATATGCTTTTGCATTTGGAGAGGTCCAACATAATCTCAGAATAGTATGATTATTCACCAGTCATTATAGCTTTGTTCTTCTCGAAATCTCAGTTATACTTGCTCATTTGGTTAATTTGTTATTCTCATATAACTTGTTGCAATTACTTATTTTTTATATGAGCATTTAAACTGGTGTGTTGCTCACTCAACCTTATGTTCACAAAACCATTATATTTTAAATGCATATGTAGGTTATCGTTTGATGTGAAGTAACTGAAGTACAAGATCACTTAAGGATTTATGCAATAAGAAAATTAACGAGAAAATATTATTTATAACTTTTGATTGTTGATGCACTTTTGTTTTGTTTGGATGATTGTTATTTGGAAATTTATTTAATAGATATCAAAAATTTTATTAATGCATGATAGTAACCTTTGGAAAGTTGTGAGCAATCAGTTCACGCCCTGACATTTCCGCCGTAGGTTGGGGTGTGACATCAGGAGCTCTTATATTCCAAAAGAACCTGAAGGGTTTATTAAGGCGATTAATGTGGTGGCTGGTTCACCACATCATGATGTTTCATCATTTGTTTCATGTGATGAGCAACCTGTTAAATCTTTCAACAACTCTGAATGTGAGAGCGAAGTGGGTAAGAAAGTTGCTGAATTTTTGTTTTCTGAGATAAAATCCGAAACAAGTGATAAATCTAGTAATTAACGTGTTAAAACCAGATATGAAACTCAACCATCTACAAAAACTGGTAATCAGAATTCAAAATTTGCTTAAACCAGTTTTTATTACAAAAGAAAAGGTATTGGGTTTAAAGAGGGAGACAAAGTGTCTATAAAACCAAATGTGGGTTTTCAAAAGATTGCTTTCGTTAAAAGTGAGAACTTAGAAGAAGAGAAAGAGGCCATCTTTACAAGGGAATCAAATGATGAGTTTTATAAACTCAAAGTTGAAAGAGAGAGAAAAAAGAATCATGTTCATCCTGTTAACAAGTTTGTTGATTGGAGAAAATGTTTCTGTTGTAATGAAGAAGGACATTTATTCTATTCATGTCCAAAACGATTTTTTCAAGAAAAAAAGCACGTGGTGAACAAAAAACCACATGTGAAAGTTCCATTGGTAAGTTCTACATCTCCACCCATCAAGATTTTAAAAAGGGGTGTAGGTAAGGAACTTGTCAAAAAGATTTTTGAAGTAGGTGAATCTTCAAAAGTTAAGAAAATTGATGGTTTTACTAGAAGACATGTTTTGTGGGACAGAACTGGGTGGTTAAGTGTAAAATCAAAGATAAACCTGCTAATTCAACCATTGAGAATGATGTTGAGTCTTGTAAAATTGAGAAAGATAAAGGAGTCGGGCCTTTAAAATCTGAGTCTTCTAATTCATTTAAATCATGCTCATCGGTTGAATCTTTGACTGATTATGAGGATGATACTTTTGATGATTGTTTCTATGAGAAATTGAAACAACCCAAGACCAAGAAGGCTTGGGTTTCCTTGTTTCACTAACTGCTTACTTTTGTAGGGGCTTTCAAGACCCGATGACTCACGTTGGATTATGGATAATGGAGCCTCTCGACACATGATAGGAACTCTTCATTTGATAAAAAATGTATAATCCATTCGAGGAGGATATGTGGGGTTTGCAGAAAATCAAGGAGGACAAATTGTTGGAGAGGGTACTTTATCAAATGGGAAAGTGATGTTCAAGAATGTAAATTACATCATGGAACTTGAGAATAATTTGCTGAGTATCTCCCAAATTTGTGAAAAGGGCTCTTCAACACACTTTACAAGTCAAGATTGTACGATTATGAAGCATGGGTATAAGATTCCAGATGAATGGATATTGATGAAGGTACCAAGGGAGAATGATCTTTATGTACTTAACATGAGTGTTGCATCATCGACTCAAGGTACTGTACAATGTTTTGTCACCAATGCGCCTGAAAAGGAATCGGTATTATGGGATCGTCGAATGGGTCACATGAAAGTTTGCAAGATGAACTATCTTGTTCACAATCAACTGGTTGAAGGGGTAAATGTAAAGGGTTTTCATCTGAGTACTGATTGCTTGAGTTGTAAGAAGGGTAAATAAAAGAAGAAGTCGTACCCTACGAAGTCTCTCTATTCAATAAACTTACCTTCAGAGAGGGTACACATGGATTTATTTGGTCGCGTGAACGTAAAAAGTATCACCGGGGAACTTTATTGTTTGGTGGTCACAGATGATTACTCACGCTTCTCATGGGTGATGTTTCTTAAATCGAAAAATGAGACCTTCAAAAACTTGATGATCTTATTCAAGAAGCTTGAGATGTTATATAATTTGCCAATCCGAAGAATTAGAAGCGACAATGATACCGAGTTCAGAAACAACTGAATGCTTTGATACTGTAACGAGCGTGGTATTCTTCATGAATTCAGTGCTCCCTATACAACACAATAGAATGGAGTTGCTGAACGAAAGAATAGGATATTGATTGAAACGAATAGGTTGATGTTGGCTGATTCGAAGCTACCCACTAGTTTTTGGTCAGAAGCTCTTGCCTCAGCGTGTTACACTCTTAATTGTGTTCTAACAGAAAAGAAGTTTGGCAAAACCTGTTTCGAGCTACTTAATCGACGAAAGCCGAATTTGAAATGGCTTGAGTCGTTCGAATTACAGTGTACTGCCCTTGATCATGATGGTAAATTTGGTGAAAAGTCTGTGGAAGGTTTCTTTGTGGGTTATGCTAGTCCTTTGCATCGTGTATTTTTACCTAGCATCAATCGGATTGTGCAAGTACAGCATGTTGATTGTCAAAGATATGCTACTCCTATTCAAAGAAAGGGCGATTCATGAATTTTTGACTATGTGAGTTTGTGGAGTTGTTTCTCATTTTCTGAAGAGGAAATCACTAATAAAATGGCCACACTGTTATTTCAACAACATTCGGATGAAGGGTTTCATGAAGAAATTATTACACAAGTTGTTCCAATTTTAATGATAATCCAGCACCTGATGTTGATGACTATATGTTGATGATACGCCTGCTACACCCTCCTTTAGCGATGATGGTGAAGATCACAATGATGTGATTGAGTCTTGATTCAACAAACACTTACTTCTGATCCTGTACTTTCTGATGAAGTGGTTAATGATGAGAATATCACTAGTCTACTACCTGATGTGGTAGTTTTGGATGAAGTCATTCCTCGTACTCTATCATATCAACCAGAAGAGAATATTATTGGGGATCTGAATTTTGGAGTACGAACTAGAAGCCAAATTGACCAATGCCTCAGTTGTTACTATACTCAAGTTGCTCCACTTCAAAATTGGTTCTCAGTCAAATGTTTCATTTCACAAATTGAACCGAATACATACAAAGAAGCTTTGACTGAAGACACTTGGGTCAATGATAACAAACGATGCATTAATACCAAGTGGGTTTTCAAGTGCAAAAGGGACGAAAACGGTATAATTGTCAGAAACAAAGCTCGATTGGTGGTTCTTGGTTTCATTCAAAGGGAAGGAATCAATTACAACGAAGTCTATGCTCCTATTGCTAGACTTGAAGCTATCAGAATTTTCTTAGCCTTTGCATCTTGGAAAGGATACAAGGTCTACTAGTTAAATGTTAAGTCTGCTTTCTTGAACGAAAAATTGGGTGAAAAATTCTTTGTAGGATAACCACCAGGGTTTGTCGATCCAATTCACAAAGACAAGGTGTATCTACTAGACAAAGTTCTATACGGATTACATCAACCCCCCCCCCCCCCCCCGAGCTTGGTATGAAACATTGTATCAACACCTGTTAGACAATAGCTTTGTTCGTGGAACCGTTGATTGTACACTCTTCACTAAAGAAGTAGATGGTCATCTGTTGATAGTCCAAGTCTATGTGGACGACATCATTTTTGGGTCAACAAACGATGATCTGTGCAAATAATTTGTGGAAGTTATGAAGTCAAAGTTTGATTGAGCGCTATGGGAGAATTGAAGTTTTTCTTGGGTTTGCAAGTCGAACAAATTTCTGATGATATCTTCATTCATCAGACAAAATATGTCAAGGATATCCTCGAAAACGTCGATCAGCACTCCTATCCCACTAAATCATGGAGTTGGTCCTGATCCCACCGGGGAGAAGGTTGATAAAACTCTCTACCGTTCTACTATTGGTTCCATCATGTACCTCACTGCTTCAAGGCCAGACATCATGTATCTAACGTGTTTGTGCGCCCGATATCAATCCAGTCCAAGGGTCTGTCACCTAACTTTGGTGAAGCGGATACTATGGTATCTTAAGGGGTCTTTGGGGATCGGTCTTTGGTATCCTCGAGAAGATGTATTTGATCTTAGAGCATATTCTGATTCTGACTATGGAAGCTGCATGCTGAACGCAAATCTACCAGCACTGGCTGTCAATTCTTTGGTAGCAAGTTGGTGACATGGCAGTGTAAGATGCAGACGACTGTGTCGCTATCCTGTGAAGCCGAGTATGTAGCTGCATCTAGCTGCCATTCTCAGGTTTTATGGATACAACAACAAATGCGCGACTTTGGTTTAATATTTCTTAATACTATTTTTGTAGATAATACTGCTGCTATATCCATTACTAAGAACCCGGTAAGTCATTCTAAAACTAATCATACTGACATACGGTATCACTTCATCCGTAATTGCTACTGACAAACAAAAGGCAGATCTTTTTACTAAAGCTTTAGATAAAAACAGATTTTTGTATTTGTTGGGGCTGAACGGTATTAAGAACATGGGCGGTGGGAAAGAGAGTGATACCATGGTTATGGAGTCCGACCTTTGAGTAACCGTTCACCGGGTCAAATTTCTTTGTAAATAATTTTTTTAATGGTAGGGGGAGAAATGGTTTGGGAAAATACAAAAACTTTTGTAAAATCTTAAGAAGTCAAATACATTTGAAAAATTATAAAAGCCAAAAACATTGAAAAATGTGTAAAAATTCAAAAACATAGAAAATGCTCCTCAAAACGAGTTTTTACGCGTAAAAGGAAAATAATAGTACACTGATCATCTTGTTCCAAGTACCGGTAAAATGAGGTATAAAAGTCTATTGATTAATGTCGGTGCATTGGTAGGCTTTAAAAACAAACAAGTAAGGGAATAACTGATATAAACTTAACAAGCCAAATTGAAAGATGGGTTAACATTCTAGCACTACAGTCTTGGTGATGATGGCAGACAATTAATAACCTGTCATACTCAAACCTTATGTTTCAGTTGATCGCCATAAATAAAGTGTTAATAAAGTGTTTTAAGCGTCTAGTACAAAGTCTACGTTTCAACGGTGTATGGATTTATGGCCTTAAAACCTGTATTGATGAGATGCACTAGGTTTCTGGAGCCATTGAGGTCTTCTTGCGGTTTATAATCTGGGTATTCCTTTCGGTGAATGTTTAAACTCGTGCTCAAAAGAGCGAATCCTGAAAAGTCATTAAACTTTTATCACTTTGTTCTTTTTACAACTTTCACTACTGACTTGATCAAAACATGCTGTTAGTCATACATTGTTCCTTCCTTGCCCGCGTCTTAATGCGAATAAGAAACGGACCCTAGGGAATACAATGTCTGCAAACCGACAGATGATATCGTGCGTACTCATCCTTTGTAAATGAAACTTTGTGTATTGATTGATAACGGGGGTATGCCTTGTTGTGGAAACAGATGCTACGATTGCCAAATTAAAATTTTTTAAATGTTTTGATCTGCAGGTTCTAAGGTTTAAGTCAAGTTGGGGTGACATGGTAAAAATCAAATCAAGCCTAAGTCAAGATTAGAATATAATCATGTTCTGATATTCTGTGCTTAATTAAACCTTAATCATATCACTGATATCTTTCAATCTTATGTTTTAAAAGTTTAAGTGGACAACAATACCAATGACTAGGCTTAACATCAGACATAATAAAGCCAAAATATAAAACCGTGATAGAAGAACGAATTGATCAATAAGATTCATTAGTCAACTCACAAAAATATGTTTCTTTATGTTTGTAAGTAGTTCTTATTTTGATATTTTGTTTTGATTAACATCTTTTCGTTCATAAAACCAAAAAGATTTTACATTTCTGTTTTAATTTTGATTTTAGTGAATGGTGATTCGGGTATGGATATCAGAGAATCTGAATCGAGTGGATGTATATGACAAAAATATTCAAATTTTGGGATTTAAAAGTTCAAATGAATTTGTCAAGGTAGTAAGTTGGAGTTTATTAAGTTCAAAAATATGATATTGGTTGTTTAAAAACAAAATTGTTTCAAATTTGTGATCAAAATTTCAAGAGGATTCATCAAGGTCATTAATTTGGACTTGATCGGGGTAGTATGTGTGATATTTTTCATGTTTAAACATTGTTGAAAATAACAACGTATAAGTCTAACTTACTTATACGGCGTATAAGTCAAATACTTTTAATGATGTATAAGTTATCCCTATAAATAGATAGGTATACGCTGAGTATATCATTTATCTACTTATACGTAAGAACATACACAGTTGTCTTCTTTCCGCATATCTTGTTCAACTTCACAGAATATTTCATATATTTGTTCTCTTGGTTGATTCACACACCACTTGAATTGTTCAAGGTATAAATCTGGTCTTGAATGATAGATCTGTGGTTATTTGATGTCGATGAACAGTAGCTAATTTTTTGGACTAAATTGGACAATGTTTGGAACATTAGACAGATGGTTTTTGATATTAAATGGTTTTCGATGACATGTCGATTCATTTTGTTCATGATTTTTTGGATTATATTAACCAATTTGTATGAATTTGATTTGCCCTAAACCTGACTAATGACCGCGTAAGTATTATCAATACATATACGGTGTATAAGTTTGACTAACTTATACAACGTATAAGATCATCATACTTATCCGTTCATTTACAATTATCCGCTTATTTTATCTTACACACTATAAAAAACTTACACATGTCACTTATACTTATACGTTGTTGAGCTTACACTTTGAAGAAGTTATACGGGTACATAGATGTAAATACTCATACGCCATACTTACACGTGTTTGAGCTTATACGTTGAGAAGAACTAACACTTGTTGTAATGACATACACGCTGAAATGACCTTATCCGTTCTTATATACTTACGCGTTTATGCACACACTTATACGTCATTAAAAGGTTTTTCAAATTTTAAATTTTTCTAAGCATGTTATCTTGTTTGTTTGTGTGTACAGATTGTAAAGCTAAAGGACTTTGATGCTAATCACAATATATGTGCTTTCTAGGACGGATTTGATGACAAGATGGAACCTTTTCGTGCTATATTACCGTTCTTTGGAAGATCGAGGATCTTTAAAGCCATTACAACGAACACGGTGATTATCAAGGAAATTGTTGAAGAATTCTGGAAAAATTCCAAGTTGGAAGAGGAGTGTATCAAGTCTGTTGTGAAGGAGAAGGAGATCATCATTTCTGAACAAGTCTTAAGAGATGTTTTAGAGTTTGATGATGAATCTACTGATCTTAATACTTTGGACGAGAGGATGGAGAAAGGATGTTTGTTGAGAATGGGATACAATAATTACTTGGACAGAGGATTCTTGCAAACTGGTTTGTCAAGGCCATACATGTTTTTGGTACACGTGATCGTTGGATATCGAAAAGGAGGATATGAAGAGATACTTGACTATCACATGTGCATGATAACAACTTTATGCTTGAATCTGAAGTATAACTTTTCTAAAGTTATATTCGAGCATATGAAGTTGTACTTGGATAACAAATGGCTTTTGTACCCGATGTTTGTGCAGCTGATTATTGATCATCAATTTCCAAATATTGACAAGACGGGTGACGAGATGAAATTGGCACATGTGTCCGCTAATGGTTGTGCTAAGCTCAAGTCTTGCATGAATAAAGCTGAGGAGGAAATTCCTAAGTTTTGAGCCTTATTTGGTCATCTACTTAATCATGATTATGTCGCACCATCAAACAATCAGTGAAGGAAGGAGGAAAGTGATTCGGATAGAGAGAATGAAAATGTTCGTGTGCGAAGTTATATGCCTTTTGGTGGTAGGAGGTTTGTGAAAGCTGAGAATGATGATGCAGAAGGTTCATAAAAAGCCAAAAAGATACGTAAACGTGTTTTTAAAGATGAAACTATAACACCTCCCGCTCCTATTCTTGATCATGTACATGCTCCTCGAAAACTAACAATTGTTGAATAGCTGTTGATTCAAATGTTGATAAAGACGGAGAGGAAACTGAGGCTGACCATGAAGTTATTAAGAGTGTGTGGGCTGATCCTAGAGCTATGCATCATATTCGAAAGTAGAAATAAACAAAGAAAAAGTTTGATAAAAAAATGAAACATATGTTCCTAAAGCTAGTAAGCCTAAGAGGAGAAGAGTAAAGCACATGGTAAAGAGATCTGTGATTGATTCTTGCTTATTTGATTATCCAGAGGATGTAAATATTGGAGTTGATCATGAACAGGAGAAATCAGTTGAAAAGACTCTTGATCCAATAAAAGTTGATGTGGTTGTAGAAGCTGAAAAGACACCAACATTTGACGTGAATCTGAGTGATGTTGTTGATAAGCTAATGGAAACTCCTATAGCTCAGAAGTTTATACCTCGCTCTACTCCAAAGGTTGATGTACCTGTGTGTCAAGATACTCCAAAAGCTTATCCTAAAGTCTCTCAGCAATATTTTGGATATTAATATGATATTTACTTGCAATTATATGGAACATCAAGATAAGAATTTGAGTTGTTGAAAGATAAAGTTGCAAATCAAGATGTGAGAATTATAAGTCTTGTTGAAGAGAATGATCATCTAAGGTCTGATAATATTGAGGTGAAAAAGAGTTTGGATGAGAGTTAACTAAAAACAAAGTTGGCTGATGATTTACTAGTTAAGCATATGAAGTATTTTGTTATTATTTAGAAGAAGTTAGGTATTCGACTTAATTCAGAGGTTGATAGTGCTGAGTCTAGTAACACCATGTATGAAAGAGTATATGGTGGTGATATTGATGGGGCTGAAGTTTCTTTTCGTGTTGATCATGATATGGAAAAAGCTGATGAAAAAGGAAAATCAAAGATTGAAGAACCTATTATTGTTGATGATATAGTTGATGCCTCTATGCAGGTGGGTGATTCTAGTGAAAACATGATACATGTAAGTGAACCTGTAGTTGCCAGTGATCCAATGGTTGTAGAACCTATTTATCATGTTGTTGAAGATACCAAAGAGGATGAGGAAGAAGAGAAAGAAGATTAGGAGAAAGTAGATTTTGGATATTCAGACGATGACTATGATGATCTGGATGATAATGATACTCCACAAGGACGTACTGGTTCCGTATCTAGTAAGTCTAATAATAAGTTTGACCCTGTTGGTAGTGATGTTCAACATGATGAACCACAACAGGAGTCAGAATCTAAAACTGCACCGTCCGATAAACCTTTGGAGGAGTTAGAAGATTTAATTACTTCTAATTTTCTTGTATCAAACATGGTGAATGATCTGGAAGAGGGGGAGATCCCTATTGACAAGTCTGAACATGCGAAAATGTTGGATGTCTCTGTTGAGGATTTAACATTTGATTTTGAAAAGGATATACCTGAACCAGAAATTAATGAAAACTGGTTTAATAGAGATGTTGAATTTATTGATAAACCTGAAGCTGTTAAGTATGTTGGTTAAAATCAAGAGTTTGATACTTTTGACGAGGTTTTAGTAGAGAAATCGAGATGAAACCACCTCCTTATAAACAATCAAAGAAATTCTGCAAAGATGAAATGAAGGATTGGTTTCCAGATCGAGTTGATGTTCCTAAACAAGTTTATCTAAATCCTATGAAATACTATCAGAAAACTCAAAAAGATGTTATATTGAGGAAATGTCTCAGTATCGCTTGTTTGAGTAAAATTCAAAGGATTGGGATACGAAGACTATTTGGAGTACAATACTTTAATAGTTTAATGGATTTGAAGAGTTTATCTTGGTTCAATGCGTATGATATTTGTATGCATTATGATCTATTGTATAAACCAAAGTGCGGTCGTGTGAAGGATATCTGGGAGTTTATGGTTAGTGAGGCAAAACGTGGTTTCAAGAAATCGACACCTCAGTTACCTAAGATGTTTAAATCAAGAAATTAGAAAACTCCAGAAGGTGAGCTGATAAGGACGTTGAGATATACAAGACCAGATTTGTAACGATTCCGGCAAATCCAGGTATACCCTAGCCGGTATATACTAATTACGTGTCATTTAATATTGATTATATGAGTTATAGTACGTATATACGAGTATATATGATTCATAGTACGAATCATACTCGATTATATAGTGAATCGTATTGGAATTACAATTAACCAATGAACGATTATTGAAACCCGAACGAATCGGGAATTACATTATAGACGAAGTATATAATGGTTAGTGATGTTTGCGAAGTATTAATGCTTCGGGATAAGTGAATTATAGCACAGAACAAGGATTTCGATTTATTAGTACGTCGATACGATAAACGAAACCTTTAACATCAAACCAAGCAAGAGACGATCGATCAAACCGAAAAAGATGCACAAAGACCGACAATACGATGTTTTAAGTCATTTAACGTCATGGTTTAAGTTTTTAAAGTTTTTAAATCAGTTTTATGTAAATTTTATTTTTAACCCGAAAAACAACCATTTTAGGCTCGTTTTAAGCCGAATTACGAGTTTAAACGAGAAACGAACTGAACCAGATTATCCACAACATTATCCGGATTGCGTAATCCGAATATGTGGCTTAGAATGGATTTGTGGGTCCCACCCCACCCCATATGGTGGACCGATCGGTCCACCCTCTTCACCATATCACTTCATTTTTCTTTTTTACATTATCAAAACTCTCTCAACTCTTTCCATACATTCAAGTGTTCATCAAGATCATCATTTTTAACCAAGAACACAAGGTATAACATATGTTTTGATGCTTGAATCTTGTTTCTAACTTCATGATCTTGAGAAAAGGAGGTTTCGAATGTAAAAATGGGTGAAAACCCGGGTTGAAACCGATTCTCGCATGATCTAGTGATGTATACAAGTTATACAAAGGATCTTGATCCAAGTGATGAGTTAAAAGAGTTTAGAAAGAAATTTTACGGTTGAAATCTTGTAAAATGAGCTTCTATGTGAAAGACGGGTGAAAACCCGAGATGAAACCGACTCTTGCATGATCAAGAGATGTATACCAGTTATACAAGGGATCTTGGTCCAAGAAATGAGTAAAAAGTGTCACACCCCGACTAGGTAGTTGCGGAAGCGTAATACGGGAATGTAACAGATAACACTGGTATCAAAAACATTGTTTATAAGGAAATTCATAACTAATTTACATCATAATACATGGGTTGGTACTAAGTTTACAAACTAGATGTGAAAAACACATAACCGGTTTACGAGCTTCTTATATAGTATTACATCTGCGTCTATTCACAGCTATTCAACTTTCTTCCTAACACCAAGCATGTAAGCAAATCATTCCACTTTTGCTTTACCTGAAAAGCATGTTAAAACGGGTCAACTACGTCTAGTTGGTGAGTTTCAAGTTTCACGAGTATCAATGAAATCAGTTCACGAGTTCGTAAAGTTTACAGTGTGAATGTATGTATGTCTGTGTATGATGTATTATACTAAGCCACAAGTGAAACCGAAACGAGCTAAAACACATGGCCTCCACTGCCCATGCACTCCCGTTGGCATTTAACAGCCAATTTGCCCCATGTATGTACTATGTCTAACACCACATAGCAGTATGTAAATATAATGACAATGTGCAACTGGTTTTACATATGTTCCGGCTTACCCCACCGGCTCTGTCACAGTTGGGTTTGTCAAACCGATAGTACTATCCACACGCCACCGGCACGAAGTTAATCACTTGTGTTTGTGGGGACTTGTCAAGTGTTAGTACTTAGATAATCCACATCATCACACGTTTTCAAGTATAACAGTTTATGTAAACATGCTTTTCACCCCAAAAGTTCGTAACACAGTTTAGAAAGTGGGGGTCGTGAAACTCACCTTATCGTAGTTCGCACAGAAATTACGTGTCAGATAGTCAGATGTCTCGTTTATAGCCTGATTCCTATAAACGGTATCGTATCGTTAATACTAGTACAGTGTTCAAGCTAAGTCGGGCTGTATAGATAATCTGGGTATAGCTGTTAGGCCCAGAACATGACTATAGTCTTAGATTGTGACGTTGTATACTATGAAATGTTTAAAACTGGATTTGGCTCAGTTTCACCGTTTTCCGAGCCTAGCTCAGTTGATCGTTTATACGTTTCGGGATTAGGTAAGATCACACAAACTTAAGTAAATATATTGATTGATAAAATGATTTGATTTATGAAAGAATTTTAAGGTTTCGGTGTCTGGTTTGATCGCAGGGTTCGTTTCCGTTTTCATACGGGTTTGATTATACAAAACGCGTACAATCCACCCGAATTGTCCGGAATTCTCGTAAAAAGTTCGTTTTTATCAATATCATTCAAAAATATGATATTTGACCACTTTTGACATTTTGACATACCAGTCAGTCCGTTAAACACAAAACTGCCGGTTTCGTTAAAACAATTATAATTTAAATCTTTAATAAATCATAACTAATTATGTAATTACATATAAATTATGTAAATTTTTGTAAAAATACATTAAGACATGGAGAATTTTATAAAAATATTTCCAAAAATTTTATGATTATTTATTTATTTATAAAAATTCATTTAATAGGTTATAATCATGTAATAAATGGCCCGTTTATATCAAACGACCTCCGAAAAATCCCATAATTTTTACCAATGGTATCAATGTGACTACATAGCCCCTGCAAAATTTCCAGAACCTAACTCTTTTGACAAAATGCCTTTTTGTGCGTTTTTCGGCTGTTAAAACTCGGTTCAACCATGGCTGCACAAACCATACTTAGACAATTCCAATGATTCCCAAACTTTACCAGTGATCTTACCATCCCATATAAAACTCCAAAGCCAAGTTTCATAATTTTTCAATATGTTTTGCTATTTTTCCCAAATAAACGCCCATAAACGGGAATAAATTCACCAAATATTCTCCGTTTATCGAAAAATTACCAAATTTGAACAGGCACTCATTTATATGATCCCTAATGTCCCTGCAAATTTTCACAAGCTAACAACAAGCACGTCACAACCTAATACTAAACAGCCCCTAAACGAGTATTACGGGTTTACCTTGTCGGTTTTCGATGAATTTTGCTAGCTTAAACGACTTTCCGGGTCTCGGGTTGCAAACTCAGTATATCTACATATCATATAACATCAAACCAAGCATAAATCATCCATGTAACAGCCTTGATAATTAGGGTTTCGGTTTTGGGTTCAAACCGAACTTTCTAACCGTAAAAACGTTGTATTCATGTTCTAATCCGTGTTTTTGACCAAAAAAGTATATGTTCCAGGTTTTTAAACATGTTTAACATCAAAACATAATTTTACTTGATTTTTAGGGTTTTTGGATGGTTAAACATGTTTAACACTAATTAAATCATGTTTATATGTTAATCATATGGATCAAACTTTGTTAAAACTTGTTAGAATTGAATCTTACCTTAGGGTTTTTGAAAGAAGGTTGAGAGAACAGGGGCTGGAGCTGCTGGACTTGAAATATTTGTATGTTATAATGAATAAGATAGCTTAGGATGAAAGTTATAAAAAGGTGTGTGGTGTATAATTTTCTAGCCGATCGGAACTATGAAGGGCTCCTTAATGGGCTGTTTTGGCCCATTAAATTATGCATACAAGCCCAAACATGAAAAGCCCATTTTAAATTTAGTTCGGGTCCGGTTTTTCGCAAGAAAATTAATTCGGGTGTGAGAAATAACGTAAAAACGAGTGTTTTTCAGCTTATTTTTGTAAAATAAGAAAAACGTACTGACTCGTTGTAAAATTCCAAAATATTTTCACGGATGGCTTAGAACATGTCATATAAGTGTTTTATAAATCTTTTTCGGCTTAACGGATGCTACAATGCTTGTTTTGATATTAACGATTGCGTTTAAGCTTATAGCGTATCGATAAACGAAACCTTTTTCGTTTAAAGAGTTTTAAACGTACCGAGGCCTAAATATCAATATGTTAGCCTCTAAAACATATATATAACTCGTATATGACCCCTCAGTATGTATACGGGTCATAGTTAGTATCAGTCGGTTACTCGTTTAAACACTACGAATTAACCGATTTATCGTTTACTTGATACGTAATGAATATAGTGTACCCCGTTTTGTCATGAATGTCACATTCTCCCCCCGTTAAGAAATTTCGTCCCCGAAATTTAATGTGTTATCGGTTTTCTAGGGAACAGGTGTGGGTATTTCTTTCGGAATTCGTCCTTTCGTTCCCAAGTATATTCGGGTCCTTGTTTTGAATTTCACCGAACTTTTACCAATTAAATTTTGTTGTGTCGTAACTGTTTGGTTTTCCCGTCTACAATTTCTACCGGTTCCTCTACGAAGTTGAGTTTTTCGTTGATCTGAACATCTTCCAGTGGTACTATTGTCGTTTCATCAGTCAAACACTTTTTTAGATTCGATACATGAAACACGTCGTGAATAGTGCTCAGTTCTAAGGATAGTTTTAATCGATAAGCTACGGGACCAATTTTTGCAACAATCTCAAAAGGTCCGATGTATCTCGGGGCTAGTTTACCAGTCTTTCCAAATCTTATAACACCTTTCCATGGCGATACTTTTAAAAATACCTTATCACCTATTTCAAAAGATAACGGTTTTCTGCGAACATCGGCATAACTCTTTTGTCGGTCACGGGCAGCTTTCAATTTTTGTTTAACTTGGTGAATCTTATCGGTGGTTTCCTGAATTAAATCGGATCTTGAAATTTGAGTATCACCCACTTCTGTCCAACATAGTGGTGATCTACATTTTCGCCCGTATAGAGCTTCATAAGGTGCTGCTTGTATACTACTGTGATAACTGTTATTGTAAGAGAATTCAATGAGCGGGAGGTGTTGATCCCAATTCCCTTTGAAGTCCAGTACACAAGCATGAAGTAAATCTTCTAAGGTTTGGATGGTTCGTTCAGATTGACCATCGGTTTGAGGATGGTAAGCTGTACTTAAGTCGATTCGGGTTCCCAAGGCTTCTTGTACTGCTTGCTAGAAATGTGAAGTAAAGTGACTGTTTCGATCGGAAATGATCGAAAGAGGTACTCCGTGTCGAGATACTATTTCATCGATGTAAATTTGAGCGAGTTTTTCGGTGGTGTAGTTGTTACGGATGGGAATAAAGTGTGCGGATTTGGTTAACCGGTCCACAATTACCCAAATTGCGTTGTGTCCTCTGGAGGTTTTAGGAAGGTGTGTCACAAAGTCCATGGTAATTTGTTCCCATTTCCATTGTGGGATTTCGGGTTGTTGTAACATTCCCGAAGGTTTTTGATATTCCGCCTTTACCCTTGCACATGTTGCACATTTACTTACATACACGGCTATATCCTTTTTCATACCAGGCCACCAGTAAAATTCTTTGACATCCTTATACATCTTATCAGCACCTGGATGAATAGAATATTTGGATTTGTGTGTTTCATCAAGTATCAGCTTTCGGAGTTTATGAAGTGTTGGAATCCAGACCCGGTTTTTGTAATAATATACTTCATCGGTTTTCTTCTCAAAATTCCTTTCATTTCCATGTAGTTCTTCTTTTTCTAGCTGATCTGCCTTCAAGGCCTCATCTTGTGCAACGCGAACTTGTTCGGTTAGGCTACTTTGAACAATCATTCCGAGTGCTCGTACCCGTAATGGTCTGATTCTGTCTTTTCGGCTTAAAGCATCAGCTACTACGTTAGCCTTACCCGGATGGTATTTAATCTCACAATCATAATCATTTAACAGTTCTACCCATCTCTTTTGTCTCATGTTTAGCTCTTTCTGATCAAATATGTGTTGTAAGCTTTTATGATCAGTATAGATGGTACATTTAGTGCCATACAAGTAATGTCTCCAAATCTTCAATGCAAAGATAACTGCTCCCAATTCCAAATCATGGGTCGTATAATTCTTTTCATGTACTTTTAATTGTCGGGAAGCATATGCTATTACTTTCTTTCTTTGCATCAGTACGCATCCTAAACCTTTACGAGATGCGTCACAATATACCACCAATTCATCAGTTCCTTCTGGAAGGCTTAATATTGGAGCCTCACATAACTTCTGTTTTAACATTTGGAAGGCTATTTCTTGTTCTTCTCCCCATTTATATGCTCGATCTTTTTGAGTTAGGAGGGTTATAGGTTGTGCAATACTTGAAAAGTTTTCAATGAATCTTCTATAATACCCGGCTAGTCCTAAGAATTGACGAATTTCTCTTGGTGACTTAGGCACTTGCCAATTCTTAATGGCCTCAATTTTACTTGGGTCTACTTGGATCCCTTGATGGTTCACAATGTGTCCCAAAAACTGTACCTCTTGTAGCCAAAACTCACATTTGGACAACTTTGCGTATAACTTTTCTTGCCTCAATAATTTTAAGATTTCCCGCAAATGTTGTTCGTGTTCCTCCTTACTTCTCGAATATATCAAAATATCATCGATAAACACTATCACAAACTTGTCAAGGTAAGGTTTGCAAACTCGGTTCATAAGGTCCATAAACACTGCAGGTGCATTTGTCAACCCAAACGACATAACCAAAAATTCATAGTGACCATACCGAGTTCGGAAGGCTGTTTTTGGTACGTCTTCTTCCTGAATTCTCACTTGATGATAACCAGATCTAAGATCAATTTTTGAAAAAATACTTCGCACCTTGGAGCTGATCAAACAAGTCATCAATTCGAGGTAAGGGGTATCTATTCTTTATAGTCACTTTATTCAATTCCCGATAATCAATACACATTCGAAAACTCCCATCCTTCTTCTTTACAAACAACACTGGTGCTCCCCACGGTGAGTAACTAGGGCGAATAAAACCCCTGTCCAGTAACTCTTGTAACTGGTTGGACAGTTCTTACATTTCAGAAGGCGCAAGTCTATAAGGTGCCTTAGCAATGGGTGCTGCTCCCGGTATCAAGTCAATACGGAATTCTACTTGTCGGGTCGGTGGTAAACCAGGCAACTCTTCGGGGAATACATCTGAATACTCGTGTACCACTGGGATGTCTTCCATTCGTTTTTCCTCGGGTTCCTTAACTGTTACGCTCGCCAAGTATAAAGTACAACCTTGGCGTAAATGTCTCAATGCCTTAAGTTGAGATATGAGAGGCAGTACCGTACCAGATTTCTCACCTTGAACAATTATAGCCTCATCATTCGGAAGAGGTATTCTAACGGTCTTATCCTTACAGACAATTTCAATTTTATACTTAGATAGCCAGTCCATACCGACTATAACATCGAAACTTCCCAATTCCACTGGGAGTAAATCAATAAGGAACGGGTGGTCGTTTAGGATAAGGGAACAGTCTCGGACTATTCGGTTAACAAGTATAGACTTACCGTTAGCGAGTTCTATAGTATATGGTTTTGTTAGTTCACTAACCGGCATATTTTCTAAAGGTAAGAAATTAACAGATACGAAACTTCTATCGGCACCCGTGTCAAACAAAACTGAAGCATACTGACCCGAAACTAAGAATGTACCTGTCACCACATTCGGATCATGACGCGCTTCACCCGGTCCTAATACAAACGCGCGTCCCTTAGCTGCATTGGAGGTTGATGCTTGTGCTTGGTTCTGTCTACTCACTGTACTCGGGTTCAAATTGGGGCAGTATCTCCGAAAATGTCCCGTACTGCCACATTTATAACATGTACGAGGGTTCATTGTAGATGGAGTTTGCTGATTAGATTGTTGTCGGATTGGTTGGTGACTAGATGTTTGTGAACGATGGGGTTGGGTTGTTTGAAACTGTCGATTTGAAGTATTCATTATTGTTCTACCACTTGGGGTATTATGCCCAATATTTCCGCTTCTCTGACATATGATCGTTTGACAATTTCCAGTATGATGAAAATTACACTTTCCACACTTCGGAAATGACCCCTTGTATGTATCATGTTTCATGTCGAAACTGGTTATAGCATAGTCCTGAGTTGTAGGGCATATTCGTTTATTCTGAGATTTCACTTGTGTTCTAGAGGTATAACTAGTTCGTTTTAAACTGGATGATTCTCCTGGACCTCTTAATACACCATTTCTTGTAAGGTCAAAAGTAACGATGCTGGCTTGTAACACGGCACTCTCTAAAGTTGGGTGGGCTGCGGAACAGACTATACTTCTCACAGCTGGGGTTAGTCCCCAAATATAACGCTCAATGCGCTTGGATTCCGGAATAATTGACCATGGTACCAAACGAGTCAATTCAACGAAACGATTTATGTAACTTCGATGATCAGTGCCTCTCATTTCCAAATTCCAAAGTTCGTGTTCTAATTTCAGGATCTCATCTCTTGGGCAAAATTGTTCTAACATGAGGGTTTTTAATTCAGCCCATGACATACGATTAATGGCATCTTGTCCCCTTATTTGGACTACCGTGTTCCACCACATCAGCGCTTGGTCTAGAAACATACTGGTAACAAATTTGACCACGCGGTTCGGTGGACACTTACTGATATTAATTTCTAATTCGGTGTCTTCTATCCATTCGACCAGTCCACCAGGTCCTTCAATACCCTTAAACTCAATCGATTTATATAATGGAAATTGTTTGTATGAGTACTCCTGACGCGGGGGTTCTCGGTTATTATTATTATTAGTTGTGTTAACAATCGGTACAAGGTTCGGGTTCGGGATATTATCAGGGTGCACAACAGGTTCTGGGTTCCCAGTGACATTCATAATTGGGAGAGTGTTATTATTATTTATGACAGTATCAGTATTCACCGGGGTAGTAACACCCGGGGCTACATTAGTGTCCGGCGGAGATGTATTAACAGTGGCCGTGGTGGTGCTCGTAGGTTGATTAACAGTATTGTTAGCACGTATGCCTGCAGTGACTTGGGCTACAATTGTTGGTATCACTGCTTGTAGTTGACGAGCAATCATTGCGGCCACTTCCGCCTCAGACAAAGTGTTTGTTTTCTTCGGGGCCATTCTATAAAATAATCAATATCGTTTCACCATGACTAGCACAACTTTACGATATCACACTTTCACAACACATAACTATGCCAAAGAAAACACGTTTGTATTAATTATAATCATTACTGTACATATGCATCCAAAATTAGCGCATAGGCTTAACCTGGTATAGGCCAGCACTTGTATATGCGTATCAAAATTTGTCACCAAGTGACATGTAGACTTAACCCGATAAGGGCCAGTGCTTGAGATAGTACAAAACCACAAACAACTCCCAAGTCAGCCCAACACGCTGTACAAAATGCTACTTGGGATATCAACAGACTATATACATAAGACCAGACTACTAGGTCCTATCCATTCTTTGTAACATGGAACCACAACCAAACAACAGCAGCCACTAGGGCCGCATTAACCGCTAAACACGCCCCCAGTAGTATCATCGCTCGATCCTGACGCCCGTGGCTGTCAGCACTGGATCTTTGTACAATTCTGATTTCCTGCTGCATATACCTCATGTGATCATACATATCGTGTCTATGCTGGTTTAGGCTATTTATCGTATGTGAGTGTTCTAAGAGCTGATCAGTTGCTAAACCAAACCATGCTGAATCAGAATAACGAGGTGGCTCGGGTACCCGGGCGGGTAAACCCCAAGTAGGAATAGGTATCTCTGTTACCCGGACACGCGATGTTTCTCCCCTATGGTACGTAGATCGAGGTGGAAGAGAAATGTGCTCAGGTAGACGCACTGAAATGCGAGGAGTCTGACGGTTTCTAATAGTGGGTGGGGGTACTGGTGTATGCTGTACAGGTGGAGTAGGGGATCTGGGTGCTCTAACAGGTGAACGATAAGCACTAGTAGCTCCCTGTTCTACTACATTCCTAGGGGATTCCCTAGGGGGGTAGGTGTCACAACGATAACCCGATAAGTCGGGTTGGTTTGGGGGTACCTCATAAGGAATTACCACATCTGCACCTTCTTGTATCTCCTCCGGTTCTTCCTCCGGATCCTCCTCTTCCTCCTCAGGCCTTGTTGGTAGAGTATTAGGTACACGATCAGTAGATCTTGACATTTTCCAGCACAATGGTTAGTGATAAGAATAATATCCTTCTATATTAATCTTAGTAAAATACATGTAGGTATTATATACATAAGCACAAATAATCATTTATATACACAAGTATTTATTTATTATTATATTTTATACATGTATGTTGCTGTTTTTACCTATTCAATTGTTTATCGACTTCTTCTCGAATTTCCTCGTACAAACAAGTATGTTATTACGTTCCGGACCATAATAACCCACTTGTCCATTCGCGTTCATCACAAGAATCTTTCGTGTATATTATTTAATATTATTTTATTCCCAGAGTTAATAGAGCCTACGGTTATCTTAGGGTATCCTAAGGGACATCCTAATTCTTTATAACCAATGGCTCTGATACCAACTTCTGTCACACCCCGACTAGGTAGTTGCGGAAGCGTAATACGGGAATGTAACAGATAACACTGGTATCAAAAACATTGTTTATAAGGAAATTCATAACTAATTTACATCATAATACATGGGTTGGTACTAAGTTTACAAACTAGATGTGAAAAACACATAACCGGTTTACGAGCTTCTTATATAGTATTACATCTGCGTCTATTCACAGCTATTCAACTTTCTTCCTAACACCAAGCATGTAAGCAAATCATTCCACTTTTGCTTTACCTGAAAAGCATGTTAAAACGGGTCAACTACGTCTAGTTGGTGAGTTTCAAGTTTCACGAGTATCAATGAAATCAGTTCACGAGTTCGTAAAGTTTACAGTGTGAATGTATGTATGTCTGTGTATGATGTATTATACTAAGCCACAAGTGAAACCGAAACGAGCTAAAACACATGGCCTCCACTGCCCATGCACTCCCGTTGGCATTTAACAGCCAATTTGCCCCATGTATGTACTATGTCTAACACCACATAGCAGTATGTAAATATAATGACAATGTGCAACTGGTTTTACATATGTTCCGGCTTACCCCACCGGCTCTGTCACAGTTGGGTTTGTCAAACCGATAGTACTATCCACACGCCACCGGCACGAAGTTAATCACTTGTGTTTGTGGGGACTTGTCAAGTGTTAGTACTTAGATAATCCACATCATCACACGTTTTCAAGTATAACAGTTTATGTAAACATGCTTTTCACCCCAAAAGTTCGTAACACAGTTTAGAAAGTGGGGGTCGTGAAACTCACCTTATCGTAGTTCGCACAGAAATTACGTGTCAGATAGTCAGATGTCTCGTTTATAGCCTGATTCCTATAAACGGTATCGTATCGTTAATACTAGTACAGTGTTCAAGCTAAGTCGGGCTGTATAGATAATCTGGGTATAGCTGTTAGGCCCAGAACATGACTATAGTCTTAGATTGTGACGTTGTATACTATGAAATGTTTAAAACTGGATTTGGCTCAGTTTCACCGTTTTCCGAGCCTAGCTCAGTTGATCGTTTATACGTTTCGGGATTAGGTAAGATCACACAAACTTAAGTAAATATATTGATTGATAAAATGATTTGATTTATGAAATAATTTTAAGGTTTCGGTGTCTGGTTTGATCGCAGGGTTCGTTTCCGTTTTCATACGGGTTTGATTATACAAAACGCGTACAATCCACCCGAATTGTCCGGAATTCTCGTAAAAAGTTCGTTTTTATCAATATCATTCAAAAATATGATATTTGACCACTTTTGACATTTTGACATACCAGTCAGTCCGTTAAACACAAAACTGCCGGTTTCGTTAAAACAATTATAATTTAAATCTTTAATAAATCATAACTAATTATGTAATTACATATAAATTATGTAAATTTTTGTAAAAATACATTAAGACATGGAGAATTTTATAAAAATATTTCCAAAAATTTTATGATTATTTATTTATTTATAAAAATTCATTTAATAGGTTATAATCATGTAATAAATGGCCCGTTTATATCAAACGACCTCCGAAAAATCCCATAATTTTTACCAATGGTCTCAATGTGACTACATAGCCCCTGCAAAATTTCCAGAACCTAACTCTTTTGACAAAATGCCTTTTTGTGCGTTTTTCGGCTGTTAAAACTCGGTTCAACCATGGCTGCACAAACCATACTTAGACAATTCCAATGATTCCCAAACTTTACCAGTGATCTTACCATCCCATATCAAACTCCAAAGCCAAGTTTCATAATTTTTCAATATGTTTTGCTATTTTTCCCAAATAAACGCCCATAAACGGGAATAAATTCACCAAATATTCTCCGTTTATCGAAAAATTACCAAATTTGAACAGGCACTCATTTATATGATCCCTAATGTCCCTGCAAATTTTCACAAGCTAACAACAAGCACGTCACAACCTAATACTAAACAGCCCCTAAACGAGTATTACGGGTTTACCTTGTCGGTTTTCGATGAATTTTGCTAGCTTAAACGACTTTCCGGGTCTCGGGTTGCAAACTCAGTATATCTACATATCATATAACATCAAACCAAGCATAAATCATCCATGTAACAGCCTTGATAATTAGGGTTTCGGTTTTGGGTTCAAACCGAACTTTCTAACCGTAAAAACGTTGTATTCATGTTCTAATCCGTGTTTTTGACCAAAAAAGTATATGTTCCAGGTTTTTAAACATGTTTAACATCAAAACATAATTTTACTTGATTTTTAGGGTTTTTGGATGGTTAAACATGTTTAACACTAATAAAATCATGTTTATATGTTAATCATATGGATCAAACTTTGTTAAAACTTGTTAGAATTGAATCTTACCTTAGGGTTTTTGAAAGAAGGTTGAGAGAACAGGGGCTGGAGCTGCTGGACTTGAAATATTTGTATGTTATAATGAATAAGATAGCTTAGGATGAAAGTTATAAAAAGGTGTGTGGTGTATAATTTTCTAGCCGATCGGAACTATGAAGGGCTCCTTAATGGGCTGTTTTGGCCCATTAAATTATGCATACAAGCCCAAACATGAAAAGCCCATTTTAAATTTAGTTCGGGTCCGGTTTTTCGCAAGAAAATTAATTCGGGTGTGAGAAATAACGTAAAAACGAGTGTTTTTCAGCTTATTTTTGTAAAATAAGAAAAACGTACTGACTCGTTGTAAAATTCCAAAATATTTTCACGGATGGCTTAGAACATGTCATATAAGTGTTTTATAAATCTTTTTCGGCTTAACGGATGCTACAATGCTTGTTTTGATATTAACGATTGCGTTTAAGCTTATAGCGTATCGATAAACGAAACCTTTTTCGTTTAAAGAGTTTTAAACGTACCGAGGCCTAAATATCAATATGTTAGCCTCTAAAACATATATATAACTCGTATATGACCCCTCAGTATGTATACGGGTCATAGTTAGTATCAGTCGGTTACTCGTTTAAACACTACGAATTAACCGATTTATCGTTTACTTGATACGTAATGAATATAGTGTACCCCGTTTTGTCATGAATGTCACAAAAAGAGTCGAGAACGGATTTTTACGGTTAAAACCTTTGTTTTTATATCAAAACCGACACTATGAAAGAAATGGTTTGATTGTTGGTGTAACTTGCTTGGTATAGTGTTATTGTGCTTGTAAGTGTTGTATCTAGTGGCTAGCAAAGGCTAGAAACCAAGATCTTTGCGATCTAACGCTAGAAAACACAAGATAGTTCGGTTTTCGTGTGATTTAGTGATTTTGGACAGATTGTAGAGTGCTTAGATTCGGGTCATGAAATTTCACAGAGATGATCTACATATGAAAATATGAGATCTGTGAATTTTTGGTAATTTTTGGATAAAAGATGAATATTTGGTGAATTTAATGCTCGGTTTTGGCCAAAAATGGTGAAAAATAGCTAAACCTGATGAAAAATTCTGGAAAATTTAGGATAAGCTTTTTATAACATATAAAAGTCACACACAAAATTTGAGCTCAGTTGGAGAAGTCTAAAGGGGCTTTTCGGTAAAACGAGTTCTAGGGCTTTCGAGCTCGGTTTTTGTGAAAATGGCTTGAAAAATGAGTTTTGGGTTCTGGAAAAATTCCAGGGTGTTATGAGGATGGCAGGAATTATCCCGGAAAAATTTGGGATTTTTCTAAAGTCTTTTGGTATTTTTGACATATTTAGTGTTTTAATAAAGTTTAAAAATAGATAAATAAATGTAAATATAAAAAAATAAATCTGAAAAATTTTTATAAAATTTATTACTGTCAAAATAAGTTTTGTGCAAAATTTCAAGACCCGAGACTAAACGGGTAATTATTTGTGCTAAAAAGAACATAAAAACAAATTTTTAAAGCTTAAAACGTGTAAACCGGCAAAACTCGCATAAGCGAGCTGACTGGTATATAAAAACCTAAAAAATGGACCATTTTCATATTGCTAAGTAAATTAAATAAAAGTAAATCATCCGAAAATAATTCCGATGATTTGGGTAATTTTACCCGATTTTACTGTTTCCGGCACCTAAATGACGGAAACGGGCCCCGCGGCCAAACGGGGTGACCAAACCGAGCTCTAATTTCATCACTTTAACTAAAATAACAGTCAAACACCATTTTTGGGTCGGTTGTAAACAAACTCATTTTTGAATCTAAAAACGGATAACCGTGCTAGGCACGCAAATCAAGGAAAACATAAAAATGATAATTTTGACCGTCCGACTCTAAGTAATGGCACAATCTGAGTCCTTAGGAGTGTCACGGGGTTAAAATTGTCCCTGGATCGAGTATAGTACTGGGTTAAAAATGTCCCCAGATGTACCGATTAACACGGATTTAATTTATGGGAATTATATAGTAACGACTAGATATCATATTACAGATCCAGGCTTATAGCAGTTCATTGTATCACATCCCGACTCACAGTAAGGTGAGTTTTCACGAGCCCCTTTTACTGAACTGTTTTTTAAATATTTTCCCGGGGCGGAAAGCATGTCTTTATTAAAGTATTTAAGTACATACCGATCGTATGGAAATACTTGTATATTTATATATATATGATTTGATGCACAGAATATATATAAATTGTTTATCGTGTGGAATTGTTCTGGGGTAACATAGTTCCCAGAGGTTATTATTGTTCTGGGGTAACTTAGTTCCCAGAGGTTATTATTGTTCTGGGGTAACTTAGTTCCCAGAGGTGATTATTGTTCTGGGGTAACTTAGTTCCCAGAGGTTATTATCGTTCTGGGGTAACTTAGTTCCCAGAGGTTATTATCGTTCTGGGGTAACTTAGTTCCCAGAGGTTATTATTGTTCTGGGGTAACATAGTTCCCAGAGGTTATTATTGTTCTGGGGTAACTTAGCTCCCAGAGGTTATAAATGTTCTGGGGAAACATAGTTCCCAGCATATTTGCATTGCTAATAAATGGTTATTAAAATGATCTGTCAGTGTTTATTTAAATTAGTGAAACTCACCAACTATTCGTAGTTGACCCGTTTTCTTTACATGTTTTCTAGGTATGCCCAAGTTGGAATGATTGATATGTGCTTAATGATCTGTGCTACTTGTTGGAAGCTTGCTGATCTATACTTTGTAATGAATATATTAATGTCTTATCGGTAAAACTTGTGTGTAACACCTAGACAGTAACGAAACTAGCAACAATGTAATATGATATAAATTAATGTAGTGGTATTTTCTTTATAAGCAGGGCTGTTGATATCAGATGTATCTGTTGCATCCCGTGTACGTTTCCGGTGCGGTTACGGGGTGTTACAAGATTCGCTACGAGTGATACCGTTGTACCCAATGGAACATGATTTTCATCCTTATTTCCTTTGTTGGTCCTACTTAGCATTGACTGGTAAAGCAAGTATTTATGTGATTCGAGTATATGATCCGATGTGGTTAGTGAACTGTTGGCTGAAAGACATAGAGATTTTACATTTGAGCAGAATCCATTGCAATCATGATAAAGTCAAGAGGCAAGCCAACCAGTTCCAAAATTTATGGATTTATGCTTTGATAAGAAGATTCATTCTGGAAGGGCTTAGGAAACAAACTGGAGAGCAGTCAGTGAAGAACAAGAAAGGTTTGAGGCAAAGATGGAGGCTGAACATCAGGATCGAGTTACTCAGGCATTGTGGAATAGATTTCAACATTTGCCTATTGGAGTATCTTGTCAAACATCACAACAAGGATAATCAAAGTCGTCTTTTGAAGAATCGAGGAAAGAATATCGTAAGAGAGTTTTTGGTATGGATTGAAGATATAAAGACCTAGCAATATCCAAGGGGGAGTTTGTTAGAGCAGTAATGTCTAATGCTAGGTCTTGTGGGCTGAATATGTCATATGTATATTGTAAAGGGCTAAAATTGTCATATTAGTAACCTGTTAAGGACGTAAAAGTCATTAACCAATAAGACTTATACGCAGCGTATAAGTCTTATACGCCATATGAGTTATGCGCTCAATAGGATGATTGTATAAAAAGATCTCACTAATGTGGGCGGGGAAATGGTCTCGATCTTCATTCGGTTAACCTCAATCCCCGCGCTCGAGATTCGATGCCCCAAAATAATGTCCTCACGCACCATGAAATGACACTTCTCCCAGTTAAGGAAAAGGTTGCTGTCGACGCAGCGAGCCATCATCTTCTCAAGATTAACAAAAAAATGATCAAAGGAACTTCCGAATACTGAAGAGTCGTCCCTGAAAACCTCCATGGAGTCCTTGATCATATCATGAAAAATAGCCACCACGCAACCCCTTGAAATGTGGCTGGAGCATTACATAACCCGAACGAAATACGTTTATAGGCGGACGTTTTGTTAGGACATGTAAAAGTGGTTTTCTCCTGGTTCTCGGGAGCTATCGGGATCTGCAAATACCTGAAGAAACCATCTAGGAAGCATTAGTACCGATGACCCTCCAAACTCTACATCATTTGGTCAATGAAGGGTAAAGGAAACTGGTCTCTCCTGGTGGCATCATTAAGTGTGCGGTAGTTCATGCAAACTCTCAAACCAATTATAGTTCGAATGGGAATGAGCTCGTTCCTCTCATTGGTGACGACAATCATGCCACCCTTTTTAGGAACCACTTGAACTGAACTAACCCCAGCGCTATTGTAATGGGGAATGATGATCCCCGCATTAAGGACTTTAATAATCTCTTTCTTCACAACCTCCTGCATCATCGGATTAAGCCGCCTATGATGCTGAATGACAGTTTTGAAATTATCCTCCATGAGGATTCTATGAGTGAAAAACAAAGGGTTGATACATTTGATGTCGATAATCCTCCAAGAAATCGCCTCATTGTGCTCTCTCAGCACCTTCAACAACATCTTCTTCTCGACCTCTGTTAAAGTAAATGCGATGATAACCGACAGTTTCCTCTCTTCATCCAAAAATACATACTCTAGATGAGCAAGCAGATCCTTAAGTTCTAAGGAAGAAGGAGGACTCTGGACGCACGGTCGGTAAATCGGATCAACTCGCATGATCTTGGAAGACATGCCAGATTTAGGGCCATGTGACTTGGTGTCGTCATCTAAGGAATCAATAGTCATGGAGACCATCTAAGTGTCCAAAATCTCCCTATCGAGAATCTGGGTGTCGCAGGAAGATCCTCACAGATTTCACTAAAAAACTCCCCAACATGTTCCATGATGGTATCGACGAAGTACAAGGAGTCATCAGCAGACTTGGAGTGTTTAAGCGACTATCTAACGTTAAAGGTGATGTTCTTGTCCCCAACTATTAGAATTAGCTTACTGATATATATCTATTTATACATCTCGATTCCCTTGTAAAGTTATGTCTATTTAATGTTTTGAGTTCGTTTTAGTTAGAGTTTCGTTTATATTTATTGTTTATGGTTTTGAGTCAAGTTATGTCTATTTATCATGTTTTAACTCTTTTGGTGTCTTGCATGTTTTACTTAATTCTTTCTATCTTTTCATGCGAAGTTTAAGTACGTTTTGCTCATTAATGATTACATAATTGTTCCACTTAGCGTTTCAATTTGTTTTCATGTAGATGGTGATTTGTAAGTCAAGAAAAATAAGGTCTAGAAGGTTCTAAACGTTACTTGGAGTTCAAGAAAGGGATCTAACATGATTAAATAATAAATAAAAAGCAAAAAACAAAAATTCCCTTTTTAGGGCGCCGCCGCACGCGAAGGAAGGGGCCGCGCAGCGCCTAAGTCTTCTGGTCAGCTCGTTTTTGCAAGTCCAAGCCCGTTACTCGCTTATATAAACATCTCTTTCAAACCTAACCGACTCTAAGCTTAAGAGCAGCCGATTTTGAGAGTTTTTCCAAGGATTTGAAGGTGATTTGATGCTAGGAACAAAGAAAGATCAAGAGAGCTTTCATCCGGGTGTTCGAGGATCAATTGCAAAGGGTTTTATCGCTCTAACGTTCGTTCCTTGTTCATTATTTTTCATGTCTTCTTTCTTTGTTTTTAAGACTTGTTTAGTATTGTTTTTAATAATGATGCTAGGCTAGACTTCATGTCTACCTAGGTTTGATGAACATGTTTGAGACTTGATTCTTGCTTTGGACTTATGCTTTGATTATGGTTTCGTTTTATTAATAGTAAAAGATTTGATTTTGTTTACATGATGCATTTGAATGTTTATTATCTTGGTTGATTGTGAATTATTGCTTCACATGGATCTTGCTTTCTATTGATTTTGTTCTTTAGATATTAGGGTTCATGTTTAATCATTACTTGGTGTTTTGATTATTATGGTATTAGATCATAGAAGCTTATTAATCGTTAATTAGGATTTTGAATGTTTTGCTAAATTCCAATAGCTGTGAGGTGAGGAGTTGTTCATGTGTCTTGGTCAATTGCATGCTATGATAGTTAGCGACAATATTCTTGTTTATTGTGTTTATCCATGTTCACGATGTCATGTTAAGTTTATCAAGTTATCTAGGGTTTAGTGTTTCGTAAGATTGCTTGCTTTAGATACTATTAATTAACTCTAATTGATGACTTTGCGGAAATCAATAATACTGATTGCTTAATAATCTAATAATTGGTCTTTGGGATTTTGTTTGATTCAGTCAAGGGTCCTTTAGGGTTTGTTAGATGAATACGTTTAGAAATCAGTTTCCATATCATATTATCTGTCCATTGCTTGATGATTGTTGATGCATGGGATTCTTACCTAGGTCGATTCCTTCTCTGATTGGTTTCGATCTCGTGTTTAATTGCTTATTTCTTGTTTACTTGTTTATTTACTTTCTTAGCTTAATCTTAGTTTAAAAACCCCCTTTAAAAATTAATAATAAATAGTCCTGTCGTAAGTCGAGTATAATTAGCTAATTAACGTAATTTATAGAGTCCTATGGGTTCGATATTCTGGACTTACTTAGCTTTAGTACAATTGACCGGTTCACTTGCCGGTGTTTTGTGTAGTTGAGTCTTAAGTCTAGTTTTTATTACTTGTTTTGTTTAGTTAATATTTTATTGACTGTTTTAAGCACACCAAGTTTTTAGCGCCGTTGCCGGGGACTCTTGGCGATTGCGTTAATAGCTTTACTTGGACTTACTTGCTATATTCGTGCTGTTTGTTTTATTTTCATTTGAGTCGTAGGAGTTTAATTTAAATTTTAGTTTATTTTTAAGTATTCGAGTCTGCTCACTTGGTCTTTTGCGTTTTTCAGGTTTATGCCATATCTTCGTTCGCAAGGACCACTGTTGGATAATCTGGATTTGTCCCCATTGAAGACCGAGGCTAGTTCGTCATAAAAATCATCACCGCACAGTTCACCACCAGAAAGCCCGAGAAGTCAGCCAAACGTTAAAATGGCTGACGACAGAACAATTGCTGCTCAAGCCTTCGATGTCTTAACCGGAAACCAGTCATGCATCGTCGTTCCCGCAATCAACAATCCCAACTCGTGAAAAATTCCGTCATACGTCATGAACAACATCGTTCAAACTAATCAGTTCACGGGGCGTGATGACGAGGATGCACCGGCTCACATTAACCGACTTTATCGCGTTCTTAAAACTTTTATTTTGCAAGGTGCTACCGAAGATGCTATTTTCTTACATCTGTTTCCATTTTCACTTGCAGGTAAAGCAGCTACTTGGCTTGACACTCAGCCACCTGGAACGTTCACGACTTAGGAAGCACTACGTTCTGCATTTATCAAGAGATACTTCCCACCGACTAAAGCGGTTGTTCTTCGCGATCAGATTCACTCGTTTCACATGGAGCCAGGGGAGCAATATTGTCATGCTTGGGAGAGTTTTCAGAACATGCTAGCTCTTTTCTCACAGAATGGTCTCACACCATGGGCTCTCGTGGAAAAATTTTACAATGGGTTGAACTAAGAAACCCAAGTTCGGTTCGACACGGCCGCAGGAGGAAGTCTACTGGCTAGGAAGAATGTCGCCGAATGTAACGAGATGTTTGAGAGCTTCGCTCAATCGGACCTTGACAAAGAGCCACATCGTGGGTATTCCACTCCCGTCAGCAGTACATCCTCATCCGCTCGAGGTGTACACCAGGCTAATCTGGATACTAGTGTGGCTGCTTCTTTGGAATCACTAACCCGAGAGGTTAAGGAGCTGAAGGCCAAGGTGGACAGATGTGAGTTTTGTAGAGGTGGAAATGGTACGTTGGAGTGCCCGGGGATGAATCAACAGGTCGACTCTGTTGCTGGTCAGAATAGGTTTCCCAGCAATTACAACAACAGTCAGAATTGGAACACTTACAAGAACCTGAATTAGAATAATGCTAATTGGCTTCCGTCGGGTGCACCACCCGGATTTCAAAAATCTTATAATCAAGGACAAGGTCATTATAATAATAATAATACCACCGATGGTACTAATATTCAAAATAATGTGCAGGATTCGAACGGTGGAATTGGGCGTTTGGAAGAGATGATGATGCTAATCTTGGAGAGAGATCAAGTTACACAGAAGAAGTTAGCCGACCACGATTTGCTCTTCAAGAATCAACAATCTTTTATTCTCGATATCAAAGGATTGTTGGTGATATTGCTCGTCGTTTAGAAGAAAGGCCCCCAGGTCAGTTTTCGGGTATCCCTTAAACTAATCCGGCTGCTCAATTGAACGCCATCTCCACTCGTAGTGGCAGGGTTTTTGGTCCAGAGGTAGTTAGTAGAGAAATTAGGGAAGATAGGGACGATGAGTTGATAGATGAGGAGATAGAGGTAGAGGCTCCAAGTAAGTCACATAGTACAACACCAATCATAGAGCCGCATGTTAAGAAAAACACCGATAAGAAGCCGGTTGGAGCTCGGGCACCACCACACACCATTGACCTAGCCTATGTCCCGTATCCCAATCGTCTAAAGAATCAAAAATATACAAAATATTACGGGCATTTTCTTAATATATTTAGCCAATTGAATGTTAACCTCCCATTTGTCGAAGTCCTTCAGCATATGCCTAAGTACGCCAAATTTTTGAAAGACATTCTTAAAAGAAAGGATAAGTTGGAGGAGCTGTCGACTGTGCCGTGTTCCGCAGTAGTGCTCAATAAAGTTCCGCAGAAATTACCCGACCCCTGTGTTTTTACCATTCCATGACTTTTTGGAAGTTATACGACATGTCAAGCATTAGCCGATCTAGGAGCTAGTATAAACCTTATGCCATATTCTTTGTATGAAAAACTAGACCTAGGAGAGCTCACCCCTACTCGTATGACGTTGTCTTTAGCCGATCGTTCCATTAAGTGTCCGAGGGGTGTCGTAGAGAATTTGCTCGTTAAGGTAGATAATTTGGTTTTCATCAAAGATTTCGTTGTTTTAGATACGGAGGCTGACGAGAGAGTTCCAATCATTTTAGGTCATCCATTCCTACGTACTTCTAGGGTGGTCATTGACGTGTTTGAAGGTAAGATAACTCTTAGAGCCGGTGATGATAGTGCCACCTAGTTGGTTAAGTCCATGAGACATCCGAGTGGTCAAGACGGTCTTATTGATTCATGTCACCCAGTTTACCCGATAGAATCAGTTATCTCGGGCATGGGCCCTAGTCTTGACGATTCCCGTTCTGTAAGTTTAAGTGTGGGGAAGGAGCGAGCGGTTTCGAGTTCTCGGGAAATGGTGAAGCATGTTGGAGTAAAAGGTGGTGGTAAGCGTAAGTTTGAGAAGGTTCGTGGAGTTAGAAAGAAGAAGACCAAGATTGACGAATCGTCGGATCGTGATTCGGTATCCTTGAGGGCATTGGAGTTCTACCGAGGTAGAGGAAGCTCCACTCAGTCCGCCACATGATTCGCATAGCATGGGTTCTTGAGTGAAAACTCAAGTGTAGAGTTTGTTGATTTTTCTTTATTTTAATTTCTACTTTCTTAGTTTCGTTGAGTCATCGAGTCGCTAACGTAGTTTTTTGTAGTTCGACTTTGTTTCATGTTTTTGAGTTTTGTGAGTTTGAAGATCGTATGAGAGAGAGAAGATCCCCAAGGAAGACTTTAATGAAAAAGACAAGTGTGGGGATGGAGTAGCAGTGGAGCCGTATACTTCATGATTATTTATTTGCTCCTGATTATTATATTATATATATTTATTAGTGAAATACTTTAATTGCTTAATATCTATCGTTACGATAAGATACATTTTTAGAAATGTTTGTTTTGTTTTGCCGCTTACGTTCGTGAGAGAAGGAGTTACCATTTGCTGAACACGTTTGTAGTTGGAGGGCATCCATGGAAGAAGACCTGAGCATCATGTTCCATTCGCATATTCCAGCTAAGTTTTTTCCATTTATCTAGCTTCTTAACTTTTTATTTTTCTTTTATTTTTAATTTTTAGAGTCTTAGTTTTTGTAGTCCGATTTTAATTTTATTTTGTATTTTAAGTCGTCCTTATCCTTGCATTGAGGACAGTGAAAAATTTAAGTGTGAGGATAGGATATTTGAGTAGTAGTTTAAATCGAGTTTATGTTTAAATTTAAATAAACTAAAAAATTAAAAATTTGAACAAAAAAATTTGAAAAATGTTTTAAAAATGTCCCTTGAATATAGTTTTTTGCGTTAAAGTGGGAGATGCTGATATTTATCAGGAAATTGGTTTTTCAAACTACTAATAATATGAGATAAATAAAAGAAAACGCACTTAACTTGGGATGTGTCGGTAGGCTCATCTTGAAAATGAAAGGGCAATTTGATAATATGAGTCGGAAATCTTTTGTGGATAAAGCGTTTTGTCCGTGAAAGATAAGTATTGAAAGATCGGGTCATACTCAAGCCTCAATTATTGGTATGAAAAGTGGAAATATTATCAATTTTTAAATCTGAATACGTTATCATATGATGCTTGGGTAGGTTTAACGTTAAAGTATGCCGTGTAGCCTGTGATATAAATCTTAAACTGCTAGTTTAGTGTTTTACACCACATTGGTGTATGGTTTTATAACCTTAAATCCTGTATTGATGGGATGCTTCGGGTCCGGAGACCATGGGTCTGTATGTAATCTATTCATCTAGTATTCATAATTCCTAAGTGGGGTTGTGAATATTTAAAATTAAGCCAAAAAGAGCAAACCCTTATAAGTCGTTAAAAATGATCACAAAAGTACAAAAGTACAAATACACTACAGACTTGATCATCCACGATGTTAGCCATGTGGGGTCCCCTTGCTCGCGTCTCATTACCATTAAGAAACGGACCACAAGGGACACGCTACATGTAAGCCCTACAGATGAAATTTTGCATACTCACCTATGGTGATGGATTGGGTGTATTGATTGATAATGGGGGTATGTCATGTTGTGAGGAACACTAGCTATTAATTAATTGAACCTTAATCGTATCTAATGGCTGCTCGGTAAACTTTGATGCTTATGCTTAGGTGGATAAGAAATACCCTTGATCGTCTTAACTATTCATGAAAAAATAGAGCAACAAAAGTTTTAATTCTGCTAATTTTGAGGTTTAAGTCAAGTTGGGTTGGTCTGGTCCGGTAAAAGCTAAAAATAAGCGGGTCTTAATGGTTTAAACAACTGAAAAAAATTGTCGGATCTTTTTGTCTCGGTAAAGATTAAGGCATGGGTTTAAGTGGACAACAATATCGGTGATCGCAGTTTTTGTGTTTTTCTAAGCTTTAAAAATTAACCTATATATTTGTTAGACTATATTTTCCGATTCTGATCCAACTGCATTAAACTTTTTCAGGGACGAAAAAAGAGTAAGTGTGGGGACATTTGATATACATCTATTTATACATCTCGATTCCCTTGTAAAGTTATGTCTATTTAATGTTTTGAGTTCGTTTTAGTTAGAGTTTCGTTTATATTTATTGTTTATGGTTTGGAGTCAAGTTATGTCTATTTATCGTGTTTTAACTCTTTTGGTGTCTTGCATGTTTTACTTAATTCTTTCTTTCTTTTCATGCGAAGTTTAAGTACGTTTTGCTCGTTAATGATTAGATGATTGTTCCACTTAGCGTTTCTATTTGTTTTCATGTAGATGGTGATTTGAAAGTCAAGAAAAATAAGGTCTAGAAGGTTCAAAACGTTACTTGGAGTTCAAGAAAGGGATCTAACATGATTAAATAATAAATAAAAAGCAAAAAACGAAAATTCCCTTTTTAGGGCGCCGCCGCACGCGAAGAAAGGGGCCGCGCGGTGCCTAGGCCTTCTCGTCAGCTCGTTTTTGCAAGTCCAAGCCCGTTACTCGCTTATATAAACATCTCTTTCAAACCTAACCGACTCTAAGCTTAAGAGCAGCCGATTTTGAGAGTTTTTCCAAGGATTTGAAGGTGATTTGATGCTAGGAACAAAGAAAGATCAAGAGAGCTTTCATCCTGGTGTTCGAGGATCAATTGCAAAGGGTTTTATCGCTCTAACGTTCGTTCCTTGTTCATTATTTGTCATGTCTTCTCTCTTTGTTTTTAAGACTTGTTTAGTATTGTTTTTAATAATGATGCTAGGCTAGACTTCATGTCTACCTAGGTTTGATGAACATGTTTGAGACTTGATTCTTGCTTTGGACTTATGCTTTGATTATGGTTTCGTTTTATTAATAGTAAAAGACTTGATTTTGTTTACATGACGTATTTGAATGTTTATTATCTTGGTTGATTATGAATTATTGCTTCACATGGATCTTGCTTTCTATTGATTGTGTTCTTTAGATATTAGGGTTCATGTTTAATCATTACTTGGTGTTTTGATTATTATGGTATTAGATCATAGAAGCTTATTAATTGTTAATTAGGATTTGAATGTTTTGCTAAATTCCAATAGCTGTGAGGTGAGGAGTTGTTCATGTGTCTTGGTCAATTGCATGCTAGGATAGTTAGCGACAATATTCTTGTTTATTGTGTTGATCCATGTTCATGATGTCATGTTAAGTTTATCAAGTTATCTAGGGTTTAGTGTTTCGTAAGATTGCTTGCTTTAGATACTATTAATTAACTCTAATTGATGACTTTGCGGAAATCAATAATACTGATTGCCTAATAATCTAATAATTGTTCTTTGGGATTTCGTTTGATTCAGTCAAGGGTCCTTTAGGGTTTGTTAGATGAATACGTTTAGAAATCAGTTCCCATATAATATTATCTGTCCATTGCTTGATGATTGTTGATGCATGGGATTCTTACCTAGGTAGATTCCTTCTCTGATTGGTTTCGATCTCTTGATTAATTGCTTATTTCTTGTTTACTTGTTTATTTACTTTCTTAGCTTAATCTTAGTTTAAAAACCCCCTTTAAACATTAATTATAAATATTCGTGTCGTAATTCGAGTCTAATTAGCTAATTAACGTAATTTATAGAGTCATGTGGGTTCGATATTCCGGATTTACTTAGCTTTTGTACAATTGACCGATACACTTGCCGGTGTTTTGTGTAGTTGAGTCTTAAGTCTAGTTTTTATTACTTGTTTTGTTTAGTTAATATATTATTGACTGTTTTAAGCACACCACTTACCCTCTCAGACGTCGATCAACGCCTGTGTAGTGGCAAGGAATGATCGGCCTAAGATAAGCAGGACGCTATCATCATCGTTCATGTCCAAGATGACAAAGTCCACTTGGAAGATGAACTTGTCAACACGAACGAGCATGTTCTACACCACACCTCTAGGATATTTCACAGAGCGATCAAAAAGTTGGATACTCATCCTGGTAGGCCTCGGCTCGCCTAAACCCAACTTTCTATACACGGAATACGACATAAGATAATACTGGCTCCAAGAACGACCAGTGCATGAATCACCGTATCGTCACTCAAGATGCAGGTTATCGTGAAACTCCCAGGATCGTGCATCTTCTCTGGCAACTTTCTCTGCAAGACTTCAGAGAAACTAGCACTCAACGTGGTGGAAGAGACATCGGCTAACTTCTCCTTATTTGAAAGAATATCCTACAGGAACTTTGAATGTTTCAGAATTTGAGTGAGTGCCTCAAGGAATGGAATGTTAAGGTGAAGTTGCTTCAAAAGATCAAGTAATTTGGAGTTCTGCTCCCCGTCTCTATCCCTGTAGAGTCTCCATGGATACGGAATTTTGGATTTATAGACTCTCGTTGATATGTTGGATGATTGCGGTTTCTTGGCCTGTGCTGTACTTCTTGGGTTACGTCTCTTGTGCACCTTGGCTGGTGGAGACTCCATCTGAATCTTTTCTTCCACTTGATCATCTCCATCAACCATAGACTCCTCGACTCCTACTCCTCTAGTCTCCTCCTGAATCACGGGCTCGTTGCGTGCCAATACACCGCTACTCTTCGTCTCCGGTTTCGCGAATCCCTTCGAGTTTTGCTCGGTGTTACTCGGAAGTGTATCTAGAAGCCTCTCATTTAATCGACTAGAAATCTCTCCTATATGTCGCTCGAGATTCTGAACTGACGCTCCCTGATTTTTCATGAATGACTCATGCTCACGGAGTTTCTCTTGGGTCTCTTTGTGATGGGAATACTCTCGTGTCATGAGCTGTTACAACATATAAAACTTTTGTGCCATCATCTCCTCTAAAGTGGGCTTCTTTTCTCCACCACTTGCTCCGTAACCGGAATCATGGAATGGACTTTGACGCTGCTTGAAGCCGGACTTATTTCCATTCCTCCAATTGGAATTTTGATTGTTTCTCCACCCCGATTTGTTTGAATTGAACAAGTTTTGATTATGGTATGGATTACTCATTAAGTCTACTGCCTTCTCCTGGAAACCAACGGGGCACTGGACGGTATCAAGCCCCCCTCTATAAATCTCGCACAACTGACTCTTCACATGCATGTCCTTCACAATATTCAATAATGCCACAACTTATGTCATAAGTGCGGTGTTCATGTCGACCAAATGCATACCGCTTGATATGTCGTCGAGGGTCTTGGTATTCTTGTAGGGTAGTCACTTGTATCCACTCATGGCTAACCCATTGAAAATGTCTATGCTCTCATCGGTATCTTTCGTCGTCAACAAGTTGCCTCCCGCATCCGTTTTTAGCATGTTATGCGTTGCGTATGTCACCATGTTATAGATATTCTCAACAACTGCCCAGTCTTGCAACCCATGGTTTGTACATAAAGCTATTAGATTTTTGAATCTCTCCCATGCCTCGTAGAAATTCTCGGTGTTCTCCATCTGGAAAGAATGAATCTGGTTTCGCAAACGAGCGGCCTTAGCCGGAGGACGTATTTTTCGAGGAATTGGGCTTTCATGGCAGCCCAAGTAGTTATGGACCCCTGTTAGAGGGATTCAAGACACAAACTCGCATGATCAATGAGAGATAATGGAAGACACAAAGCTTGATAGCATCCTAAGAAACGCCGTTAAGATTGAATATGTCACAGATATGAGCAATT
This sequence comes from Bidens hawaiensis, assembly GCF_021521415.1. NCBI lineage: Eukaryota > Viridiplantae > Streptophyta > Magnoliopsida > Asterales > Asteraceae > Bidens > Bidens hawaiensis. The sequence continues at coordinate 762,917 of NW_027491210.1, forward strand.
CGAGTGAGATGAGAGTGCGGGTTTTCGTGGAGAAACCCCTGGTGGAACGATGCTGGATCTTGTGCCAGCATTGGTCGAACGGGCCCGGTCTGCAACTGCCCTCCTTGGTGGTGGTACGTCTACCATATCCTTATCCCTAACAATGTATTAAGAAAGATAGGGAGAAGATATATTACCCGCAAGAGAAGAAGAACTGAACGGTGGACCGGTATGATGTCTCTCACGCAACTATCTCTGGTTCGGAAAATCCTTCAATTTAAGTTGGTCCCGGAGATCGAGTGTGTCGCATACAACTATTAAAATCAACAAAAGAAACTAAAATTATCTAAACTATTTTTTTTACTAAACAAAGCAAAAATACAAGTAGCAAATAGGGTTGGTCCTAACTCGAGTCGTTCTCAATACGCCTCAAACCGTGTCCCCGGAAATTCACGAATCTATATATATGAAGCTCACAACTAAGCGTTAATTTTAAAACGAATTATCCTAATAATTCCACACACAACCGGCTAGTGTACCAATCTTAAGTAGTATAGAACTAAGAAGTTCGAGTATCGAACACAAGAACACGTGAAAATGCTTTTGATCACTAAACCATAGACAAGACCTTCCTAAGAATAATATTTTAATTGAGTTTATGTTAAAAACAACTTCACCTAATTAAAATAAATTAATTAACTAAACTTAACTAACTGGACTAACTGACATAACTTTCCAAACTTAGAAAACTTAACAACCCTTAATTGATACGATGGAGAAAACGTCTACCTAGGTAAGAATCAAATTGACGGCTCAACAAGCAAATGGATTGATTGATCTCAAAACACCAGTATCTATATATGACACGACTAAGGCTCGCTCAAGCTAGCTAGATCACATCTCAGTCTCACTAACAAACCATAACTACATTTAATTGATTAGACAAGCAAACTGGAAAACGATTACTAAGGTGTTCTAATGTCGACTCTCCTCTCGGACTCACATCGAACCTAATAGATAGGAATGCTACACAACCAAGGATAGAGGAACAATTCAATTTAACACGAAATAGATCAATTAGTCGCTCAAAAACCCAAACTTGACAAGAATCGAACTCGCTCTAACGCAATTCTAATCCTAACATGCAAAGGCTATGAGACAACCCTAACTTCTTATCACCTCTTGGTCTCTAATAAGGTGTATACCCACTAATTTTTTTTATCATTTAATTAACTTAACAAAACCTTATGGTTTTACCGACCACAACCAAACCCTAACACACAAAGTCTAGAATCAAACATGCAAAAATCAATCAATCAATCAATCATACCCAATGAAGTCCCACCAACAGCAAAGTTATAAGTAGGGTCTGGGGAGGGTGGGATGTAGGCACACCGTACCTCTATCCAAAGGGATAAGGAGGTGGCTTCCAGAGATACCCTCAGCTCTAAAGTACATATGTATAAGGCAATACAAAGGAAATCAAAGTTTAATAGTAATATAAAATACTAATAATAATAATTGTAATAATGATAATAATAATACTACTATATATATGAAAGAAAATACCATTCTGGTGTGTGACCAAAATAAGGAAAATAGAAGCCCTTAGATATTCCTTTCTTTCTAAAAATCCTTAACTTTAATTCTACTTCTCCAAGAATTCCTATCCACAACCATGTCCTCGGAGAGGTTTAGGTCTATCAAATCATGCCTAATCCTCTCATCCCAAGTCAATTTAGGTCGTCCTCTACCCCTCCTCCCCTCTATAGTAATGCTTTCTACATATCTAACAGGATTCATCATCTGTCTTCTCTTCACATGTCCAAACCATCTCAATCTCCACTCTTTTATCTTGTCTGCTATGTTCGCTACCCCTAATCTCTCCCGAAACACAACGTTTGTTATTCGGTCTAACCTTGTGTGCCCACAAATCCAACATAGCATTCTCATTTCTGCTACCTCCATCTTCCGCACATGTGCCTTCTTGATGGCCCAGCAATCTGTTCCATATAGCATTGCTGGTCTAACTGCAATCCTATAAAATTTTCCCTTTAGTTTAGTTGGGAAACTTTTGTCGCACAATATTCCTGTGGCTGCTTTCCATCTACACCATCCTACCTGAACTCGATGGGTCACATCACTGTCTAATTCCCCATCACTCTGAACAAATAATCCTAGATACTTGAACTTCTTTACCTGCAGAACCACCTGCCCTTCAATGGTGATCTGTGCATCCTCATTGTCATTTACCCCACCAAAATCACAGTGGAAGTACTCCGTCTTAAAGCGACTAATCCTTAAACCTTTTGTCTTTAAGGTTGTTCGCCACTCCTCAAGCCTCATGTTTAGATCTTGTTTTCTTTCAGCAAGTAATACAATATCGTCTGCGAACATCATGCACCACGGGAGCGTCCCATGAATCGACTTTAACAACTCATCCAAGACTACCACAGAAAGAAACGGACTCAGCGCTGACCCCTGTTGAAGACCTACCTCTAAATGGAAGAAATCAGTATCAAATATCCAAGTTAAATTATGAAATTCTTACCACAGAAACCTACAAATCTTAGATTTACGAAGATATTTTTGTTATATTTTTCCCACGTTCACAAAAATGGCAAATATTCATACAGGATAACAATATACATACAGTTATTTTAGTGTGAAGCAAAAACTATAAATTAGGCTAAAATTATATATTAACCCAAATCATGCAATGCGAATTGGATTAGATTCTTAACTCAATCTACGGTATTCCATAAGTGAAATCAACCCAATTACCGTTGTCAAACTCTAGATATGCATTTAACATTCATGACTATAATATTATCTTTCAAGAACAGCCCTTACCATATAAATTTATATAATCATAAAAATGACTAATCCCGTGTCCAAAAATTATTATTTTTAGTTTTCAAGAAAGTAGAATCAAATTAGTAAATCATAGAATCAAAAATAAATCACAAAAATAATTTAACATCAGTTTACAATACCAAAAATAAACACAAACGAATATGTCAGAAATTTGTTTTCAATATTTTCTCATACAAACTTTGTTCCTGGCATGTGTATGAACCTGATTTACCAATTAATCAACGTTCATCATCAAAAGACATATTTTATCATATTATTATAAAGAATCCATGAACCATTTAGGGTTTTTCTTATTCAAACAAACTCAAGACAACAATAAAAACTATCAAGTTATGATTCCATAGATTAAGCGTTGTTTGGATACCAAAACCCATATTCCCAATCATAAAGCATAAGAACATCAATAACATTACTTACCTAGATTATCACCAATTAATCACAAAAACCTTCTTGCACTACATTCAATTTCTACCAACTTGAAGATGAGTATTTGTGTGTGTTATTTGAGAGAAAAGAAAAATAAATAATATGTATGTGTGTGTGATGAGAGATTTTGATAAATCACAAGTTTCCTAATTTATCTAGGTCAAATCATGTAATTAATTTCAATTTATTATCTACATTTAAAATTTGACTTTCGTTAACTTATAATAAATGCCGTGCTTGCGGTGCACCATATAATGTATATATGTGTGAACCCTCGGGTGGGCAAAAGTAAAATTGCACTAATTTTGACGTTATTTTACTAATCTCGTGAAAATAACGTTAAAAGTAGCGGAAGGTTAATCAGGCATCATGTGGTGGCGTTGATAGCCGAAAGACAAGGGCACATGCACCGATCAGCCGGTGTCCCGATGATTTAGTGCTATGTGCCTTATGTCCAAGGCTTGATGCAAAACTACTATCGAGCCGGGGGTCTCACCGGAAGCAGCCTCTCTATCCCTATGGGATAGAGGTAAGGCTGTCTACATCTTACCCTCCTCAGACCCTACCATAGCATTGCTATTGGTGGGATATACTGAGTACGATGATGATGATGATTACTTATAATAACATATATTATTATATAAATGTGACATGAAACATTTATAATAGTTATTCCTAAGAATACAAAGTAACATGGACATGTATCACATTAGGTCAAGTAACATGTAACATATATAGCATAGTTGAAGGATCATGTAACATATAACTTATGTAACAATGTTTATATTTTAACTATATTTAATTGCACTTCACTTTTTATTATTTGTGAATTATTTTCATGTTAGGTCACCAACGTACGCGGACAGACTCATATGTGTGCTCACATGACCGTGACAAGAATATGTATTTTGTAATGGAGTTAACAAAAGTAACCAAGTTCAATTAACGGAGTTAACCTGAAAATTGGAAGTTGTCACTCCTTACCCTTCTTAGACTTCAGCTTGTTCATCTTGACACACCATACCCTTGTCAAAATTAGCATTAAGAGCTTGTTCTGCCATATTGATTTTTGCTTGGTAAATAGCAAGCGTAGCTTGGACCCTCAGCTTACCCCTAAAAGCCTCCATCTCCTTAGAATGAGCAGCTTTAAGACCTTTCCACTCTTGCCACGCCCGTGCCAGCTTCTCAGTCACCTCCTTAGTGTGCTTATCTCTAGCCACGTGAGAGTAGTCGTACCATCAATATTCTCCTACAGCTCTTGAAACTCCTTATCATGAAGACTGATCAAATGATCCAGACTAGGGATGTGCTTGGGGTGATAACGGCGATCCTGAAAATCCCGATCTCGAAAATTCAAAATACTGGTTACCGGTACCGAAGTGTTCACTTCGGTACATGTATGGTACTAGTATTTCATGCAAAATTTGGGAAATACTAGTACCATATCGATACCAAAAACTAAAAACTTGGTACCGATTCGGTATCGACAGTACCAAGCCAGTACCGAAAATGCTCATCCCTAATCTAGACCCTACATGCGAGGTATGAACATTAATAAATATATATGATAATGATTAGCTTGGAAGAGAGACTTAACATTGCTGAAGTCAAAGGATTCCAAGAAAAGACCGGAGGAGTCTATTGTTTTCCTCGTCCGAGATAAAGTTGGCTTTGACTTGGGAATCACCAAAGGAATTTTGGGAGTCTCAGCAACCGACTTTCCCTTCTACTCAATACAAATTTTCAAGATCACCTAACCCATGATCTGCAGCTAAAAACAAGCAGCTGATAAAAAGTCAGAAAAAATCAACAATATTGCAAGTACTCATGACTGAAAAAACCCTTAACAGACTTATTCTCAGATGTTTGTCTAGTGGCAGAAGGTGCAGGGCCTCCAATTGGAAAGTACTTTCGGCTTTGGGGATCTTTAAAAAAGCCGGGATCATGTTGAGTGCTTAACCAGTGGGAGGACCAAGTTTCAGGAAGCTTGGAGTTGCAACAAACCAAGATAAGATCAGTCATCAAAAATTTTTTAATTTACTAATCTATTTTATTCCTACCCTTGTTAACCCATATCAAATGAAGCTTTTCACCATTAGGGATGGAATTCCTCTTCACGAAATAGTACTTCCTATACCAGTTCCCATCATTTTTTGTTGTGTTTTCTATTAGTTGAATTTGACCAGGGGCTATTTGGAAAATGACTATGATGAACAACATAGGACACTTACAACAACTTGCACCACAGTTACACTCTTTTGTGCTCTAAACTTGTTCATCATTAGTTCTCGAGTTGTAACACTTTTTCTTATTAATTAATAGGAGGAAGGCAGATAGTTTTCCCCTCCCAAAGTATTTTTCCCGGTATCCTACTATGGATCAAGGGTTTTCCTCGCTATATCTCGAGTCATTTTCTTCTCTACACACACACACACACACACTTGCAATATTGTGAAGAGCACGCTACCTCACTTACAAACTTTGATCACTAAATTTCTTAGGTAATTTTTGAACAAAATATACGATAACTAAAGCTGCCTTGAAATGGCTCCTGAGTGTGTCTCTTTTCTCTATTTAAATGTTTTCACATTTAATTAACCTGCTTATTAACTAGTTTGCTTGCAGAATAAGCTTTGAAAGGTTGACTAGTGATCTATACATGATAACTCAAAGATACGATAAGTCTCTTACAGATTATGTAAGTAGATTCAGTAGGGAAGCTTTGGAGATCCCCAAAATTGACACAGCAGCGGTGGTCCAAGCCTTCAAAATATGGGACTCAAGAAAGACTGCTCATTTTATGAGGACCTAAAAGGATAAATCCAAAGGGTGTGCCTTTCATGAATATTTTGGTCACATGACAGAGGATTGTATGGCACTTTGAAAAGAAATCAATTATCTCCTTAGCCAAGGCCACCTAAAAAAATTACTATGCAGAAAAGATAACAAGGATCAGGATCCTGAAAAGGATCCAAAAAGGGCAGAACCCCGCCTTCAGACGAAAGGATAGTGAACTTCATATCTGGTTGTTCAAATATCTGTGGAACATCTGTTTCATCAGCAAGAAGAAATACTAAAGTAGCCACATCCAAAAGACCAGAAAAACCAATGGAAACATCAATCTTCTCCAACCAAACAAAAGTTCCTTTAGCGAAAAGTTTCCTTGGTTATTACTTTATATGTTGCTAAACGTTTTGTTCACAAGATCCTGGTAGATGGTGGCAGCTCAGTAACATCATCCAATTGGAAACATTGAAAAGGATGAATATTCCTGAATCTGAGTTCATAACAAAGTCCTTGGTCCTAGTTGGTTTCAGTGGTGAAGCCAAAAGCACCGCAGGAGAAATCAAACTTCATGTCTAGGATGAGGGAGTAAATTCTATCCAAAGGTTTTCTGTTATGGATGCTCTAACTTTGGCTAATATTATTTTAGGCAGACCATGGGTACATGATATGAAAGCAGTCCCTTCAACATACTACCAATGTGTAAAAATGCCAACACCTTGGAGAGTGGTCAAGATTCAAACCGATCAACATGAGGCGAACGATTGATTTGCTTCATCAATGAAGCCGATGAAAAAACCAACAGAAGCATAGAAATTACAGAAAGGAACACAAGATGTCTTGGAAGAAAAAGAACATGATGTAAAAGAAGTACAACTCGACCACTGGGATCCTGACATCAAAGTTCTCATAGGAACCGGTATCCCCGAGGATATTGAAAGTCAACTAAAAAAATTTCTCAAAAGCAGGATATCCACCTTTTCCTGGAAAACAAGTAGATATGACAGGTATATCAAAAAATATAATAACTCATAAACTTTGTATAGACAAAAGTTTTAGACCCGTCTAGCAAAAGAATAGGAAGTTTGCACCAGAAAGAAACATCATCATTCAGGAAGAGGTTAATAACCTATTGAAGACTTGGATGATTAGAGAAGTGAAGTTTCCAAGATGGCTAGCCAATGTGCTGGTGGTCCAGAAGAAGAATGGAAAGTGGAGGCTTTATGTTGATTACACTGATCTCAACAAAGCATGTCCCAAAGATCCATTCACATTACCACACATAGATTCAATGGTTGATGCAATGAAATGCAAGACACGAGATGTTGGCATTCATGGATGCCTCCTTAGGTTCCCAATAGATTCAGATTGAACCATTAAATCAATAAGATACCACATTCATGATCCCCACAGATATACATTGTTATTAGTCTATGCCCTTTGGTTTAAAAATTGCAGGTGCAACCTATCAATGGTTAGTCAACACGATGTTCAAAGAGAAACTGGGTGACACCATCGAGGTTTACATAGAAGACATGGTGGTAAAATAAAAAATAAAAAGAATAGGGATCAAATTCAGGCTCTTCAGGAAGCCTTCAATGTCCTGGACAAGTACACATTAAACTGAACCCTTCAAAGTATCATTTTGGAGTAGGATTAGGAAATATTTTGGGATATATGGTTACTAAAAAAGGAATAGAAGCAAGTCCAGAGAAGATTAAAGCCATAATAAATCTGAAAGCCCCAACAAATGTTAAGGATGTCCAAAGACTAACTGGCAGGAACGCAGCTCTAAATATATTCATCTCAAAATTCTTAGAAATGATATAAAGAAATATATGATAACCTTAAAAAGAATAAAAAATTCGAGTGAGGACAAACACATGACAAGGCATTAGAATACTTAAATAAATAACTTTCCTCAGCACCATTACTCATGAAATCCAAATATGGTGAGCCATTATTGTTATACCTTGTAGTATACAAAAATACAGTAAGTGTTGTATTACTCAAGGATCATGAAGGTGAGAAACACCCTATCTACTATGTAAGTAAAAGCCTGCTTGATGCTGAAATCAGGTACTCTCATTTAGAAAAATGGCTTTTAGCTTTAATAATGGTTTCTACCAAGTTAAGACATTAATTTGAAACTCAAACAATTCATATTAAAACTAATTATCCTATTTAATATAATTTAAGAAAACCCAAAATGTCACGTAGAATGACTAAATGGAGTGTAAAACTGAGTACTTATGATCTTGTGTATGAGCCCTAGAACAGCAATAAAATCCGAGGATCTTGCAGACTTTGTGGATGATTTCAATAGTGATATCCAACAAGAGGTTGACTTCAAGGTACAAAAACTAGAGGAGGACAAGGAGAAATGGATATTATTTACTGATGGTTCCTCAAATGTCATGGGACAAGTCTAGGAATCACCCTAAAATCGCCATAGGGGGACATGGTCCCCCAGGCAATCAGATGTGATTTCTAAGCAACCAACAATGAAGCTGGGTATGAAGGTTTAATTGATGGTCCTCAACTCTCTAAGGATATGAGAATTATAAATATTCATATATTTTTTAATTCTTTTTATTAGCTAACCACTTAATTGGCTCTTATGCAGCCAAAAGTGAGAGACTAACCTAGTATCTCAAGATAGTTAAAAAACAATCTATCAGAAACTTTCAAATATTTTGCCATTGAACATGTACCCAGAGGAGAAAATGTTGAGGTAGATGCCTTAGCAAATCAGCTTTCAGGATCCCGATAGATATGAAAATTCCAATCAACCATAACCTGAATCCGTCCTTATATATACGCTTGAAAAAATATAAACAAGGTGTTGAGCACAGAAAGCAATGAAGATTAGGATCCTGAAGCCAACCAAGGATCCTGAACATTACCCATCAGGAGATTTTTACAAGACAATGAGATCCCTAAAGATTCTTATACCATGGTCGTCCAAGTGTCAAGGTATGATTTCTCGCTCTAGTGTCGAAGAAGAATATCGGGGTGTAACTAATACAGTTGTTGAAACACGGTGGATTCATAATCTGTTATTGGAACTTGGCATAACTATACGTTCATCGACAATAATTTTTTGTGACAACATCTCTATCATTTATTTATGGGGTACCCCTGGTTCAACATCAGCAAACAAAACAGGTTGAAAATGATATTCATTTTGTCCTGAAGAAGTTTCAAGTGGTCATGTCTATCACCCTCAACCTACGTTATAATGTCGAAGGTGTGAACCATTAGTTCAGAGCTTATACAACACTATCATGCGATATAATATGAAAATATCTAATTTATTTATTTCAAAATTCAACCAAGTACACCATGTTCAAACAATTATAAAACAAATCCAAAATACACCAAATATCTCAAAGTGATAAAACTAAACACAATAGTCTTTTTATTAAATTAATTTAAGGTATTTCTAAATGATTCTTCACCTTAGCTTCAAACCAGATGATAACTTGCATATGTGTACAAAATATACCTTTTCAACACGAGCTTGAGTTAAAGAATCACCAGTTTTGATATTATAATAATATAGGAATAAATGAGCAAAGATGATATCGCGAGCATAAATCAACCAAACCATGAGCAAATAAGTGGTGCCAGTTGAGCATTACCAAGAAAACCAGGTTTTGGCTAATATGGCAGTCGTAGGATCATACTATAAAGCTCTTAAGATGGACTTCTCGGAATCCGATAAAGTAAAACAACTAGTCAAATAGCAATTAATCATTCAATCAGTTAACACACAATATTTACGGTATGTTAATTGTGTATAATATATAATATGTAAAATATGATTAGGTACGCATAATTCCCCAAAATGTTTGTTAAAAATCAGTAAAAATGAGGGGAGTGATTTCTCATCTTATTACTTAGGCGAGTTTGAAGATAAAAAGAAATAAAAATGAGACACTGAACTTTAACGTGCTGACTGAGTTAACGAGACTCTTAACAGGTCGGGAACAAATTGACTAGTGAGACTCCCTAAATCTGCAAAACTGATTGAGGGCTTTTGTTTAACAGATTAAAATCTACAATATAGAGGAATACAACTTACCTAGAGATTTAGAGAAGGATGAGAAATCGAGGGGTCAAAGATATATGCTTAAGTTTTGTAAAGTCAACCGGTAAACAATCAAACTAGAACTTGAGAAAATCCGGACAAAAACACAAGAGGGCCGATTATTATAGAGTGTAGGGGGTTTTCAGACGTGAAGTGAAGGTCTTGATGGACTTGTTTATTTAGAAAATGTAATATAATGTTAGATTTGGAGAAAAAACCCGTTAAAGCAAGAGATCTCGTATAATGATGAAATCGAAGGAAATAAAAAGCCAAAATTCGTTCTTGGAGAAGGGGTAAATGAATGTGGATATATACCATGGCTAGAGGGGTTTTCTTGGGGCTAAAAACACGGGATTTGGTTCGAAAATAACCAGCTTTGCATTCTAACCGAACTTGCCCAAAAAATTGATATGCGGGTCACTTAGTCACACACGCAACCATGTAAGGCCACTTGGCCACGTGTGGCGGTGTGGGATGGATCTGCAGCTTTCATTTTGGTGAGTTATAGTCCCTGATGTTCCTAAAATGTCTTTTTTGACTCATTTTAAATGTTTTAAGCAATAAATGACAAGTTTGATTAACATATAGTCTATGAAATGATATACAGTATCACGAAAAGCATAATTTTATTTATACATACAAACGCATAATTTCTTACACAAACCAATATCCGAATTACATTCCAGAAACGGGTACACAAATACGAATACGAATACGAAAGATCTGAAATGTTACAGTAGCACCTACTTTTGGGAATTTTGTCCCGAAATTAAGGAAAAATAAAACAAATATAGTTTAAATTAATTACATTTTGAAGAAAAAATTTACCATGACATGGAACTTTAATGTCACAGCCCCCGATCCCTATACCCCGGGAGGGGAGCCGTGAACGTTAAGTTGTGGTATCGGTGTTTATTTAACTAAATTTGCAGCGGAATATTTCATCACAACCGTAGTTAGGAAAAATGATCAGAGTTATAAAAACACCATGATTCTTATTTCATAAACTGGGAATAAAACCCATTTTTATACAACCATAAGTTTTATAGGGATTGTGACAATCGTCAATTTCAGGTTAACTCCGTTAACTCAACTCCGTAAATTCAAACTTAAGATCACTGAATCTATAACGCACACTTCATTACATTTAAACTAGGGTTTAAATGACGCTTAACACTTACTACATGTGTAGTCTTTCGGGAGTTGCACCGAAACGCAAACGAGTTGACGCAAACGATTGGTGAATAAACGAAAAACGTCAAAACAGTAATTATGTGATAATTATGTGTTAGACTTATGTGTTGTGTGATAACATGGTTATAAACGTTAACTCAAGACGTAAACTAGTTATTTAAGTTAGAAAAACAACAATTGAAAGTGGAGGGGCCAAAGTATTCTAACATAGTATTCTATAAATACTATGTTATAATAAACCCTACCTATTATTCTTCTTTTCCCCAAGATCCCGAACGGAACCCACCCTCTACCTCCCTTGGCTGCCGTCACTTTTACACACACATTCAACCATCAATTTCAACTTTTGATCGAAGATTAAGGTGCTAGGAAGGTATAACCGACTATCCTATGCATCCTTTACACTTAATTTTGATGTTTATTGGGTTAATTGTAAACCCTAGGGGGCCGATTTTATGTGTATAGATAGTTAATATGATTGTTGTTGATTAATTGATGATTTGATAACTATTTTGGATGTTGTTACATGTTGATTGTTGTGTCTATGATTTGAGTTCAATCAAAAACCAAAATCATGTATGTAATGGGTAATTGATGTGCATGGATGGTGTTTGTGGAGTCTAGAGTGTTATATGAATGCATGATAGTTCATAGATTGTTATTATGTTGAGTTTGGATGCAAACAGTTTCTGAACAGAATGTGTATATGATGTTTAAGTGACTGTAACGAAGTGTAAACGTGAAAATTGGTTGAGATTATTGGTACTACAGTAAACTAGGTTGAGTCTAGTTTCTATAAAGTATAAATTTGTAATTTTTGGACAAGTAGAAGTTAACTTTTATGATTTTACAAAAACGTTGTGCAAAGCTGAGCTGTTAGACCTGCTGTTAGGTTGTTTTGTAAATGTTATATCTCATGAACTACGAGACCAATTGGGTTGGTTACACTTCTGGAAGTTGACTTATTGAGTTAGGAACCTAACCCAAGTGGTCTTGCATTTATTGGATCTTTCGTTTAACGGTAATTGCAAATAACATTCTGTTGCGCATGAATTTGACTGTTATGAGTTTGCTGTAATGATTTGATGATTGTGAGAAAACTATGAGGAATAATAATGTAATAAAATATGTTCTGGAAACCTAAGACATATGTTCTTCTATGATGATTTTTGGTAAATTAATTGAGATGCTATGATCAGTGAAATAGTACAATCTTTCTAGTAGGATTTCTGTCTCGGTGAAACTAGCTGCTGAGTTGTGTAAAAATGCATGAAACATGATACTTGCTATATAATTGTTATGTGTTGACCAAAATACCCTTGCGGGGAATAATTGCTAATTGATTGCAATGATTTGACCAAATTTCCCTCATGGGGAATAATGGCTAGTTAATTGTTATTTGTCGACCAAAATGCCCTTACGGGGAATAATTGATAGTGATGTACTTTATGAATACATGACACGTATATGATTGCTTACACATGTAATGTGTCACAAATACACTGGTTAAAGTCACACACGATTCACAAACGAAACACGAAACATGTTATGTGCATAGGTATTATGTGCCGGGTCTAGAGACTCGATAATATTCAGACACTTAGAAAAATCTCTTTGTTGTTTTAGAACGCTAGAGAGAGTTTTTCTGTGACGCTCATCTTGGTGATTTAATTTGGGAAATTCTTCGCAAACAGTGAGTTTCACTTTCCCCTCTTTAAACTGTTTTCAAACGCTTTTCACTTGGGGGAGATAACTACTCTACAACGCATTTAAGATTTTGTTAGTAAATTATATATCACTTGTAAAGGCTAAGTGGCAACGAAACAATTGAAGTCCTACGCATCGAACCGGTTAATATTTGGAATAGCGAGTCACTGTTGAGTAGTACTACTGGGTTTGACAAACCCCACCCAACGCTAAACTCGACTGGAGGTCGAGCGGGTGTAATTTTGGCTAACACGTACCATGGTCTGGATGACCTGGTGACAAGGCACTTAATAAACGAGTCAGCTTCGGTGTCGAACACTTAGTAATACTTGTTGTATAGACTAGCTACCTATCGATATATAATGGACATAACACTATCTGTAACGCGAAACGCTGTAACGCAAAAAGCTGTAACGCAAAACGCCGTGACACTGTAACGCTGAACGCTAACGCTAAACGATTTATTTTTATATAACTTGTGAACTCACCAACCTTGTGTTGACACTTTTAGTATGTTATTCTCAGGTAGCCGAGGCGGACGCGCGGTTTAGGAACATGCATTGATTGAAAACGCTTTTATTATGCAAACTTATTTTAACGGTTATCATTGGTTTTAAGTCGTCCTGCGTGACGCAACTTTAGATTAAAGGTTTTTACTCTTCCGCATTTAATTACTCGTAAACGTTTTCATGGTTTTGAAACTTTGTTTTATGGTTTGATTATAACTAATGATTCCGATCCTGTTAGTTCACACCCTCTGACGGTAAAACTCCGTTAGTGGATTTTGAGGGTGTGACAGATTGGTATCAGAGCCATTGGTTATAGCGAAATAGAAGTTGCATGCATACTAGACTATAACCGCGACGACCCATTAGTTATAATGATATGCACTACATAGATTTGTGTAGTCTTGTAATCTTATCTCTTTACCTCTTTCACTCATACGCGCGCGCATACACGGCTTACCTGTAGGAATGTCGACGCCACCCTCATCATCATCCGATTCGATGACGCATGCTCACGGGAAGGAACCGCAGTTACCCACCGCATCGCCACCCCGAGTAGTCCCGGAACTCGAAACTCCCGCACCGAAGAGGTACCGCTAATCCAGAGGCATATACGAAAATGACGTTAGCTGGGATTGGTACCCTAACATGATCAGACGTATGGTCTATCGCGAGCAAGTTCCCCCGTTACCTCACCCAAACCACCCTGCTTATCCCAACACCCTACCACCCATAACCGAACCTGTAGAGCGAGTTCTCGCAGCTGTTGTTTCATGTTTGGAGCGTGATGTGGGTTACATGCGCTATACGAGAGCGAACGTTTCCGGACGGTTAAAAGACGGAACCGAGACTAAGGAGGAGATTGCCCGCATGGCAGCGGCAATGAAGGAAATGCAAGAGGCTAGTGATCAACAGATGAAATTACGATGAAGATGCAAGCTGAGATGATAGACTTGCAAGAGCAACTCCAAGAAGCAAGGACCCGAACCGAGATAGCTCTAGAGCGTTGCGATGTCTTACGAATGCAACTTGCTCAGAACGCAGCCGAACCTGAGGCAGAGCCTGAGGCCGAACCCGAAGGAGATCCCGAAGAGGAGCCTGAGGAGGATCCCGAGGAGGAACCCGAAGAGGAACCGGAGGAAGGACCGGCTGAGCCAGAGGCACACTCGGACGTGTCCTCAGGCGACGACATCTCGGGATGATAATACCTAGATGGCTGGAAGAAACGCTGGACAAGGACGTGGTAACATCAACTTGACTGCAGCTGAACTCCAAACTCTGCTGAACGACCATGCAGCGGCCGCTTTAGCCGCACACGTTCAGAATCAAGCTGGAGGTCCAAGTGGAACGTGTACCTTCAAGAACTACCTTGACTGCAAGCCCAGTACGTTTAAGGGCACCGAGGGAGCTACAGGCTTCCTGCGTTGGGCTGAGAAGGCTGAGTCGGCATTTGAGATGTGCAATTGTCCCCCTGCCAGTAGGGTAAAATTTGCTGCTGGAACACTTGAGGATTCTGCCCTCACTTGGTGGAATTCGAACGTGCAGATCCTTGGATTGGAACTGGCTAATGCTATGAACTGGGAGGAGTTCAAAAACATGATGCGAGAGGAGTATTGTCCGAGAGAAGAGATTTCGAAGTTAGAATCAGAGTTCTGGTCACTGAAGATGGTGGGCTCGGAAATTGAAGCCTACACTACTTGTTCGCACGAGTTGGCTGTGATGTGTCCGCGGATGGTGGATCCGCCGAGCAAGAGGATCGAAATGTACATTGATGGGTTAGCACCGCAGATTCAGGGCATGGTGACGTCTTCCAGACCAGCCACGATTCAACAAGCGATCTGTTTAGCTCACAAACTGACGGATCAGGCTGTGACCCAAGGTGCGTTACCACCTAGGGGTTCGACCACTAAGGCCCGTGACAACCCGAGTAACGACAACAACAGCAACAGCAACCCGAGCAGTAGAAAGAGAAAGTTTGACAACACCAGATCTTCGTCCTCGAACCTCCCACCGCAACAGCACTACCGTAAGCCCGAATTTGCTCGGAGCTTTAACTCTCAGAGTCACAACAACAACAACAACAACAACGGTAGCGGGCAGGTTACGAGCGGATATGCTCGGAGATATCCAAAGTGCAATAGGTGCAACAACCATCATGTTGGCCAGTGTGACCACTTCAAGTGTCAAAGATGCGGAAAGATGGGTCACCAAGCGAAAGAATGTAGAGGAGACCTTGCGGCAAAGGGTGCTCCTAAACCACCTATGACGACGAAGGGATGTTACAAATGTGGGCAGGAAGGTCACTTCAGGAAGGATTTTCCCAAGCTGAAACAGAACGACAACAATGGGGGTAATGGAAGTGGCAGTAATGGTGGAAGCAATGGCAAGGGAAGAGCGTTTGTAATTGGGTCGGGTCAAGCCGCAATGATCCGCACGTGGTGACTGGTAAGTTCCCTGTAAACGATTGTTTTGCTTCTGTATTGTTTGACACTGGAGCTGATAGGAGTTTTGTGTCGAAAGCCTTTAGTCAACTCTTAGACTTAACTCCAACTCCGTTAGATGCTAAGTTTCCTGTTGAATTAGCTGACGGTAAGACTATAGTAACGACTCATGTACTTGCGGGATGCACGTTAAAACTGTCAGGTCATGTCTTTGACATCGACCTTATTCCTTTTATGCTTAGTAGTTTCGATGTCATTGTCGGCATGGACTGGTTACCCGAGAATCTAGCGGAGATTATATGTCACGACAAGATAGTTCACATTTCTACCCCTTCCGGCGAGATCATTTCGGTCCGAGGTGAGAGAAGCGGCATGACCACCAGCGTCATTACCCTTATGAAGGCGCAGAAGTATCTACGAAAGGGTCATCCGGCAATTTTGGCGCAGATTGTTGAGAAACCCGCGGAGGAGAAGCGAATTGAAGATATACCGATTGTACGAGATTTTCCGGAAGTTTTCCCGGAGGATTTGCCTGGACTCCCTCCTATACGTCAAGTCGAATTCCAAATCGAGTTGACACCCGGTGCAGCACCCATAGCACGAGCCCCGTATCGGCTCGCACCGGCGGAACTTCAGGAGTTTTCCACTCAGCTGCAAGATCTGTTGGATAAGGGTTTTATCCGACCTAGCTCATCGTCGTGGGGAGCCTCTGTCTTGTTTGTCCGAAAGAAGGACGGGACTTTCCGCATGTGCATCGACTACCGGGAGTTGAACAAGGAGACGGTCAAGAACCGTTATCCTTTACCCCGAATTGATGATTTGTTTGACCAGCTTCAAGGATCGAGTTACTACTCGAAGATCGATCTGCGATCCGGTTACCACCAACTAAGAGTGCGCGAAGAAGATATCTCAAAGACGGCTTTCAGAACACGGTATGGTCACTACGAGTTTTCGGTTATGCCTTTTGGCCTAACCAACGCACCAGCCGTATTTATGGATCTCATGAATCGAGTATGCAAGGCGTACCTCGACAAGTTTGTGATCGTTTTCATTGATGATATTTTCGTCTACTCCAAGAGTGAGGCTGACCATGAAGAGCACTTGAGGTTAATTTTGGAATTATTGAAGAAGGAACAACTGTATGCTAAACTCTCGAAATGTGAATTTTGGCTTCGCGAGGTTCACTTTTTAGGACATGTGATCAACGAGAATGGTATCCATGTCGATCCCGGTAAGGTAGAGGCCATCAAAAACTGGGAAGCACCTAAGACTCTGACTGAGGTGCGGCAATTCCTGGGACTGGCCGGCTACTACCGGCGTTTCATCAAGGGATTTTCAAAGATTGCTCAACCCCTCACCGTTTTGACTCACAAAGGCACTAAGTACAATTGGGGTGACGCGCAAGAATCCGCTTTTCAACTGTTGAAAACCAAACTTTGTAGCGCCCCTATTCTAGCCCTCCCCGAGGGAACGGAATATTTTGAGGTACACTGTGACGCATCTATACAAGGTCTTGGTTGTGTGCTGATGCAACTCGAGAAGGTTATTGCTTATGCCTCTCGACAACTACGGGTTCACGAGAAGAACTACACGACCCATGATTTGGAACTTGGAGCTGTGGTGTTTGCTCTTAAGATATGGAGGCATTACTTGTACGGTACCAAGTTTACCATTTACACCGACCACAAGAGTCTCCATCATATCTACGATCAGAAGGAGCTGAACATGCGACAGCGTCGTTGGGTCGAGCTGCTCAAAGATTACGATTGTGCCATCAAGTACCACCCTGGCAAGGCCAATGTAGTGGCCGACGCCCTCGGCAGAAAAGAAACAGATAAACCCAGACGAGTGCGAGCATTGCAACTCACGATTCATGCCAACTTGCCCGATCAGATTCGCGATGCGCAACTTGAAGCTTTGAAAGATGAAAATCTTCCATCGGAACTCATGCGGGGCATGAACAAGCAACTTGAAACCAGATCGGACGGGGTCCGATATTTTGAGAACCGGATTTGGGTTCCACGATACGGAGAGTTGAGAACTCTAGTGATGGACGAAGCTCACAAGTCCCGATATTCTATCCACCCTGGCTCAGATAAAATGTATCATGATTTAAAGGCACTTTACTGGTGGCCGAACATGAAATCCGACATTGCCACCTACGTGAGCAAATGCTTGACTTGTGCCAGAGTCAAGATAGAATACCAGAAACCATCTGGTCTACTACAACAACCGGAACTCCCAATGTGGAAATGGGAACATATCTCAATGGATTTTATCACGGGTTTACCAAAGACGCCGACGGGATGCGATACCATCTGGGTGATCGTTGACCGGTTGACTAAGTCTGCACACTTCCTAGCAATTAAAGAAACGGACAAAATGGAAAGACTGACTCGCGTCTACATGAAGGAAGTAGTGTCTAGACACGGAGTGCCTGTCTCAATCATTTCTGATCAAGATTCTCGTTTCACTTCGCACTTTTGGAAGTCGCTGCAAAGCGCACTAGGCACCCGTCTTGATATGAGCACAGCATACCATCCTCTGACGGATGGGCAAAGTGAACGAACTATTCAGACCCTGGAAGATATGTTGCGTTCATGCGTATTGGATTTCGGAAAAAGTTGGGAACCTCACTTACCTTTGGAAGAGTTTTCGTATAATAACAGCTACCACGCAAGTATTAAGCAGCGCCGTTTGAAGCGCTGTACGGATGGAAGTGTCGATCACCACTCTGCTGGGCAGAGGTGGGTGACAGCCAAATCACTGGTCCAGAACTGGTACTTGAAACTTCGGAAAATATTGTACAAATCCGAAATCGCATGGCAGCAGCACGAGATCGCCAAAAGAGTTACGCCGACAAGCACCGAAAGCCTCTCGAATTTCAAGTGAACGATCGAGTGTTACTCAAAGTCTCACCTTGGAAAGGTGTGGTTCGCTTTGGTAAGCGAAACAAACTCAACCCACGGTATGTTGGTCCTTACCGGATAACTGAGCGCATTGGTCCGGTGGCGTACCGACTGGACCTACCAACGGAACTCAGTGGCGTACACAATGTTTTTCACGTATCCAATTTGAAGAAATGCTTATCCGATGAAACCCAAGTAGTCCCTTTGGAGGAACTGCAAGTTGATGAACAGTTACGTTTCATTGAGGAACCAGTCGAGGTTTTGGATTGGGAAACCAAAACGCTCAAGCACAGCAAAATTCCATTCGTTAAGGTTCGTTGGAACTCGAGATGTGGACCGGAGGTCACGTGGGAACGCGAGGATCAAATGATGAAAAAGTATCCTCACCTTTTTGAAGGGCTAACCAAACACAGAAAACCGCGAAACTCGGCAAACCGTCAGACATCACCGGAGGTATGAATTAAATTTCGGGACGAAATTTCTTTCTACTAGGGGATGATATGACAAACTGAAAATTTTTCTTACTTTTTCAGACACTCATCACGACTTAACTCAAATTTTCGGGACGAAAATTCTTTAACATGGGAATGATGTGACAATCGTCAATTTCAGGTTAACTCCGTTAACTCAACTCCGTAAATTCAAACTTAAGATCACTGAATCTATAACGCACACTTCATTACATTTAAACTATGGTTTAAATGACGCTTAACACTTACTACATGTGTAGTCTTTCGGGAGTTGCACCGAAACGCAAACGAGTTGACGCAAACGATTGGTGAATAAACGAAAAACGTCAAAACAGTAATTATGTGATAATTATGTGTTAGACTTATGTGTTGTGTGATAACATGGTTATAAACGTTAACTCAAGACGTAAACTAGTTATTTAAGTTAGAAAAACAACAATTGAAAGTGGAGGGGCCAAAGTGTAACATAGTATTCTATAAATACTATGTTATAATAAACCCTAACTATTATTCTTCTTTTCCCCAGGATCCCGATCGGAACCCACCCTCTACCTCCCTTGGCTGCCGTCACTTTTACACACACATTCAACCATCAATTTCAACTTTTGATCGAAGATTAAGGTGCTAGGAAGGTATAACCGACTATCCTATGCATCCTTTACACTTAATTTTGATGTTTATTGGGTTAATTGTAAACCCTAGGGGGCTGATTTTATGTGTATAGATAGTTAATATGATTGTTGTTGATTAATTGATGATTTGATAACTAGTTTGGATGTTGTTACATGTTGATTGTTGTGTCTATGATTTGAGTTCAAACAAAAACCCTAATCATGTATGTAATGGGTAATTGATGTGCATGGATAGTCTTTGTGGAGTCTAGAGTGTTATATGAATGCATGATAGTTCATAGATTGTTATTATGTTGAGTTTGGATGCAAACAGTTTCTGGACAGAATGTGTATATGATGTTTAAGTGACTGTAACGAAGTGTAAACGTGAAAATTGGTTGAGATTATTATTACTACAGTAAACTAGGTTTAGTCTAGTTTCTATAAAGTATAAATTTGTAATTTTTGGACAAGTAGAAGTTAACTTTTATGATTTTACAAAAACGTTGTGCAAAGCTGAGCTGTTAGACCTGCTGTAAGGTTGTTTTGTAAATGTTATATCTCATGAACTACGAGACCAATTGGGTTGGTTCCACTTCTGGAAGTTGACTTATTGAGATAGGAACCTAAACCAAGTGGTCTTGCATTTATTGGATCTTTTGTTTAACGGGAATTGCAAATAACATTCTGTTGCGCATGAATTTGACTGTTATGAGTTTGCTGTAATGATTTGATGATTGTGAGAAAACTATGAGGAATAAAAATGTAATAAAATATGTTCTAGAAACCTAAGACATATGTGCTTCTGTGATGATATTTGGTAAATTAATTGAGATGCTATGATCAGTGAAATAGTATAATCTTTCTAGGAGGATTTCTGTCTTGGTGAAACTAGCTGCTGAGTTGTGTAAAAATGCAGGAAACATGATACTTGCTATATAATTGTTATGTGTTGACCAAAATACCCTTGCGGGGAATAAGCTAATTGATTGCCATGATTTGACCAAATTGCCCTCATGGGGAATAATGGCTAGTTAATTGTTATTTGTCGACCAAAATGCCCTTACGGGGAATAATTGATAGTGATGTACTTTATGAATACATGACACGTATATGATTGCTTACACATGTAATGTGTCACAAATACACTGGTTAAAGTCACACACGATTCACAAACGAAACACGAAACATGTTATGTGCATAGGTATTATGTGCCGGGTCCAGAGACTCGATAATATTCAGACACTTAGAAAAATCTCTTTGTTGTTTTAGAACGCTAGAGAGAGTTTTTCTGTGACGCGCATCTTGGTGATTTAATTTGGGAAATTTTTCGCAAACAGTGAGTTTCACTTTCCCCTCTTTAAACTGTTTTCAAACGCTTTTCACTTGGGGGAGATAACATACTCCACAACGCATTTAAGATTTTGTTAGTAAATTATATATCACTTGTAAAGGCTAAGTGGCAACGAAACAATTGAAGTCCTACGCATCGAACCGGTTAATATTTGGAATAGCGAGTCACTGTTGAGTAGTACTACTGGGTTTGACAAACCCCACCCAACGCTAAACTCGACTGGAGGTCGAGCGGGTGTAATTTTGGCTAACACGTACCATGGTCTGGATGACCTGGTGACAAGGCACTTAATAAACGAGTCAGCTTCGGTGTCGAACACTTAGTAATACTTGTTGTATAGACTAGCTACCTATCGATATATAATTGACATAACACTATCTGTAACGCAAAACCCTGTAACGCAAAACGCTGTAACGCAAAACGTTGTGACACTGTAACGCTGAACGCAAACGCTAAACGATTTATTTTTATATAACTTGTGAACTCACCAACCTTGTGTTGACACTTTTAGTATGTTATTCTCAGGTAGCCGAGGCGGACGCGCGGTTTAGGAACATGCATTGATTGAAAACGCTTTTATTATGCAAACTTATTTTTAACGGTTATCATTGGTTTTAAGTCGTCCTGCGTGACGCAACTTTTGATTAAAGGTTTTTACGCTTCCGCATTTAATTACTCGTAAACGTTTTCATGGTTTTAAAACTTTGTTTTATGGTTTGATTATAACTAATGATTCCGATCCTGTTAGTTTACACCCTCTGACGGTAAAACTCCGTTAGCGGATTTTGAGGGTGTGACAGGGATAAACCCTAATTTACAAAACACGTTTCTTTTTTCTGGTGACAAGCCACTTATTTAAGCTAGAAGCCCGCAGTTATTGTTCCTTTGTCTCTAACAAGTCACCTGAATTCATCTCTTCGCGTAGCTCGAAGGAACAAGTTTTCAAAAAAATTAAGGCGGCTCTCAAGCGGCTCGCAGTGATGCGAGCATGCGAAGCGCGCCATCAAAGCGCCATGTTGCACCCATCTCACTTCCCCCAAGCTCTTGCCTGTGCCCATGCACATCGGGTGCTTCGCACCGTCCGCTAGGATTACTAGGTGCATGCTAGGAATAAACGAATATTACTGTGGAAACTCATCTTCTTATAAAGGGCTTCCAAATTTATCTTACTTTCCATGTGGGATAAGAACTCCGTTCATATTTATACCAAAGTGTAAGCATTCCATTTTCTTTCTTCCACCAATATGGGATGGAATTCTTTTCTTTACTTCACTTTTCTCTTTGTTTATTATTTTTATGGGTTGTTATAGTCTTCCCTCATTTTGAATCTCGTCCTCGAGGTCTACTAGAATAAGTGTGGATACTTTCTTTTCATGTCTGATTCCAATTCCCATGTATATTCTGGTCCACGTATTGAATCCCAATTCACTTTGATCAGAACTAGGGCTGTTACTTTTACCCGAAACCTGAAACCCAACCCGAAAAAACCCATACCCGAACCCTAACTAACTCGACTCGAAGAACCCGAACCCGAGAAAAGAGTAAACCGAACCCGTACCGAATTACTTCGGGTTGGTTCTTGGGTTTTATTTATAAGATTTTGGTAAACCTGAATAAACTTTTAGTTTTGAAATTAAATATATTTTTATGTGTAATTGCTAAGTATTAGTCATTAAAGTTATCAGAGTGTGGCTTTAATCGACTGTTGTCATTCTAACTATTATGGATCGATTGTTTATTATTAAATTATGAATTCCGTTTATTACTAAGAGTTACCATAATCAAACAACTAAATCACGTCCGATTGAATACGATTATGGTTCGAGTTAGTTTTACTCTTCCTTTAAATTGTTTATCAAGTTAGGCTAATTTATTATTTGATTATATGTGTTATAAGCAAGAAGAATATTTTGTTTTGATTTTAGCATTATAGTTTTTAAAATTTTTTTTGGTTTTGTGTTTTTTTCTAGGATACACAAAACCCGATTAACCCAACCCGAAAAACCCGAACCCGAATTGTATACCCGAACCCGAAAAACCCGTGAGAGATTTGAGTCGGGTTTCGGGTCAAGATTTAAAACTTTGAAACCCGAATAACACGACCCAAAACCTAAAAAACTAACCCGAAGAACACCCCTAACAAGAACTATTCTTTTATGATTACGATTCTTGATTTTTCCATCTTCAATTTGTAAAGGTTTCTCAATGAATTTCGACTTTTCATTTACCATTATATCTTGAAGGGGTACTTTCAATGATTCATCAGCTAGACATATCCTTAAGTTTTTTACACGAAATACAAAATGTATATCTATCATTTCTTCTGGTAGCTCTAGCTTCTAGGATACTAATCCAACTCGTTTGATAATTTGGAAAGGTCCAACAAATCTTGGATTCAACTTTCCTCTTTTGTTGAATCGAATTACTCTCTTCCATTGAGATACTTTCAGTAGCACTTTCTCTCTAACCTGAAATTTTAATGGTTTGTGTCAATGATCTGCATAACTATTTTGATGATCTTGTACCATCTTTAATCTTTCTTTGACTTGATTTATCTTGTCAGTAGTTTGTAGTATGATTTCAGGACCTGGTAATTGCTTTCCTCCAATTTCTGCCCAACACATTGGGGTTCTGCACTTTCTTCCATAAAGTGCTTCAAATGGGGCAGCATCAATGCTTGTATGATATCTGTTATTATAGGAGAATACAATTAGTGGTAAATGGTCATTCCAACTTCCACCAAAATCTATCACACATGCTCTTAGAATGTCTTCCGATGTTTGTATGGTCCTTTCAATTTGACCGTCAGTCTATGGATGGTATGCGGTGCTCAAGTTTAACCTTGTTCCCATGGCTACTTGGAAACTTTTCCAAAAACAAGAAGTAAAATGACTATCTCGATCGGACACGATGGATAATGGAACATCATGTAATGAGAGAACTTTGTCTACATACAGTTTAGCTAATTGTTCCGTTTTAAAAGTTTCCTTCATTGGTATAAAATGAGTTGACTTTGTTAATCTATCCACAATCACCCAGATTGTATCACTACCTCTTCTTGTCATAGGTAATTTAGTAACAAAATCCATTTTTAATAATTCCCATTTCCATTATGGAAACTCTAATTGTTGAAGTAATCCTGATGGCTTTTGATGTTCAGCTTTAACTTGAGAACAAGTTACGCATTTCGAAACATAATTAATTATGTCCTTTTTCATTCCTATCCACTAATAGATTTTCTTCAAATCTTGATACATTTTATCTCTTCCATGATGCATTGTATATTTGGATTTATGGAATTCTTCAAGAATTCTTTCTCGTAATCCTCCTATAATTGGTACCCAGATTTTGTTCCCCATTCAAAGAATTTCAACATTTCCATTTTACAAGTAGATAAATAGTACCATTTCTTTTCTCATAAGAAATTTTATTTTCTTCCATTTCTTGTTTCTGAGCATTCTTTACTTCATCAATTAAATTGATCTGAAGTTCTAACCTTAGAGCTCGTACTTTTTTAGGCTTCTCATGCTCTTTTCTACTTAATGCATTGGCTACTACATTAGATTTACCTTTACGATATTGGATTTCAAAATCATAATCGCTAAGAATTTCCATCCAGCGTCTTTGCCTCATGTTGAGCTCCTTTTTCCCAAAAATATATTTTAAACTTTTATTATCTATAAATACATTAAACTTACTACCATACAGATAATGTCTCCAGATCTTTAGGGCAAAAATTATTGCTCCCAATTCTAGATCATGTGTTGTGTAATTTTCTTCATGCTTCTTTAGTTGTCTGGATACATAAGCAATAACTTTTTCACGTTGCATTAATACACATCTCAATCCTAATTTAGAAGCATCACAACAAATTGTGAAATCTTCTGTTCCTTCTGATATTGCCAAATCGAGGCATTTGTAAACTTTTTCTTCAAAGTTATAAAAGCCTTTTCTTGCTTCGGTCTCCATTCAAACATGACATTTTTAAATGTTAACTTTGTTAACGGAACTGCTATCCAGGAAACTCTTGAATGAAACGTCTATAGTATCCTGCTAATCCTAAGAAACTTCGAAATTAAATAGGATTTTTAGGAATTTCCCATTTAGTAATAGCTTCAATCTTGGTAGGATCCACAAGAATACCTTCATGGTTAATAAAGTGGCCTAAGAATTGTACTTCTTGTAACCAAAATTCACACTTTGAGAACTTAGCATAAAGCTTCACTTTTCTCAATAGTGTCAAAAGTGTATGAAGATGTTTGGTATGATCATCACTAGTTTTGGAATAAATAAGTAAATCATCTATCAAAACGATTACAAATTTATCAAAATACGGTTTACATATTCAATTCATCATATCCATAATTACAGCTGGTGCATTGCTCAGACCAAACGGCATAACTGTAAACTTGTAGTGACCATCTCTTGTCCTAAAAGCAGTCTTAGGAACATCTTCTTCACGTACTTTTAATTGATGGTATCCTGAGCGTAAATAGATCATTGAAATAAATTGAGCTTCTTGTAGTTGATCAAATAGATCATCAATTCTCAGAATGGGATACCAATTCTTAATTGTGACCTTATTCAATTCTCTATAATCGATTGTAAGGCCCCGAACCCGGTGACCCTACTTTAGCGTCGGATTTACTCATAAACACAGTTCTTCAAATCAGAGTTTATTAAAACTTTTCGCGGAATATAAAACATCAATCATTTGTTACAAAACATTAAATCCTTTCTTTGATACCATAACACAAAACTTTATATTTAAAACATCTTCTTCTTTCTTCAGATGCCAGCCGTTCAATCCATGTCGTGTGTCATCCTCATGCTAACTCTATAATCCGCTCACCTGCGTGCATACTAAAAGTCAGCTACGCTGAGTGAGTTCTAGTTAATCGAACGCCATACAATACATACACATACATACATATCGGTAGATACATATCCATACTTCACTAGTTATCCTTCTGTTCTACATACATACTTGCTACCATACATACATACATATCTACAATCATTAACCTCAGTCTACCGAGAGTACGTTCATAGCTCACCGTCTATACCTGTACTCAAGGTTGTGAACACGTACAAGGTTCGCAGTCCTTACCTATGTTCACCATTTATGGTATGTACAAGGATCGCGGTCCTTCCCTATACCATAGTACATCCACAACACGTACAAGGTTCACAGTCCTTTCCTATGTTGCAACCTAATTCATAGCACGTACGAGGTTCGCAGTCCTCCCCTATGCTACAAAATCAGCACGTATAAGGTTCACAGTCCTTTCCTATGCTGAAATACATTCACAACACGTACAAGGTTCGCAGTCCTTCCCTATGTTGCAACCTAATTCATAGCACGTACGAGGTTCGCAGTCCTCCCCTATGCTACAAAATCAGCACGTATAAGGTTCACAGTCCTTTCCTATGCTGAAATACATTCACAACACGTACAAGGTTCGCAGTCCTTCCCTATGTTGCAACCTAATTCATAGCACGTACGAGGTTCGCAGTCCTCCCCTATGCTATTAAATCAGCACGTATAAGGTTCACAGTCCTTTCCTATGCTGACGCCTATTTACATTACGTATAAGGTTCGCAGTCCTTATCTACGTTTACATATATCATCTACTTCACGTATAAGGCTCGCAGTCCTTAACTACGCCATCACCAGCCGAGTCTATGTCCGACAGAAGCTAGAGGGATTTGCCATCCTAACTTACTATGTCGAACGTAGAACTCACATGCCATTCGTGTACCTATATACACATACTTACATTATAACATAAGAACACTCTAGGCATTCCTTACCTCATTCATTTAACAACCATACCCCTTGTCGTTACGTGCAATATCCGAAGATCGTTCACGCCCCGACAAGTATTCATTTGAAAGATTCATACATCTTCGATATATAATATTCGTACCTTTATTTTTAAGCTGACAGCACGGGCAATATCCGAAGATCGTTCGCGTACCGACAAACAATCATTCATATCTATCACACATATCACATATGACATACACTTATCACTTAGGATAAATGTATTAACAACACATCGAGTATGCACACAGCCCCGAAAACATAACAATGAATGGGGCTAGAAACTCACCTGAACACGGTTACGTTCACCGTTAATCGTAATCCCTTTCTTCAGCTGTGCACGGCTGATTGTATAACAAGTACACGTATCAAACAACTATCACTACTCATATCATCTTTCCAGTCTTAACTACTACCCACAACGAACGGGGGTCCGGGGGCAACGCCCCTGGCAGCGGGGTCTAGGGGCGGCAGCCCCTAGCAGGGTCCAAGGGGCAGAGCCCCTGGCTGGGGTCGAGCTGACCTGGTCAGCTTGGAAAAATTTTATTTCCAATAACTGTCTTAACACATTTTTCATTAGATTTTCAATTTATTTTCTAATCGAACTTGACTTTAGGCGAAGTTAACCTTAGGCAAACTTAGCTTTAGGCGAAGTTGTCATCAGGCGAACTTGGCCTCAGGCGAAGTTACCAGTTAGGCGAACTTAACTTTACAGCGAAGTTGCCATCAGGCGAACTTGGCTTCAGGCGAAGTTGTCATCAGGCGAACTTGGCCTCAGGCGAAGTTACCAGTTAGGCGAACTTAACTTTACAGCGAAGTTGCCATCAGGCGAACTTAGCTTGCAGGCGAAGTTCATCAGGCGAACTTAGCTTGCAGGCGAAGTTCATCGCGTTGAAGGCGAAGTTGCCCAGATGCAGGCGAAGTTGCCCAGACAGCCGCTGTTCGGTTTCTTTCCAGCATTTCGAGCGATTTTAACACCCTTGCCATGGTTCAATATCACCCGCTACGCTTCCCGACCATTTTCGGTCACTTAAACACTAAAAAGCTTGGATCTTTAAACTTCAAAGATCAAGAATCATACCTTTTTGGGCTTGTTTGGATCTCCTTTAACTTGTTAACGCAACTAATCGCCCTCTCTCACTCTCGGATCAGTCCGATTCTTCCCTTGGCTCGGCCCGGTTCCGGCGAAGTTAGTGTATGTGTGTGTGAAGTGTGCTTGGATAAAGATAGAATGAAGATATTTTGGGGTGTTAGGGTATTTATATCCCTGAGATCCCATGGACCTAAGGCCCATTCTCATTTAACCCATCTTAATTAATCCAAGTCCACAACCCACATCCATTACCCAACACTAGCCCGACCCATACCAACTCCTATTCTATTTATTTCCCGATAACCCGAGTAAACTTTCCCTCTATTATTAAGTAATATAATTAATATCATTTTGGAAATTTCGGAATGTTACATCGATGCACATACGCATCGACCTGTATTTCTTTTTGACATACAGTACTAGTGCTCCCCAAGGTAATGAGCTTGGTCTTATGAAACCCTTTGCTAGCAATTCATCTTTAATTCAAACATCTCGGTTGGCGCTAATCAATATGATGTTTTAGCAACTGGCGCTATTCCAGGTATCACATGAATTCTAAATTCGACTTCATGACGAGGTGGTTATCCAGGTAAATCTTCTGAAAAGATTTCAGAATATTCTGATACTACCGGAATTTCCTTCAATTCCTTTCCTTTGGCGCTAATAATTAATGAAATCATATATACTACGTCTTGCTTCCTGGGGTAGTTTGTTGCTTTTATTACTGATATAAACTTTGTAGGTCTAGAAATTTTATCTCCTTGTATTGTAGTAATCTCTCATGTTGGCGTACGAACCTCAACATATTCTTATTACATAGAACTGGAGCATGATTGGATGCTAACCAGTCCATTCCTAATATGATATTGAATCTAGCCAGATTAATTGGAAGTAAATTTTCTTTAAACTTATAACCTATCAAGTCTATATTTTCTCCTTGAAGTACTTCACGAATATGAGTGAAATTCCCGTCGGCCGTTTTTATCGTGCAGGCTTGATTAAGTTTGGTTAAAGGTTGTTTTAAAGCTTGACAAAAATTCATGTTTATGAAACATTGATTTGCTCCGAAATCAAACAATACTCTAGCGTAAACGTTATTAACGAGAAACGTACCCGCAATGACGTTTGGAATCATTGTTCTTTCTTGTGTTGTAAGCTGAAATGCTCATGCATTCTTCTTAGATCCATCTGCATTCGTTGCTTTGTTTCCAGGCACCTTTGTCAGTTTTGTACATTCTGGACGGATGTGGCCAGATTCTCCGTAGTTGCAACAAACGCAGGTTTCTTTCCTTCTACATTCTTCATCCGTATGACCAGCCATTTTGCAATAATTGCAATACTTAGTTTTCTTAAAAGCACATCTTCCTGAGTAGGGCTGTCACATTTACCTGAAACCTAAAACCCAACCCGAAAAAACACGCACCCGAACCCGAACCTAAGTAAATTGGTATCAGAGAAGGAGCTGCACTCGATACTTCGATTAAGGTATGAATCTGAGTTTTTCTTGTTCTTCGTGTTCTTCGGGTTTTGGTCAGATCTGGAGTAAAATAATGTGTTATAGATGGATTTGAGTGTGAATTCGTGTTTATGTATGGAAGATGATGCTTCCTGTGTAATTTGGTGTTAAGTTATGGTGTATTGAGTGATTCACCATGGAAGAGCATGTTAACTTTTGATTCGGTTTATGATGATTTAGTGATTTTTAAGTTAATTGGATGATAGATTTGTGTTTATTATTAAAATCTGCATGTTTCTGTGGATTTTGGTGGTTAATTATGGTGTATTGAAGGTTTTGCCATGAAAGACCATGGTTTCGGGTTGAGTTATTTGGTGATGAATAAGTAATCGTTAAGTTATTTGGACGATGGATTCGGAATCGTGGTGAAAAACCGAGTGTTCGGGTAGATTTTCATGGTTAATTATGTGTTTATGATGGATCTGCCATGGATACACCTTGAAAATGCAGTTTCCGGCCATATCTGAGTTTTTCCGGCGAGTTAACTGATTTTTCCGGCAAATTTCGTTTTTCCGGCGAAGCAGTTCAGATCCAACAACCCAATTCCTTAAGTTACTGTAGCAATTCGTTATTGAAATGGTAACGAATTAAGTTAATTCGTTAAGGTAATTCGTTAAAGTTATGATAACGAATTAGAGTGATTCGTTAAGTTAAAGTAACGAATTAAGGTACTTCGTTAGTGTAATTCGTTAAGTTAATGATAACGAATTAAGGCAATTCGTTAATGTGATTCGTTAAGGTATTGGTAACGAATTAAGTTAATTCGTTAATGGAGATGACGAAGTGGAAATTCTTAACGAATGAGAAGCCATTCGTGTAACTGTTATAACGAATTAGAGTTGGTAAGGTATAACGAACTGATTGGTTAACGAATTGGAGTTTAATTTATAACGAATTGGAGAGCACGAACTAAGTTAACGAATGAGGTGGATATTTATAACGAATTAGAGAGGTGATTCGTTAAAAAAAATACACTAATACGATACATCGATTATGTACAAGATCTAAACGTTAAATTATTACTTTATTGATAAATATGGATGAATACATTATGGTGGATGGAAATAACTTATGGAGAGCATAATTTAGATCTCTCTCTAAATATGTACATGTTCCCTACCTAAATTATGACATAATCTACCTATTTATAGGCTATTTACAATATACATTAAATACAAAGACTAAACTGCCTATAACTTATTCGATCGCTACGGACACCGAAACCGTGCACTAACAAGTTTCGGGTCAACCCGAATAAACTTTTAGTTCTGAAATTAAATATATTTTTAGATATAATAGGCTTAGTATTAGCCACTAACGTTATTAGAATCTGGTCCTAATCGATTATTGTCACTACAACTATTGTTGGGTCATAAATTGGTTAGACTGACGCATATCAAAAGGCCACGACGTAATCAAGACTAAAGTGAAATAAATGAGGACGAGTTGAAGAATTGCATTATCGTTGTGATGGTGTAATACCGAAATCGTTATGGATTTCGGTTGTCTAGTAATTCCGAAATTCCTATGGATTTCGGTTAGGCTAGTTTGGGCTTATTTGGGGTTGGCCTTTGGGCTTTGTATGGTATATATATACTTAATGTTTAGTTATCATTTAGGGTTGGCAGTTTTTGAGAGCCGCCATAATTTCTAGAGAGCATTATATTGTTTGGCTTTGTGGTTTATGTATTCGACGATTTATTAATAATAGAATTGTATGCATTGAAACCATATTACAATGTGTTCATCTTATATTATTTCCAAACATTCATTGTGATCATCGTTGTTCTTGAATCACCACGTTAACTAGATTCCGCGTATTTGACGTGTGCTTGTTGATATCATATTGTAGTGATCCAAATTCGGGACTTACAATTGGTATCAGAGCTTTTAGACCTATTCTAGGCTCGGTTGTGATATCAACGGTTCAAGATTTGGATCTTCGTGTTTTTGGTGCATTGAAGATTTCTGGAATTTTGAAGAATTGTGTTCTTCGTGTTCATCGGATTTGTTCGACTTATTTTTGGGAGAGAATTAATTTGGGAAGGTAATTGATTTGATTTGATTTTTGAAATTAATTCAAATCCCTTTGGAAATTATTTGAATCCCACTGATTTAAGGAATCAGTTATTACCAAAATTATCTGGTCAAACCTGTTATCGGGTTGTTAGACAGCTTTTTGGGGTCTTTTGTGGGATCTCAATCATTTTCTCTGAGTTCTTGGCTGTGTTTCATCATTCTTGGCTTAATTTGGGAGTTCTCGGTTTCCAAACAAGTGTTCTCGGTTGAATCTCTGAGTTTTCAGTCAAACCTGTTCTCGGTCAACTAAGCTCTCAGTAAAAAGTTAGTAGTTTTCGGTTACCAAGTGTTCTCGGTCAACGTTAGTTCTCGGTCAACACTTGTTCTCGGACAGTTTCAAGGGTTCTCGGTAAAAGCTCGCTTTCGGTCACCTAAGTTCTTGGTCAATTAAGTTCTCGGTCAAAGTAATAGTTCTCGGCAAAAATAAAAAAAGGGTTTTTTGGCGGGAAAATTTTTCTTGAACGAAATTTTTTCTGAATACTCCTTATAAGTGAGACTTCATTCCTGAAGATTTTCGCAAAAACTTTTTTTTTCGGGTGATTTTCGGTGAATTTTTCGCAGGAAATTCGGAAAAATTTGTCTTGAATGAAATTTTTCCTAGACATTTTATTGAGTGGGAAATTTTTTTGAGAGTTTTGGTGATCACATTTTTTTGAAAAATTTTGGCGGGAAAATCAGATTTATCAGTCTACTCCCTCACAAGTAGTATTTAAGAGTTCATCTACAGAGATAAGTTTTCAATCATGTTCTTAAGATTGCATTGATAAAATAAATTTATATAAGCTCCACAATGATCACTAGATTAGAGACATGGAAAGAGTAAAATCTGAAAACTTTAAACTTAAGAAAAATGAAAAAGCTTTCATAGACAACATAGAAGCATAGAAAAAGGACATATCTAAGCTTAAGTCTGATTTTAGTATAAAAAGTTGTCACCACCTAGATGCCAAACAGGAAATCGCTTAACTAACTACTAAACTGGAAGCCTCCAAGTTAAAAACTCTGAATCTAACTAGTAAACTTGAAGGGGCTGAACTAGACTTTAAAAAATTCGAGGGTTCCAGTAAAGTAGTCAATTCAATGATTGAAAATCAATTATGGTGGAAAGAAAACGAAGGTGAGGGTATAGGATATAGTCAAGTACCCCCACCATACAATGACAACTATACTAGTCTTCCTCTTACCAAAGAGCAGGAAGAAAAGGTAAAAGACATGAAGTATGGTAAACAGGTTCAATATGATATTGTTGGATCAATATCCCTAGAGGAAATCAAGCATGTTTTTAAATGTGTGGACAATTTTGATGCTTCTACTTCATGTGCAGATATAGTAAATGATGTTGCTTATGATAGTAAAGGGGTTCAGGCTAGTGAAAATGAATCTTATTCTAACGTCATCAAACTCAGATGACACCACAACACAAAATTGTACTAATCATAATACACAGAGTTGTGGCAATAAAAGGAAGGCACATAAGAAATCACCACAACAAGGACAGTCTCGTCCTCATAGATCCTCCGGATCTCTATATGTTGATAAATCATTGGGTGCCATTTATATTAAGAGGCAAACATGTTACCACTATGGCACGCCAGGACATATAGCCAGAAATTGTGTTCATCGTCTATATGTTCCCTATTACAAGCAAAATTAAAAGGCTGCACCAAGGGGCAAGAAGAATGGAAAAACCTTTCCTAAAAAGGAATTCCAACATGAGGCAAGTACTTCCGTTGACATCAGGAGAAGGATGAAGGCGTGTTTCGTCTGCGGGAACGGCGGGCATTTGGAAAAGTAGTGTCACTACCGTGCTGTTAATAGACAAGCTTCTCAAGTGAAAGGTAACAAGTTTAAACCGAATCCAGTGGTTAAACAAAATGCTTATTTTACCAAACCACTAGTATTTGTACAACGGGTCACAGATACTCAAGGATTCAAAGTTAATATAACATGTTTGCACTCAAATGATTTAGAAAACGTTAAAACAAAAATAAATTTTCAGAAGTCAAAGAGTGTTGAGAGTTCTAAGAATTCGAATTTGAATTGCTCCACTCCAAAGTCTGTTCTTTTTAATTTCACTAAACCAAGATAGATTTGGAAACTTAAAATTCAGCAAACAGAATCTGTAATGACAAATGATTCTATTAAAGATAGGAACGATATGAGTTGGCAAGAGGTCACATATGTTGATGCTCAAAGGAACCCCAAGACATTTATGACTTGTGTTCCTATGTCCAACTGATCCCTCTATGCGTGTAGGAACAACCACAAATTCATTGTTTATTAAACGGGTTGTTCCAGGCACATGACATGACAAACATCCATTGTTAATTTTTAAATCTTTAAACCTTAAAATGGATTATTTGTTTCCTGGACGGGAGTTTTGGGTAATAGAACGTTAATCTGCTCTCTAAGTATGTAGGACAAATCAGGGATGCATTGCATAGTAAAAGTTTGTTCCAGACATTCAACTCGCAAGGATGAAGAATCTCAAAACAAGCTTTTTCTTAGGCAGGATTCTCACAAATGGGAAAATGATGTCTTGAAGATAAAAGGTGACCGTATCACTTTGGTATAAAAGATTGATCAGTCAAAAGGATTTTAAAAATTTAATTTTTTTTTTTAAATACAAAAATATGTTCAAGTATAGTTTTTTATTTTGTTTTATTTCAAAATGTGAAAATGACTTGATCATACATGAGAAATGATAGTACATCAATTGGCAGACTATCACACTTCATCTTTTTTTATTATTAAATACTACGTTTCGAGGATTGAGTTTTTTTTGGGTAAATTTGTACATATTTTATTTTTGCACAAATTTAGGGGGAGAAAATAAAAAAAAATCAAAAAGAGAGAGAGAGAGTGTGTGTTTATTATTAAAATTTAATTAAAAGGTTGCTTATTCACTTTCGCTTAAAATTATGTCGGTTGCTCCAGTTGGAAGGACATATACTTGTATATGTTTGGTCCGGTCATCTACTTGTAGATTCACAGGATAGCTATTTACCTAAAGACTGAAAGCATCAGGGGCGATTGTGATGTGTTTTTGTGTTTTGAACTCTTTCACCTAAAATTATGTCCGTAACTCTAAGTTGGAGGGACATATATTCTTATATGTGTTTGGTCCTGTTAACCACATGTGAACATACGAGATAGCCATTTCCTTAAAAACTATAAGTGACCGGGGTGTCTGAGTCTTAAACTGTCTTCTGTAATTCTCTGGGAAGTGATATGATTATTCAGTTAACAGCTTTTAGAAGCTTAAAAATATTTTTAAATGAAAATTGATCCAACCTTTGGAAAATGATAGAAAAAAAATTTTGTGTGCCTAACGGGTGAAGTTATTAAGCTTAAAAGGCTCTAGAACAGTCATTAATTTGTACGGTAGCTTTCCATGATGCGTAAAAGTTGAAGTGATATAAACTAAATATGCTAAACTTACTGTGGAGAGTCATTTTAAAGAAATGTGCATGTCTCCATCTACATCTCTCCAAATGATAGGCAGAAAAGCAATTACCCAGTCATACACGAGCCCGTTAGTGTCTTGATTACTAAAATTATTGTGCTATTATGTTTACTGTTATTAAAAAAGAGAAATAAAAAAATAAAAAATAAAAAGAAAAAAATTTATAACGAGTATGTATATAATTTGTGCTGTTAAAAACTTGGCCTTTCAAAAGCTTAAAGGGTCAACCTAGAATTACAAGGGTGGGGCATTCAAATAAGTCTTAAACACTCTGAATGAAAGGCCTGTAAGTCCGGATGGCTTGTAAGTCCAACGTTCAATATTAAAGCTTAAAATTCTGTTTAATTATCTATAAAAATCTTTTGATCAAGAACTAGGGGGTTGGAGTCAAATTGGGGTGATCTGGGAAAAGCCAAATAAGCTTTGAGAAGAGATAGGAGGCATCAAAGGTCCATGAGTGATGTCCATCTTAGATTTATGCCTAACTGAACATAATCCAAATCACTGACGCAATGAAAATCATGCTTAGTTTGTTATACTAGCTATCAACCTGTTTCTTTATGTCATAATAACGTTGAACATGAATCTTTGTGAAAGCACCTTAATCAATAAGATTCCATGTTCGGATCCTTTCATAAAGGCGGCAGTTTTATCAAAAACTGAAATTTGATCCCAAATTTTTTCCAAGTTACAAGAAGACTGGGTGATTAAATTTGTTTTATTTGTTGTTTTCGGTTTTATTTTATTCCATTTATTTTTTTCTTGATTACTCTTGTCGAAACAGATGTGTTAGGAAATCGTTTTAAAGCTTGATTTTGTTTTTTTCTTCAGCTAATGAAATCTGATGTCGGTTATTGTGTTATAGTTGGTTTAGCTGGTATGATATCATCTCAAGTCTTTTCAAGAAAATCAAAAAAAACAAAAAAATAAATATTACAAAAATTATGTCTGTCTTATTTTGTTTTATTTAATAGTTTTCAAAATATTTTGGTTGATCTTTCTATCAAAGTTGATTGTTCTTACAAGACTGATTTCTTGCAACGGAAGCATATGAAGTATCTGAGATTCAAATTCGATGATGCTTCCAAAAAGGGGGAGACGGTAGAGTATTGGATGCAGATGTTGAAGTTGCTGATCATGTTCAAGTAAATATTCTGAAGGTTTTGAAAGCATCAGTCTAAGGGGGAGATTGTTGGGTCATTAATTGGTTAGACAGACATATCAAAAGGCCACGACGTGATCAAGACTAAAGTGAAATAAACGAGGACGAGTTGAAGAATTGCATTATGGTTGTGATGGTGTAATACCGAAATTTTAGCAGATCATGTTCAAGGCTGGTTTGGGCTTTTTGGTCTTGGCCTTTGGGCTTTGTATGGTCACCCTATATATAGTTAATGTTTAGTTATCATTTAGGGTTGGCAGTTGTTGACAGCCACCATAATTTCTAGAGAGCATTATATTGTTTGGCTAACTGGTTTATGTATCTGACGAGTTATTGATAATAGAATTGTACGCATTGAAACCATATTACATCGTGTTCATCTTTTATTATTTCCAAACATTCATTGTGATCATCATTGTTCTTGAATCACCACGTTAACTAGACTCCGCCTATTTGGCGTGTGCTTGTTGATATCATATTGTAGTGATCCAGATTCGGAACTTACAACAATTATAGATCGATCGTTTATTGGTATTTATGTTTTCCATTTGTTACTAATAAGAACCGTAATCGAACACCTAATTCACGCTCGATTAAAGACGATTATGGTTCGAGTACGTTTATTCTTATTTTGGATTGTTTTATCAAGTTATGTTGGTTTATTATTTGATTATTTTGCATACGAGAAAAGAATAAAATGTTGTTTTAATTTTAGCATTGTAGTTTTTTAAATTTCTTTGTTTTCCATTTTGTTTTCTAGGATACTTGAAACGCGATTAACCCAAGCTAGAAAACCCGAACCCGAAAAACCTGTGAGAGATTCGGGTTGGTTTCGGGTCAAGATTTAAAACTTTGAAACCCGAAAAACCCGAACCCCGAAAACAAACCCGAAGAACACCCTTATTCCTAAGTGCCTTTTTTTACGGATTTTACAGAATGGTTGAGAATAGGATTGACCTACGCCTTTCTTTCGAAATTATTGGGTAATATTCTAGGCCAAATCCTTTTTTTTATTTTCTTCCTGTGTTCGGATTAGTCTGTCTGTCATGGTATTAGCTAACTCAACTTTCTACTCAATAGTATGTGGTCTAGCCGACTTTACCAGATCACGGATCTCACTTACTAATCCCCAAATATAACGAAAAATTAGTATTGATTCTGGCGAAGCCAAATCCGGTACCATTCTTGCATATTCGAAGAATTTTGTCGTATACTCATGATATTTAACACCTTCCATCTAGTGGTTTAAGAACATAGTAGCAAGCTTCTCTCTTTCGTGAGTAGGACAGAATTTCCTTTCTACTATTTCATTGAATTCTTCCCAGGTCATAGTGTAAATATGTTGCTGCCTTTTGCTTGGAGAAATGTGTTCCACCATTCTAATGCTTCATTAATGAAGAGATTAGAAGCATAGAGTATCTTATCTTCTTCAGCACGTTTACTGATTCTTATAACAACTTCTGTCTTCTCTAACCAGCGTAGTGCTGAAATAGATCCTTCATTTCCAGAAAATTCAGTTAGCTTACAGGCCAAGATATCCTTTGTGATACCCGGTAAATTCCCAATCCCTTAAATCAACCTAAATATTAGGTAATTATGTTATATGCGCCTTGCGCGAGCGCGCCATATTAGAATCAGCGCGTGCATTTGTTATGTGCGCCCTGCGCGAGCGCGCAATGTTAATCAGCGCGTGCATTTGTTATGTGCGCCCTGCGCGAGCGCGCAATGTTAATCAGCGCGTGCATCTGTTGTGTGCGCCCTGCGCGAGCGCGCCATGTTAAGAACCAGCGTGGGCATATGTTATATGCGCCATTCGCGAGTGTATTGGTTTTATGTATCCATAATGTTGTCTATTGAGTTGACCGTCTCGCATGATGCTAAGGCGGGTGTATCCCAAATCGTTTATGCGCGTGCGGAAGGGGAACTAACCTCCCCGCATGGCGGGAACATTGAGAGCTAGTTTGTCTGAAGCTCCAAGATGGAATTGACTTCAACATGACTGATCACTATGTTGAAATACCAAGACCACCTGGAGAATCTACAAATGAAACTCAATGTCCCTGACTGCGAGAAGGTTACGCACCTACCCGCAGCAAAGAAATGTCCTTCACGCAGAAAGCTATGCGCACAAAGTGATACGCGCAGAACACTTAGTCTATTCTCCAGTTGTAAGGAGATTACTCCCGCCCAAAAAGAAACGGTAGCGTGTTTCAGAGATTTTCCACTTTTTACTGTACACTGACAAAAGTACCTGAAAAAGCACACTGTAACATGAAAAGTCAACTGTCAGCCACCCTACTCCCACCAACCACAGACCTGCATGTCCAGTCCAAATCAAATCAAAATCTTTTATCCACTACTCCACTCTTAAATAAATAATAATAATTCCCATACTTTATCGTCATATGAAGAGATTACAATCCCCTAAAGCAAGGGATTGTGTTCCCTTGAGTTTGCCTATAAATATGTAACCTAAAATATCACCCAAGACACACTTCAAACTTCTCTCTTAAGAACTGCAACTTGCACTAATCATCTCCCAAGCATCCGTTGCTTTCGTTTCCGATCCTGTTACTAGGTAAGCCGAGAATATAACCTTGAGATCTGCTTTCCAACCCTTAAATTCTCCTAATTCTTGATCTTAATATATATACTTCTTGTTATTTAATCGTATTCTAGACCTTCAATTCCGAAGCCAACACCAAGAAAACCCGAATCTCGATTAATCCCTTAACAAGAACCACAGGTGAGTCTCACAGCCCCTATTCTCGCTGTTTTCACTGTTTTTTTTTAAACTGTTTTCGGGGTGAGGGACACGTACTTAAATAATGTTTTATCATGGTATACTTACAAGCTATGCAAGCGATTATGTGTTTAAATTATATTTCATGATGAGCAATGCGAACGGTTATCTAAGGTTTTCGATGTATGTGCGCTAGAACTCGAGTAAGTGATCACTTTACCATTGGAACTCTAAGGGTAGGGACTGTTGGTTTGATCCACCCACTCGTAGGGGTCGCACCTCTTTGCATGGACGAGTGCCTAGTATGGTCATGGGGCAGTACTATGGGTTTGAGCCCGCTCGTAGGGGTCGCGCCTCTTTGCATGGACGAGCGCCTTGTTTTCCGGCACAACGTCCGCGCGTAACCCGCGGGACGGTATTATTGATTAGCTCGTAGGGGCAGCGCCTCTTTGCATAGACGAGCACGGTTTTTCAGAAATGTCCACGCGTAAACCGCGGGACGGCATTATGTTATTTAGCTCGTAGTGGCAGCGCCACTTTGCATGGACGAGCACATTTCCA
The DNA here is from genome assembly GCF_021521415.1 of Bidens hawaiensis. Classification (NCBI taxonomy): domain Eukaryota; kingdom Viridiplantae; phylum Streptophyta; class Magnoliopsida; order Asterales; family Asteraceae; genus Bidens; species Bidens hawaiensis. The sequence goes on from NW_027491210.1 coordinate 802,715, forward strand.
GAAATGTTCGCGCGTAGCCCGCGGAACGACTTTTATCAGAAATATGTGTCAGATCTATGTTTTCATACGAATTATCAAGTATATGTTTAGACATGAAAGCAGAAATGTGTTTCAATATGATTTTTATTAAGACTATGATGCAATGCGATTTATCAAGTTACTAAAACTTGTGAACTCACTCAGTTTATACTGATTCAAATGTTTTTACGTGTCTTTCAGGAGATAACTAGGTAGCGCATGGAGTCACACTTAGAGCACCTCACGCTGAACATCTAAAACTAGCTTTTTGGAAGATTTTAGTTCTATCCCTTCGATGCGCGAGGTTGTTCCCGCCGCGCAAGGGGATATGGCGTGGAAATCTTCAACAGTTTTATACTTGGATGTTTTTATGTAATTTTTAAACAATGTAATGTATTTGTATTAAACATTTCATGCGCAATGAAAATCTTACTTTGAATGTTTGCAATGGCCCGTGCTTAATTATCAATCCCCACTCGCGCGCGCCCGGCTGTTTCCGCCGCTCAGGGCCGGGTGTGACATCCTTGTAAGTACAACCGCTAACTTTTCACTTTTTTGATAATGGATTTCTATTCCCTCCATTCACACTATTACTAGCCTCAGGGTTGAATTTTCGATTGTTACTTCCAGTATTATCCCTAATTACAGTTATGGGATGCCAAAAAGCTTCAGCAGTTTGAGGGATTGCATCAGCGATTCTCTGAGCTATCATATTTTCAATGGCATTCATAATTAGAGGACTTGCTTGATTAGAATTTTCATGATTGTGCTCGTTTTCATGATTGTGCTCATTCTCATGATTGTTTTGGTAAAGGAAACTTTATACGGTATCTGAGTTGCAAACAAGAAGGATTATTAATATCATAATAAAATAATAAAGTAAGCAAAATATTAATAACACATAGGCACAAATTACACATAGACACAAAATATATCAAAATTGTCGATCATTGCGACGTTTACTCTTATTATATATATGCATCACTATAATTTACATCTAATCTATATTTTCTATATATTCTATACATATACATACACATTTTTTTTAAAGAAATAAATTACGATAATAACATATAGATATTATATATATATATAGGGGATGGCTCATGCGAGAAGTGCGAGAAGTGAATCTCAACCATTCATCACATAAATCAATGGTTTAAGATACATGATGGAATTTTTGTAAATAGTTTGAAAATTTGCCCAGATGTTTTATGCTTAAAGGGGAAAAATCGTCAATATTGTATAGGCTTACATTAGGTAACGTACAGAATCCCTGCTTTCACTCCCAAAATCCCTCGACATTACTCACGCTAAATCCATCTCAGCATATAAATTGATACAAAACATCAATGAGTATAAAGTAGATTGATTATGTTGGGTGTGTATAAGAAGCAACCGTTCATATTTGTTGTTTATCAGTGTGCTTTAAAGTTTAATTGGGGGTTTTTCATATGCTACAGTGATCGAACCCTACACAAGAAATTCACGGTATGTAGGGTGTTTTTTTTATCAAAGTATCATATAAATTAAATAATGAATATACGAAAATTTAATTTATATGTATCTCATATTTGTGACCTACATCCAATAATAATATAAGGTTTGCATACAACGGCAGTAGATAAAAAGCTTAGTTATAAAGATTTAATACATCTAGATTGTTTGTGTTGTTAGTAATATATAAATAATTAGGGGTGGATGCTTCAGGTTGATGCTATTGTATCCGTAGGATGTCAAGATTTAGTTCCTTTACAAAGATTATTCATTTGGACCATTTGGTTATTTTGTGTATTTGATAATAATTGATTATTATGTGTAAAAATAGGTTTATATTGTGTAGCGAATAATAATTGAGGATTAGGCAGAAGTGTATGTTTGTAAAACTGTATAATAATTAACGATAAGGACATACCTACGTGTGTGCGTCACCTGAATACGTTCCTACGTGCGTGCATCACGTGAATACGTTCCTACGTGCCAACCTATCCACGTGTGTACATCCCTACATACGTACAGACACACATACATACCTACATACGAAGAATTATGTGTGCATACGTACCTACATATCAACATCACACATGCATACCGACATACGTTCCTACATACGAACAGTCATGCGTAGACATACGTACCTACATACATACATTTCATGAAGTGTATGACGTACGTATGTAGGTACATCCCTACTAGCTATGTTGCTTCAAGGGTTAGCATTCTGTTATATAATGTGTCTGTATTGTGATCTGGTGTGAGATAATCTTAACATGTTCAACATTCAGATGCATAGACTCGGAGCTTGCAATTTCATATGGTGCGATTATTAAGAGAATGCATTCGTCATCAAGTAGCTGCAAAGTAAACATCATTAACAATAAGTAGTTTTGTCATATGTTATCTTGCTATATGTTTGTAAGCAAACCTCTGTCTTTTTTCAGAAATATGTTCGGGAGTCGGGTCATATTAGAATACTCTTTACATACACACAAGATCCAAGTTTTAACATAGTACAGATTCAACAACAACAATTAGAGTTGAGTATCACTCTTTTATTATGTTATTCATATACATATAAATTATAAGTTATGTTATGCATATTATTTTTGTAGATTACAATTGGTTGTATATTACAGTTGCCTATGTAGGTGTTGTATACGTAGATTACAGTTTGTTGTGTAGTTATTTGGGTGGTATAATAATTTGTTGGCTATGTATGATACTATGATGCACTGTGTAGGTTCATGATGCTTTGTGTAGGTGTTGTATGCTTGATTTTTAGATTCCTAATAGTTCTGATTGGTGTAGGAAATCATGTTCTTCCGTTGTGTATTGTAAACATATTAATAATTTAATTTGTCTTTGGTTTAGATCATTTTTATAATTTTTAGGAACGTTACGGATTGTGTATGTGGTGATCTAAAGATGTAGGTTAGTTTGGATTATAGTTGAAGTGGAAAACTTTTGTTTTAGTGGTATATCGATATAATTTATGGTATGTTTTTTAAAAACACTTTTAAAGAGATAAATAAAGCTATGCATCATCAGTATCGTTTGTGTAGGATATTTTATCAGTTGTTATTGTGTCGTATTTATGTGTAAGTTATTTTATGAAAGTTGTGTAGTGAATTAATTTGTTTTGTTTGCCTTAAAACCAGATTTAAAGATATTTGGCATTTGAAAGTATGCCAAATCACATAGGCGAGGCTTTGGTTAGAAACACGTCTTCACGCATGGTGAATGGTAATGAAAACATAATGAAACTAAGAACATTTGATGTTTTTTTTTACTTCAAATATATTTAAATTATGTTTTTGTTTAAGCTAAACTATCTGGTCAAGTGATTATGACCAGTTTATAGAACTTGGATAAAGTTTGCACTCTACACTTTGTTTGAAAGTTATTTTTCTAATGTGATCGATTCATAATATCACTACAAAGTCTGCTTCTAAGTGTTATGTTTATTAATACACCAAAATAATGCATTAATTGTTGGGTATGTTCTTTTCCTGCGACAAAGTATCCCTATATTGTAACAAATTATCCCTACATTGCAATAAATTATTCCTACATTGCAACAATTTGCAACACCCAATTGCCCCTCCAATTCATGTTCGACTATGTAGGGTATAATCATTTTTTATTATTATTTATTTCTAAGATATCCTACTCATATTTCTGCATTTTATTCTAAATTTAATAATATCCAAATTACTTTCAGTTGTTAGTTAATCAAATAAATTGTTCTTGCAGTATCATCCTAAACTTTCAAAGTTTGACCATAAACTTTGACATTTTGATCTTTGTCTGTTATTTGATTTGTATACATTTAAATGTATGTAACCAATAAATTCAAGTGAAATAGAAAAATACTACAAAACATGTTATTTCATAAATGTTAAGTATTTAGAAACAAACAGTACTCAAAACAAAAAAGACATAAGCATACAAAAAATTGATAGTAACATAAGTTTGAAAAGGTAAAACTATAGTACTGCTGATGGAGAACAGTTTCTTCTCTTTTATTTTTTGTTACAATTACAAGAGTAATGATCGTTTGTATACCGATTGCATGTGTGACACAACATTTTTTATTTTGTTACGTCTCTCTGTAACATATTCGCCAGTCCAATCGTGCAACGACAAGTATCGAAACCTTTATATTTAATGTATAGTTTCTTGTTCAAAGTACCAAGCAAATCTAGAATATCATTTGACTTCTTATATGCTGGTTAAACCAGTAGCTTCTTCTGATATACTTTGTCCTTAATCTTTCGCAAATCCTACACGACATACAATAACCCATACACTGCATCTTAGTTAACATGATCAAAAGTCCTAGGCATCATACACAATAAACAATAACACATATACAATTTAATAGATTAATACTTACATCTTTTAGAAAACAAACTCCAAAAATAAATATTTATTCTCACGAATAATAAAACTACATACTCAAAATAACATAACAAATACATGTTTAAAAAAAAAGAAGTGATTTTTGTATATACACACTTGCTATGTATAACTAAAAATATATATAAGCATAATATATGTTATTTATCCAACACAATATACAATAAACAATTACATAGCTTCTTATTTAATATGTTCGAAAGTCACAAAGAACATACACAATAAACAAAAAGTCCTACACAACTGTAAATTTATACCTACATTTGTATGAAATAGCCTACACAAGATGGTATTTAATCTCATGAACAATACAACTACGCTAGTTAACAAAACATGACAGAAACACAAACACAACTTACATATATCCCTACAAAACATAAAGAATTGCCTAAAATAAATAATCTGCAAATAACATCAATGGTGTAAATATATAGCATAAACTTGATGATAAAAAATGTAACAAACTACACAATTATAGTTGATAGGTATCCCACTTAAATCAACATGAAATTGAAGTGGTGACAATATGGAAGTGGGTAATAATAACATGATAATGAAGTTGTGACTATATATCTCCAATGTCATTACATGTTTATCAGTGGTATTAAATGATGCGGAGACAAAAGGGAGTAGTTCGTCACCATATTGTTAGTTTCTTGAATCATGCTGGTAAGTCGAGGGTGCTTGTACCTAAGTTAAATGATGTTAAGTAAAGATGTGTACCGTAAGCAAAAAAAATTGTATCTACTGTTAAAATGGAGTGATTAGAGGCTTTGTTTCTAATTCGATATTAAATATGGATGTGTGAGGTAGTAAGTGGAGATAGTATTTACATGTAAGTTATTAGGTTGTATGGTTCAGTGGTTTTCTTAATGTTTTTTTTTTATTTTTTGGGGTGGTGGGTGGGTGGGTGGGGGGCAGAGAATAGTGTAGGAAGGTTTTGGGTGTGTTTCAAGTTGTATTTTTTGTCGGTTAAATATAGAGTAACATAGTCACTAGATAAACAAGAGTAGCAACATTGAATACGTAAGAAGCTACACTAGATACAAAAGTAGCTGCATATGTGTGTATAAACACATACATAAGTCATATTAGGTAGGTGTCGTGACAGAACTGTGTCCCGGTGCGGAAGCGTGAATAGTCGATATTAACGGTGGAGCTCGGATCTAGGGTTAGGATCGAATATCACTCATATTCACTCTTGAAAGATGTTTGGACGGATGGGGTTTATTGGGAGAGAGCCTGATTTGATTAAAAATCAATAATAGGATGAAAAATTGTAAACAAAACACAAAAGATAAAAATGGTAGTATGAAATATTAGCCGAATGATTCTCATTAAGATGAAACACTCATACATACATTCATACATACATTCGATTAAGAAATATCAGCTGCCGCCAGGAGAGCTCATCCTGGAGGCGGAGACTCTCTCAAAGGGATAAAACCCTAGCTCTCACTCAATACACAATACACTCACTCATACTAGACAAATGAATAAAAACATATATTTATACTAGTCTAGCATGACTTGGTCTTCAAGCCATCCACCCTTGGTTGAGACCGAACAATATATTTTTCACCCACAAATTAATTTGATGCGTCGGTCTAAAATATAAGTTCTAACAATCTCCCCATTAGACCGATGCCATCGAATTTCTTCCATGATCACCTCATAACTCGTTGTCTTTCGTTGAAATTCTCCCCCTCACGTTAAGCTTCTCCCGTTGTTCATTTCTAATTATCACTCTTAAACCATTTCTGGATATAGTTGTATGGGCATATGAACGAGGCTTTGAACTTCAAAGATCAACTTCAAGTAACAAGGTTATCACAAAAAGAAATTAACTCAATGTGATCATCTAATAATCTTCAATTCTTCAAATTTGTCTCTTCCCTTGTAAATCATCTTCAAACTATTCCCTGAATCAAGATAGCATTTAAGTCAACCATAACTCGTTATTAACTGTTCAAGTGACTATTTCATAGGAGGTTAAACTATACTAATCATCCTTTCTATTTCATTATTACTCGTGATGACTTTATCTTCTCATCCGTATTAGGAAATCTGAAAATTTAAAACGATGAAACATCTTTGAAAAACCTTGGATTATTGATCTTTATCAACTTTTCCTTAACTTGAGTCTTTTACTTGATTTGAAGCCTGCCATTTGCAATGAAATTCAAAGATTTTTACTCCACCAATTTCGTTGCAATTGTCTTTAATAAATGTGTCTTCAAATCAATTGTGGGTGAAGCAATCTTGACCATCCTTATCAAGATTGTAAAAATCTGAAAATAAATATATTCATATGTTGGTTGACACTAGAAGTGATTAAATCCTTAAGCTTGGTCAACACTTGTTCTTGTAAAGCTTTTGATGAAGTCGTGAAAATGGATGAGGTTTGAATTCCATAAGCTTGTTGATGATTAGAGAAAAATTACCAAAATACCCCTGAGTATATATCTTCCATAGAGAACAGCTTGGTTAAACAGTCAACGGCACTAAAAAAATATCAAAATTTTCTTCAAAACCTTGAAGTGATTCACAAACACAAACTTTCTATTTCCTAGCACACAATGTGCTTGGACCACTTCACTAGCATAAAGTGTGCTTGGGAGCACTTTCCTAGCACAAAGTGTGCTTGGGAGCACTTTCCTAGCACAAAGTGTGCCCGGAAAGCAAAATACTTGTGATTTTTCTTTTTTTTTTACTAGCACGAAGTGTGCTCGGAGGTGTGCCCGGAAGCAAAGCACTTCACTAGCACAAAGTGTGCTCGGAAGCACTTCACTAGCACTAAGTGTGCTCTGGAGCCTTTATTAGCACTAAGTGTGCTTTGGAGCCTTCACTAGCACTAAGTGTGCTCTGGAGCCTTTACTAGCACTAAGTGTGCTCTGGAGCCTTCACTAGCACTAAGTGTGCTCTGGAGCCTTTCCTAGCACTAGGTGTGCTCTAGAGCCTTCACTAGCACTAAGTGTGCTCTAGAGCCTTAAAAAGATAGTTTTCTTGAGAAGACAAAGATATGCAAGGGTTTACTCGACACTGGAACTTGATGTGCCCGAGATAAGATGTGCCCGAGATAAAGTGTACTCGAACCAAAAATTGTGCTTGGGCAAAACACAATCTCTGCCCGAAGCAACACTTAACCATTATCATTACTCGAGATCAATCTTATATGTTCATTGTATGCCCGGTACATCAAAAGTTCATTTCTACATCATCAATCACTGATTTGCCCTTGTAGAACCTGCTTGAATATCACTTTGCATTTGCTACAACAAACAATGATAATATTGCCTTTAGTACCTGTTCATTCTTCACTTGTACATTCTCCTTATCAGTTTGTACCAACGACAACGTTTTCCAGCATACCATATCCTGTTTGTGCAGCACACATATCAAAATCAATATCGAGCAAACAAAACCCTAATTCTTTTAGATCGAAAAAGTAGTTCCGAAATCTGAAAAGAATCGATGAGCAATATCCAGGTCATCTAGAAATAAATAAAAGAAATATATCTTCAATCTTATCCATGACCTTTTAAGATCTGGAAATCATCAAATGAACAGATTTTCCCCCAAAACGAGCCAAATAACACTGTTACATCAGATCTGGACCATTCTGACCCAATAAACATGAAATTGATGTTGGATCTCCAAATGAGTCATCAAACCAAACATCAATCCATAAAATTTTCTCCGAATCATCAAATAATTTCAAAACCCCCAAAAATAATTTCAACGAACTTCATCGTTAACGTCCATGGTGGATTCAAGAGCGAAATGAACCAGTACAGCAGTTAGTCTGAACTATTCGGTAACCCAGCTCTGATACCTATTGACAGAACCGAGCCCCGGTGTGGAAGCATGAATAGTCGATATTAACGGTGGAGCTCGGATCTAGGGTTAGGATCGAATCTCACTCATATTCACTCTTGAAAGATGTTTGGACGGATGGGGTGTATTGGGAGAGAGCCTGATTTGATTAACAATCAATAATATGATGAACAATCATAATCAAAACACAAAAGATAGAAATGGTTGTATGAAATATTAGCCGAATGATTCTCATTAAGATGAAACACTCATACATACATTCATACATACATTCGATTAAGAAATATCAGCCGCCACCAGGAGAGCTCATCCTGGAGGCGGAGACTCTCTCAAAGGGATAAAACCCTAGATCTCGCTCAATACACAATACACTCACTCATACTAGACAAATGAATAAAAACATCTATTTATACTAGTCTAGCATGACTTGGTCTTCAAGCCATCCACCCTTGGTTGAGACCGAATAATATACTTTTCACCCACAAATTAATTCGATGCGTCGGTCTAAAACATAAGTTCCAAAATGTCGGGCATACACTTATGGTGTGTGTGTGTAGTGTTGTTGTTATCAGGTGTGAAATAAAATCAAGAGTTTTAGAGTGATATTAATCCAATTATAGCTGTATTTGTTAAGCAAATTGGATCTTTGATTAAGAAAAAATTTATGACATATTAAGATACTTAAAGTAAATTTAAATTCAACAAAAATAAACCCTAAACGTTATAGAATACACATAAATATCTAGTAATTGATAATCGTGTATAAAAATGCACATTAGGTATTGCACAAATATCCAATTTGTTATACTCAAACCTAAACGTAGAAACTAAAAATGGAGCATATATACATATGAATATTATCCTATTAGTCCATGAAGAATGTTTAAAAGTGAAGTTGACATGAAAGAATTGAATGAAACCTGATTTGTTAATACTGATTCGATGTATCATCTTGTTGTGAGAAACTCCACATAATAAATTCATCAACATCGAAATCTAAATCGATTTACGACATAATAAAATTAGGCCGCATAGTCGATCGGTGAATATTTTAATCGAATTTGATATTTTTGATACACAAAAAATCTGCAATGGATATTAAACTAGCGATTGTGTGGATAAAAATCTGGGATTGTGAAGGCCGATGTATTTTAGTCTTGAACGGTTGATGTTGGTGATAAACAGATAATATTATTCAAATAAAATAATTTTTGAAACAATCTTGCAATTAAAAGATACTAGATATAAGATAATGATAGATTACCAATATACCTTTATATATATTTTAAAGGGAAAATAAAAATATCATTGTTGTAATTACTTCTCGCACTTCTCGAATTAAGAATACTTCTGAAATGAACCTAATCCTATTTATATATATATATAGTCGTTATATGTAAGGTTACCAATCATAACATTTCCAAGTGATATTTTCCCTAATATTCCTTTGCATGTTACCGGTGTACAACAACTCTTTCCCATAGTGGCGTAGCTCCGCCATATTATCTAGCGTCATATTGGGGTAGTTGGATGTTTCGAATTGGAATGGTGCATAAGGATTGGTCATAAAAGTTTGGAATTGGCAATCGTTGTTCCACTATTCTTCTATACGGGCTTGGTTAATGATGTCGTTAGGGGGTGGGTATATTTTCTTGGGTTTGAGATGGTATGGTTGGGTTGATTGAGGTACCTGTACCTATATCATTTATTATGGGTACAAAAATTTCACATTCATCTAGGCATCTGCCTAGTTTTCCCCGCATTGGTATTTGGGAATGGGTTTGTTGTTAAGAGGGTTGTGTTTCCGGTTGTAGTTATGGGAGTGGTTTTGTGACTATTGTTCTTTCCTTCTTTTTCTTTCTCATTCCTCTTTGCCAATATTTAAGTTTTCTTCTCCTCTTTGCTTTGGGTTTCTCTAGAGGTTGTGCTTGGAATACCATAGGTTCTGGGTATTCTATATTTGGTTCACTAGGATTTCCCACTTCCATATCTGTAGTGTTAACGGATATGTTTTCGAAAGCTTCAATGAGCTCGCTCATGTTGTTAATTAAAAACAATAAAGCAAAAAACTCCAAAAGAAAATTCATATCTATCTATTTATTTATTTTCATGTGTGGTTAGAATCTTATCCATATGGTTAACACATAAGTTAATACATTTATTTCCTAACTCTCAAACTTTAGGTATGACTAAAATACCAATATTTCTTATACCAGTGGCTCTAATACCACTTCAGTTGTCACATCCCATGATCCCTATACCCCGGGAGTGAAGCCGTGAACGTTGAGTGGTGGTATCGGTGTTTATTAAAATAAATTAGCAGCGGAATATTTCATCATGTAGTTAGGGAAAATGATCAGATTTATAAAAACACCATGATTCTTATTTCATAAACTGGGAATAAAACCCATTTTATACAAACATAAGTTTTATAGGGATAAACCCTAATTTACAAAAGCATGTTTCTTTATTCTAGTGACAAGCCAGTTATGTAAGCTGGAAGACAGTAGGCATCATACCTTTGTCTTTAACAAGTCACCTAAAATATGTTTAAAAAATTTGATCATCGGAAAATACTGGTGAGAGCATTCACATATAAATGACACATTTTATAGTTACAGCATTAAGATGTTTTTACATCTACCTGCTTACAAAGTACCGAAAGATACTTGTCACTCAACCGTATCTATGACTGTGGTCATAATACTTATTGGCTAACACTTGTCCAATAAGTAACGTATAATAGCCCAATAGGCAAGCATTGTATATAAATCCCCTCAATACCAGCACTAATCATCTTGTAAGTCAATAGAGACTTAATCACTATAATGTACTTTAAAATCCATTGAAAATATATTTGAAAGCATTTATATTATATGTCATTAGGTTTAAAAATCATCATGATAGAATTGGAAAACCAGTTGTCTCACGTAAATTTGAGTTGTACAAAGACACGAATTTCTCACCTTTTATGTTTACAAAAACGAGCGCATCCTGATATTAAACACTAAGATTAAAAACAATGCAGCATATTTAAATTAGTGTAAACCCAATAATTATAACGATAATCACGAGATTAGAAACTTTACAAGATGGTATAATGTCTTACCTTGTACAGGCAGAGCTTTTGGATTCGTGTATAAAAGTTTTTTTTCAATCAGAGAGGGTATAGTTACTACTAATCAGGAGTATTATACCAACTTCTAAATATAAGAAAAAGTAAGAGAAAAATCAGTTGTGGGGCAAGCAAAAGAAGGCTGATTTTCCCTCCTATTTATACTTGAAATTTGGTAAGCTCGCGTAGCGCGAACCAACACTATATAGTGTTTCGCGTAACGCAAAGGGACATAGGGTTGTCGAGTCAGCCCTAGCTAAGCCATGTGGCACGCTACATGGCAGGCTACGTGTCACTATTTCATCCACATCGCATAGCGCAAAGGACAAAAGAGAGTCTGAATAATTATAAGACTTCGCGTAGCGTGAAGGGACCTGAATTCATCTATTCGCGTAGCACGAAGGAACAAGTTTTTAAAAACATTAAGGCGGCTCTCAAGCGGCTCGCGGAGATGCAAGCGTGCAAAGTGCGCCATCGAAGCGCCATAATGAGCCCATCTCACTTCGCCCAAGCCCTAGCTCGTGCCCGTGCACATGCACGTCGGTTGCTTCACACCCTCCGCTAGGACCACTGGGTGCATGCATGGCATAAAAGAATATTACTATAGAAACTCATCTTCTTATAAAAAGCTTCCAAATTTATCTTACTTTCCATGTGGGACAAGAACTCACTTTAATATTTATATCAAGGTGTAGGCATTTCATTTTCTTTCTTTCACCAATGTGGGATGGAATTATTTTATTTTCTTCACTTTTTGTTTTGTTTATTTTTTATGGGTTGTTATATTTGAGTAGTCGGAGCAACCCTTCAAATGAAAATCCAATAAGGGCACTTATATATAGGATGTACCAACGCCGTATCCATTATGTCCTTATCATCTTAACATTTGTACTATTACTCAAACTACTTTCGGTTGTAGATTATGACACACAGTTGTACGTCTTATAATTTCCATGTGAGGACTTGGATCGTTGGATGGTCCACATAATTCGTCCCATCATGTGGGTTACAAAACATTTGAATGACATAATTTGTGAAAAAGCAAGAGTATAATAAATTTTAGATATAACCCAGAAGATCATCAATGTATAAATCATTTCTAAAAATAAATGAACTTTCGAGTTGCTTAATAGAATAGTGAAATTTCTATAACATTTTTTCATATAAATATATAAATATATAAATCTTAAAAATTAAAAAGGAATGGATTCCTTGAGGTGGAGATAAAAATGGATCGTGATGAATGAGAATGAAAAAATAAGATAGGAGTACGGTATCTTAAACCATTAACTTTGATAAATAAAATAAACTTTATTCATAAGATAAAAACACGCGAAGGATAAATAACCCAAATTGAAATTATTCAACACCACAATTAGGTGCGAAATTGTTACAATACATAACTTGAAAAGACAAAATAAATTAATATAGGAATAACGCAAGAAACAAGAGTCGTCAGAGTCTTTGAGAAGCTTACTTACGGTTAACTTGATTAACTTAACTTGGATAACCTGGAGGAATTGGATCTATAAGAACTTTAGCAGTCGAGGTAGATTGATTTGGAATAGCTTGAATGGGTTGCAAGAGTGGGGTTTGGTTGGAGTAAGTTTGCTAAACTTGAGCTTGTAGGTACGTGATGTAAGGATGAAATAACGTGCTTTAAGTGTTTTATATTGTGTGTTTACTTGTTTATATGTATCGAACACAAATACTTTGATTGGCATTATGTTTACAGGTGATCGGAGCTTAGAAGAGCTTAAAGGAGCGAATTTTTATCATTCATGATGGAGTGGAAATGAAAGTAATGATATATGATATGATAGAGAATTGAAATACGAAGACGTGGCCGCAAACGGGGAGGAAAACGGAGTGAAATGAAGATTTTATGAAGAAAACGGTGTTTTGGTGCTGTAGCAACCGTAAGGCAATGACCAGAGGCCGTAGCTTACGCCCAGGCCATAAGCTACGGTGGCCAGGCCGTAAGCTACGGCCGGGTCTGATGGAAAATCGTGTTTTCTTGTTTTTCTTCCATATTTAAGCCTAATTAAACCATAAATCGATTATGCTTCATACCTTAACATCCTTGGGAGATTTTGGGGCCATTCTCCACCATCATAACACCTTCTAATCATGAATTTGATGAGCACTTTCCACTGATTTCCTGTAGATTCAACACCATACCTGCCCTTGCTAGTAAAGGTATTTTATAAATGTTTTTAATTGACCTTTCAACATCGATCAGTACGGGATTTGATAGGTTTGGGTTAAGTAGGAATGATCTTGATTGACTAAAGGATCTTGAAGGATGTAATGTTGGTAGGTTTGGACTTGATGAGCATGAGTAGTGTAGTAGGGCGTTGGTATAGCTTGAGCTTGGTGAGCGTGAATGATTTGAGGAAACACATTGCGAAGATGATTAGGGTGTACACAATTGTAGCAAGAACGTATAGCAGGTGCTCCGGGTGGAGCAGATGGCATAGCATGGGATTTAGGAGCAGGCGGCACTTACCGTTGTGGGACAGCTTGTGCACTAGGTGGTGTACGACGAGTATTAGCAAGATAATTGTAACGATTACATTGGATGCGAAAACGACATGGGGATTGACCCGAATGATGATAGTTACAAGTGAAGCATATCTGGTAAGAAACAATGTAAGGTTTCTTATTTGAGACGGTTGGATCAGGTTGTGCTTAATTGATAGCATAGTTTTGGTGGTTGGATTTATCTTTCTTGTTGTGGTGGGAAATGTTGGTGTATTTGTTATGCGAAGTGGGTTGGGTTCGGACTTAGCATCGGTTGAGTATTCGGTTTTGGAATTGCCAAGGGTAGGTTTAGAGTCCTTTCAAGAGAGGCTTCCATCCTTAACATGGTCATCTGAGAAAGCAGCAACTAGAGCAATAGCTTCACTGATGGAGAGAGGGTCACAACTAACCACAGCCTCACGGAAGATTGTTGGTAACCCACAGATATATTTTCGAATGGCACGATACTCGGGTGTTACGAGGTGGGGTACTAGCAGGCTGAGTTCCGTGAAATGATTCGAATATGTAGAGTTATCACCACCAATTTTCTTGAGTTCCCAAAACTCTGTATCAAGCCTTTGAAGTTGATGTTCCGGGCAAAATTCTTTCTCCATTGGTTCTTTGATATCATCCCAAGGCATGACCATAGAAAAACCGGTTCCTCGGATGGTTTTAAAGTATTCCACAAATTGAGATCCCGTTAGTCAAAGATGCTCGAGGCGAACTTAGTCCGTTTGTCGTCCGGAGATTCGCAATGGATGAATACGTTCTCCATTTTCTCTAACCATTGGAGAAATTAGTGGCATTTTCCTCTCCAATGTACTTGGGTGGTATAGCACTAGTGAAATGCTTGAAGTGAAAGTTGCGTGGAGCAGCAAATGAAGAAAACCATTCAAGTCAAGGCTTTGAATCTGAGTCACGATAGTAGGAATTGTAGCAGTAAATTATTTAGTGATCCTAACAGCCAGACGGGGTCATGAGAACCAGACGAACGGCGTTAATGACGATGATGGTTTTTTAGAGAAGACATTCTACAAGGACCAAACATAAATATTCGTAAGATAGTGAGTAAGTTGTGTAAAATTTCGTGAGTTGACATAAATAATGTGATCAATGTGAGATAACTAGATGAGTAAACGAGTTTTGTTTAAAGAGAATTGAGATGATTTCATATACTAAGATAACAGTTTAAATTTATTGGGCCAAGCCTTTAAAGGAACCCAACTAAATAATGAACATACTTTATGATTTGGCCTCCCATGAGATTTACATGGCAGTTTAAATGGTCGGCTAAATAACGAAACATAAAATTTGTAAATTGTGCCTCCCATGAGCGTTCCATGCCATTTTAAATGGCCCATTTAAAATAACACAGCATCAATTTGTGATTTTGATATCCCATGAGTGTCTCATGGCATTTTAAATGGCCCAACTAATTAAAGAATTATCAAAACTATTAAGTTAATCGGCCCATGAGAATTCCATGGCATTTTAACTGATCCAACAAAATAAAATATGAACGAAATCAAATACGAGTAGTTGTAGCATCTCGTGAACCACCGCAGAAGAGAATGTTCCAACAAAACATAAAAATCAAAACAGGTTGAGAAATGGATAGTTGGAGTGTCCCTAGATTGACATGGGCTTTTCACCCAACTAAACATTTTTAATAATAATAATAATAATAACAACAACAACAACAATATAAATATTTGGAATCTTCCAATTTTAGCCACGTATCACCGTGAATTCGGTTTTTATATAAGGAATGTAACCATGTAACCGGTTACGTTAACCGCTTAAAGTTCTGGTCGTATGACATTTGTTCCGCTTTGGCATATAAGATCGATTATTGTGGTCAGGTTATCCTACAGGAAAGGAATATCATCTTTACTTTTATTCTCGAAATCGTTTTGCCAAGGCCTGACTCACAGTTCTATCCCCTTACCAGTTACTAAGAGAACTTGTCATACTCACTTGCTTTAAGGTGAAGGGGTAAAAACAAAATAAGGGAATTCTTAAGTAATTTCCCCAAAATTAAAAACAATCTACCAATTTAAAGAAACTAATTTGAGATTGAGGCGTAGCCTCGGACTTTGTGTGTGAGTGTACATGATTAAATAATAAAAATAAATAAATACTTTATAAGCTGTAAACACATAAAATAAGCACATAAAGCAATCAAGTAAGCACGTATAGGGTCCTAAGTATTTTACTATGACATTTATAATGATATCTTATAGCCTTCGGCTATGATACAAATCTGTCACACCCCTACCTACGAAGAAATGTCGGGGTGCGAACCATTGGTTCACAGCTCACAAGACACCAAATATCTTAAAATGATAAAAACCAAACTGATGTGCGAAAAAATATATATAAATTATAAACACGAATCGCAACTAAGCTTTAAAAACCAAACAGTCTATCCTAGTTCACACAATCGGCAAGTATACCGGTCGCGTATAGCAAAGATGAGGAAAGTCCGGATATCGAACTCGAAGACACGTGAGAACGGCTCAGATTATAAACCCTAATCCAAGTCCTACCCTGAAAGATTTCTAATTGATTTTTTATTTTTTTATTTTATTTTAATTAATTTCAACTAACTTAACTTAACTTAACGAAACTAACGAGGTTTTAACAAATATGGAGAAACGACTACCTAGGAAAGAATCCTACTGACAGTTCAACGGCTAATGGAATTAACTAATCACACGACACTGGGATCTTAAAGTAATCAACTAAAGCTCATTAAAGTTCGCTAGATTACCTCTCGGTCTCACCAACTAACCCTCACAAATCTAAGAAGATTGAATAAATGCACTAGGATAAAGATTACTAAGGTACCCTAATGACACATCTCCTCTCAGACTCAACGACACAAAACCCGCTTAAAATTGGTACTAACAACTCTAGGGATAAAGGGGTAACAAAATCTAACTCGATCTAAGACACATATTTGCACGCAAAACTAAACCGGGAAAGACCAAAACTCGCTCTCGCGCAATTCTAACCTAACCGAATAAAGACGCGAGACAAACCGACTCCCTATTACCTCTCGGTCACAAGGAAGGTGAACCTATTGAATTCTAATAATTAATCACACTAAAGATTCCTATGGCCACGCTAACCACAAATAGATCAAAAACACCAAGTCTAAGACCTAAACGTAGAACCCTAACTGAATGACACACAATCAGTCGAAGTCATACGCGGAATCACAAGCAATAATTATATTAAAACAATATTTTAACACACCAAAGATCAAATTAAATAAAGCCTTTCAATAATAATACGTCATGTGATCAATTAAAACCAAGTAAATCGTCAAACAATGTCAAAAATCATTAACACCTAGGTAGTACAAAAGATTTAGCCAATAATCATAACCAACAAAAATTTAACAGATTTAAAAGTCATAATCATCATATCAAGAAATATAAAGATGAACTTACAAAATAAATAATGCAAACCACTATGAAGAAAAATAATGTTCCCTATTGCGGTTGCTGTCCCGACTCCCCTTGGTTTCCTTCTTATTTCCTTAGATTCAAAAGAACTTTGAATAAAAAATATTTTTCCCTTTGAGTTGCTGCGATCGGCAATCAAATCCAAGGCATGTTAGGACATCTTTTTTTATGTTGTTTTTATTTGTGTTGCTTGCTCCACGCCAACTTGAGCCACACAAATTAAATTTGTGTGTTTCCTTAGGACCAACAAGATTGTTGGTTGAGTGCCGACCAAAATGTCAAAAAAACAACAAACTCTTTTTCTTCTTGATTTCCGATCGCCAAAAGAGAGCAGCCAGCCAGCTAGGGTTTTTTTTTTTCTTTTTAGTTATTTTAGTATAATAACATGTAAGGCTTGGATCTTGTGGGCTTGGGTCGGGCCTTGAGTTTTAGTCTTCAAACTTGATCATAAAGGCCTCCAATGTCTTAAAAAACCCAAACTTTTTCTCCTTTAAAACTCGTAACCTACACAAATAATAAACTTTGTAAGACTAAGTTAAAACGAGTTAAAGTCATTAATTAATATATAATTAAGCACTTAGAAGATGATAAAAGGCTGCGAAAAATAGGTGTGTTTTACAACACATCAAACATCCCCACACTTAGACTTTTTCGTCCCTGAAATAGAAATCTACACATAATCAAAACCAAGTGAAAACAACAAACTCCCAAATTATTTAACATTACGAAACCATAAGAAACTGCTCGACATATTGACCGCGATTGCCGATATTGTTGTCCACTTAAACCCAGCCATTAACCAATCAAGCTCCTAATTGCATTAAGCGTTATAAGTGCAAAAATCAAGGCTACACCATCCCCATCTCAGACAAAGAGATCTAGAAGAACTAGAGTCGAAGCAAACTGGTTCGACAAATCACCATAAGCCAAGGACTCGTTGATGGTACTAATTAGATGCACTCGGTGAAATTTGGTGGATGAATGGTCCTGTGGAGGTCGTACGAGCTATTCCTAAATTTTATTTGACTTTGTCCCATAAATTCCTAATTTGATATTTATTGACTAAGAACCTTCGATCCCCAATAGTGTATCCCCAGAGTCACTATCCCCATGGTAACACGTTAACTCTAAGTCATGTCTAGTATGTGCATCTTTGGTCTCTTTTACTAACTTTAAAGAATGCTTCTTTGACATTTTACAATACATAACTTTCTCAAAATTATTTTCATTTTGGAACAACTTTTCATAATACACTTTCAAAACATACTTCTCTTTTTTTTCTTTTTTTCTTTTTTTTTTCTTTTTTTTATATCACCCTAAAGTATATAACTATTTCTAAGCTCGTAAAAAGATGGACAAGTGCTGGTGTGCTGGTTTGAGTGCATCTAAGTCTTACCATCTCAAAGTTTTTAGATTATGGTAATTCTCCCTAAGCATCGAAATTCGGTTTCACCGTTTTTCAAATTATTATATATATATATATATATATATATATATATATATATATATAATCTGCTAAAGAGGACTATCAAAGCTAGTTAGGCCTACCGACACATCCCAAATCAGATATGCAAACCATCTCTTCTTTGATTATTATTTTCTATATTTCAAAAGTTCCGAGAGTTCGTTAACACAACTGTAATAATATCATTTCCTGTTTAATGTAGAACAAAAACAATTTTCAAGGGACACTTTCCTTTATTTTTTTTTTAAATTCAATCGCCCCAGTCACTTTCAGTTTTTCGGTAAATGGCTATCCCGTATGTCTACATGTAGATAACAAGACCAAACATATACAAGTATATGTCCCTCGAACTTAAGTAGCCAACATAATTTTCAGCGAAAGAACAAAACAATTTTTTTGAAAAAACTTTTTTCCTACAACTAAGTAAAATATATTCTCATCCCCACACTTAGAACAAAATCTTCCTCGATGAGAACAAGGAAAAAAAATAAAATAAAAATAAAAAATAAAAACTTAAAGTATTCAAAAGTAAAACAGAGAACGGGTTACTCCCTGGTTTATATGCAGAATCATCACCAGCTATGTATAAATCGAACGACTGTATATCATTCATTGCGGCCGCAACCTCGGTAGAATCAGTTCCAAAACTCCATCAGAGCTACCATGTGCATAATAATACCTGCAATAACTCAAACTCGCTCGCATGTAGCGGCGTACAAAACAGAAAACAAAAACATAAGAAATAAACATATTTTTGTGTTTTTGTATTTTCTTAATTTTTTTTTATTTTTAATTTTTTGATTATTATAATTTAATTTTTTGTAAATTTTTTTAATAACAAAAATTAAATAAATAAAACACATAATAAAGAATATCATTATACACACTCTACAACTTGGGCCATCTCCCGAGTGATGCCTCCAACATGTCTACGCCTCGGTCAGTGAGTCAAGGTAGAACACCTCGATTGTCTGATCAGCTACTGGCTCACCTATGTAGTGCTTCAACCTCTGACCGTTCACCTTAAACTTCCCTCTTTCTTCTTCAATCTCAATTGTGCCATACGAAAATACCTCAGTAATGGTGAATGGGCCTGACCATCGGGAATTCAGCTTTGCCGGAAATAACTGTAATCGGGAATTATATAGCAAAACCCGATCCCCACACATGAACTGTTTATCACCTCACAACTTCCTATCATGTAGCTCTTTTGTCTTCAGCTTATAATTGTACGAGTGTGCATAGGCATGATCGCGAAGTTCCTCTAACTCTTGTATCTGATGGAAATGGTGAACTTCAGCAGTCGAAAGATCAAGGTTAGCTGTTTGAAGGGCCCAAGAAGCACGGTGCTCCAACTCAACAGGCAAATGAAAGGCTTTCTCATAAATCATCCGAAATGGTGTGGAACCGGTCGGAGTTTTGTATGCTGTACGGAAAGCCCACAAAGCATCATCTAATTTTTCGACCAATCCTTTCGATTTAGCCCAACCGTCTTCTCAAGAATGAATTTGATGCTGTCCACTAGTCTATGGGTGCTAGGCAGTCGCAAGCTGATGGGTGACCCCATAGTGTTCCAACGCCTTCTCCATCTGCACGTTGCAAAAGTGAGTACCTCGATCGCTGATCAAGGCTTTCGGTACACCAAAAAGAGAGAAAAGATTTTTCAGAAATCTTACTACATCTCGGGCGTCGTTAGTGGGCAAGGCTCTGGCCTCGACCCACTTGGAGATGTAATCAACTGCCACAAAAATGTACTTGTTCCCTCTAGACGATAGGAACGGGCCCATAAAATCAATACCCCAAATGTCAAAAACCTCACAAACCTGAATAGCATTTTGGGGCATCTCATTTTGGGATGAGATGTTATCGACATGCTGACATCGGTCATAGCTTTTTACGAACGCATGAGCATCTTTAAAAATTGAAGACCAATAAAATCCTAAATCGAAGACCTTCTTAGCAGTAAGAACCTCACCATGGTGACCTCATGTCGATCCCTCAAGACAGTGGCTCAAAATCCGCCACCCTTCTTCAACATCCACACATCTCCTCACAAGCTGATCAGCACCTATACGAAAAAGAAACTGGTCATCCCAGATGTAGAACTTTACGTCAGTAAAGAATTTCTTCTTTTGCTGGTGAGACATCCTACTAGGGAGGGAAACATCGGCGAGGAAGTTCGCTGTATCTGCAAACCACGGGTAGCCATCATCCTGGGCTCTGACAAACATAAGATTCTCTATCTGGAAACGGTCATTGATGATGACCCCAGCATATCCAATCTCGGCTTTCTCAAAACGTGACAAGTGATCAGCCGCTACATTCTCGGCCCCCTTTTTATCAAGGATTTCTATATCAAACTCTTGAAGCAGCAGGATCCATCAGATAAGATGAGGCTAAGCGTCCTGCTTGTTGAAAATATAACGAATGGCAGCATGATCCGTGTAGACAACTGTTTTGGACAGAACGAGATAGGACCAAAACTTATCAAATGCAAACACCACAGCTAATAACTCTTTCTCAATGGTAGAGTAATTCTCCTGAGCACTGTTTAGGGTCCGGCTAGCATAGTAGATCGGGTGGAAGTGGTTCTCCTTCCACTGTCCAAGCACAGCTCCAACGGCATAGTCGCTCGCGTCGCACATCAATTCGAATGGCATAGACCAGTCGGGAGCAACCATGATCAGTGCGCTAACGAGTTTGTCTTTTAGAAGATCAAATTCCTTGATACACTATTCAGAGAAGACAAATGGAGCATCTTTCTCTAGTAGCTTGGTCATCGCTCTCGCAATTTTCGAGAAATCTTTAATGAACCGGCGATATAAACCTGCATGACCTAAGAAGCTACGGATGAATCTCACAGAAGTAGGCAGGGGAAGATTAGAAATGGTTTCAATTTTAGCTTGATCAAACTCGATCCCCGCACTCGAGATCCTTTGTCCTAGAACGATACCCTCACGTACCATGAAGTGACACTTCTCCCAGTTGAGGACAAGGTTGGTGCCTACGCAATGAGCCATCATCCTATCAAGGTTGGAGAGACAATAATCGAAAGAATTCTCGAAGACAGAAAATAGTCCATGAAGACCTCCATGAAATTCTCGATCATGTCATGAAAGATCGCCACCATACATCGCTGTAAAGTAGCTGGAGCATTACAAAGTCCAAAGGGCATGCATTTATAGGCAAACGTGTAGTAGGGGCAGGTGAATGTGGTTTTCTCCTGATCATCGGGATAGATCAGGATATGGAAATACCCGGAGAAACCATCCAAAAAACAGTAGTACTGCCGACCCGCCAAACGCTCAAGCATCTGATCAATGAAAGGTAGAGGAAAGTGATCTTTCCTAGTGGCATCGTTCAGTCTGCGGTAATCGATGCAGACTCTCCAACCAGTCATGGTCCTAATGGGAATAAGCTCTTTCCATTCATTGGTGACGACAGTCATGCCACCCTTCTTCGGAACCACTTGGATTGGACTCACCCAGGCGCTATCAGAGATGGGAAATATGATTCCCGCATCAAGGAGTTTGATGATTTCTTTCTTAACGACCTTTAGTATTTTCGGATTAAGCCTCCGTAGAGGCTGAACGACGGATTGGAAATTATCCTCCATAAGGATCTTATGAGTGCAGAACGAGGAATTAATCCCTTTGATGTCGATAATCTTCCATGCTATCGCCTCCTTTTGCGCTTTCAACACCTTCAACAACTTCAACTTCTCGACCTCCATCAAGGCAGACGCGATGATGACGGGTAGCTTCCTCTCTTCGTCCAAAAATGCATACTCCAAATGATCGGGTAGATCCTTAAGGTCTCGCACGATCTCAACAGATGACTCTGAATCTAGGGGTGGTGACATGGTGTTATCCATCATTGGTGGAGCTGTCATGGCAACCATCTCGACCTCTGAAATCTCCCTATAAAGAATCTGTGGGTCCAAGGTAGGTCCTCCACATATGTCAGTGAAAATCTCCTGCACATGTGATACGATGGTGGCAACGAAATACAGGGAGTCGTCCGCCGAATTGGGGTGCTTGAGTGATTGTCTTACGTCAAAGGTGACGTTATCATCCCCAACTCTCAGAAAACGTTTGCCCTCACGGACGTCGATCAACGCATGGGCAGTGGAAAGGAATGGTCGGCCTAAAATGAGAGGGACACTATCATCCTCATTCATATCTAGAATGACAAAGTACACCGGGAAAATGAACTTGTCGATACAAACAAGCATGTTCTCGACCACCCCTCGACGGTATTTCACGAAACGATCAGCAAGTTGGATAATCATTCGGGTTGGCCTCGGTTCTCCAAGACACAATTTACTGAACACAGAATACGGCATGAGATTGATGTTGGCCCCAAGGTCGGCCGAGCATGTCGAACCGTATCGTCACCTAAGATTCAAGGAAATGTAAAACTCCCAGGATCGGCCATATTTTCAGGCAACTTGCTCTGCAAAACTGCAGAGCACCCAGCACTCAACGGAATAGATGAGACCTCAGCTAGCTTATCCTTATTGGAAAGAATGTACTTAAGGAATTTGGCATATTTAGGCATCTAAGTAAGCGCCTCAAAGGAAGGATTGTTCAGGTGAAGCTTCTTGAGAAGTTCGAGGAACTTGGAGTTTTGCTCCTCATCTCTATCCGATCAGAGTCTCCCAGGATAAGGCAATTTGGATTTGTAGACTCTCAAATGTGGGTTTGATGATGAAGAATGTATATCGGCCGGCTTCGTACTCGCTGGGATAGTTTGCTGGTGTGCCTCGGCCGGAGGAGGCTCCATCTGGATTTCCTCATCCACCTGCTCCTCTTCTTCGACCGCAGGTATTACAACTCTCGAAGGATTAGACTCTTTTTCTCTTTTTGCACCGCTTCTAGTAGTCACTGTTTGGCGAACCCTCTCGGATTTTTCTCAGTATGACTTGGTAGTGAACCTGGTGCTCTCTCGAATAACTGGCTAGCAATCTCTCCGACGTGACGCTCAAGATTATCTAGAGATGTGGCCTAGTTCTTTAGCATAGCATCGTGTTCTGCAAATTTGGCTTCATTTGTCACTCGGCTCCTCTCATCATGCTTCAGCAGCCCTGCCATCATTTCCTCCAGTGAGGCTTTCTTCTCCTCTCTCCCCACTTGTTCCAAACTCTCTTGAATTAAACTCCCCTGCCCGAATAGATTCTCTCGACGCTGGTTTTGGTATTGGGCTTGGTAGCCACTGGCTTGTCCCCCTCGATAGTTATTCTGATTTCTCCAGCCAGTGTTCCCGCCGAAGGCGGGGTTTTGATATCTCAATGGATTGTTGACGAAGTCAACCTCCTCCTGATTGTTATCCGGCTTAACAGGACAGGTAATGGTGTCGTGACCCCCTCGGCAAACCTCACACTTCGCGACGCTCTTAACGGTAAGATCTCTAATGTGTTTGTTTAAAACATCAATCTGCGCCTGCATGCTAGTGCTCGAATCTACTTGAAGTACTCCTCTCGATGACGTGGAAGAATTTCTGCCCCTGTGCCCCTCGTAGCTTGCTGCTAGATAATAAAAAAGGATGACACACTCATCAGGATCTTTATTCTTGAGGAGGTTCCGTTAGCAGTTTGGTTCAACATCTCCCTCACGTGCTGTGTGGCTCCATTATAGAATTTCACGATGAGCTTCCATTTATCTAAACTATGATGAGGACAACTAAGAAGGATGTCCTTGAATCTTTCCCAAACTTCCCCGAAAGACTCGTCGGACCTCATGAGGAAGGAACAAATCTCCTCACGGAGTCGAGCGGATTTAGATGGCGGAAAGAATTTGGTCATGAATTTCTCTTGAAGGCCCACCCAAGTGGTGATGGATCCAGGAGGCAGTGACTTCAGCCATTTGTAGGCTTTGCCGGAAAGTGAGAAGGGAAAAAGACGGAGATAGATGGCTTCATCGTTCATGTTGCCGATATTGAAAGTTTCGCATATCTGAACGAACATGTCGATGTAGTTTGAATGATCTTCGCTCTCTAGCCCTTGGAATTGGAGTGCGGTTTTGATGAGTTGCATGACGTGGGCAGGAACAGACCAGTTGCTAGCGGCGGCACCTTTCGGTAAAGTGATGCTAGAATGACGATTCGGAGTCGGCCTACCATAGTCAGTTACTACTCTCCTAGGCGGTTGGTCACCCATGTTCCTATCCCTAGAAGAAGCGAAAGAAACAGAAGAAGAAGAATCAGAACTCGTCGGTGAAACAGAACGCTCTCTCTCAGGCTCGACTTTCTCGGTATCGTCAAACGTTTCAAGCTTCGGCGGTCCTTGTGAGCGGGTATGACGCATACGACTAAAAAGAAAAAAACTAAAATTAACTAGGCTAATATTAAACTAAAAACAAATAAACACAAGTAAGCAAGTAAAAAAAACAGTTAAGTCCCCAAACTCGGGTCGTTCTCTAATCGCCTCAGACCGTGTCCCCAACAACGGCGGCAAAAACATGATGTGCGAAAATATATATATAAATAATAAACACGAATCACAACTAAGCTTTAAAAACTAAACAGTCTATCCTAGTTCACACAATCGGCAAGTGTACCGGTCGCGCATAGCAAAGAAGAGGAAAGTCCGGATATCGAACTCGAAGACACGTGAGAACGGCTCAGATTATAATCCCTAATCCAAGTCCTACCCTGAAAGATTTATAAGTGATTTTTTATTTTTTTTTATTTTAATTAATTTCAACTAACTTAACTTAACTTAACTTAACTTAACTTAACTTAACTTAACTTAACTTAACGAAACTAACGAGGTTTTAACAAATGCGGAGAAACGACTACCTAGGCAAGAATCCTACTGACAGTTCGACGGCTAATGGAATTAACTAATCACACGACACTGGGATCTTAAAATAATCAACTAAGGCTCATTAAAGTTCGCTAGATTACCTCTCGGTCTCATCAAATAACCCTCACAAATCTAAGAAAATTGAATAAATGCACCGGGATAAAGATTACTAAGGTACCCTGATGACACATCTCCTTTCGGACTAAACGACACAAAACCCGCTTAAAATTGGTACTAGCAGTTCTAGGAATAAAGGGGTAACAAAATCTAACTCGATCTAAGACACATATTTGCACGCAAAACTAAACCGGGAAAGACCAAAACTCGCTCTCGCGCAATTTTAACCTAACCGAATAAAGACGCAAGACAAACCGACTTCCTATTACCTCTCGGTCATAAGGAAGGTGAACCTA
Source organism: Bidens hawaiensis (assembly GCF_021521415.1). NCBI lineage: Eukaryota > Viridiplantae > Streptophyta > Magnoliopsida > Asterales > Asteraceae > Bidens > Bidens hawaiensis. The sequence continues at coordinate 828,783 of NW_027491210.1, forward strand.
TTGAATTTTAATAATTAATCCCACTTAAGATTCATATGGCCGCGCTAACCATAAATAGATCAATAACACCAAGTCTAAGACCTAAACGTAGAACCCTAATCGAATGACACACAATCAATCAAAGTCTTACGCGCAATAATTATATAAAAACAATATTTTAACACAACAAAGATCAAATTAAATAAAGCCGTTCAATAATAATACGTTATGTGATCAATTAAAACCAAGTAAACCGTCAAACAATGTCAATAATCATCAGCACCTAGGTAGTACAAAAGATTTAGCCAATAATCATAACCAACGAAAAATTTAACAGATTTAAAAGTCATAATCATCATATCAAGAAATATAAAGATGAACTTATAAAATAAACAATGCAAACCACTTTGAAGAAAAATAATGTTCCCTATTACGGTTGTTGCCCCGGCTCCCCTTGGCTTCATTCTTCTTTCCTTAGCTTCAAAAGAACTTTGAATAAAAAATATTTTTCCCTCTGAGTTGCTGCGATCGGCAATCAAATCCAAGGTGTGTTAGTATATATTTTTTTTATATTTTTTTATTTGTGTTTCTTGCTCCACGCCAACTTGAGCCACACAAATTAAATTTGTGTGTTTCCTTAAAACTAACAAGAGTGTTGGTTGAATGCCGACCAAAATGTCAAAAAAAAAAACAACAAACTCTTTTTCTTCTTGATTTCCGATCGCCAAAAGAGAGCAGCCAGCCAGCTAGGGTTTTTTTTCTTTTTTAGTTATCTTAATATAATAACATGTAAGGCTTGGATCTTGTGGGCTTGGATCGGACCTTGAGTTTTAGTCTTCAAACTTGATCATAAAGGTCTCCAATGTCTTCAAAAACCCGAACTTTTTCTCCTTTAAAACTCGTAACCTACACAAATAATAAACTTTGTAAGACCAAGTTAAAACGAATTAAATCATTAATTATTATATAATTAAGCACTTAAAAGATGATAAAAGGGTGCGGAAAATAGTTGTGTTTTACAACACATCACAAACACAATAGTTTTTTTTATTAAATTAACTTAATGTATCTCTAAATGAATCTTCTAGCTTTAAACCAAATGATAACCTTCATATGAGTACAAAATAATATAGCTTGTCAACACGAGTTTGAGTTAGAAAATCACCAGTTTTGTTATTATAATAATATGTGAATAAAAGAGCAAAACTAATATTACAGGCATAAATCAATCAAACCACGAGAAATAAGTGGTGTCAGTTGAGCATTGCCTAGCGAATCATGTTTTGGCTACTATGACAGTCATACGATCATACAATAATGTGATTATGATGGAATTCTCGAAATGCGATAAAGTAAAACAACTAGTCAAATAACAATTAATCATTCAATCGAACAACACACATTATTCACAGTTTTCTAGCTGTGTATAATATATAATATGTAAAATATGAGTTGGTAAGCATAAGTCCCCAAAATGTTTGTAAAAAATCAGTATAAATGAGGGGAATTATTTCTCACCTTATTTCTTAGGCAAGTTTTAAGATAAAAGTAAACAATAATGAGAAACCAAACTTTAATGCGCTGACTGAATTAACCCGAATGAACCTCAAACTTCGAGACAGTAGACTAGAATTAAAATTTAGAACAACGCAATTGGAATCAGGTTAAACAGATTTGTAAAACTCCAGTTATGAGGTTTTTAAGACTTAAACGAGCTGGTATTCTTCAGAATCCGAAATTTGAGTCCGTAGTCGATTTTGACTAGTACACTCAAAATTTTATGGTGAGCAAAAAAGTCTCTAGACTGAAAGCTAGTTCCGACCAGAGGATAGAGAAATTGACAAATCAATGGATTTGATTAAAATACCCTTAACGTTTGGGATTAATTTAACTAGGGAGACTCCCTCAATATGCAAAATTGATTTAGGGCTTTTTTTCTACAGATAAAAAAAACTACAATATTTAAGAAAACAACTTACCCTGGAGATGAAAAGAATGATGAGAAATCAAGAGGTCAATGATAAATGCTTATGTTCGGAAAAGTCAACCGGTAAATAATTTTGCTAGAACTTGAGAAAATCCGACCAAATACACAAGAGGGCCGGTTATTATAGAGTGTAGGGGGTTTACAGACGTGAAGTGAAGGTCTTGGTGGCCTCGTTTATGCAGAAAACGTAATATAATGCTAAATTTGGACGAAAAGCCCGTTTAAGCAAGAGATCTCGTCTGATGAAGAAATCGAACGAAATAAAAGCCAAAATTCGTTCTTGGAGAAGGGGTAAACAAATGTTGACATATACCATGGCTAGAGGGGTTTTCTTGGGGCTAAAAACACGGGATTTGGTTCCAAAATAACTGATTTTGCATTAAAACCAAACTTGCCCAAAAATATGATCTGCATGTCAGTTGGTCGCGCTACGCGACTAAGTAAGGCCACTTGGTCGCATGTCGCGTCGTGTGGGACGGATCTGCAGCTTTCATTTTGGTTAGTTTTAGTCCCTGATCTTCTTAGAATGTCCGTTTTTAATCTTTTTAAAGGTTTTAAGCAATAAATGACAAGTTTGAGTAACATATAGGGTACGAAACGAATATACACATCCAAATGCTTATAAACGCAAAATTTTATTAATAAACCAAGATCAGAATTACATTACCGAAACGGAAAACAAATACGAATACAATAGATCCGAAATGTTACAATGTCCGGGTTCTACTTGTTCCTGCATAATTTCAATGTTCAGATAGCTTCACCAACGGATTACCTAAGGAACTATTTATTTGTTTTCGATCCAGACCATGTGTTCGCCCTCCTACTACTGCTCCAACTGCGGGGGGTTATTAGACGAAAAATATTGTGAAAATATTTTATATAGTTAGGATGATCTTATTTTCTATTTTATGTACCTTTGTAATATTATTTATAGTCCATTGATTGATGAGAAGAGTCATTCTATTCATTTGCATTAACAGTTATGTTCGTTCATAGAATAGGTAAATCTCTTATACTCCAAGATATATCGACCCGTGGTGATTTTAAACAAACTCAAGGATTTTGACCTAATCTCTCACTAACGAACTAAAAGGGGAAGCGGGAGAGAATCAACAAATGGAGGTTCATAGTAGTTGAGTAAACTCATCAGTCTACTCTTCCAATTTTTGGAGCTTTAAATTAGTTTATGAACCCGATAGCTAAAATATGGAAATTTATAGCTTCAGTCATTCAATAGCATAGAACGTCTTATTAGAACTTGTAGAGAAGATGCGGTTTTTATTAAAGAGCATAAGCATTAAGAAACACTTTGTGATTACGAGTTTTTGATTTCAGATAAAATGATTCAATTACAATAGAGGGGCAGGTTATAAGCGGACAACAAGTATGTCGCGTCTCTTCTATGTCTCTCTTAGGATCTTGTATCCATACATATATTTATGAAGGATATCATATATTCTGCCAAAATTCATAAAAAAAACATAAACAAACCTTAGTGGAGTCATTTAGTTATAATCACGAATATTCATTTAGTTAATAAGATAACAACAATCTTAGGAAATAAAATGTCCTTCTAGCCTTAGTTGGATGGTAATAGCTCTTGTATTTGGGATTGAAACCCAGAAAATAAAACTCGGTATGTGAGTAGATTTCTTTGGAGTAGCTGACGGGTGTGTGGTTGTTAAAAAAATGGAGAGATTGATCAAACGATGATCTAAGAATCCAGATGAATTCTGCTAGTTATCATATCATATATAGTAGTTTGAAAATAATCCTCCAAAAATATATGTTTGGGTGCACGCTTTATTTTATATGTAATTTATGTATCCCTTGAATCAAACTTTACGCTTATTTTACAAGTTACATTAGTAAACGAAAAAAAAAAGTACTTTAATTGCTTTATCAAATATGTATGTTCATGATCTGTCTTCCAAAAATAAATATAAGTTTACATAGAATTTCAGAATTGCATGTGTAGGGGTCCGATCGATCCAGCATGCATGCATGCATGCCATGTACTGTCTTTAATATCCTATATCACTTTAACATTAGTTAATTAATTAATTAAGGTTAATATGACGCAAGTTAGGCCTAAAAATTCAAAAGGTTGATTAACTCAACTAAAAACCTTAATTAGCATGTTAAGTGTTATCTTAGGCTTCCCCTATAAAACCCACACCATCTTCATTATCTTTCTTCATAAATCTCACTCTCCCTCTACCTTTCTAGCCCATATTATCTCTCTCTCTCTCTCTCTCTCTCTCTCTCTCGTTTACACTTTGAGCATAACAGAAACCAAAATAGTTAGCGTCTAAATGAAGAAAAGCCCGAGCAGTTCTTCGCATGATGTCCAGGTTCGGAAAGGGCCATGGACAATGGAAGAAGACTTGATTCTTATAAACTACATCACCAATCATGGTGAAGGTGTTTGGAACACTCTTGCTAGATCTGCAGGTAATTATAACTTTTAATGCATGGTTTTGTTTTTATTTTTTTAATGTTTTACTAAATCCCTAATTATGGATTAAATACGTGATAAACTAGGGCTAAAAAGAACTGGAAAAAGTTGCCGGCTTAGGTGGTTGAACTATCTCCGACCCGATGTAAGAAGGGGCAATATCACACCGGAAGAACAACTCTTGATCATGGAGCTTCATGCTAAATGGGGAAACAGGTTTGTATAATTCACTTATTTTAATTACATCTTTGTTTTTATCTCAATATATTCACTACTACACAAATGGGTAAAAGCGACCGAAATGCCAACCAAAATGATGCAATATAGTGGCTAATATTAAAGTTGATAAATTGTGCGCATAACTAATTACATAACTCATCATGCTTTGAAACTATATTGCGTTTAATTATGTATACTAATTAGTGGACTTAGGAAAGATTTTAGTTAAATAATAGTCTAATTAAGGGCATAATACGCGCTTTAAGTATCAGCATCACCAAGAAAGATCAAATCGACAAGTAAGAGACTTTCCGATTTTAAAAGTATTCCTTTTCAATCCATCACGTGTTTAAGTTTCATTTTATCGAGTCACGAAAGCGGGTTCCCACATTAAGTGCTTTCTCAAAATTGAGAGATTCCATATTGTTTTTGGCTGATCAAGACAATGTGGTGGTCCGTTATGTTTAGAGTTCATAATGATAACTTTATTTTAATCACATCATGAATAAAATACATGATTTTTTGTAGGAAAATTAGTTGGCTTATAGTTAAGAGCATCAGAGCATGTTTAAAGTTTTGAAGAAAAATCAAGTGTGTGGTGACTTCCTTAATGGTCCCAAATGTTCGATTAAAGAATATTACGTAAAGAAAACACCCAACTTAATATGTACTCTCTGATTTTAAGATTTATAATTTACCAATCTTAGAGCAAAGAAGATAATATAAGGGATTTCTTCACAAGTTTCTTTTTATATATGTTTTCTTGAAAACATTTGTAGTTTTTTTTTTCCTTTTCAAAAACCATATGCATAATTTCTTTTACTTATCTAAAAGAACATGTAGAATTTTTCATCCTTAATCATGCACGCATCGATGCTCTTGTCGAATGAATCTCTGGACCATCGACAGGTCAAATATTGGATTCCAAACTCGAGCCGCTAATTTTTAAAACTAAAAACTTTGAAAGCTTCTTCTTTTCAACTTGATTGATGGGGGTGTTTCTACATTTATGAATGAAATGCGAGTTGATCAAGTCTCCTATAAATATACACTACTTATGGAAAAAGTAATCATTTCATGAATTTGAAACATAGTACACATGATTACTTTTTAATTTGCATGATGTATGTTTCGTCTTATATGAATTTTACATGGGGTATGTTTGCCAAAACTAGCTGCTAGTTGTAACTGTAAGCTGTTGGCCGGTGACTTGAATCTGGTTGCTATTTTTAGATATATTTAGATTTTTGGCAGTGTACCTGGAGCTTTTAATAAAATGTATAAAATTACTAAAATAAAAATAACTAAAAACAATAATAATAAATGTATTTATTTTGAAAGGTTATTTTAAGTAAATTAAAATACTAAAAGCTTGTATTTCTTTTTAAACGCTACTAGTGGAAGCTTTAAACTTAAAGCTTTTTCTTCTAACCTAAAAACTTCAATCTTTTTGAACCAAACAAGGCTTTTAATTAAATATGAGTTTTTTCTTAAAAACTTGAACATCCTAAAAACTTCCTCCCATATATACCCATGATCTCTTGTGGACCATAATATCTCAATTTTTTTCAACAATAATACTCCCTCCGTCCCATTATAAGTGTCAAAGTTTGACTTTTCAAGTATTTCTTTTGCAACATTAACTGTAAATATTTTTGCTCGTGTCATATAATACTTGATGAAAATTATATCAATGTAAAATACATTTAAAATCCAATCCATTCATATATTCTACATCATGTATTATATAACACAAACAAAAATATTGTCGGTCAAAGTTAAACAAGAAAGACCAAAAATGTCAAACATGGACACTTATAAAGGGACGGAGAGAGTATATATTTAAGCTAGTAAATAAACCAATTTAACCCTAAGAAAATATTGTGAAAGTTTTATATACATAATATAAGTTTCGAATTTTAGAGCTTATTCTATTTCTTTTCAACCATTTAACTCTAAACTTCAAAATATCTTTGTAGATGGTCAAAAATAGCAAAACATCTTCGTGGAAGAACAGATAATGAAATAAAAAATTATTGGAGGACAAGGATTCAAAAGCACATCAAACATGCAGAAAACTTTAATGGGAAATCATCAGGCCATGCCGATCAAGCCACTACGAGCTCAACGCAAACATGCAATGTCATAAATCCAATGGAAACGTACTCTCCACCCTATGATAATTTTCAGAGTTTTTCAGGTCCATATCCAACCGAAACTAATGAGAATGTGTGGAGTATGGAGGATTTATGGTCTATGCAGTTATTAAACAGTGACTAATCATTTTGTTTATTGCGTACATGCATGAGTCTTATAGGTTAAATATATAGCATTGCAAAACGAAGAGCTTTCAGCAACAAACGAATCCTTTAGACATATTAAAACCCTTGTTTGATTTGTGTCGATGTTTATATGTAGTCCCACTAGAACCTTAGTACTATCTATATTCCATTATGTTTGGACTCATGTATCACTATCTCATAGCTACTTAAACCCCTCACACATCTTTTACAATAAAACGTTGGATTAATATACGCGTGGCAAATATCGTAGAGTTGTTTTTATTTTACTGTTTCTAATTTATACGTTTGATATTTCGTGTGGCAATATAATATTGCTATAAACAATTTTTTGTTCACAGCATTGTCACGTTATATTAGTAATATATATATATTGGTTATTATAGAAAAACCTTTATAAATATTAGTCCATAGAATTACTCAAAAGACATTTTCTTATAAACGGTATTTAGCAATACGAGTTATAATTAGTAGTGTGGTGCTCACCAAGATTTGTCCATGACCCTAAGGACAAATCCTCTCATAGAAATCGTAGGGGATGTCTGGTTGATTAAAATGTTGTCTTTGTATCATTTAATATGTATATGAAACTTAACTATTAAGAAGTTCCATAACATTAAAAGACGTATTTTTAGTGAAACCAAATACACCCTATCTCTGAATGATTCAGAGATAGTCTATTAATGAAATCAATAGTCTCTTAATGAAATCATGAGAAGGCTACCAACTTAACCGAAAAAGGATATTTTTATCCATAATAAAATGTGAGAGGGTGAATTGTTTACGCCATAAACGATGACGCCTGTTCTTTATCAAACACGTATAACAATCCAAATTACAATTCATACCAAATATACCACGTATGATGTCACCTAATCCATTTGATTTGATTGGTGAAAATAAAATCTCTTGAAAATAACATAATCATTAAATTAACCGTTTTTTATTATGTTAACTTATGTAAACTCCAAAATAATTGCTATTTTGGTTAACTAGTCATTAGTTTAATTTGGTATTATTAATTAGAGTGTTAGTTGAGAATGAGATTAGTCATATACTGGAACATTATTTTCATCTATATTAATGGCAAAATTTATTAAGGCTAATTCTGGGTTGGCATCTAGTTTTGAAAAACGACAAATTGAAAACACCTACCAAACGTAACCACTAGGAGAGCTACACGTGGAAAGATATGGAACATCTTAGATTTCTATTTAGGGAGAGTTCAATCTTTGCTTTCTATATTCATCAAAACCAATACACGAGTCCGTGAGTGTTGAAGGGGACGTAAGCCTAACTTTTTCTAACCGTTTAAGGAAGGTCTTCACATGCATTGATGCTATTTCTCTTGATCAAAAAGATAAGTTAACCTTTATAACGTCTTTTATAGTCGTTTATTCTATTCAATTATTACATAATAAACATTATAATTCTATAAATTAAAATGTATTAGATAATGAGTATTATATCATGTGTAATATAATTGCATTGTTTGAAATTAAAACTAGAGCTCTAATATTGTTGTTTTTATTAAAACAAAACAACATATAAAGATAAATTAAGTAAATTATATCTTCAAACATCTATAATACTTAAAACCATCAAACAAAACAACATATTAATTAAAACATTCAACATCTATTAAGTAATCTTTAGCTAATAAAGAGTCACTATAAACCCCAAAAACTATGCAATATCCAAAAAGTTTTGTTTCTCAAACATTGAAATAGAAACATATATACAAGATGATAAATTCAAAAACAAAGAAATTAGAAAAATAATAAGTTAACATTAGTTTTAACATCCAAACTAAATAGTTATAAAAATATATATTAACATGATAGTAAGTACCTTGATATCTGGAGGTTGAAAATGGAAGTTGTTAATATCGCATGACGGTGGAATTAAAATAATTTTTACACAACATAAAGATTACGTGTTCATCAATAAACAGCGCAAAATACCAAAATCAAACTGATGCTCCAAATTAATAACATGAGAATGAGTACCTTGTTATTTGACGGGTGAACATGGAGGAAGAAATTGAAAATATAGACTGAAAGAGGAAGGATGAATGTTAGAATGAGTTTTAAATCAGTATACAAGGTCTTTAATTCCAAAAAATAAACGAACACAAAAAACAGAACATAATGTTATTCATACTTACAATTTCGACTTGGTTAAATCGAACTGAATATAGAAACGCGATAGACATGGACAATTCAATGGGATTAAAGAAACTGAAATGATATTGTCAGTTAGTTAAAGCATTAATAACACATTATATTTTCTAAAATACATAAAGTAGTAAGAATAATTTGTAATTTGTATTTTAAAATAAATTAAAATGGAAGGATGTGAATCTATATTTATTAAGGAAAAGTGAATGTTAGCATCAATACATCCTATTTGAGTTGGTAACCACAAACATTTTAAACGTAAGGTAGTGAGTTGAGTTCGATTTTCTCCAACAACATATTTTTCATTTTATCATTCTGGTTCAAAACTGTAAAAATGGAACAATTTTAATTAAACCAAAATAGATAATGAAATGGAGTGTTAAATTGGAAATTTGTACAATTAACAGCATATGTGGAATGTTTAGTTAAATGTCATGTTAAAAATAGGTATTCTTTTAATATTATAGTTAGATTTTAGCTTCCTTTCTATGAGAATAATCACTAGTTTAGTCTCGTTTTTTCCCATTTCCGATCTTAAGTCGACTTACTTATTCGTTTCTAGTCGTTAACCAGTGCGTAAAAGAGACTGTGACATAATAATCACTAATTTGACTAAAACATAAAACATAAAAGAGACTAAAACATTTAACCAATGCGTTTCTACATGGCCGTTAAATAGGAAAAAAAGATAGACGTGGAAACTTTGAAACACACACATGTGAGGCAGCATATTAAGTCGCAAATTTAGACTGAAATGTAAAAGATCAAAAACATAGGGAACCAAATTTGTAAAGGGAAGAGTATTGGGGCTCAAAATAAAAAATGATTTGTAATAAATTTTTAACAATAAAAAAGCATGGGGATTTCGGATACTTTTGGTGCTTTTAGGAGTGCATCTATGACCTTAACTAGATTATTTAATTCTGAGTTCTTATCATTTAGATGGATACAAGTAGCAAATATAAGCTAAATAACCAATATTATAAAATGTCAGGAGTTCTTTTAAAAAATTTCATTTGAAAAGTTTCAGTCACCTAAGGTGTACTATACATTAACAAAATCATCTGAAATTGAATATCGATTTATTGTGTAGTAAAACAAAATGATTATAAGATTATGGAATCTTATGGTTGCATAGTGACAAGAGTCATTGTCGACCAAGTTATCTCCACGGTGGACGTTGCCAGAGCACCGCCTCAAATGAGCTTCACTCCCAATATAACAAATGTGGACTTAGAAGGGAAACCCGAGTCCTCACCCCTCCATCAAAATCAATTACTTTTTCAGGGTGTTGCATTTAGTCAAGTTTTAGCATCATGGCAGAAACTACTAGCTTGTTACACTATGACATGATAAAAAAGGTTTCGTTGTGTATTTCTCAATATTTGAATGACATTGTATATTTCCAGATGATGAAGATTAAGGCGAAAAAGACAGAGGCAATAAATCGAAGCAAAAAAATTATTTATGTAAATGCTACTGTGTATATTTTTGTATACTAAAGTATACATTACTACATAAATTTTATTATTTTATGAGACTCCGTTTACAAGAATTATTGCTTTTGTGAAGTTATACGAAAATTGGAAAGTTTATTGTGGGTTGTTAGTTTGTTACTGTCTTTCATATTTTTTTATATCACGTGTTTTAAATGGCAGAACTAATTTGACACTGGTAACATTTTTTTCATAATACTTATGGATATGATGATTTCATATTTCATATTCATGTTATTCAAGTAATTTGGTTTTTTAGTAGAGATCATTTCATTATAAACGATTATGATAGACTTGCAGGTAAACGAGCAACAAATTGTGCCGCAACTCTCTTTTGAATAACAAAATCAATCCTGCTAAAAACCAAGTTTTTGGTCCTATGGGCTAAAATATTACTATGCACAACCCACTGAACTATGCTCAAAAAGTCCATAGGCTTTGGGACTAGGAAATAAAATGTTTTAAAAACAAAATGGATAAACACGTGTTGATTCTTTACACAAGTTTTCTTGTGCTTAGCAAGTTCGCTTGATTCCACTTTTAACGCAACCTAACCACAACAAACTCATCACTAGTATAAAATCGGGCTTCGGTGACACACAAAAATTGTCACTGTAGATAGTTACTGGCGATTTTTTTTTCACTAATTTTGTCACCAAAGGTCACGCCATTGTAGATGTTTGGTGACACACAAAAAATCGTCACTGTAGCATATAAAAATCAGTCACCGTAGAGTAGATATGTCACTATAGACCAGTGATTTTTGTTTCAATTTTATCAAATAAGTCAATATAAACCATTTTCAGTGACACATGTTTTTTTGGCTAGTGGCAATATATCAACAATTGGTCACATGAATTTTTTTTCAATGTGACGTTTTGCTTGAAATTGGTAACATTACACTATGTTCAGTGTGAATATTGGTTGATATTTGATCTCAATTAGAAACCAAGTTGTTAATCAAAGCTATGACTATTACATACCTTCTAGTGACATAACACAAATGAAAATGTGACCTAAAATGTTTAATATAAACTAGTCTTATTTTAAGTGTCACTGTTGTGTATCCTTTAATCACACTAAGTTTGAAAATTTCTTGTAGCATTTCCATTTAGTGACATATATTACATAGTTACATGACCCTAACACACTTGTTGTCACACTATTATTAAATTAATGTGAGTTTTTATGTATTTTAGTAACAAATAATTTTGAACAGTGTGACTATATATAATTAGTTATCACACAATTGTTAATCTAAGTTGTGATTATTACATACCTTCTAGTGACATAACACAAATGAAAATGTGACCTGAATCGTTTAATATAAACTAGTCTTATTTTAAGTGTCGCTTGTAACATCTCGTTTTCTCGTTTCGGGTAATAAAATAAAATATGAGTTATTATGAGTCGGGTTTTTGTTGGGTTAATTAGTATGGGAGATGGACTTGGGTTAATAAGGAAGGGAGAAAGACCATGGACTTAAGCCCATGACCCATGATATATAAACCTTAATTTACCCATAATCTATCCATTTTCCACCCTTTCCATACACCATCAAAAACACACTCTTAAGATCTCTCTCATCTCTCTCTTTCTCTAACCGAAACCAAGGAGAAGAATCGATTCCCGACCCGAGGTAATGATAATATGATATTGTATGGATCCAAACCCGCTAGATCTAGTCGTCAAATAACGAACCGGCATCCTAAACCATTAAAGTCACGAGATCCGGATGGAATTGGGTATAAATCGATCAAAAGATGAGCTTAGGGGTCACCCTAACTCAGATCTGGATCAAACGGGACGAAAAACGGTGGAAAACGAGTGAGATCTCGCTTTTCCGGCGAGATCCCGGTTTTCTTGCCATGACGGCGCCGGAAAATAGCGTACGAGGTTAAGGATGTTATAGAATGTTTTTGACATTTTGACCTAACCCCTAATTCGTTAACGGAGGAATAACAAATTAACAGTGATTCGTTATGCCCCTTCGTCAAGAAAAAGTAATGAATAAGCTTTAATTCGTTAAGCCATTTGTTAAGTAATTCGCTAACGGAGAATTGACGAATGAACCCCCTGTTCGTAATAAGGGTCAGTTCGTTATAAATGTTCAATTCGTTATACAGACTAGTTCGTTAAAAGGGCCAGTTCGTTATAAAGGTCAACTCGTTATACAGACCAATTTGTTATAAGGTTCAATTCGTTATAAAGGCTCAATTCGTTATAAAGTCCATTCGTCAAGAAGTAAAGAATGAGCCCCATTCGTTAAGGAACTGGATAACGAATTAAACTTTGAAAGAATGACTGAAAACTCACCGGACATAGAATAAAATAGATTTATTACAAAGAAGCCCTCGAACTTTATGAATTAGCAAATAAAATAATAAATTTGAATTCTAATGAAAAATGTGTTAAGACAGTTAATGAAATAAAATTTTCCAAGTTGACCTGGAAGCTCGACCCCAGCCAGGGGCTCTGCCCCTTGGACCCTGCTAGGGGTTGCCGCCCCTAGAACCCCGCTGCCAGGGGTGCTGTTGTGTATAAACTAGTCTTATTTTAAGTGTCACTGTTGTGTATCCTTTAATCACACTAAGTTTGAAAATTTCTTGTTTCATTTCCATTTAGTGACATATATTACGTAGTTAAATGACCCTAACACACTTGTTGTCATACTATTATTAATTTAATGTGAGTTTTTATGTATTTTAGTGACAAATAATTTTGAACAATGTGACTATATGTAGTTAGTTATCACACAATTGTTAATCTAAGTTGTGACTATTACATACCTTCTAGTGACATCTCTTATTTTAAGTGTCACTGTTGTGTTTCCTTTAGTGACACTATCTTTGAATATTTGTTGTTACATTTTCCTTTAATGACATATATTACGTAGGTACGTGACCCTATAACATACTTGTAGTCACAGTCTTTTCTAAAGACTGTGAATGTTTATGGGATGTAGACACAAATATTTATGTACGCAATTATTTTATATAGTTAGTTATCACACAATTGTTAACACAAAATTACCAATATATACCTCTTAGTGACACTATCTTTAATGAATGTGACCATATATATGCGTTAGACACAAATTATTTAGTAAAATTAAAATGTGACAACATATAGTTTATAATCACTCAAATGTAACCTTTTAGTGACATGATAATTTAAAATGCGACAAAAAATGAATTATAATCACATGAATTTGATTGCAATTCACATTTAGTGACATTTGCGAAATAAGTGTAATAATGGATAATATATATATGAAAATGATACAAAAATATTTTTAAAATAAAATGAAATTCTTCTACATATATATAAATTTTTAAACAGGGGCAATTACAAATATGCATCCTAATCTAAATCTAACTAAAAGGATTAATTAAGCCGGCTTAGTTGCTGCATTATTACTACTCCTGGTGAACTTCGATTCAATATTATTCAACTGGACATATTCTAATGGTCCTTTTGTTTTAGGTGTTTTTTTTACCTTTGAATCTTTCGGTTGATTCCGCTGTTGACCATCAACATGTTTAATAGTTGTCCCGTTTGTAAAGTCGTTGACCTTTTGATTTTCAGTTTGTTGATCATCCTGTGTCAACACCATTTATAAAGGAAAAAAGCACATAAGTTGTTTGAAATTATTTAATAACTTAAAGACAATTATTGACAGTTTTTACAGAAACTCACATCAATAATGCAAAGATCCTTCGGCCGAGGAACAAAACTGCCAACTGCATCCCCTACTGTTCACGCATCATGGATTTCATGATGTAAAAATGTTGCATCTTGTATCAATCGGTCAATCGACACTTTGTAGTAGTCCTCTTGGACTGGAACATTGTGACATGTTTGTAGACCTTCGGACAAGTAAATCCTACCAGAAGCGACAACGTTTCTCTTGGACACAATTGCTAGTCGACACTTGATAGTCTATAATAATTTTTGTCACTATATCAAAAGGAAAAAAAATACAAAGACATATTGTAAAAGTACATACCTGTTCTCCTTTTGGTGAAGGAGTATTTACTGGAATAGGTGAGCTTATCGCGTTCTTTTTGACAGTTTTGGAGGATTCCTAAATAACATTTTATAATTCCCACAATTTATTAATGAAGATTGTAAATTACTGAATTATTCAAAGAATAACTTACATGATTTACTTTCTCATGTGTACAATGTTTCATTTTGCCCGTAGCAGATGTGGCTCGGTCATTCTTACCGGACAAAGTTGTAGTTTTTTTCAGTTGACATCCACCTGATTGACTTGGAGACTGATTTCTAGGACCTGTCTCATTGCCCTGATCAAATACTCATATTTAAAGTACAATGTTATAATAGAATTGAATTAATCAAAATAATATTAAAATAAAATTAATTTACTAGAGTTATGTTAACCTTTGTGGACCGTTTCAGTTGAAGTATATGATCAGTAATGGTATCATCATTGTGACCCACCGAATATGCAATTTGATTCTTCTAGGACCCACTTGAATGAGTCGGAGACTGCTTTTCATGGGTACAATGGATTAGCAATGGATTAACGGATTTATATTTATTAAAATATTATAGACAGATTCACTTACTTGCGGTTGATTCGGTTTTGTCCCCACCTGAATTCCCTGAATAGCAAGGCTAGATAGTAATGCTCTCATGTCAGCTTGTTGTTTATCAAACACATTTTTCATCAACATAAGTTCTTCACCTTGTTTCTGTCTTTCTTGTCTCTCTTTTTTCTTTTCGTCTCTCTCAGACTGGACCATAAGTTAAAGCTCCTTTATTTGTTCTTTCATCGATCCTCTAACTCGTCGTGAACCGTGAAGGTATATAGAAGACATTACTCAGTTCCTACCCCTCTTATGTAACCACGTTTTTCGTGGCCAAAGACCAATGTCATGGGTATAATAGAGTACAACTGGGTATAACAAAGTCCAATTGGGTATAATAATCCAATTGGGTTAAAGAATCCAATTAGGGATAACAGATTCCAATGGGGTATAAAAAAGTCCAATTAGGGATAGCAGATTCCAATGGGGTATAACATAGTTCAACTGGGGATAACAGTGTCCAATTGTGGATAACAAAGTCCAAATGGGTATAACAGAGTCCAATTGGACTCTGTTATCCCCATTTCGAATTTGTTATATCTATTTGGACCTTTTTATCCCTAATTTGAATTTGTTATATCCACTTGGACTTTATTATCCCCAATCGGACTCTGTTATCCCCAATTAGACTTTATTATCCCCAATTACTCTATTATCCCCAATCGAGTTAAAATGAGTTGACAAATTTAAAGAGATGTGTGGATGTGGGTTAGTGACATAAGAAAAAGAATGTTCGGGTTGACACGGGTTTCGGATTGAAACGAGCTTGGTTTGTATTGGAACGAGTCAATTTTGGATTGGAACGAGTTCGGTTTAGGTATTGGCTCGGATAAGGTTTCGAGCCAACACGAGTTTCGCACTAAAGGGGTAGGGTTTTGGTTTCTTATGTTTTTTTTGGACGATTTGTTATATTTTTTAATTTAATTTTTTTAATTTTTTTTATGAGTTTTCTGTTAAGATTAAAAACTCTCAAAAAATATTTAAAAATAATAATAAAAAAATCATAACTCAAAATATAAATAAAAAATAAAAAGTAAAAAAACTAAAATGTTTCCTCCGTTGTCCTCGTCAAAAAAAAATATATAAGAAAAACTCGACCCTAACCCGTTCTGACCATGACCCGTTTCGACCCAAATCTAAACACATCAGACGTAGGTCCGACCCAATGTATAAACACATCACAACGTAGGTTCCAAATCTAAACCTAGGTGAGAAATACAAAGTAAGGTATGTATTATTTCCTTATTTTTGATTAGTAGAATAATTATATTGTTCGATTAATTGAAAAGAATAATTACTTATTTGGTTTAATTATGAGTAGAATAATTATGTTGTTCGATTAGTTGAAAAGAAAGTAACTACAAAACTTCATACCTAAATAAATTATGTGAATCTATTTACAGTGGTGATTTCAAAGATGGACATGTTTTGGATGGCAACGAATAGAAACATAAAGGTTTATAAGGATGGAGTTCAAAGTTTTATACATTATGCAGTTAGCCAATTAAAGAAATAGAGCAATAAGCTAATAAAAAAAATACCGTGTCCATGTCAGGATTGTTTAAACCACATATCGCTCAGTCTGTGTAAGGCCCCGTTACCGGTAGCCATACTTTGGTGTTGGATTTACTCATAAACGCAGTTCTAAATATCAGAGTTAATTAAGACTTTACGCGGAATATAAAACTTCAACCATAATATCTTACATAATCTTCAAATCTTGTCTTATAAAACATTCATAGTCATTTAAAACAAACATAATCTTTAAAACATCACAACATTTCTCCGAGATGCCAGTATCTTCGATTCCATGCCATGTGTCTTCAGTCACGCGAGCTGCCTCAACCTATTTGCCTGTGTGCATACTAAAAGTCAGCTACAATGAGTGAGTTCTAGTTAATTACATAACTTACTTTTCATACACATATACGTGCCCGAAGGTACGCATTATATACATATCATGATCATCATTCGTCCATACCATTCATATCTAACCATACATTATAAAGGGCGTTTCACCCTACATACCTCGGATATTATTAGGGTTCGGTCACCCTTCATCCTCGGATATTATTAGGGTCCGGTCACCCTTCATCCTCGGATATCATTAGGGTCTGGTACCCTTCATCCTCGGATATTATTAGGGTCCGGTACCCTTCATCCCTTGATATTCTTAAAGTCTGGTACCCTTTCTTCCATCGCTTCATACTACACCTGTTCTTAAATACTCTTCCTGACAATACGCAATCTCCGAAGAGCGTTCACGTACAATTAACATATCATACGTACATTATGCATACATCATATATATTCATACATGCATTTTATCTTACATCATACATAGCAATCACATCTTTAGCTACCACCTGACGGTACATGCAATATCCGAAGATCGTTCATGCACCGTCAAGCAATCATCATACAAGGCATACACTTACCACTTGAGGTAAGTGTATTAACTATCACATCAAGTAAGCACACAGCCCCGAAAACATAACAAGGAAGTGGGGCTAGAAACTCACCTCAATGCGGTTGCGTTCACCGTTTACGGTTATTCCCTTCATAGAATAATTTGCTACTTAAAAGTTCAAGGGCTTATTTGTAATTAAATCATTCTTTTCTAAGTCCAGGGACCATTCTGTCATTCTGTTAAACTTCTAATTCGTTATTGGTTTACAGCGAATTGGATTATCCTAGCGAACTGGTTCCTATAACGAATTGAACCCTTAACGAACTGGACTCCATAACGAATCAGTCCATATAGCGAACCAGTCCAAGTAGCGAATCAGACCTTCTATTCGTTATTTCTTTTAACGAACTAATCATAACGAATCAAGGGTAATTCGTTGCCCTTTTCCCTTAACGAATCAGAGACGAATCATAGGCGAACTAGAGCTAGTTCGCTGTGCTGCCTTATGCGAATCAACTAACGAATCACCTTCAATTCGTTAAGTCCCCATAGTGAACTAGGGTTAGGTCAGGGAATGTCAGAACATTCCCTGACATTCCTTATCCTCGTACTACTATTCCGGCGCCGCCTTTGCCGGAAAGCCGCCCGGAAAATCGCGAACACGTCGGAAAAACGAGTTTTAACTCGTTTTTCACCGTTTTTTGTCTCGTTCGATCCAGATCTGAGCTAGGGTGACCCCTAAGCTTATCATAGGTTGGGTTTATACCCGATTCCACCCGGATCTCGTGACTTAAACGGTTTAACGGCGTCGGCTCGTCGTTTCGCGACCATAACTAACGGATTTAAGCTCATACAACAAAATACTATCATACCTTTGGTCGGGATCCGTTTCTTCTTCTATATTTCGGCTAGAGTGAGAGAGAAACTAGAGAGAGAGCTTAAGTGTGTGTTTTGGTGGTGTAAGGGATATGTGTAAATAAAGGATTAAATGGGTAATTAATGGTTTATTAATTATTGATCATGGGCTTAAGCCCATGGTCTTTCCTTATTTCTTCCATCACCCAAATCCATAACCCATATCCGTTTACCCAACACTAGCCCGACTCATAACAACTCATATTTCGTTTATTAACTGAGATTAGAAAATAGGATGTTATATTCTGGACGATGTGAAACATCACTTATTCAAACATGGCATAGATCAAAACTATACCATATGGTCTAAGCATGGAGAAAAGGATGAGCCCCAAATTAGTTATCCGGTTTTGGAAGACAACTATGAAATGCACACAACCGATTTTACATCGGAATTACCAACTGATGCCGCCCAAACAGTAAATATGGTTGAAGCTACAGAAGAAAACTTCACGGATGACCGTGATTATGCGAAATTCGTAAAACTAATTGAAGATGCAGAGAAGACACTTTACAAAGGCTGTCCCGACTTCACGAAGTTGTTTGCGCTGGTATAACTTTTGAACGTGAAGAGAAAGTACGGGGTTTCAGATAAATTCTTTACAGAATTTATTCTTATCTTTAAGAAGATGCGACCAGAAGGTAATGAAATGCCTATTAGTACATATGAGGTTAAGAGAACATTCAAAGCAATGGGGTCAGGTTATAAAAAAATACACGCTGGTATTAATGACTGCATTCTTTACATGGGACTGTACGAAAAATATGAAGTATGTCCCACTTGTGGAAAATCAAGATGTAAGGTGGATGTTATTAAAAAAGTAACATACAATAAAATTCCAGCAAAAGTATTATGGTACTTTCCCATAATTCCACATCTTAAACGACTTTTTCAGTCACCAACGACTACACGACATTTGAGATGGCACGCGGAAAGTAGAATAAAGGACGGTGTTTTACGTCACCCGGCGGATTCACCCGCACAGGCTGCTATAGATGATAGATATGAATTCATTAAACAAGATCCAAGAAGTTTGTGGCTAGGCAGCGGTGGGGTGGATGCTAATAGAGGAAATCGACATCACAGTGTCTGGCCAGTTTTAGCTGTCATTTACAACCTTCCACCATGGTTATGTACGAAAAGGAAGTTCATCATTCTATCGTTATTGATTTTGGGGACAACGGGTAACGATATTGATGTACTTTTAGCACCGTTGATTGAAGATCTACAATAGTTATTCGATACGGGGGGTAGAAACATACGATGCATATGCCTGAGAAAGGTTTACGCTACGTGCTGTTTTCTTATGGACCATAAACTATTATGCCGCCCTTGGTACACTTTCTGGTTGTCCATATAGTGGCTTCTTTGGTTGTGTAGTTTGTTGTAAAGAAACAAACCGTGTTAGACTAAGAATATCAAATAAGCAAAGCTATGGTGGCCACATACGGTATCTACCTTATGACCACCCGTTCAGAAAGAAAAAGAAGGAATTCAATGGAACATAAGAGTTTCGAAGTGAACTAATACCTAAGAACGGGGTAGAAATATATAACGAGATGCAATATTGTATAAACATTTGGGGCAAGAGCCACAAGAACAATGCATCATCCATGCAACAAGCTTCGAACGGGAGAGGTGTGAAAATAAAAAATCAAAAGGGAACAAAAAAATCAGATACAATAGAAGAAGGCAGCAACGGTAAATCCTACTGGAAGAAATTTAATGTTTGGCATCGGAAACTTAGATATTGGCGTTTTAATTCTATCAACTATTGTATAGATTTTATACATATTGAAAAGAATGTGACAAAGAGTCTGATTGTAACACTATTAAACATTCCCGGAAAGACGAAATATGGACTGGAGGCTCGACTCAATTTGGATGATATGCACTTAAAGCTAGAGTTAACACCTAAGAGAGACGGCTCAAACATTAGGCTTCCGCCTGCGAGTTACACATTAACAACAGAGGAAAAAGACAAGTTTTGCGATACGTTGTACAAGTTAAGGGTCCCACAAGGGTATTGTTCAAATTTTGCTAGTTTGGTTAGTTAAAGGACTGGAAGCTAATAGGACTTAAATAACACGACTATCACATGCTTATGCAACAGTTTTTCCCCTTGCAATACGATCTATAATGCCACAACTCACGAGATTTGTTATAATAAGGTATTGTTCTTATTTTTATATTCATATCACCATATCACTCCTTAATTTTTTGGTAAGTTGGAACAAAGCATGTGGTTACGTGACCGCATACTTTTTTATTTCAGGTTCTGTTTTTTTTTTCAAACCAATTTATAACAAGGAGATCTAGGTCGATGAGGTTGACAAATTGGAGGCAGATTTGTTTGTGACATTGTGCATTCTCGAGAAATACTTCCCTCCATCGTTTTTTGATGTTATGGTTCATTTAACCGTTCACATTGCTAGGGAAGTTAAGTTATGTGGTCCCGTATTATTTCGGTGGATGTATCCATTTAAAAGGTGTATGAAGGTTATTAAGGAGCACGTGCGAAACAAAAATAAGCCAGAAGGATGCATTGCTGAACGGAATGTTGCTGAGGAGGCGATTGAGTTCTTGAGCGAATTCAAAAAAGACTTGAAGACTATTGGTATTCCTAATAGTTTGAGGAACTCGATTGAAACTAATAATAGAGCAAGTAATAAAGACGAAGTCCCACTATCAACGGGCAAATCGTTGGACGACATTTCTTCAGATCTGTTCGTGAAAGCACATTTCTATGTGCTGCAAAATACATCCGAAATTGTTCCTTATATCGAGTAAGTATTATGTACATGGGTTATATTATTTATTTTCTACTACATGGTGTATAAAATTCGTCAATATTTAATTACAGTCGACACATGGCATTTCTTGAACAACATTCTGACAAGAAACAACATGGCTAGAGAAAGAGCACAACTTAAAGTTTGGTATGTGGTTACGATATGAGGTACGTACGTATACTACATATTTCATAACGGCCTCACTAGTTAAATATTTATTATATTTGATCATGTGGAATTGAAGTTCACCCTTGTAGTGTATATTTATCAGGTTGAGAGAGAGTTAGCGGAATAGAGAGAAAGTATATCAGAGACCTTAAGGTGGATTTCATATGGACCAAATAGAAACGTATTGAGCTACGAAGTCTATGACATCAACGAATTTACATTTCGTACAAAATCTCAAGAAGGTAAAGTGCACCAAAACAATGGGGTTAGTGTAGTAACAAATGACTTGCACATTTCTAGAGAAGTTAAAACCTACACCGAGACAAGCTATTATGGGGTTTTACAGGACATATGGGTACTTGATTACCATTTTAGAAAAGTCCCGATGTTCAAGTGTGACTGGGTTGACAATAAAAACGGGGTAAAGAAAGACGACCTTGGGTACACATTGGTTGAACTTAGTAGATTATGACACAAGAATGATTCTTTTATATTGGGCTCACAAGCACGACAAGTTTTTTATGTGACAGACCAGCTCGATAAAAAAATGTCAATAGTAATCAAGAATCCTCCAACAACTTATACACATGCGTACGAAGATGAGGAGTTTAGTACGGTGATTAGTTATGAGAATGAAAATGTATTGCCCCCTGTAGACAAAAAATATTTGGGGAAGGAATCCCAAGATGACTATTAACGCAATGACGGTCTGGATTTAGTTATACGTACTAAGGTATACATTTCTTTCTTGATAATTTACTGATGCATTTCTTAAATCTGAAATGTTAAGTTGTCAACATGTACATTTGTAAAAGTGTAGCTAACGCTTACATTTGATTATATCAGGTACATGTGGACCCTATTTGATTATCACGGACGTCGACCATTGACTCGCATCGTTACTTAATATTAGACTAGTATAATATAGTTGTAATATATTATGTAATATTTTCTCATTATTTGTTGAGTCTCATTATTATGTAATATTTTTTCATTATTTTTTGAATCTCATTATTAATTATTATGTAAACATGCTTAAATTTGGATTTGGAAAGATATGGTATATTAAGCTATTTATAAAGGTGATTGGAAGTTATAGGGAATAGATCATCATTGAATGATTTTCGGCTTACAAGGTAGCCGTAATTCATAGCCATGTACACATTAACCTACGTGATTTGATTTATATCATAATTACCTAGGAAGTATAAAAGTCAATATTTAATTGACAATAATATCTTATTTTCTTCATATAAAAGACAATATTTTATAGAATTTGAACCATAAAATACTAACACTAACATAAATACATTAATAGTATTACTTTTTAGTCACCACTACTAAAATGAAAGATTACCATATTAGACTTATACCAGGCATAGAATAAAGTTAGGTGATTATTTTACCTTAACAACATCAGGCCAACAATTATAACATAAACTAAAACCATATCAAGGCTAAATTTCATTCATATAATTAATAAATAGTAGATACAAAAAGTTAATGTTTAGAAATATATAATCTTACATAAACATAAATTAAATATCTAAACAATATAGATCGTGAACATTGATTGGTCTTCACTCCAGTTGAAACTGACCTTCAACCCGACATCTATCAAGTTACCTTGTAATGACGCGACTGGTAATAGCTATCATTCTGGCGAGCAACTGTTTAAAAAACATCCCCATTATCACCAAGTCTGAACTTCAATTTGAAGTTCCTCGACTGGATATTGTACCGGTTCACAAATGCAACCGGTAGTTTCTGCAATATTGAAACAAAATTTCTAAGTATAAATTTATACAATAATGTTTTATTGAAATTATAATAGTAAATAAGAGAATAGTTATAACTTACCAGGGAACCCTTAACCACCCTCTTAAAGGTGTAATCGTATTCCAGCCCTTGAACGTTCGTGTAGTCTTCTGCATTAAATCCAAAAGTACATGCATACATATCAAATAGTTTGATCAAAATTTAAAAAATCAAAATTGGATTCATATAATAGATTGTATAATTAATAACCCTAATTCATGTATTAACGACATTCATTATACGCAAAACTCGAATAGAAAGGATGACAAAATCGTGTGTGGTTGCATACATTGGTTATTCATAAATCAAACGTGTAAAGCATATATGAAATACCTTCGTTATGGTATAGCAGCATGATGGATATCGCCATAATTTTGAATTCCTTTGAAAACTAAATAGGGATTAGGGACAGGGATGACCAAAAGGCGCTTGGATACAACTGCTTATATATCGTGTTTTAAATAAAAAGGCCAAAATAGTCATCTTTTAAGCAAAATGACCCTTTGAAAAACATAATATAGTCTTTAGTCACACATTAAAAATAAAACTGTCACTATAAATTACTAAGACAACACTAACGTTTCCTTAAAAAATGTAAAGAATGTAATGGTCACATGTTAACTAATTAAAAGTACTTACACTTCATTAATATTTCCTTAAGAATGAAAATTTAGTCACACCTAACAAAGTGAACAATTAATATATGTTACTTCTAGTCACATATTGTATGCATTTACCATCACCATAATATATATTTTGTCACACATCCAAATTAGAGATGCAACCAAAAAGTAATTATACATCAATAACGATGATTGTCTATTGAACATTTAGTCACACCTAACAAAGTGAACAATTAGTATATGTTACTTCTAGTCACAAATTGTACGCATTTACCATCACCATAATATATATTTTGCCACACAAAAGTAATTGGAGATGTGACTATAAAGTACTTACACTTCACTAACATTTCCTATACCATCCCCATGCGCAAACTAACTCAAATCAATCTTTATTATAAAACTAATTTTTCTCTCTTCAACCGACCCAACCAAATCAAACCCAACTTTTCACACTCATTAGCGATCCAACCTTAATTATTTGTTTATTAAATAAAGACAATTTTTAATTTCTGTATTTTTATTGAAAGTGACTAGAAATATAAATTTTTTTAATAAATATACAATATATTTAATTTAAAAAATATATAAAAAATTAAAAATATATATATATATGCTCAACCAAATCATTTTTTAAAGCGACGTGAGCTTCTCTATTGGTCATTTAACCGGGTAAACTTCCAATTATTCATTGCATAGAATATTGAAAAGTTCTTTCATCATCTTCACTTTAGGTTTTTGTTGCCGGTCAATATTTATTTTTATTAAAAAATATATAATTTTTCATGATATCTGTTTAGTTAAAATTTATACCGGCGTGTTCATATAAATAAACTGAACAAGACTGTGTTTTTAGATTTTTTTTAAAAACTTAATTATTAAAAGTTATTATAAAAAATCAATGTTATAGTTTAAACTAATTAATGTGTAAAGAAAAGTAAAAACAAATTCAATAGAAGTCCAATAAAATAGTGACATATGGCAGTGAGTGGGTTTGCAAATTATTTTGTTGTGGTGAACCGGTTTGACTCATTTCTTTGGTTTGCTAATGGTTAGTAATGAACATTTAGTCACACCTAAACTAGTCTTATACTAGTGGAGTTACTTTGTCACGTATTTCATTGATGACCGACGAACTGGTTTTTTAGTATTAATAACAGGTCCCTAATAACATTGCCTTTATATCTTTTTGTACTTAAAATGGCACCTGCACATTATTTTATTCATATATGTTAGTTCAGATTTTCTCTCACGGTCTTTGTCACACCCGGTCCATAGGCGGAAACAACCGGTGTGCGACTCATGAAAGGTTTTTCGAGAGCGCGGTTAAGAAAACAACTATATGATAAAATACATGAGGATTTCATTCATAATATAAGTTTTACAAAAATATCCATAAAAAGGTTTACATATAACATATTGAGATTTCACAGTTATGTCCTGCCGAAGGGAGATATAACCGTGAAAACTCCAAAATATAAAATCCTCATACATGAAATTTTCATAGTTAAACATAAAACCGTAGTGAGACACCGTGACCTCTCCACGTAGCTAAATACCTGAAAGACACGTATAATAATTTTAATCAGTATAAACTGAGTGAGTTCACAAGTTTTGTGACTCGATAAAATGCTTTATAATATAATTCTCATAACGTCATGAATGCAGTATCCATGACTTGCAGTGTAACGTGAATACATGAGTTCGTAACCATTCCTTGACTATATATGTACACCATAAAGCCCCACATAACATCCCACGAGTCCACGAGGGAATAAATAAATCGGAAAACTAAGCACCCGTCTTATAAAGTGGCGCGACCACTTACGAGTGGGTTGGTCAGACCAGTAGTACTACCCGTAGAGTTCCTCGGCTATAGTTGCCTATAGTTTATGGTTACAATATATACCAGGGACTTTATGTACCATGAGCGCGCCAAATAACTCATGTACACGCACATTGTAAATCAAGATATACACCATGATAAAACATATTTAAACACGTGTCCCTCGCCCCGAAAACAGTTTAAAACATAGAGAAAATAGTGAAAATAGGGGCTGTGAGACTCACCTTAAATGAGGAATAATGTTCCGTTATACTTGGCGAGTTTCCTGTATTATATCGTATACGTATGCACTTCAGTACATAATATATAACTATTAATACTTAGCCCGATACATACTTATGAGGTGACGGTATATATGTATACTTTTTATACATTAGCGATACGGACGTTAGACAACGTCTTATACTTGTTATGTATATCCGTTATATCCTCTTTATATATTTATCCTCCGAGCATTAGGGAATGCTCGATACAAATTATTCGTCGGTAATCATGACGTTCGTGACATGCTTTAGCCTAATAGGTTTTGGAGCTCTCATCGTTAGTCCCCAGGTAGGTAACGGGCCCATCTATGATATATTTAGTTACCAGCCTAGACAGGACGTCCCGACTACCGGCACCTCCACCCTTCCAGTTACTCGCAATGTCCATCACAAAAACCCGTATTTTATATTTATACGTATGGCACATATATAGGAATATATGTGTATTAATTGTATATATCATTTCTTCATGTATATGATAAGTATTATTAGTATTTTCGTCTTCGTAACATATAGTTATCTTTTACTTTTATAACTCTTATACACATCCTTTGTTTTTATAACATTATACATGGGTATTTTCATTTGCGTATATAGGAATATACGTGTATCTTGGATTTTTACCCGTACAATTGTCGTTATATTTATTTCCATGTTTTGGTGCAAGGGTTGCACTTTATGTTTAAGGTTCACTTTCATTTATACTTTCATTTTTTTATTACTAGTGTTCCTATTTTTATTATTATTATTATTATTATTACTATTATTATTTTTACTTTTATGACAAACTCGATACGGTTTTTAATACGTTAGTTATACCCTTTTTAAAGTTTAACATAACCAAAATTCCGTCTTTACATTTATATCATCTTGTTTATTTAAAAGTGGGTTTTACTACTCAAGATCATTTTTACCTTAACTAGGTGTTCTATTAACCTTAACCTTCCTTAAACACCCTTTAAATCCTTTATATCTTTTACTTAACATGATTTATCCTTAATTATATGTCATTTCAACACACTTCAAGTTTATGTTTATGTCTAATCACCTCATTATGTATACGTATCTTAGGCTTAGTCCATGTTTTTCTACTAAACATTTTATGGCATTAGTACCTTGGGAATGTCGGTTTTTGAGCGATTTAAGACGAGATCCAAGTTCCTTGACGTTAACCACTATGTTAAGAGTCTACATTATGTTCAAATAACATGAAATAGGTGGATTAGGGTCAAGTAAAATGATGAGACCGTGGCTGGACAGAATCTGTGTTTTTCCAGCCACCATAAACTGTTACAACTCGAGTTTTCGGCTTACCTAATGCTGAAATGAAGCCGGAAATGGATGTTCAAAAGGTGGTTCATGATCCTTGCGAGTTTCCTTGGATTCCTAAACAAGAATCACCCAAAAATACCAAGTGGTTTGTGAGATATGAACAAAAGAAGAGAGGGGGGTACTGCTGGAAAATGCAGTTTCCAGTAGTGACCTTTGAAGGTTCAAAGCTTCTTACCGAGTCTTCCGGGCAGAGATCCGTTCAAGGCTTTCAACCACGGTTTAAGGATTTCTTCTAGCTTTCCAACGATATATAGGGTTCAAGATGTTCAGAGCAGCATTATAGAGAAAACGGGTTGCAAAGAGGCGGCTGTTTGGTGGCCTGCTGTTGTTCTTCGGCCGAGAGAGGAACAAGGGAGATTTGGATTGTGTTCTTGAATGTTTGTGGTGAATTTCAGCTGAAGATCTGATGGTGTATATTAATAATAGTGTAGGGGACATCATCCCTTAAGTTTAGGGATTGAAATCTTGCTAACTCCTCAAGATCTTGTCAAGTGAAATGGTCAAAGGTATGGTCTTTGTAATATTATAATGTGGGCAGATTTTGTGAAGGCTTTTAGGGACTTTGGTTGATCTTGCAAGTAACCAAGATTATGATGATGTTGGTGATGATGATGATACATGATCATGATACATATGGGTGCATGGATAATGGTTTATAAGATTTAATGTGGTGTTTGTTCCTTGTACGTTAAAACTGAATGGGAAGAGGTTGGGGTTCGGCTTTAGGTTGCTAAAGGGAAGGTATTATGGTCATTTAATAAATATATTGGTTGTCCAAATGTAGTGCTAAGTTCAATCTTGGTTCGGGTCTTAAGTGGATAGTCGTTAGGACGAGTTGATCATCGAGTAAACAAGTTATGGAATTTATATTGGACTTGGGTATTATGAGCTTCTCTTAATTTATTTGGTCACCTATAAAGTATTATAGATGGTATGGAACCCGGTATTTATTTCGGTTCCCGGTATGATGTATATTTAAATTTAGCCCGGAGTTATATTCGGTTAAATAGTGCTCCATATTGTAATCCTTCATGGATTGTTTAAATTATTAACTTCATATTATTTTGACTAGTATACCTTTAATTCCTTCATAGTTTCATATCTTGATCGTCTCACTGTATAATGTATCATTGATTTGGCCGGTTCGGCGACTATATTCCATTATTTAAATGTTTATGGCGTTTTGGTCCTAATTAGGGAATTAGGACATTACTGGGCATGGTCTTACCATTACCCCTTATATTGGATCATAGATATATATTTAGCTTGATATATTTGTCACCTCTAAACTATTACTGGGCTATCTTCATCATATAGCCGTTCTCATTGGCACTTTATACAATCCTATAGGCATAACGTCTGTTCTCGTCCACATTTCAAGTATACTATGGTTTATACCTCATATAAATTATATAAATAACACGTAATTTTGATCAATTATAAAGATTAAAGTATATGGAAAATTACCGGGTGTCACAGTCTTAACTATCAAGGTTAGTCTGCTGGTTTTTATATTACATGCAAGTATATGATAGTATCTGGAACTGAGAGTAATTTGTAAGTTCTGTTTAGATATAAACAGTTTGAAGCATCAGCGTGTATCCATTGTTGTGTGCGTTAACTGTGTTGATTTTGTTGTTACAGATGAAGATTACTGATGTAGAAGAAGATGACATGGAAGATGATAAAGTGCTGATTTGGTCATGGATTTTCAAGGAAAGGACGAAAGAAAGATCACAAGATTTCGGTTCAAGTCTAATATCCGTGAGCTGGTGGATTATTTCTCATAATATCATCTTTTCAAATCTCGGATAGATGATTTGAATCTATGATGGTGTTTCCGTAAAAATTTTATTCACCATCATTATTATAGATTCAACCAAGGTCGACAAACCGGATCTTCGGAAGCCTGGGGTGCTGCCAAGACATCCATGGGTAATTTGATAGATCCAAATTTTCAAGTTAATATGATTGAGGTCTACTATATCATTAGTTAGGCTAAATCAAGTTTATGAATTGTGTTTGTAATTTAGGTCTAGCATTATCCAAGGGGGAGTTTGTTAGAACATTTTGTCTAATGCTAGGTCTAGTGAGCTTAACGTGGCATTTGTATTTTGTAAAGGGCTAAATCGTCAATAGATGAAAGTATGTAAAGTGAAACATATAAGTCTAAGAGCGTATAAGCTTATACGCCCGTATAAGCCTATACGGAGCCTGACCTTATACGTTGTCACTGTTCATCTATATATATAGCTTTTCATGTTGATTTTTGTAACAGTCGTGACATTAAGTTTGTACTCTGATTGTTATAATCAATATACTGAATGTTAAGAGTGAATGTGTTGTGACTACTTTATGTTATAACTCCGCTATACCATATCGAATAGTAAATATAAACTTTTCAGTAAATCCAATAGTACATGCATACATATCAAATAGGTTGATCAAACTTTAAAAAATCAAAATTGGATTCATATCATAGATTGTATAATTAATAACCCTTCATTTATTAATTACATTCATTACGCAAAACACAAATAGAAAGGATGACGAAATCATGGTTTCATACACTAGTTATTCATAAATCAAACTGCTTATAATCGTGATTAGAACAAAATGAGACCAAATTATCGTGTTTTGAAAACAAGGCCCAATTAATCATCTTATAAGCAAAATGGCCCATTGAAAACCATAATACAGTCTTTAATCACACATTAAAACTAAAACTGTCACTATAATCACACCTAATTAATTAGTAATATTTTTACACACCTAATAAAATAAAAAATTATAATCTGGATAATACTGATCTATAAAGTCAGGAATTATATTTAGATTCATTATTGTTTAACCTCTAGTCACATTGTTACATAAATACATGACCCTAACACACCTTTAGTAACAATCTTTTGTAAAGAATTTTTTTGTGACTATAAACTACTAAGACAGCACTAACGTTTCCTTAAAAGAATGTAATATGCAATGGTCACATGTTGACTAAAAAGTACTTACACTTCACTAACATTTCCTTAGTAATAAACATTTAGTCACACCTAACAAAGTGAACAATTAACATATGTTACTTCTAGTCATATATTGTATGCATTTACCATTACCATAATATATAATTTGTCACACATCCATATTTGAGATGTGACAAAAAAGTAATTATACACCAATAACGATGATTGTCTATTGAACATTTAGTCACACCTAACAAAGTGAACAATTAGCATATTTTACTTCTAGTCACAAATTGTATGCATTTACTATCACCATAATATATATTTTGTCACACATCCAAATTGGAGATATGACCAAAAAGTAATTATACATCAATAAAGATGATTATCTATTGAACATTTATCACACCTAACAAAGTGAACAATTAGCATATGTTACTTATAGTAACAAATTGTACGCATTTACCGTCACCATAATATATATTTTATCACACATCACCCCATTCACCCAATTTCGGTGAATACTTTTGCTATTCTTTTCCAACTATGTTGATTTTACAACTGAGTTCACGTATTTCTTTCTTTCTTTTTACAGAGGGATAACTGGGTGTACTTTCGCCGTTTCCGGCCGCTCCGGTCATCTATGGAGGCGGAGAAACTACGAAATCCACTGCCTTGCGTACGACGTGACATGCTACTACTTTTGAATCTGAGGCAACTGAGTTCATGTATTTCTTTCTTTCTTTCTTTCTACAGAGGGATAACTGGGTGTTCTTTCGCCGTTTCCGGCCGCTCCGGTCATCTATGGAGGCGGCGGAACTACAGAATCCACTGCCTTGCGTACGATGTGACATGCTACTACTTTTGAATCTAAGGCAAATTTTTATTCAATAACAGTAGTTATTGTGTTTTGTAAAATTTTGTTTATAATTTATATATTATAAAGCTTGATTGTTTGTTTCAGATTGTACAATTCTCCGAGTTGTATTGTTGTACTCGATCATGATAGGAAGCATACATACGTGATATGAATGGAAGGGCTACCATATGTTGGTAACTAGTGGTGTCCAAAATACCCGAACCCGATTGACCCGAACCGAACCCGAATAAGCTAATTAGGGTCGGGTTAAATAGGGTCAAAAAGTATTAATTGACCCGAATAACCCGAACTGTAAATAGGGTCGGGTTCGGGTTCAGTTTTGAAAAAAAATCGGGTTTCGGGTTAACCCGAATAACCCGATTACTAGTGTTACTAAGAATTAAAGCCTAAAGTCCAAGCCCAATTTACAACTATGCAAACCTATTAGCATTTCATCAAATTACAATTACAAGCCCAAAGTTATATGGGTTAGTTAATTCACAAACAAAACTTACGTTTTGCCGGCATGTGATCAATTTCAGAAAAACCTATTATCGCTCTAAAACCCATCGTTTATCAACTATGGCATCATCTTCAGAGGATTATCAACCATCACAGGATTCACAGGTAATCGTTTACTCTTTAGAAATAAATCTAATCGTTCAAAAACCTCGTCTGTTAAAACTAAAGAAAATCTGTAACTAACAATAGCCAACAATAACCAACATACACACATACATCTTAGAAACTGTCCGTGTACTGAAACTTTTGGTTTGCACAGGTGAGGTTGAGCCACCAGTACAAACCACGCAGCCTTGGGGCTTTCTAACATAACACAAGGATATCCAAGTATTTGAGTTTTAAATATATCTCCATATCTGATCATAATACACAAAATTATTATTATTGTTATTATTATTTCATAGGTTTTATATTTGTGTAGATGATGGGTTTAAATTTCTTTGTTTTCATAAAAAAAATATATATTTTTTTCATAAAACCTCCTCTGTTAAATTAGAATTAATTATTTATATGTTTTTTCCTTAGTTCATGTAAGCTGATTGAATATTGTTGCTCTTGTATGTTTGTAGATGTCTGATTCAATGGAATATGATGCAAAAAGCAATAATAATGAAAGCCAAGACTCTCAAGAGGGTGTGAAACGACCAAGGAATTAAAAAAACGCTCAAAAGAAAGTCAAGACAATCAAGAGCTTGTGAAATGGCCAAGGAATTCAAAGAAACGATAAAAAGAAAGTCAAGACACTCAAAAGCAAGTGAAACAAACACGAAACTCAAGCAAGCGATCAAGAATTTGGAATGATTTTGTAATGAAAGAGTTAGAGAAGGGGATGAAAAAAGAAGACCAAAAGGCTAGATGTCTACATTGCGGTTCAAAATATTTATGTGACCCGAAAAAGTACGGTAATAGAAATCTCTCAAATCATCTTACTAAGTGCAAACCTTATTTGGCAAAAACTAGTGCTAGTCAAACTAATATTACTTTTGAATATGGTGATACAACCAAAATGGTGGCATGGAAGTTTGATCAAAAGAAAAGTATGAGTGATTTAGCGCACATGATTATTGTAGATGAACTTCCATTTAGTTTTGTCGAGGGTGAAGGATTTAGACACTATTCTAAAATTAATCAACCGTTATTCCGTGTTCCGGGTCGAACCACAATCACACGAGAGTGTTTCAAATTGTATGCAGAGGGGAAAAATAAAATTCATGATTTAATTCGAAGAAACATTAGTAGGATTTGTGTTACAACTGATACTTAGACATCCATAAAGAAAAAAAGTTACATCGCACTTACCGCTCATTTTATAGACAATGATTGGAATTTGGTAAAGAAAGTGTTGAACTTTTGTCAACTTGATGGTCATCGGGGTGTCGACATAGGAAAAGGGGTAGAGTCTTGTTTGAATGGGTGGGAAATTGATAATATCTTAACAGTTTCAGTTGATAATGCGAGTGCAAGTGATAGTGCAATAGATTTTTTGAAAATAATATATGCAACTAACCACATTTCTTTATTGAATGGGAAATGGATTCACATACGTTGTGTGGCACATATTTTAAATCTAGTTGTGCAAGATGGTATGAAAAAAGTTGATGAGTCAATTGAGAATATAAGATGTGTGGTTAAATGGGTAAAGAAGTCAGGTGCTAGAATTGAGAAATTCAAAACATGTGCTGAAAGTGCTAGATGTGCAAGTACAAAAGAGTTGGTTCTTGATGTTCCAACTAGGTGGAACTCCACCTACCTTATGTTAGAGGTAGCAGAAGTCTATGAACATGCATTTGATAGGCTTGATTTAGAGGAGGCGACTTTTGGTAATGAGATTAGAAAAAGAGTCATTAAATTCAGACATCGGAAGATTTGGTGAAAGCAAGAAAGTTGTGTGTTTTTCTGAAACTTTTCATGAAGTTACATTGAGAATTTCTGGAACAAAGTATGTGACATCACACACTCTTGTTGTTGAACTAGCAAAAATTCGCGAGGTTTTAATAAAACAACTTCAATGTGATATTGTTGAAGAACTACCCAAGGATCAACATCTCTATGATATTGCTAAGGTGATGAAGCCTAAATTTGACAAGTACTTTGGAGATATTGATAATATGAATTCGATGTTATAGTTTGCTTTCTTACTTGATCCAAGGAACAATGAAATGTTTTTGGATATTGTATTGGAAGATCACTATGGAATGGAAGGAAAAGCGTTTGTTGAGGTAAAGAAAACACACATAAAGAATGGAATGCAAGAGTTATATGATGATTATGTGCGAATTCATGCTCCACCGATACCATCTACTACAACTTCAATATCAACTAATCCTACAAGTAGTACAACAAGTCACGATTTTGGAGATAGGTTGAGAAATAAGATGAAAGCGAGTCAAACATCTAACTCCTCAATTAGTGAATTAGATAAGTATTTGGGTGAAAGTGTTGAACCTTTTAATCCTAATGTTAGTTTTGATATATTAACTTGGTGGAAGGTAAATAGCCCAAGATTTCCAATTCTATCTCGTATGGCTAAAGATTTGTTAGCTATTCCAATCTCAACAGTTGCATCAGAACCAGTGTTTAGCACAAGTGGAAGGGTGTTGGATTCTTATAGAATTTCTTTGGGTGACAAAACTATTGAATGCTTAATTTGCACACAAGATTGGCTTCGTACCGGAAGTCATTCGGAACAAGAGGAAGATCCCAAAACAATAATTCAACTTGAAAAAGGTATTTTTTAAATGTTTCTTTAATCTAGCATTGGGATTTACATGAAATCTTTTGTTTATGTAGATTTGATGGAAGAAGTTACAAGACTATAGTTTGAAGAACGAGATTTAAATTTTGGATTTTGTTGATCTTGAATTTTAGACCTTGACTTTTGAATATTTGATGTTGAATTTTGAAATTTGGATGTTAGACATTGTCTTTTAACTTATGAATTTTGAATGAATATTAAGAATGATGGGATTTTGATTCGTTTTGAAATTTAAGGTGGCTCATGTTATTGTGTCTATTTGTTTGTTGAGGATTTTGATTGAATGATGGTAATACTTGTGATGTTGGCTTATTGATACAGGTTGTGGAATGTGAACCATGGAAAATTAATCCACTTAGATATACTATACATGTGTCTTGAAGTTATTATGACGTTAAATTTTACTCAAAATATCGAGTAACCCGACTAACCCGACCCGACTAACCCGAAACCCGGTTAAGCCAAACCCGACAAACCCGAACCTTAATAGGGTCGGGTTGCGGGTTAGTTTTATTTTTCTTGAAACCCGATTAACCCGACCTGATTAACCCGAAACCCGATCGGGTTGACCCGATTAACACCCGATTATCAGCTTTTTACCTTTGACTGCTCAGGTCAAACTTCTCAATATATAAATTTATGTTACTACGCAAGATAACATTTTTTAATTGATAGCTGATGTTACTGAAACTTATATGGTGATTGGATTTTGTAAAATACAGGACCTATGTGAATTTTAATGTTTTATACGCTATAACAGTTGACACGCATAAAAGTAGCAACTTTAATACATACCTACTCTATTTGTCATTACTAATTGATTTCAAATTTTCAATAACATATATTTGCAGGTTTTGGCAGCCAATTAAAGTTACTTGGGCATAGGCCATTAGTGAAAAAAATGGAGCAAGGTTGTTAGTGTAGTATAAATATATTTAAGTCACTTCATGAGTTTTTTCATTTGCTTTTGATATCTTCATCTTGGTTTTTATTTTTTATTTTGGTAGATAAATTTTGGGGGATAAGGAGCTTGAGTTCTACATTTATTGTTGATTTTCATCCATGAATTAGGTTTACTTAAAACACATGTAGCCCAAATCATTTAACTAGTCAAACTTTCCAACTCTGTATACGGTACGATTGGTACTGTTAGATAAATAAAGGGCTACCGGGTTTCCCCAAAAGCTTCGTAAACGAACACGACTGTTTTTGCGTGAGCCAAAGCTCTCTAATTAAGGGTTTAAATGATGAGATTATTCTCATTACAGTGGCGACTTTTGTATGTTCATGGCATGAATGGTGTTCAAGGTTGTGATTGGATCCATTTGATTTGTGGCGTTTGTGTGTCTGCTGCCAAAGTATGGCTATTTTTGGCCACTTTATTTGTGTTTCTACACTTTGTTTCAATCTATGTAGACATTTACAAGATGGTTTATAGCTTAAAATCATTGGTAATTGAAACCCTAATAGATAAACGCTATGATGATGAGCATGGTTTCATGTGTGCCTCCGTAGCTATCTCGATTCATTTTTTCTTTATACTTGGTGCAAGGGTTTTTTTTAGTTAAAGCTCAATTTCGTTGAAATTGTGTTGCTTTGTTGAGGGCTATGACAACGGTCCATTATTTGGCACGACAACTGGTGTTGCAGCCATGATATAGATGTGACCCACTAGTATTCGCTTGAATCTTAGATCGGTTTATAACTATGATGGTGTTCTTTTTTGGCGTATGTTTCAGCCGTGATACCGCTGAAGGCGGGGTCCGGTGGTCGGTAGTGTGGTAACAGCGTGGCAGGACCTGGATTAATTTCTATTGGTCTGTTGCTACTTTGTATGAGGTTTGTCTCCTGTCTTTGATTTTTAATAGTAAACATTTGCGCATCATGTCTTTCTGCCTCTATGTCCATATGAAAGTTAGAGTATTTGTGTTGTGTTTTATTCATTGTAGTATGGCCTCTATTAAATGTTACTAGGCTAAAACATTATGTCCTGGTGC
Organism: Bidens hawaiensis; assembly: GCF_021521415.1. Lineage (NCBI taxonomy): Eukaryota > Viridiplantae > Streptophyta > Magnoliopsida > Asterales > Asteraceae > Bidens > Bidens hawaiensis. The sequence continues at coordinate 865,285 of NW_027491210.1, forward strand.
GTTGTATTTTTTATTTGTCACCAGCTCGGCACATTGCGCAGGTTTAGAAGTGTAGTTTTCGTTTGCATATGCTTATGCAGAGATCATTATGGTGCTTTTGTGTGTGTACTTCAGCTTTGTTCGATTGAAGATAACACTGCTCGCAACCTGTTAGATGTTCTCATGCTTATTACAAATTAGGATTAGAAATGTAGATTCCATGACAAAATTAGATTGTAGTTCATTTAGAAGGCCGGTAGTAACGACTTATTTTGACTATGATCTATCGATTCATCTTTGGATCCTACAAAATATAAAATTAAGAAAATATTAATGACAATTGGCATGTTATCCTTGGAGTCATGGTTTATTTTCTTAAGAAAATGAGATTGTCATTATCCAATACATGGAACTAAAGAGGTATACAAAATGTAAGCACAATGTTGTAGAACCTATTCTGTTAATGGTGCTTGACTGCACGAACAAGCACAATAGATTAATGAGCCGCGATTCGAAATTTAGGTGCTTGGGACTGCTTGCTAAAACTATTTATCTGCGTATCATGTTTTGATACACATATTATAGTTGATTTGAGATCCATCTAGAAATGCATAAGGTTACTCCTTGAATTTTTGTTGTACTTTTTACTCTTTTTTTTCTTATATACTAAACATTCTTCGAGTGCAATATTATATCTGAGACTTTTCTATATGATAATGCAGGTCATTTTCATTTCATAAGTTGTTTACCATCTTTGTTTTGCAGTGAACAAAGGCTTTGGATGGTTGACATACCATGTTTAAGTATGTTTGTCTAAGTCAATTGTGTTATGTTCTCAGGTGTGGAATTATTTTACATGTAGTTTTGTTACTGGTTGGTTTTTATATAGCAATAAATTAACGCATTGTATTTTGTTGTAACTAATGCAATGTTTTTTTATGGTCAGCAATGAGGAATGATGGTTCTTCCAACGAGCGATGATGGTGCTTCGCAGCGCGCAGGGTGCAACCATAGGCTAGACTTCTAAACTTTTTTACAAAATTAAACTTAAATATATGTACCCATTGAACTCTTTGTAACTACATATTACATTATAACTAATAATGCAATATGTCTATGTCCATACATTATCCTCAAAACCCAATGCGACACACAAGTAATTTTAGCAGCTTTGATTTGCTTATGTCATATTGACTACAAGCCAAAACACAAACTAGAAAGCTTATCCAGCTAGAAGTAAGTTCTATTGGAGCTATTGGACGAATAATAAACTCAACGCGTAACTACTTCTTTAACAACATCGCTACTAAGATTAACAATCCCGTCGCATCGTGACGGGTCTAATAACTAGTTTATAATAATTTTCAAGGTCATTCGAGCATAAATTTTAATGCTGTATTCATTATACTAATTCCGGGGAAAAAACGAGTCAGACTAAACATACCCCTCTCGTGTACTTGTCATACCCTCTCTCCTAGACTTTCAATTTCATTAACAATTTTATTTGACATATAGTACCCTCTAATATTTTTTGTAAAATTATCATAATAGTAATATTGATTATTTATTATTAAGCTTATTTTTTATTCTCTCTTTTTATGCTTATTATTCTTTTTCATAATAAATATATTTATTATCATTATAAAATATATTTAAAGAAACAATGATAATTTACTTATAAAAACGATAAAATGATTTGTATATTTTTATCTTATTATACGTCTCCTGCCCGAGAAAAAAAATCCTTTGAAAATATTTGTTAGGTTCGGGCGTATAAAATTATTGTCACGTTAGAAAGGAACCAACTTGTTGATCAAGTCGAAGTTGTTTAATCTCTTTTATTGATTAAAAACAATGCGCTTTTTTCAAATAAATTGTAAGCTATCCCTAAAGATTATTAAATCATACTCCAAAGTATTAAAACAATTATTAAAAACCTTTTTTTAGATAAAAAAATGTTTTTTACATAAAAAAGCTTTTTTTTTCCATTAAAAAACCAAAAATGTTTTAGAATATGATAAAAAAAGAAAAGAAAAACATATTAAAGATTAAAAAAACCTTTTTAAAATTGTAACATCCTACTTTTGAGAAAAATAAATAAAACAAATTTTATTTATTTAATAACGTGCCGTTACAGTTTAGATAAATAAACTATTAGAGTGTGGGCTTGGATCTTTAAAAGATGGAATAAGGGATGGTGATGGTGTAAGGCCCCGTTATCGGTGCCACACATTTGGACATCGGATTTACTCATCAACATAGTTCTAATCATCAGAGTTAATAAAAACATTCGCGGAATATAAAAACTTTCACAAAACATAACAATCCATAACTTGTCTTAAACAAACATCTTGTCTTTCAAAAACTAAGTAATTAAACATGAAACGTCTTGAGTCTTCAGCTACCAGCCTCTTATTCAATTGCCACGTGTATCCCTCAAGCGGGCTGCCTCATCCTACTCACCTGCGTGCATATTAAAAGTCAGCTACGCTGAGTGAGTTCTAGTTAATCATACAACATACAATACATTCATACTTTCATACTTTCAATCATACTTTCATATTTTTATCTTATACTTACTTAACTTCATATCTTACGTTATAAAGAGCATTACGCCCTACTTTCCTCGAGTATTATTAGGGCCCGGTTCCCTCTTACCTCGAGTATTATTAGGGCTCGGTCCCTTCTTACCTCGAGTATTATTAGGGCTCGGTCCCTTCTTACCTCGAGTATTATTAGGGCTCGGTCCCTCTTACCTCGAGCATTATTAGGGCTCGGTCCCTCGTACCTTAAATATTAGTAGGGTTCGATTCCCTTTTCGTTACTATACAACCATACATCATTTCACATTCATACATATATCATACATACATTATACATAGCATTACAACTTAACAGTACGTGCAATATCCGAAGATCGTTCACGTATTGACGAGCAATTATTCATACTTTTCACGTAATGACATAAGGCATACACTTATCACTTAGGATAAATGTATCAACAAACACATCGAGAATGCACATAGCCCTGAAAACATAACAAAGATTGGGGCTAGAAACTCACCTGAATTCTATTTCTTTCTCCGTTAATCGTTATTCCCTTCTTTAGTTGAGCTCGGCTAACTGTATATAAGTTATACGTATTATAACTTGTTCTATTTGTATTTCAGCCGAAATAGCTAAGTCTGGTGTAAACTGTTGGCCTTGTTTAGATTACAAATACTTACATTTTGTTCTCGGTCCTAGCATTATCTAAATCCATGGTTTTTTTTACTTTAATATTCTTTTTCTTCTCTTTGATGTTAAGCATTCATGTATTCAAACACATTTGATACACACACACACACACACACGTGACTCCATACATAATGTAATCGACCTTGCGGTGTATTCCATGTGTTGCATGTTTATGAGTATACACATGCATTCGAACGTATATATATATCTACATTTGTTGTATGTTATGTTTTCCAACATTCACCATGTGACCAGTCTTTAGTGTAACCGTGTATGGGCATGCATATGAGTCATCAGTGTATCTGAGGTGAGCCGTGTATTCGAGTTATTCTATGCATGAGGGTTTTCATTGTGATCGAGTTAATGTATGCAAGTCCAATGGTTGTATTCGAGTCCTTAGTACTAACCCTTTATCTACTAACACCTCGGACTGCACTTTGATGATTTCTTCAAAAAGACTTGAATTCATAATCAGCTAGTATGACTTCACGGTTGCAATGACTTCCTCATTCTTATGACTTAGTGCGTCGGCGACCACGTTAGCTTTACCAGGTTAATATTTGATGTCGCAGTCATAGTCTTTAATCAAATCCAACCATCTTCTCTATCTCATGTTTATTTTCTTCTGCCCGAAGAAGTATTTGAAACTCTTATGATCTGTGTAAATGGTACACTTAGTACTATACAGATAATGTCTCCATATCTTAAGGGCATGCACTACCGCTGCTAGCTCAAAATCATGCATCGGATAAGTACTTTCATGGACTTTCAACTGTCTAGACGCATAAGCTATTACTTTACCTCGTTGCATCAACACACAACCTAACCCACGATACGAAGCATCGGTACAAACAACCAAATCCCCGTCACCATCGGGTAAAGCAAGGATTGGAGCTTGTGTGAGTCTCTTCTTTAATTACTCAAAAGCTTCTTTTTGGAACTTTCCCCAACTGAATACTACCGACTTTCGGGTCATACCAGTCAACAGTGCGGCTATCTTGGAGAAACCTTCGATGAATCTCCTATAGTAACCAGCTAACCCTAAGAAGCTTCGTATATCAGTCGGATTCTGTGGAGTCTTCCAGTTCCTTATCGCTTCAATCTTAGCTGGGTCCACGGTAATCCCTTTACGATTAATCATGTGACCTAGAAATTTCTCTTATCGTAACCAGAATACACATTTCGAAAACTTAGCATACAACTTTTCTTCCTTTAGAGTCTCCAATACTTCTCTCAAATGCTAAGCATGATCAGTCTCGTTCTTTGAATAAATCAATATGTCATAAATAAAGACGATTACCGATTTATCCAACATTGGCCGACACACCCTATTCATCATGTCCATATTTGCTGTGGGAGAATTCGTTAGGCCGAATGACATTACGAAGAACTCATAGTGTCCATATCGCGTCCAAAACGCTGTTTTAGGGATGTCTGCCTCTTTTACTTTTAACTGATGATAGCATGATCTGAGATCTATTTGTGAGAACCAACTTGAACTTTGAAGTTGGTCAAACAGATCATCGATCCTTGGCAAATGATACATATTCTTTACCGTAAGCTTGTTTAACTCACGATAGTCTATGCACATTCTCATGCTTCCATCCTTCTTCTTCACGAACAACACTGGTGCGCCCCACGGGGAGACACTTGGCCTAATGAAACCCTTGTCGAGGTGTTCCTACAGCTGGGACATTAATTCTTTCATCTCGGACGACGCTAGACGGTAAGGTGCTTTTGCGACGGGTTGGGCTCCTATTACAAGGTCTATCTGAAATTCTATCTCTCCCTCCGGTAGCAACCCCGGAAGACCCTCAGGGAATACTTCTAGGTAGTCACGCACGATAGGAACATCTTTCAATTCTTTCGTCTCGGCCGTAGCGTTGACAACATACGCTAGGTGGGCAGCGCACCCTCGCCTTAACAATCCCTCGGCTTTTATCATCGAAATGACATTAAGCCTAGAACTTTCCTTATCACCATAAACCGTCACCACACTACCGTCCAAGGACTTTAACCTTATCATCCTACTCTTACACACTATCTGAGCCTCATACTCAGACAACCAATCCATTCCTAAAATTACATCGAACTCTCCTAAGGTCATAACGTACAAAGTAACAGGGAACTCATGTCCCTCTAACTCTACCTTACAGTCCTTAACAATTTTTATTATTTTAACCGAAGTGTCACTGCCAGTTTCTACTATAAAAGTTTCAGACTCTCGGCAACATTTCATTTTAGCTAATTTACTAAATGGCGTGGCTACGAAACTTTTGTTCGCACCCGAATCAATTAATACTGAAGCGGAATACCGTTTACTAGAAATGTACCTGTGACAACATCCGGAATCTGCTTGGCTTGTTCTTGAGGCAGCATGTAGGCTCTGGTCTTTGGCCTTGTTGGTTCAGCATCTTTCTTTCCGCTTCCTCCAGCTTTGCCCTCAGTGCATTCCTTAGCAAAGTGACCCGTCTTACCGCACTTGTAACATGAAGGCTTAGCATTGCACTCATGAGCATAATGACTGGCCTTTCCACATTTATAACAAACATTCGATCTAACTCTTCATTCCCCCGCATGCATCTTTCCACACTTATAACAAACGTCAGAACCTTTACCCCATCTGCACTCACCACCGTGTGCTTTGCTACAAGATTTGCGTAACCTTTTCTCCCAAACCTTCTGTTTCTTATCTTTGATTTCCACAACTGAGTACCGGGTCGTTTAACATGAGCGACCCACTTTTTATCCTTCTTCTCTTCCCTCACAACAACATCATCCGTAGCCAAGTCCTCATAAACCATCTCTGCGAGTTCGACAGCCGAGTCAAAAGTACCAGGTTTATTCACCCTGACTAGTACGCGAACATTTTGTGGCAATACCCTCACATAACAATTGATTCTCTCAGCTTCGGTGTTGACCATATCGGGTACCAACCTAGACATTCGGTTGAACTCGGTAGTATACTCACGATGTGTCATCGTTCCAGCTTTCAAATTCAGGAACCTCATATCCGCTCTTTTAACTTCTGTGTCCGCACAGAACCTTTTCATCACCAATTCCTTTAGATCCTCCAATTTCATAGCCTTAATCTCCTCTGGACTCTTCCTTTGCTCAATAAATTCCCACCAATACATCGCCTCATCACCGATCGATTGGGTGGCATAACCGACAGCTTGGTTGGGACGACACTCGCTGATGCGGATGACCTTGTCCATAGTGCTTATCCATTGTAGAGTAGCGATTGCGTCTCCCAAACCAGTCAGCTTTGACGGATCACAACGCTTAAGTGACTTGTAGTTGCACCCATCTCGGCCTCTTTTCCTGTCATCGGCCTTTACAAACTTAACCCCACTTGAGGCCTTCCTCTCACCTTCCTCATATCTCCTACCATCACCACCCGCTCTTTTTGCAGTTCTTTCCCGGCTTCGAGCAGACCCTTCAGGAGTCATGTTCATCACAACAGTAGCTACAACTTGAACAATAGATGCTTAAATTGCGAGATCCAGTTGAACCCCTTCGTTGTTGCTCGGGTTTCTTCCAGCTGCGCTTCCTTCATCTATGGTGTTGGAAGCTGTTTCCACCTAAGGTTGTTGGACATGGCGAGGCCTGCCACGACGTTCAGTGCGACCTCCAGCTCTCACAGTTCCTCCAGTTCCAGCCATCGTATTCTAAAACGGAAAACACAAACGTCATCACTCAAGGAACTATTTAGTACAAGGATAGTAAGGCTAACAGGTAATAACAGTGGCCAGCTGTGATTAGCTGATCACGTTACTTTCCTTGTCCTATACGCTTCCCTTTATGAGTCTATTTGTGCTGGTTCTACTTTAAACAGTTAATCAATCAGATAATCAATTAATTCTATCAATAACATTGTCATACATTATTCAATCATTCCTTTACCTTTCTTAAGCTTTCTTGAGTGACACATGGCATTCTTGGAATGGTATCTTCTTTCTTTTCTTACATAAATCCCGTTCTCTGTTCGAGTCTAAGCACTTTGCTCTAATACAAACTTGTAAGGCCCCGTTATCGGTGCCTCACATTTGGACGTTGGATTTACTCATCAACGTAGTTCTAATCATCAGAGTTAATAAAAACATTCGCGGAATATAAAAACTTTCATAAACATTTCATAAAAATTCATTACTTGTCTTAAACAAACATCTTGTCTTTCAAAAACTAAGTAATTAAACATAAAACGTCTTGAGTCTTCAGATGCCAGCCTCTTATTCAATTGCTACGTGTTTCCCTCAAGCGATCTGCCTCATCCTACTCACCTGCATGCATATTAAAAGTCAGCTACGCTGAGTGAGTTCTAGTTAATCATACAACATACAATACATTCATACTTTCATACTTTCAATCATACTTTCATATTTTTATCTTATACTTACTTAACTTCATATCTTACGTTATGAAGAGCATTACGCCCTACTTTCCTCGAGTATTATTAGGGCCCGGTTCCTTCTTACCTCGAGTATTATTAGGGCTCGGTCCCTTCTTAGCTCGAGTATTATTAGGCTAGGTCCCTTCTTACCTCGAGTATTATTAGGGCTCGGTCCCTTCTTACCTAGAGTATTATTAGGGCTCGGTCCCTCTTACCTCGAGTATTATTTGGGCTCGGTCCCTCTTACCTCGAATATTAGTAGGGTTTGATTCCCTCTTCGTTACCATACGACCATACATCATTTCACATTCATACATATATCATACATACATTATACATAGCGTTACAACTTGACAGTACGTGCAATATCCGAAGATCGTTCACATATTGACGTGCAATCATTCATACTTTTCACATAATCACATAAGGAATACACTTATCACTTAGGATAAATGTATTAACAAACACATCGAGAATGCACACAGCTCCGAAACATAACAAAGATTGTGGCTAGAAACTCACCTGAATCCTGTTTCTTTCTCCGTTAATTGTTATTCCCTTCTTTAATAGAGCTCGGCTAACTGTATATAAGTTATACGTATTAAAACTTGTTCTATTTGTATTTCAGCCGAAATAGCTAAGTCTGGTGTAAACTATTGGCCTTGTTTAGATTAACAAAAACGTAAGCTTTAAGATCAAGAACATACCTTTTCGAGTTCGTTTGTTCTTTTTTGGCTTGGTTATGAACTTTAAACCTTGGATATATCTTATATATGGAAGATCTAATAATATTTAGTGTTCGATCTTGCTTCTCCTCTCTTTCTTTCTCTCTACCGTTTATAGTAAGGTGTATGTGTGTGTTTGAGAATGTGTAGATATTATTGAAAGATGGAAATGAGAGTTAGGGTTTTAGGATGGTTTAAGAGGGTATTTATATCCCTTAAAGCCCGTGGCCCTAAGGCCCATTACCCTTTAACCCACCTTAATTATGCCAAGTCCATGATCCTTTCTTTATTTAATACTAATTAATTATTTAACACATGACAACTTAACGCAATCTTTTTTATTTAATATTATAATTTTTTGGATGTTACAGATGGGGCCTTAGGTCCATGAGAATAAAGGTATATAAATCCCTTAAACCACCAAAAACCCTAAATTCCTCATTCTTATCTCTAAGCTTCCATACACTCTCAAAAACACACACAAACATCTTCCTTTATCTCAGACCAAGATCCGGAGGAAAAGACCCGAGCTTGTGGGTGTTAGAGCGTCGTGACGAGTAAGACTATCACGCCCCAACTTAGGGCCTAGGCGTGTGACCAATAGTTGGTACCTGTTTTATAAATATATTAGAGTTTAAGGTTGTAAAGCGGAAGTTATGATTAAAATATTAATATATTCCAACTCCAAATGTCTACTCTTGGTTACCTGTAAAACAGTTTATAGAATCCGTCAGCAAAACATGCTGGTGAACATGCTGACGGTAAAACATTTATAAAAACCTTTAGTTCATACTCGAAACAATCAGCAGCCCTTTAGACTGGAGTACCAATTATATCACATTAGTCCAGCCCTCACAGCCCTATAGACTGGCTCAACGAGACAGGGACCTAGTACCAAGCGTGGTGGGGTATGCCTACACTCTGCCCATATATGTAAGGATCCAAAAACAAGTATAACTAGCCCAATTTCCAGCAGATACTAAAGTTTTAGCGATACATTATCCCATGTAAACTTTGTTTTCTGGCTAAATGACTCGATTAAAAAGTTTTATATATATGAGCGAATTCACCTTTGTTTTGATCAGCGCTTTCACTAATGGTGTTTTGACGTTACCTCAGACCTCTAGTACGAGAATAACCAAGTATAAATACTAGATCAACGATATAGATTTTGACCTTTAGTCTATTTGCATAATCACGATCACGATGACCCAAAAGGTTGGGCGATCGCGTATCGCGACACCGTCCTTCCTGGGAAAATGTGATGTACTCATCGTGTATCGTGATGGGTTATTCCGTTGATCCATCGCATATCGCGACGGGTCTTGATATGCGAATTCACCTTTGTTTTGATCAGCGCTTTCACTAATGGTGTTTTGACTTTACCTCGGACCTCTAGTACGTGAATAACCAAGTATAAATACTAGATCAACGATCTAGATTTTGACCTTTAGTCTATTTGCATAATCACGATCACGATGACCCAAAAGGTTGGGCGATCGCGTATCGCGACACCGCCCTTCCTGGGAAAATGTGATGTACTCACAGTGTATCGTGATGGGTTATTCCGTTTATCCATCGCATATCGCGACGGGTCTTGAAATCAAGAATTTTCACTTTAGTTCTTGTGCTTTATATCTTTTCACTTCTTGGTCTCGCTTCCACTTCTTGGTCAAGCGGCTCGTGGCTATGCGAGTGTGCGAATTGCAAATTGCGCCATCAAAGTGTCACATTGCGCCCTTCGCCGTTGCCATTGCCATCGGCCTCGTCCTCGCCCGATCCTGCGCCCGTAAGCATGCTCGTCGGGTGCTCTGCACTCTCCTCTAGGACCACTTGGTGCATGCTTAGCATAAAAGAATATTACTATGGAATCTGCATCTCTTATAAAGAGCTTCTAAATTTATCTCACTTTCCATGTGGGATGGAATTTGTCTTCCTTATTTATACCCATGAAAAGGAATTTCATTTTCTTCCTCCTTTCCAAGTGGGATAGAATTCTTTCCTCCATTTCTTTAATATGAATTCTTCTAACTTAATATAATCCGTATATATTATTTCTTTACCATATTTATTATTAAATTATTTTTGGGTCATTCTATTTTCAAAGATGACATTTTAACCCAAAAGTAAATATGGTGTTTTTTCAAGATGTTACATCCTCCCCACCTTGGAATGAATCTCGTCCTCGAGATTCATTAAAATAGGTGCGGGTATTTCTTTCTCATCTCTGATTCCAATTCCCATGTAAATTCTGGTCCTCTTTGGGATTTCCATCTTTTTTTGACTAACATTAGTTTTCTCCTTTTAAGATTCTTAACTTTAAAATCTTCAACTTGTAGAGTTTGTTCTACAAATGTTAGATTCTCATTGATTTCAACATCTTTTAAAGGCATAGCTAATGTTTCGTCAGCTAGACACTTACGTAAGTTGGAAACATGGAACACATCGTGTATTCCTTTCTTTTCTTCATGCAAACGTAAGCGATAAGCTACAGTGCCTATTCGCTCAACCACTTCGAAGGGTCCAACAAAACGTGGACTTAGTTTTCCTCTCTTCCCGAATCGGACAATACCTTTCCAAGGTGATACTATCAATAACACCTTATCGCCCACTTGAAATTCCAATGGCTTACGACGAACATCAGCATAACTCTTTTGTCGATCTCTAGCCGTCTTAAGTCGCTCATGGATTTGTAACACTTTATCCGTAGTTTCTTGGACTATTTCAGGTCCAGACATTTTGTTATTTCCAAAATTCAGACCAACGTACCAGCGTTCTACATTTTCTTCCATACAAAGCTTCGAACGACGTGGTTTGAATACTTGTGTTATAACTATTGTTATACGAGAATTCCATTGGGGAAGATGATCATCCCAACTTCCTCCTATGTCGATAACACAAGCTCGGCGCATATCTTCAAGCATTTAAAATGTTCTTTCACTCTGCCCATCAGTTTGAGGATGATAAGCTGTGCTATGATTTAATTGAGTTTCTAACGCTTTTTGGAAACTTTACCAAAAATGAGATGTAAACCGAATTTCTAGATTGGATATGATAGATAATGGCACACAATGTAATGATATGATGTTGTTTACATATATTCGTGCTAATCTATCCATAGAGTAAGACTCGTTAATAGGTAAGAAATGAGTGGATTTGGTTAACCTATCAATGATAACTCATTTTGCGTTACGTTGACGAGTAGTCTAAGGAAGTTATATTATAAAATCCATGTTTATAATTTCCCACTTCCATACGGAAAGTTCGGGTTGCTGAAGCTAACCCGAAGGCTTTTGGTTCTCGGCTTTAACTTGTAAACATGTTAGGCATTTGGCTACATGCAGGGCAATGTCTTTCTTCATTCTATTCAACCAGTAGATAGGCTTGAGATTTTGATACATTTTGTCACTACCGGGATACATTATATATTTGGATTTATGGGCTTCACTCATTATCTTTTCACGTAACTCTCCAATGATAGGGTAATCCTGTTTCCTAGTCTGAGTATACCGTCATCACCTTTGACTAAAGAGTCAATGGTGCCATTATGCTTTTCTTTAGATATGTTGCTTTCTTTGATAGCTTGTTCTTGAGCATTCTTAATTTGCTCGATTAGATCTATTTGAAGTTCTAATCTTAAAGTTCAAACTCTTTTGGGTTTCTCATGTTCTTTTCGACTTAATGCGTTATCCACCACATTGTCTTTACCTTTATGATAAATGATTTCACAATCATAATCATTTAAGCTTTCCATACATGCATCTTATTTGAGACATGTTAAGTTCTTTCTTATCAAAAGATATGCTTTAAACTCTTATGATCAGTGTAAACGATAAATCTAACTCCATAGAGATAGTGCCTCCATAGTTTTAAGTCGAAAATTATGGCACCTAACTCTAGATCGTGAGTTGTATAATTTTTTTTTCGTGCACCTTTTATTGACGAGAAGCATAAGCTATAACTTTCTTTCTTTGCATTAAAACACAACCCAAACTTGAATGGGATGCGTCACTAAATGCAATAAAAACTTTCGTACCTTCTAGCAAGGCCAATATAGGTGCGTTAGTAAGATATTGTTTGTGCAAGTCAAATGCTTCTTGTTTTTTAGTTCCCCATTCATATTTTTAATGAATCTTCGATAGTATCCTGCCAAACCTTTGAAACTTTGTATTTCGGTCGGTGATTTTGGAATTTGCCACTTAGCTATCGCTTCAATTTTTGCAGGGTCTACTTGAATTCCTTCGGCATTAACCATGTGACCAAGAAATTGTACTTCATGAAGCAAGAATTCGCACTTTGAAAACTTAGCGTACAATTTCTCGTTCCTAAGTGTTTCAAGTAAGATCCTAAGATGTACTTTGTGATCTTTTTCTGGTTTAGAATAAATGAGTATATCATCAATGAATACGATTACAAATTTATCTAAATAAGGTTTGCAAATTATGTTCATCATATCCATAAAAGCAGCTGGGGCATTAGTGAGTCCAAACGGCATTACGGTTAACTCATAATATCCATACCTTGTGCGAAATGCCGTCTTCGGAATGTCTTCTTCTTGAACCTTCAATTGATGATACCCTGAACGTAAGTCTATTTTAGAAACGTAGCTCGCTCCTTGCAATTGATCGAATATGTCGTCAGTTCTAGGTAGCGGTTATTGATTCTTAATAGTTACTTTGTTCAAGGCTCTATAATCAATACACATTCTCATGTATCCATTTTTCTTCTTGACAAATAATATCGGAGCTCCCCAAGGCGATGGACTAGGACGAATAAATCCTTTTTCCAGTAGCTCATCCAATTGTTTATTCAACTTCTTCATTTCCTTCGGAGCTAAGAGATATGGAGCTTTGGTGTTGAGTCAAGATTTGACCCAAGACTGATCATATTGAAGATTTGAATCTTCTCAACCTCCTCAGAATTCGCTAAGTATGGAACCGGTCACACCTTAGACTTCCGAGCAAGCTTTCACTTAGCCGGGCACGATAATCTGTCTATCGGGCAGGGTTATCTTCTTGAAGTCTTCTTTAGTGGATATCCGGGCAGGGTTTGCAAATTAGTGTATTACCAGGCAAGGTTCACTAGTTTATGCAAGTCCGGTCAAGGAGCACTTTATCAAGCAAGTTTTTTCTTCGTAGCCAAGCAAAGCTCACTCCCGAGTAAGCTTTAGGCTAACCAAGCTCATGAAGCCAAGTGATTGGAAGACCGGGCAAGGTATTCATTAATAAACATGGTCCAAGTATGCTTGATGTCTTGATGGAATTTCATATGAATCATCGGGCAAGGTTCAACACAAGCAAGGAACAGTGCCACCAAGCACACTTTGCTAATAAGCTTTTCACTAGCAAAGGGTTGAAGGGACCATTGAAGAACCAGGTTGCTCGTAAGGGTTTGTCGGGCAAAGTCTGGCAAAGTCAAGAAGATTGAAGTCCACCCGGTGAGTATTTTACTTGGTAAAATACTCTTCAAGTAAAGTCTACCCGGAAACTGATCCCGGGCACACTTCTATGTTACCAAGTTATGAAGGATGGCAGAGCATACTCGGAAAGACAAAATTGATGCAGAGCCTACCCGGAAGACTTGTTTTACACTTAGGATTATTTCTGAATATGTAATTTGAATATGTTTTATCATTTAGGGTTTCTAGAAGAAATGACAGTTGTCCAAAGGTGTCAGGCCTATGAAAGGAATAATTAGAGCACACTTGAGGACAACAAGGTGACAACACAGAAAATAGGCGGCTGAATATGATAGAATATTTATTGAGGCACTGCCGTTTTCTTACAAGAAACCTTAAATAGATTATCCCTTTTGTATGATGATCTTCGTATGAATGGAAATCTTTTGAGTTAATCTTGTGTGTGTTAGTTACATATGAATATTGATTGCAATGACCCTGTTTATTATTGGTTCCGCCTTTAATAAACAGTAATCTTTCTAAATATAGCAACCCGTCATTAACTCCATTGTCGACACATTTATTTGTGTGAGTTATGACATGATTTGAGTAAGATCTGTCTAAAACTCGGGGACCTGACAAGTGGTATCAGAGCTCGTTGCTGCTATTATTGGAAAGATTGTTGCTGATTGAAGATTTGAACAAAGATGACGTAAGCAGACCACTGTTCCATTGAAACGTGACGTCAGAAGCTCTGTTCTTCATTTTTCTTCCAGATTTACAATCATTTGGTGTTTTCTCTTCCTTATTTTGTTTAAGCTTTAATCTTTATATATAAATCTTGTTCTAATCGGATCAGACAACTCAGATCCTAAAATCCGGTGTTCAAATCTGATTATTTTTTTAAAAGAAACTATTTTTGATTTCTCAAAATGTCTGGTTACGAAGAACAAGAAGTGTCTACTAACAAGATTCATAGATTGTACGGACAGGAAAATTTCACTAAATGGAAGGTCTTGTTTGAAGCAGGCTTTTGCTACAATGATGTAGATATGTGGAACTCCATCAAGAATGGTCCACAAGACAACAATGAAGGTGCTAATGCAAATGCATCTGCTGCTGTAAGAGAAAGACTGAGAAAAGTGGATGACAGGGCCTTAGCTATGATTAAGCTAGGACTGTCTTGGGAGATTTTAACCAAGGTGGCACATCATACAACTGCCAAACAAATGTATGATGCCATACTTGAGATGTATGAGGGGAATACTGAGCTGAAGAACATAAAGAAGCAAATATTGAAGAAACAGTTGAAAAGGTTCAAGTATAAGGAGGGAGAAAGATTGAAATCAATACTAGAACGTTTTCTAGCTATTGTGAATGAGTTGAGGACAAATGATTATGTCATGACTGATCTTGACCTGAATACCAAGTTGCTCAATTCAATGCCCAAAGAATGGTACACTGCCTGCAAATTCATCCTTCAAAAGCCCAATTTCAATGAGTTGAAGGTGGATGATGTAGTATGCTTCCTTCAAGCTGCAGAAATAGAAATGATTGAGAATGAAATGATCAAAGAAGAGAAGCTATGTTTTCAAGTAACCAATGCTCTCTTTGCACCTATGGGGAACTTGTCAACCAAAAACCAGCAACATATTCCCATCATTGAAGAACCAAATGAGCATGGTGTTGATACACCTAAGGCTTTTGTTGGTGGTAGTTCAAGCAACTCACAAAATTAGTAGAGGTTTAATGTCCAACTCTTGGAAGAACATGATTCAGCCTCAATGGCTAGTGGACATACACCTTTTGTTGGTGGCAATGGAAGTCATGGATCAGATTATCATGGTTTATTCTCAATGTTCACTGAATCTTATAATGCTTTTGTTGCAAAAAACATGGTTCATACAAGCATTGTTCAAGATGATTTGGAGCAAATTGATGCAGATTATTTGGAGGACATGGATTTAAAATGGCAAGCAGCCATGTTGGCACTAAGAAGCAAAAGGCTATATAACAGGACTGGTAGATCTCTTCTATCAGGACCTAATGAAAGAATTGGCTTTGATAAGTCTAAAGCCATATGTTACAACTGCCGGCATCCAGGTCATTTTTCTAGAGAATGCAACATTCCAAGGAACTATCAAGTGAACCAATTTCAAAACCAACCAAGAAACCAGCAGCATCAGTTTCAACAACAGACTCAGCCAAGGAACAACTTCAATAACAACAACTCCAACAACTATAACCCCAACTTCAACAACTTCCAACAGCCTCTAATGAACAATAATCAACAAGTTGTGCCACAGAATCAAGGATTTCAAAGGAACAACTATCAGAATCTTCAAACTGTTCCAAACAATTCAATTCCAACCAACCAAAATCAACCTAGAAATCAAAGAAATGTGGCTGTAACTTCACAGCATGAGGGTAATTTTGATTGGAGTAATCATGAAGAAGACATTGCGGATGACATCAAGAGGGAAACTGTGGCTTTCATGGCTTTGATTGAAAAAGAAGTTGGTTCATCATCTCAGGTACACTCTGCTCCTACTGTTGATTTAAATGAAATTATCAATGAATTAAAAACAAAGGTAGGCAAGCTGGAAAGTGAGTGTTTCAGGAAACAAAGTATCATCAATGGGTATGAGTCTAGTGAACTAATCAGTGAAGAAAAGATTAAAAGTCTGGAAGATGATTGCATGATCAGTTACAGAACTCAAACCAGATATATCACTGATATAGATGGACTAAAGAAGATGTTAGTTGAGGAAAAGGTGAAGAACACAAAACTGCAAGTTGAAGTTGAATTCCTGAAGAACTTGGTCTCTACAGGAAACATCTGTGGTATTCTAAATCAAGTAAGTGAAAAAGACAGATATAAAGCAATTCCACCTCCCTTCAACAACAACTTTATGCCCAAAGTTGATAAAGAGAAAAGAGATGCATACCTGCAACAGTTCAGAGATGTCTTTCATGATAAAGAAGAATTTTTTGATTTAAACAGAAATGTTGAAGTGAATGAAGAAGGTGAATTTGTTTTGAAAGAAGAAGAAAAAGAAGATAAGTCAATTGGAGTTCAAGTCTTTGAGGATGACTTTGATTCTAATGATCTCAATCAAGATGATTCGAGTGATTTGAGTGATCACATCACAGATGAACAGATCAAAGAAGCCGAAAAAGAAAGAAGATACAAGAAACCAAAATCTATTGACAAACTTCCTAAGTATCCACCTGTAACACCTAGAATGAAGAAACAGAATGAAAAGATAAGAAGAGAACATGTGTCTTATGACAGTTATGAAAAGAGAAAGGTAAGCTACCATGTAGTCAAGAAACCAAGCAAGGCTATGTTGGAAAGGATAAAACAAAACAAAAAGGAGAGAGTAACTGAAGAAGTTGATGCAGAAAATTTTATCCCTGTTTATCCAATCTTTTCCAGTCATGAAGTGCTTGATGTTGGAGAAGTGGAAACTATGGAAGAATATGAGAAAATCAGTCAAGGCATAGAGAGAACAGTGATGAGGAACTAATGATTATGGAGAAAATTGTCTTTGTTAAAAGCAAAGCTGAAAGACAAGACATCAAAATTGAGGAGTTTGTTCCCTTCTCTATTGATTTTGATAGTCTGGAGACTTAGAAGACTCTTGGAGTCAAGTCACCTAAGCCAAGTGAAAGGTTCAAGAAACCAAAAGAGCATGAAGGATTCAAAGGAAAGGTATGGTGTAAAAATGTGATGAATATGGTCATCACACAGATTCATGTAATG
Organism: Bidens hawaiensis; assembly: GCF_021521415.1. Classification (NCBI taxonomy): domain Eukaryota; kingdom Viridiplantae; phylum Streptophyta; class Magnoliopsida; order Asterales; family Asteraceae; genus Bidens; species Bidens hawaiensis. Next base: position 882,783 of record NW_027491210.1, read on the forward strand.
AAAGATTCAAGTTCAAACCCTTTCATGTCCTAGATGAAACAAAGTATGGCCAAGATTTTGTTCAGTACAAAGAAAAGTATGATGCTTACCTGGGAAAAGGAAAGGTATGTGAAAATGAGACCATGAACAAAGATGAAGTGACATCAGCTAAGGAGACAAGAAGAGAGAAGAAAACTCAAGCCAAATCAAAGAAACAAATGACTAAATCAGTAAAAAGAAGTATGTCTCCTAAGAAGTAGCTGTCAAGAAGAACTCTCAACCTTTGAGAATCAAACCCAAACAAGATACACACTCAAACAAGTCTGATAATTCTCAAGGTTCACCTACCAGCAGAAAGACAAGAAACAAAGGTGTATTTTCAAGAAAGAAATCAACAGAACTAACAGGTGATGAGAAGTTCTTGTTAAAACATGGATATGAACCAGAAGGATTTCTTTGGAAACCTAAGGCTGACACTGTAGTGGAAAGAACACCTGATGTAAGAGAATACTCAGAAAAGAAAGATTATGTAGTTCAAGGGCCTAACAATGCAACAGAAGAATCGCAAGTCACAACCTCATTGTGAAAACTCCAAGAGAGTGTGGATATGAAACTGATAACTCAGACAATATTGAGTTGACTCATGAAGATCCTGAACCAACAACACTTACTTCCAGTGCAACTACTGAAACTGAAACTGATGAGTTGCAAGTTGAAATGACTTGCACTTCATCACCTAACTAGTCAAACTTTTTCTTTTGTGCAGGAACAGTCCACTCCATTGAATGACATTTGGTACATGGATAGTGGATGTTCTAGGCACATGACTTGTGACAAGAGGTCACTGGTAAATTATGAAGAAAAATTTGAAGGTCCTGTGGCATTTGGAAGTGATGAAAATAGTGGAAAGATAGTTGGAAAGGAATTTTAACAAGTGGAAAAGTTTCATTTGATAATGTGTTTCATGTTGAAGGTTTACAATACAATATGTTAAGCATATCACAAATGTGTGATAAGGGATACAAATTTGGTTTTGATGACTCACACTGTTTCATCTTAAAACCTGAATTTGTCATCTCACCTGAAATGATTATGATGATGGCACCTAGAAATGGCAACCTATATGAGCTCAACATGAAGGAAGCTGTTTCAAGGGGTGGTACATGTTTTGTTTCCAAAGCCATTGAAAATGAGTCAAAATTGTGGCACATGAAACTATGTCATGTGATTCTAAAGAATATGAACAAACTTGTTAAGGTGAGCATGTCATTGGATTACCTACAAGAGAGTTCAAACTGGAAGATCATTGCAGTTCATGTCAAAAAGGCAAACATCACAAATCAACTCATAAGTCAAAACTCATCAGTTCAATTGATCAAGTACTTGAATTACTTCACATGGACCTCTTTGGTCCTGTAAGTGTGCTAAGTATAGGAAAAAAAAGATGTTATCTTGTGATCATTGATGATTATTCATGTTATACTTGGGTCTACTTCCTGAGTACAAAAGATGAAACTGCAGAATTGATTAAGGGCTGTGTGACAATGATTGAGAACAAACTGAATAAGAAAGTTAAAACAATGAGAAGTGATAATGGTACAGAGTTCAAAAATGGAGTTATGGAAGAATTCTGCACACAAAAGGGAATATTTCAGCAATTCACAGCTCCTAGAACTCCTGAACAAAATGGTGTTGCAGAAAGAAGAAACAGAACACTTATTAAAGCTGCAAGAACCATGATAGCAGATGCAAATTTACCAGTGACATTTTGGGCAGAAGCTATAAATACTGCATGCTATGTTCAGAACAGGGTACTTGTTAATAAAAGGCATAACAAGACACCATATGAAATTTTCAACAATAGAAAGCCTTATATCGCTTTTTGGATGCAAATGTTTTCTTCTGAACACCAGGGATTACTTGAACAAGTTTCAAACTAAGTCCTTGGATTGTTTCTTTGTTGGATATTCTACACACTCAAAAGCTCACAGAGTATATGTGAAAGACCATATGAGTGTTATTGAGTCATCTGACATCATCTTTCATGAGAATCAGTTCAATACAGTTGATGGTGCAGCATGGCTGTTTGATCATGAAAAATTGATAAGGTCTTTCAAGATTTATCCTGAAGACTTTGATTACTCATTCTACAAGACCAGTGTATATGTAGAGAAAAAGAAGAAAACATTGGACTTTGAAGGATTATGGAAGAAGGTTGCTAGCAAAGAAAAGGAGTATACATTTATCAAGGGTATCTCAAATGACACTGTTGACCAAGAACAAGATCATGCAGAGCTTAATCAAGACAATCAAGAAGTAGAGAATGATCAAGTTCAGATTGAGGAGAACCCAAGCAACCAAAAAACTGAAGAAGAAGTGACTACAACAAGATTTCAACATTTGTTTGAAAGCTTGAAGATTGGAAACAATGGTGCATCTACCTCAAGACAGAACATTGAAGAAGCACCAGAGTTTCATGATGCTGAAACATAATTGATCATTGAAGAACCAGATCTCAATGAATCAAATCTTGACACAAACATGTCTGCAAATATGATAGTTCAAACCCCTTATGTTGAAAAGAATCATCCATTTGATAACATCATTGGAGATATAAATGAAAGAGTTACTAGAAGTCATTCTGAATCTGCAAACATCTGTTTATACTCCTTCTTTCTATCCCAAATAGAACCAAAGAACATTGTTCAAGCACTAAAAGACAGTAGTGGGGTGGAGGCAATGCAGGAGGAACTGACATAGTTCAGAGATCTACATGTTTGGGATCTTGTTGAGAAGACAAGGAACAGATCTGCAATTGGAACAAAATGGGTTTTTCAGAAACAAAAGGGACGAGAGGGGTATTGTGATTAAGAACAAGGCTAGACTTGTGGCATTGGGATGCTTTCAAAAGGAAGGAATAGACTTTCAGGAAGTCTTTGCACCAATTGCAAGACTTGAGGCAATTAGAATCTTTCTTGCATATGCCGCCTCAAAGAACATTAAGGTGTTCCAGCTTGATGTAAAGTCTGCATTCCTAAATGGAAAGATTGATGAAGAGGTGTATGTTGCTCAACCACCAGGTTTGGAAGATCCAGTGTATCCAAACAGGGTGTATAAACTAAATAAAGCCCTTTATGGATTACATCAGGCTCCAAGAGCATGGTATGATGAGCTATCAAATCATCTTCTTGAAAATGGTTTCAAAAGAGGAGCCATTGACAAGACACTCTTTTACAAGAGAAAGGGATCAGACTTGCTGATATTACAAGTCTATGTTGATGATATCATCTTTGGTTCAACAAATGAACAAATGTGCATGGAGTTTGAAGGGGTAATGAAATCCAAATTCAGCATGAGTTCAATGTGGGAAATGAATTTCTTTCTTGGATTGCAAGTTCAGCAGAAAGCTGATGGGATTTTCATCTACCAGTCTAAGTATGTGCAGGACATCCTAGACAAATTCAAATGTAATGATTTGAAGACTGCTTCAACTCCAATGGATACCAAAGAAAAGGTGGTAGCTGATGAAAAGGGGGAGCCAGTAGATGAACATGAATACAGAGCAAAGATTGGGTCTCTGATGTATCTTACTGCTTCAAGACCAGATATCATGTTTGCTGTATGTGTCTGTGCAAGATTCCAAGCAAGTCCAAAAGTCTCCCACATGAATGCTGTTAAGAGAATATTCAGATATTTGAAGGGAAGACCAGACTTAGGGATTTGGTATCCAAAGAACCAATCTTTTGACCTTATTGCCTACACAGATAGTGATTATGATGGCTGTAACATGAGCAGGAAGTCAACCTCAGGTGGATGTCAATTTTTGGGTGAAAGGCTGGTGTCATGGCAATGCAAGAAGCAGACTACTGTCTCAATCTCAACTGCTGAAGCTGAATACATTGCTGCATCTGCCTGCTGTGCCCAAGTTCTATGGATTCAGAACCAGATGCTGGATTATGGTTTGAATTTTCTGAATACCCCTATTCTCATTGATAATACTGCTGTATATTTTACTGTTAAGAATCCTGTCCAACATTCAAAGACTAAGCACATTGAAATCAGACATCGCTTCATTAGAGATTGTAACGAAAAAGGTTTGATTGAAATGAAGAGAGTTGATACAAGTGACAATTTGGCTGACCTATTCACCAAGCCAATTGACAGAACAAGATTCAACTTTCTTTTTAAAGCTCTGGGTATGATCAACTCAGATGAGGTCTAATTGAGAATATGTGCTTAGTGTGTGTCTCTATGTGCTAATTGACTACTATTCTTGCCTGAGGTCACATACTTTCAATGTTGAATGAATATGTTATGAATATGTTACTTGTTTGCTGTTAACTGATTAGTACTTAATTGTTTATCTGTGCTATTTATATGTCATTGATGCTAATGATTAGTTATGAGTTAACTGTTTTGATATTATGATAAGTAGTTTGGATTGATTAAACTGATTAAATGCTTATCTGATGTCATGAGTAATCACTTGATTATGATTGCTTGAATATGTAGGTAATCTGATCATCTTGATGTTATTAGGATAGGTTAGACTATGAATGTTAAGAATGTCTACTTGTTTTGATGATGTTAAGAATGATTAAGATTTGAATATGTTACAACTGTTTGTGTCAAAATATGTCTTTATGTTAAATTTAAAGGTTTTAAATGAATTATCAAATGAATTTTTGCATAATCACAAAATTTTGATCTAAACATGAGCAAGTTGTTAATGGTGAGTGAGATGATAATACTATTCAGTTCAAACTTTAAAGAAGCTTAAAAGGATTTTCAATGAAAAGTCTCAAGAGTTACTTTTGCTGAAAATTATGTCATTTGCTCATGTTGGAATGGCATATACTTGTATATGTTGGTCCTGTCATCTGTTTTCAGGCAGATAGGATAGCCATTAACCTGGAAAACTGAAGGCATTTGGGGCAACCTGTAACTTGTTTTCTATTCATTCACTTAGAACTATGTCAATAATTCTGATTTGAAAGGACATATACTCACATATATGTTTGGTCCTGCTGACCACTTGTGGTCAAAAAGAACAGCCATTTACCAGTCAAACAGAAGATATTGGGGTGTCTGAATTTAAAACTGTTTAAATTGGGAAATGATATTACATTGACTACTTAGCCAATCATATGGATTTATTAGGCTAAAGGACTCTTAGTACAGTCATTAACATGTATGGTTGCTTTCTCATGATATGTAAAATCTGAGTTGATATAAACATAAATAAAAATGCTATGATTTATGTGGAGTTACACTGTTGTCTACGCAAGTTTCTAGATAAATCTTTTCAAATGATAGGCAGAAAAGTGATTATCCAGTCATACACAAGCCTGTTGGTCTTTGGTTACCCAAAATGTAATATCTTTTAAAGAATGACAAAGAACAGCTGTGAACTACTTTAATTTCAAATACTTTAGTCAACCAAAAGTTGATACATGTTCATAAATTTTTATTGAGAAAATACAAACATGAGGGTTAATTCCAGAACTACAAGGGTAGAGGCAATAATATAAGTCTTTTAAACATCCTGAATGAAAGGCCTGTAAGTCCGATTTGCGTGGCATGTAAGTCCAACGTTCAACCTCACATATGTTTGTAGATTTGAAAAGATATATCTTATAAATTTTCAAAATTGTGTTATGTCATTAAAAGTTTTAACCAAAACCAGGGGGTCAAAGTCAAATTGGGGGTGATCTGGAGAAAGCCAAATAAGCCTTGAGGATAGATAAGGAGCATCGGAAAACAAAATGTGTTATCCATTAAATTTTCTGCAAACTTAATTGAAACTTAATAATATCACCAAAGAGATGAAAATCATGTTAAGTCTAGACCTGCTGTTGACCTGTCTTTGTAGTCATAAAAATGCTGTGAATGAAGTATTGAGAAAGCTACTTAGTCAATATGATCCCATTCCTGAGATCTTTTCAGTTTATAAAACAAATTGTTTTGAAAAGTAACATAACTGAAATTTGATCTCTAAATGCACCATTTGCTCTTAAACTATGGTCTGAAATGTCCTTGACAAGTGGTTTAATTCAAAAAGTGTTGCATTTTGCCTAAAATAGGTTGAATATGTAAGTTTGGGCAAGGTTTGATGTTTTCTAACCTTCCCGGACACAAAACAGTTGAATATGCTTGAATATGTATTTTCGGGTAAGGTATAATGTTTTATAACCTTTTCGAGTACACTTAGATGTTTTTATCTAAGTTTACCATTTTCGGGCATGCTTTGAAGTATTCGATACTTTTCGGGTCGAGTTACTATTTTAGTCACTTTCCGGGCAAGTCTGATTGCTTATGATTGAATACGTATTATCGGGTAAGCTTTGATGCTTTATGACCTTTCCGGGCACACTTAGGTACTTTTATCTAAGTTTGTCTTTTTCGGGTATGATTTGATAATTTAAATTGTCTCGGGAAGACTAAACTGTTTGATTTAGTTCTCGGGCATACCTGATGTTTGAATATGATTATTCTAGCAAGCTTTGAAATTTTAGCCTGTAGCACACTTAGATGTTTTATGTTTAATCTATTTTCGAGCATGCTATGTATTGTTTGTGATTATAATTTATTTGAAATTACAAGTGTTTTCGGGCAGACTTTTTCTTCCGGGCACACTTAATATTCCGGGTACACTATTGTTCCCTCAATGTACTTGGTAATTTCAAAATCTGACTTTCCGAGTACACTGTCTGCTTGATATCTTTTCGGGCATACTTTCCACTCAAGGAAAGGTTATTCGGGTACTTTGCTTATGAAGGTTGTTCGGGCACACCATACATTAGGAAGGTTTCTCGAGCACACTGTTAATCAAAGTATATTTGATTGAATGTGTTTTTGATTTTGATAGGGTTTTTTGCTAGAATGAGTTACTTGATTTATATGTGAGAAATTAATTTGGGTATCTTAATTGATTCCTAGCAAGGATGCTTATTTGATATTTTATACTTGAATGTTTGTCTTGTGATTAAGTTATCAAGAAATCTGGTATTTCGAGTAAGCTTTCATCATCTTTACTTGAATTTAAATTAGTTAACTTGACCAAGCAAGGTTTGTAAGTGGAAGATGCCGGGTAAACTTCGTCAATTAATAATGAAACTTTATCCGGGAAAAGTTTAACTTTTTAATTTTATCGGGTAAGGTTTTAAAGTGGATAAGATTATTATGTTTGACAGCTAATAATTCACTACATGACAAAATGCATTTAAAACCCACTTTCAAAAGGTATAAAAGGGGGAGTTAGGGATGTTTTCAACATTATTTTCCTTCTCTCTGTCTCTCCTTCCACTACAACTGCTTACTCTCAAAGAAACCTAACCGACTTATCATATTCATCACTAATACAAATCCTAATTTTAATTGGCCCCCTAATTCCGACTCGCTAAGAAATGATAATGTGTTTTCCGATAACGATTAAACTATAACGAGTTTTGATGATGTTCTTGATTACTAATACTATGTTTTGTGTGTTTAGGTTATTAATTTGTCGAAGATCAGGTTCTTAATAAAATTTCTTTCTTTCCTCTACAAATTTATAACTTGAAATTGCCTAAAGTAATGAACTTTTATGTAACGATTCCGACTAAACCAGGTATACCCTAACCGGTAGACAATAGTTACGTTATACTTAATGTCGGGTATATGAATTACCATAGTAATTATACGAGAATACATGGTTCACTGTATTGATTGTACGTGAATATATAATTCATCGTATTGAATATGCGATTAATCGATCGATAGTTATTGAAACCCGAACGAATCGAGGATTACATTATAGACGAGATATATGATAGTTAGTGATGTTTACGAAGTATTAAAGCTTCGGGATAAGTGAATTAAAGCTCAGAAAAATAATTTTTGATTTAATGGTACTTCGGTACGTTAAACGAAACCTTTAATACCAAACCGAGCAATAGACGATCGATCAAGCCGAAAAAGATGCGCGATAATTAATAATATGATGTTCTAAGATAATAAATGCCATTGTTTAAGTTTTTAAAGTTTTTAAATCGGTTTTATATAAATTTCATTTTTAAGCCGAAAAACGACCGTTTTAGCCTCGTTTTAAGCTAAATTAAACATTTAACCGAAAAACGAACTGAACCTGATTATCCAAAACATTATCCGGATTACCAAAATCTGAATGAATGGCTAGAAATGAAGAAGTGGGTCCCACCCCACCTCCCCTTTAATCCCGATCGGACAAGGATCCCCTTGTTCTTATTATTTTTTCTTTTTCTCATCAAACACTTCAACAATCTTCAACTCTCTCCAAATCATGAACTAAAAACCCGAGATTGTAGCAAGAAAAACAAGGTAAAGGTTGAGTTATTTACGTTTCCATCTTCGTTTCTTGAGTTTATTTGCAAGAAAATGAGGTTTCAAAGATGAAAACCGATTCTTGCATGATCAAGTGATGTATACGGGTTATACAAGGGATCTTGGTTCAAGAAAGGAGTTCAACGAACCCAAAAACGAATTTTTACGGTTCAAACTTTAGATTTGAAACAATAACCGAAACTATAGTGTAAGAGGCTTGATCGTGAGTGTAACTTGCTTGGTATTGTGGTATGTTGGTTGTAGGTTCTGTATTTAATGGTAGATAAGGCGGAAAGACGAGTTTGTAGCTTCTAGTGACGGAAAACAAAAGGTATATTCGGTTTATGTTCGATTATGGATTTTTGGACAGATTGTGGATGGTTTAGAGTTAGGTCATGAAATTTTACAGAGGTGTTAAATACATGAAAATATGAGTTCTGTGAATTTTTGGTAATTTTTGGGCAAAGGATGAATATTTGGTGAATTTAATGCTCGGTTTTGGCTAAAAATGGTGAAAAATAGTTAAATATCATGAAAAATTCTGGAAAATTCCTGATAAGCTTTTTATAACATGTATAAGTCACACACAAAATGTTAGGTCAGTTGGAGAAGTCTAAGTAGGCTTTTTGGTTAAACGAGTTCTAGGGTTTTCTAGCTCGGTTTTAGTTAAAATGGCATGTAAAAAGAGATTTTAGTTCTGGAAAACTTACAGGGGACTATGTGGATGGAAGGGGTCGTCCAGGAAAAATTTGGGATTTTTCTAAGGTCGTTTGGTATTTACGACATATTTAGTGTTTAAATGGTGTTTAAAAATAGATAAATAAATTTTAAATATAAAAATTAATCCTGGAAATATTTTTATAAAATTCCCCACTGTCAAAAAGTGATTTGTGCAAAATCTCAAGATCCGAGGATGAACGGATATTTATTTGGAATAAAAGTGAACTTTTATAATATAAAACGCGTAAACCAGCAAAGTTCGGGTGGACGAGCTGACTGGTGTATAAAAACCCTGAAAAATGAACTATTTTCATATAACTGAGTTAAACAAGTAAAAATAAATCATCCGAAAATAATTCGGATGATTTGGGTAATTTTAAACGATTTAACAATTTCCGGTGCACTAAAGACGGAAATGGGTCCCGCGGCCAATCGGGGCGTCTAAACCGAGCTCTAATTTCACAACTTTAATTAAATTATCAGCCAACCACTATTTTCGGGTCGTGTGTGACCAAACCCATTTTTGAAACGTAAAAACGGATAAACGTGCTAGGCACGCAAAACGGGAAAAACGACTAATAGAAATTTGACTAGTGAACTCTAAACGATATCACAATCTGAGTCCGGAGAAGTGTTTCTGGGTTAACATTGCCCCCAGAACGGGTACAGTGCTGGGTTAACAGTGTCCCCAGATGTACCGGTTAACACGATTAAAGTTATATTAATAGTGATTGTATAGTAACGATCGTAGGGATCATATTACAGATTGGACGTGTTAACTGATAATGACTGTTGTTACCTGCTTGCATGTGCTAAGGTGAGTTTCACGAGCCCCTTTTTCTGAATTGTTTTTAAATATTTTCCCGGGGCGGAAAGCATGTTACTATTGAAATGTTTAAGTACATACTGAACGCATGGATTTGCGTGTATTTATAAATATTTGATTGTATGGGAATCGTATGGAATGGATACAGTACTGGGTTAACAGTGTCCCCAGATGTCCCTAGAAGTGTTTCTGGGTTAACATTGCCCCCGGAATGGGTACAGTACTGGGTTAACAGTGTCCCCAGATGTCCCTAGAAGTGTTTCTGGGTTAACATTGCCCCCGGAATGGGTACAGTACTGGGTTAACACTGTCCCCAGATGTCCCTAGAAGTGTTTCTGGGTTAACATTGCACCCGGAATGGGTACAGTACTGGGTTAAAAGTGTCCCCAGATGTCCCTAGAAGTGTTTCTGGGTTAACATTGCCCCCGGAATGGGTACTGTACTGGGTTAACAGTGTCCCCAGATGTCCCTAGAAGTGTTTCTGGGTTAACATTGCCCCCGGAACGGGTACAGTACTGGGTTAACAGAGGTTTCACTTGTGGGCTCAGCATAATTACATCGATAATATTATATTTTGATAATGATTTATCATGGTTTACTCGAATTGTGAAACTCACCAACTATTTGTAGTTGACCCGTTTTCTCACATGCTTTTCAGGTTCAATTAAGATGAAGTGATTGCTTACGTGCTAAGTGCTTGATGTGTGTAAGATTTGCGTGGGGATGTTAGGATACATTATAATAAATAGAATTATGTATCGTGTTTTATGATGTGTGTATCACCTAGACGGTAATGAAATACGAGATAATGTAATTTGAAGTATATTAATGTATTCAGTTTTCTTTATAAACAATGTGGTTGATATCAGAGGTGTCTGTTGCATCCCGTTTACGTTTCCGCTGCGGTTACGGGGTGTTACAGAACTTGGTATCAGAGCCATTGGTTATAGAGAATTAGGATGTCTTTAAAAGATACCTAAAATATAACCAGTAGCTCAAGTATTATAGGATCTGAATATCAACTAATAATATATGGTGACGAGTATCGGGATGAACTCGGTCAGACAAGTGAGTTATTATGGTCTGGAACATAATAACAGACTTGTCTGCACGAGGGAATTCAGGGGGAGTCACTGGGTACATTAATAGGTAAAAATGGCAACATATGTGTAAAGTATATAATATTATTTATACGTGCTAATGTGTGTATATATATATGTACATATCTTGTGGGTACATGTACTGAGAAATAGGACCCGGATAAGGAACCGGGGGATGAAATAATAAAAAGTACCGAGGATGCTGAAATTTCTAGAGCATCGGTTGATGATAAGTCTGACTTATCGGGCTATAGTTATGACAGTACCAAGTTAGATCTCCCGTTTGACATGAACCAGAAATATCGAGTAACCGTCACTCCCAACCGAAATTAATAAATCCCTTACCCTACCAACACCGGTACCGTATATCCTAATAACCCCCTATGTTCACCTGAACCGCCGACCCTCACGTACGGACGGATCTGCACCTGAACCCATTCTTATTCCATTAAGGTAAAAAAAAATAAAAATAAAAATAAATAAATAAATAAAATAAAATAAAATAAAATAAAATAAATAATAATAATAATAATAAATTTGATGATAAATGAGCAGATAAAAATAATATATAGAAATATATATGTGTATTCTCACTTTCAAACATATGAGACATACCACCTCCTGATCGAGAATTACCGATTTTAGCAAACCTAGAACGCCTGAGGACATTGACTGAACAAGTGATAGAGTTTCCCATAATAGTAATTGAGAATATTTGAAGGCAACATGGGTTGCGCGATTACCTTGAACCTTGCAACTCCCTATGTTTTCCTTACACCCGTTAGATGCCTATACCCATGTATACTCGAATAGAATGATTACCCATACACAAAGAGGTGTTGGAATCATTATAGCATAGTTGGTTGTTCGTTGGTAGGTGGTATACCGTGTATGCCGGGTATACAAATAGACACGGATATTATAACTCCGTGGTACGTAATCGTTTGGTGCTCACGGTGAGCATGTATCGGTTATGCTGACAAGCAGAAGGATATTGAAATCAAGCATATTAAACATTAATCTTTGTTGAGAAAAATCTATATGTCAGTTGGTGACAAGGGTTATGGAACATATTTAAACGTTAACCGACGTCAGGTTAAGTCCATATGTTATTATATTTGTGGGACATATATACTAGATACTGGTATGTGTAATATGTATGATAATATTTGGTGTGTATGTGTACCTGCTGTTATGATTGAGCTGGTAACGAGTTATACGGTGAGATTAGTATTGATTACTGCGTACGGGATGGGTACGGCAGAATGACATAAAAAGAATAACTCCAATGATGGAGATTGATATGAGTCAGTTGATTGCTCAAAGATAGCAGATGATAATACCGAATGACGTATCACAGATCACTGCTAGTGTTGATGCAAATGTGATCGCAGAATTATGGATCGAGCAATCACATGAATAGAAATATTTCAATTCTTAGTGGTATTACTAAGAGTGATAATGTCCCACCGAATACTATTATGACTACAAGTATTAATTATAAACTAAACATGAATAGTAGTCTTAATGAATTAGATCCGGTATGAAGGATATGTTTGTTGGTTGTGTTAAGGAAATTATTAATAGTTTACTGATGGTAAAGGGAGGAATAGATTAGTGAGCGGATAGAAAAGATCGAAATGGTTAAGGGTATTGACAAGAGTCTAGAACATTGTGTAGTGAAATATGCTACAGATATGTTGGTAGATTATGTTGTATCGTGATGAAACACGACGGTACAAAATTATAGTTAGAAAATTATTACTCAGATGATATGGTCGGAATTTAAAATTCTTGTGCTAGAGCACTTTTATTCAAGTAATTAAGTTCAGAGATTGGAAACTGAGCTATGGCAGATAGAAATGTTGTGTGCTAATCGTTTGAAGGAATTGTCATGTCTGGTAACATGGCTAATTACTCCTGAAACTAAGCGAAGTGAGCGCTATATTGGGGACTAACTCCATCGATAAGGAGTATAGTTAATCCTGTAAAATATACAACCTTTGGAAGGGTTGTGTCGCAAGCCAGCATTGATATATTTGACTCTATGGGAAGCGGAATGGAAGGACGTTAAGTGAGACGTCGAGTGTTAAAGAAGAGAAATGATAAAGGTATAGTGCAAGATAGGCTTTTGAATAAGTAGGTAGGTCCTACAACCCAGAATTATACTAAAGACTAGTTCTGGTGTGAAAACATGAACCGCATGAAGGGTCCTTCCCTAAATGTGGAAAATATGGTTATCGGCAGGAAGAAGAATGCCGAGTGATAGTAGGCCACATGTATGGTAAAGATGGGCGTAATGCCCCAATTGTAGAACCAATTGAAGCCTTGTGAACCGGCAACCCCAACCCATTCGTGTACAGCCACTCCGAACCCAACAGTTTCAATAACAATCCATCCAAAGAAACCAAATTATGCCAAACAGTTGTACTTGCTATGAATGTGGCAGTACAGAACGTTTCAAGAGAAATTGCCCGAAGTTGAACCAAGGTGTCGTGGGAAGACGAACCTCATGACAAGCATCAACCTCTGATCAAGCAAGGAGCCGTGCCTTTGTGAGTAATTCGAATAAAGCACGTCATGATCCAAAGGTGGTATTAAATATGCTGTAGTTTTAAATCAATAGGCTTCAGTGATATTTTTACGGTCGCCGATAGAAGTTAGTTCCTGTTAACCTCCTACCATTTGGAAAGATACCAATTAGTGAAACTATAGAACCCTATACTGTAGAATCGCTAACGGTAAATCCCTAATGGTTAACTAAATTGTTCGGAATTGTCCTATTATTCTGAACGATTAACCTTTCCTTATTGATCTACGACCAGTAAAGTTAAGAAGTTTTGACGTAATAGTTAACATGGGTTGGCTAACTCAACATGAAGCTGAAATCAAATATGAAAAGAAGATGATTAGAAGCTCTCTTTCGGACGATGAAGCGATTAGATACAGAGAAAAGTATTTAAAATAAAACATATAGAAGATGTTTCGGTGATACGTAAATATCCAGAAGTTTTCCCAAAAGAACTTCCTGGATTACCGCCAACCCGACAGGTCGAATTCAGAATCAATTTAATACCTCAAGCTGGCCCTGTTGCTAAAGCATCTTACCGACTTGCACCAACTGAAATGCAAGAATTATTGGATAAGGTTTTATACAACCTAGTTAGTCACCATGGGGTGCACCAGTGTTATTTGAGAAATGAAGGACGGAAGTGTTAGGATATGTATTGATTAGGGAGAATTGAATAAAGTGACGATCAAGAATAGGTATTCACTTCTTCGAAGTAAATGATCTGTTTAACCAACTGCAAGGAGCGATTTATTTTTAGAAAATTGATCTTAGATATAGTTATCACCAAATGAAAAATCCAAGAGGAGGATGTTGCAACAACAGCGTTTCGGACTCGTTACGGCCATTATGAATTCTTATTTATGCCGTTCGGGCTAACAAATGCGCCGGCAGTGTTCATGGAACTCATGAACCGAGTCTGTAAACTTTATTCTGACAAATTTGTCATAGCATTCATTGATGATATTTTGATATATTTGCAACGTAAGGAAGAGCACGAACGACGTTTAAGGAAAATGGTGGAAGTGTTAAAGCAAGAGGAGTTATACGCGAAGTTTTCGAAATGTGACTTTGAATACAGAAAGCATAATCCCTTGGTCATGTTGTAAAGCAACAAGGATTTCACATAGATCCAAATGAGATAGAAACCATTAAAATTGGCAGACCCCCAAGGCGCCAAAGGAAATGCGCCAATTTTTAGGACTAGCCGGAGACTATCAGCGGTTTATTGAAGAATTTTTAGCATTACCCAACTCATAATCCTTTGTACGACGCAAACGTACAAATTTTATAGATGATAAGAGACCGCAGTCTCATATTCAACAAAGATGGGTCGAGTTGTAAGCGATTATGACTGTGACATCCGTTATCACTCCAGCAAGGCTAACGTCGTAACCGATGCCTTGAGTAGGAAAGATCGGGTTAAGCCATTGCGAGTGCGGGCGCTGGGGATGATAGTCCAGTCGAACCTCTCGGACCTGATTCGAGTCGCTCAACGTGAGGCATTGAAAGAGGAACAATTGGAAAAGGAGGGACTTTACGGCAATGAGAAGAATTTCGAACAGCGCGTGGACGAAATTCTCTACTTCCAAAAATCGGGTTTGGATCCCGACCCTCCATGACCTTCGTGAATTAATCA
The DNA here is from genome assembly GCF_021521415.1 of Bidens hawaiensis. Classification (NCBI taxonomy): domain Eukaryota; kingdom Viridiplantae; phylum Streptophyta; class Magnoliopsida; order Asterales; family Asteraceae; genus Bidens; species Bidens hawaiensis. The sequence continues at coordinate 897,956 of NW_027491210.1, forward strand.
TGGACGAAGCGCATAGATCGAAATATTCCATACACCGGGCTCGGATTAGACTATTGATGATACGAATATCTGAAAGGATTTTATTAATGGCTGAGTTTGGAGAAAGATATGATTACGTATGTTGGTGAATATTTAAGTTATGCAAGAGATAAGGTTGCACACCGAAAACCCTAGGGAACGCCACAACGACAGAAAATTCGCCAATGTTAGTGGGAATAGATTACAATGGATTTCGGGACGCAAATTCCAAGGTATATCAAAGGCATGATGTAAATTGGGTAATCGCGGATCGATTAACCAATCCTCGCATTTCATCCCAATCCATGACGATTACCACAATGAACTCTCGCCCAAGTTCATGATGGTGAAACGGTATCTCGTCGTGGAGTACCATTTTCAATTATCTCAGATCGAAATAGTCATCCTACTTCCATTATTGGAAGGCGGGGAAGGAAGCATCGAGAGCTTGAAGCTTTTTATGGGTGAAGTAATTATCACAAATTTGTTAAATTGAAAATGGGCGTCACTCAAGCCATAAGATTTGAATCGATTCGAGAAACAACCAATCGGATTTATAATATTTAAGATAAGTTGAAAGCAGCGCGAGATTGGCAAAGGATTTATGCCAACATTCAAAGGAAACCATTGTCACTGGAAAGAGGTGACAAGGCATTTTAAGGCATCACCTTAGAGAGGTGATATGAGGTATGGCAAAACCGAAAATAGCTCCTTAATATATTGGACCTCATGAGACTATCTCCATGATTGGTCATTTAGTTTATCGATTAAAGTACTCCAGGGGCTAAGTAATATACATGATGTTTTGCCATGTATACGGATTGAAAAGTACCTAAGCGACGAGGCAACGAGAGTACTAGTAATGGAGGTACTCATCGAGGACATGCTTGATATCATAAATAATTCCGTAGAGATAGTAGACGGGAAAACTAAACAGTTTGGACATACCAAGCTTTACTGATTAAAATTAAATGGAATTCACAGCGAGGACCAGATTATACCTGGTAACGCGAGGGTGAATTCTGAAGGAAAAACCCCCACCTTTCTCTCGGAAGGGGATAGTGGGCGTATAAATTTCGAGGACGAAATTTCTTAAGGGGGGAGAATGTAACGATTCCGACTAAACCAGGTATACCCTAACCGGTAGACAATAGTTACGTTATACTTAATGTCGAGTACATGAATTACCATAGTAATTATACGAGAATACATGGTTCACTGTATTGATTGTACGTGAATATATAATTCATCGTATTGAATATGCGATTAATCGATCGATAGTTATTGAAACCCGAACGAATCGAGGATTACATTATAGACGAGATATATGATAGTTAGTGATGTTTACGAAGTATTAAAGCTTCGGGATAAGTGAATTAAAGCTCAGAAAAATAATTTTTGATTTAATGGTACTTCGGTACGTTAAACGAAACCTTTAATACCAAACCGAGCAATAGACGATCGATCAAGCCGAAAAAGATGCGCGATAATTAATAATATGATGTTCTAAGATAATAAATGCCATTGTTTAAGTTTTTAAAGTTTTTAAATCGGTTTTATATAAATTTCATTTTTAAGCCGAAAAACGACCGTTTTAGCCTCGTTTTAAGCTAAATTAAACATTTAACCGAAAAACGAACTGAACCTGATTATCCAAAACATTATCCGGATTACCAAAATCTGAATGAATGGCTAGAAATGAAGAAGTGGGTCCCACCCCACCTCCCCTTTAATCCCGATCGGACAAGGATCCCCTTGTTCTTATTATTTTTTCTTTTTCTCATCAAACACTTCAACAATCTTCAACTCTCTCCAAATCATGAACTAAAAACCCGAGATTGTAGCAAGAAAAACAAGGTAAAGGTTGAGTTATTTACGTTTCCATCTTCGTTTCTTGAGTTTATTTGCAAGAAAATGAGGTTTCAAAGATGAAAACCGATTCTTGCATGATCAAGTGATGTATACGGGTTATACAAGGGATCTTGGTTCAAGAAAGGAGTTCAACGAACCCAAAAACGAATTTTTACGGTTCAAACTTTAGATTTGAAACAATAACCGAAACTATAGTGTAAGAGGCTTGATCGTGAGTGTAACTTGCTTAGTATTGTGGTATGTTGGTTGTAGGTTCTGTATTTAATGGTAGATAAGGCGGAAAGACGAGTTTGTAGCTTGTAGTGACGGAAAACAAAAGGTATATTCGGTTTATGTTCGATTATGGATTTTTGGACAGATTGTGGATGGTTTAGAGTTAGGTCATGAAATTTTACAGAGGTGTTAAATACATGAAAATATGAGTTCTGTGAATTTTTGGTAATTTTTGGGCAAAGGATGAATATTTGGTGAATTTAATGCTCGGTTTTGGCTAAAAATGGTGAAAAATAGTTAAATATCATGAAAAATTCTGGAAAATTCCTGATAAGCTTTTTATAACATGTATAAGTCACACACAAAATGTTAGGTCAGTTGGAGAAGTCTAAGTAGGCTTTTTGGTTAAACGAGTTCTAGGGTTTTCTAGCTCGGTTTTAGTTAAAATGGCATGTAAAAAGAGATTTTGGTTCTGGAAAACTTACAGGGGACTATGTGGATGGAAGGGGTCGTCCAGGAAAAATTTGGGATTTTTCTAAGGTCGTTTGGTATTTACGACATATTTAGTGTTTAAATGGTGTTTAAAAATAGATAAATAAATTTTAAATATAAAAATTAATCCTGGAAATATTTTTATAAAATTCCCCACTGTCAAAAAGTGATTTGTGCAAAATCTCAAGATCCGAGGATGAACGGATATTTATTTGGAATAAAAGTGAACTTTTATAATATAAAACGCGTAAACCAGCAAAGTTCGGGTGGACGAGCTGACTGGTGTATAAAAACCCTGAAAAATGAACTATTTTCATATAACTGAGTTAAACAAGTAAAAATAAATCATCCGAAAATAATTCGGATGATTTGGGTAATTTTAAACGATTTAAAAGTTTCCGGTGCACTAAAGACGGAAACGGGTCCCGCGGCCAATCGGGGCGTCTAAACCGAGCTCTAATTTCACAACTTTAATTAAATTATCAGTCAACCACTATTTTCGGGTCATGTGTGACCAAACCCATTTTTGAAACGTAAAAACGGATAACCGTGCTAGGCACGCAAAACGGGAAAAACGACTAATAGAAATTTGACTAGTGAACTCTAAACGATATCACAATCTGAGTCCGGAGAAGTGTTTCTGGGTTAACATGCCCCCAGAACGGGTACAGTGCTGGGTTAACAGTGTCCCCAGATGTACCGGTTAACACGGTTAAAGTTATATTAATAGTGATTGTATAGTAACGATCGTAGGGATCATATTACAGATTGGACGTGTTAACTGATAATGACTGTTGTTACCTGCTTGCATGTGCTAAGGTGAGTTTCACGAGACCCTTTTTCTGAATTGTTTTTAAATATTTTCCCGGGGCGGAAAGCATGTTACTATTGAAATGTTTAAGTACATACTGAACGCATGGATTTGCGTGTATTTATAAATATTTGATTGTATGGGAATCATACGGAATGGATACAGTACTGGGTTAACAGTGTCCCCAGATGTCCCTAGAAGTGTTTCTGGGTTAACATTGCCCCCGGAATGGGTACAGTACAGGGTTAACAGTGTCCCCAGATATCCCTAGAAGTGTTTCTGGGTTAACATTGCCCCCGGAATGGGTACAGTATTGTGTTAACAGTGTCCCCAGATGTCCCTAGAAGTGTTTCTGGGTTAACATTGCCCCCGGAATGGGTATTGTACTGGGTTAACAGTGTCCCCAGTTGTCCCTAGAAGTGTTTCTGGGTTAACATTGCCCCCGGAACGGGTACAGTACTGGGTTAACAGAGGTTTCACTTGTGGGCTCAGCATAATTACATCGATAATATTATATTTTGATAATGATTTATCATGGTTTACTCGAATTGTGAAAGTCACCAACTATTCGTAGTTGACCCGTTTTCTCACATGCTTTTCAGGTTCAATTAAGATGAAGTGATTGCTTACGTGCTAAGTGCTTGATGTGTGTAAGATTTGCGTGCGGGATGTTAGGATACATTATAATAAATAGAATTATGTATCGTATTGTATGATGTGTGTATCACCTAGACGGTAATGAAATACGAGATAATGTAATTTGAAGTATATTAATGTATTCAGTTTTCTTTATAAACAATGTGGTTGATATCAGAGGTGTCTGTTGCATCCCGTTTACGTTTCCGCTGCGGTTACGGGGTGTTTCATTTTATGCTAATTTCACTTTGAATATGTTTGATTGTGTGGTTCAGATATGGTAGAAGAAGAAGAAGTTCAACCCAAGTATGCATTTGAACCAAAACACAATATGTGCGCACTATTGGAGGTCACTCTCAACAATGAGCCAGTGGAAATAATGATTTCTTGGATGGCTAGATCCAATGTGCGATTTGCTTTCACAGAATGCCCAATCATCTATAGAAATCATTCCCTAGATTTCTGGCGTTCTGCAAGACTTGTGGATGACATACATGGTTAAAGAATTGAAGCAACTATTGCGAGCCATGAGATTCATGTTACAGAAGGAATGATAATAAGACGTCTGCAGTTACGTGATGATGACCATTACCATATTAATTTCAAAACTGACCATTTGATGAGGATCTTTGAGCAGACAATGGGGTATTAGGGAACTGTCCATGATGGACAATTTCAGAAGAGGATGTTCCCAATGTTGTATAGGTTCTTGATTCACCGTGTGATACAAGGATTTGATCCATGAAAATGATCATGGAATTTGATGAGTCGTGATTTAGCAAATGCCACTGTTGGCATTATATATGATCTTCCTTTTAATTTTTGTGAGATGATAGTTGATGGCATGATTGGAAATTTGAAGAAGGCAGAAGAGGATAGATTCTTGCAATAACCTAGATTCCTGCAGATAATATTTAATTGGGAATTACAAGATTTGCCCACAATTGGTATGACACATCAGCTGCAGGATCCAGACACATATAGAAGAATTGCAAATCCTGTAAAGGCAAACAGATTCGATTCCAACATTCCTTTTGAAATATTACCATGGTTGTTGAACCATGATCTGGAGATTATGCCGGTGCCTGAGTTAAGCTCAGAGGAGGAAGGAGGAGAAGATGATGTTGCGAGTGAGGATGAAAGTTCTGAAAGTGGAGATGATGATCATGATGGAGATGAATGAGGGGCTGGAATAGCCATGGATGATGGAGATCAGGGGGAGAAAATTGATGAACCTGAACAACCACCACAAACCCCACCACATAAACCATTACCAACTGACTTACCTATTCCAACACCACCACAATCACCATTACACATTGATCAACCCATTATACCATCACCACCACAAACTCAACCACACCAAACCATACAATCCCCATCTCCAACCTTAACCTTGAGCCAACCTGACACAACAACTCTTATATCTCCAACACCACAAACACCACCAACCACTAGCCCAATTCACACTGATCCATTTATTTCAAGCCCACCTCATACACAATCACCATCACAACCCATTATCCAAACTCAAACTACAACTGAAGAACAACCTGATTATGAACCTTTCTCTACATCACTACCCACAACACCCCCACTAACACAGACTTATTCCAAAGAAATTTGGACTTGATGTTAGAAGTCGCTGAATTGAGAAAGAGAAATTAGGAGGTTACCAATGAAAATGTAATGTTGATAGATCAGTCGGTACGTGCAAAATTGAGAATTCGAGCCCTGGAACAGGAGGTTGAGAAGACCTCAGCTGCCCCAAAACAGGGGGAGAATGAAAATATGCCAACTGATTCTGAGGTAAATATTGAGAATGTTTATAGTTTGAAATTGATTCTGAATGCATATGATGATGGTGAGGAAAGTGATGAGAGGAGATTAGAGGACGTAGATTATGAAGGTGATAAACCAGATGTTGGAGAACAAAATTATGATGTGAATGATAAAGTTCTGAATGTAGTATGGAGTGTGGATGAGGAAGAAATGAGAAATGAAGAAGAGTCTGGAAATGAAATTGAAAAATAAATGATGAAGATACTGATGTCTTGACTGATGTGGCTACTGATAATCTAACTGATATTCAAACTGATGTAATGAATGAAGAAGATGCTGCTACTGAGGAGTTAATACTCACTGAACCAGAAACTGAACAAACAGAAACCTCCAAGACTGTAGAGCATGATGAAGAGATGAAAAGACTGGATAGAGATATTGATGATGTTGAACCTGAAACTGAAGAAGAGATCCAGAGAAGATTAAGTAAAGGAAAGGCTAAAGTAACTAAAAAAGAGCATGTTAAGACTTATCCAGAGAAAGATATTTTGTTTAGAGATGATGCTGAAGCTACTGCTGCTGCCAGAAGAGAACAAGAAAATATACTGAGAGAGACAAGGGAGAGGGAAATTTTGGCCCAAACCTTGACTCCAGAGGAGCTGGCAGAGTAGGAAACCTTGATCAACCAAGACAATTTAGCAAAAGTAAATAATGAAGAAGTGGCTGATCAAGATGTGATTGAGGCTTTGATAAATCTGAATAGGGATGAGGAAGTAGATAATTCCTTACCTATAGTGGTTAGCATGTTTCAAACCCAAAGTCAATCTGAAAAGAATTCAAATGAAACTGCTGAACCTACAAATCTGAATACTGAAATGATGAATGAAGAAGAGACTGGTGAGTCCATTGCCTCAATGGCTGCAAAGAAATGGGCTCAACAGATTAAAGATGACATTAGACAAAACCCAGATGAATGGGAGTATGTGAATGATCCCAAGTATGGAAAGAAATACTCAAGAAAAAGGGATAGACCAGAAACATTTATGCCAGCTGAAGGTACTGAGTCTGCAAAGAAAGGAAGATGAGATGATCAAAATAAATACTTTGTAGAGAGTCCTGATGATGAGGCAAGTCCAATCAGGGAAATACCTTTGCAAACATTAAGACCTGAAGAATTTATGCAAGGAGTGCCAAATGTGCCATTCCCAGAACATCCACCTTCAGATGAACCCAAGATAGATGCAGTAAATGACTCAACTGAGGATGAGTCTGATGAGTCTGGTGAATCTGATAATAATAATGACAGTGATGGAAAAGGTGTTAAAGCTTCTAGTGTTGTGTCCCCTCAAGTCACAATAACTGGGGAACAAAGGGAAAACATTGAGCTGAGTTTGATGGAAGCTGAAAAGAAACATCCATTGGTTGTGAAATTGAGAAGATTTGGGATAAGTTTTGAGACTCTGGCTGCTATGAATGATGATGAGTTGAATCAGAGACTTGAGGAAGAAAATGAAAAGATTAAAAGAGCAATGCAACAAAAGAATAGAGATGCTCAGAAACATAGAGAATATCTAAGGAGGCATGGATATTCTGAAAAAGATTTAAGCCACTTCAATCATGATAAGCTCCAAGATCTCTACAATAGTGAAAGAGAGTAAGTGATAGAAACATTTGTAAAAGAAAATGAAAAGATTGAAAAATTGGAAACTTTGAAAAATAAGTTTGGAGGTATGCGTGGATACCTGCTGGAGAAAGGGTTAAAACCTGAGATAGTTGGGAACTTATCAAGAGAATCAGTGTTGGACCAATACAATAAACTTAAAAGAAAGGAAAAATTGAAGAGGGTACAAACTGAGAGCTCATCCAAGCAGTCTGAACCAACTGATGAACCTCAAACAAAGAAAAGAAGAATTCAAACCTTGAGGGAAAAGTCAAAAGAACAAGTCAAACCGGTTGAAACCCCAACTCCTCAAGAAGTTAAGCCTGAACCTGAAGATGAACTAATTGTTCCTTGGGAAAATGAAGAGATGATAAATATTCTAAGGGGAATAATGATTAATCAAAGGGGGATGGATGAAGCTTCATTTAATGCCTTAGAAACGCAAGACTTGAAAGAACTTTTCTACATGCAAAAGGCTGACTGGGAAAAGGCTCTATGGGAAAGTGATAACCCTAGAAGCTTTGTTGATGGAGTGTTTGTGCCTGCAGGATTGTCAAACAATCCTGGAATACAAAAAATGATAAAAATTCTATGGAAAGAGGCAGGACACAATGTTGATGAACTTATTCACATTCCACCTGAAATGGTAGAATCAATCTACATTAAAACTTTCAACTTGGAGCCTAGAAAACCCAAGAAGCCTATTCCTTTCAGGACACTAATTTCAAGAAGGTATCCAAAAGGTGGAAGAGGTGGAATAGGTGAATCAAGCAGGAGTGGATCACAAAGAAAAGAAAGACCACAATCTGATGTGGATCTTCCAAGACAACTCTACTAAGATTCTGTTAGTGAGTCTCTTAAAGTAATTATGGAAAGTAGGCAACTAAGAGACATTGTTGTGAGGAGTGATTTTCATGAATACACTCATGAACAACTGGAGAGGATGGCAGATCTTAGTTTGTATGATTACAGAAACAAAAGCAGGAGAGCTAGAAGACAACGGAATGATCTATCCAAGTACCTGAGAGAAGAAGCTGACAAAGGTTTCCCATTCCTAAAAGAAAAGAGAAGCTGGAAAACTGTCCAACTTCACAGGTCTAAGAGAATAGCAAAGTTAAGAAGGATGGACATTGCTGAAAGGAACTACAAGATAATTGTCAAAGATAGAAATCCTTTGTCAAATATGAATACATGCATCAGTCTTCAAAGAAGAATGACACGTCCCAACTACACAGTTCAAAAGAATGGCATCATTGCTTAGATTGATTATAAAGAAGATGTTGACCAGTATGTGCTAAGAAACTCTGATGGAAAGGTACTTGGGATAATCAAAACAGATGAAGACTTGACTTACTTGCATGATGAAGACCTGATGGATATAAGGGATTTGGTTATTCCAGAAAATCACACTCACTACCAAATCGTTGATATCTTTAAGCTGAGAGTTGCATCAATATCGGAGCTCCCCAAGGCGATGGACTTGGACGAATAAATCCTTTTTCCAGTAGCTCATCCAATTGTTTATTCAACTTCTTCATTTCCTTCGGAGCTAAGAGATATGGAGCTTTGGTGTTGAGTCAAGATTTGACCCAAGACTGATCATATTGAAGATTTGAATCTTCTCAACCTCCTCAGAATTCGCTAAGTATGAAACCGGGCACACCTTAGACTTCCGAGCAAGCTTTCACTTAGCCGGGCACGATAATCTGTCTATCGGGAAGGGTTATCTTCTTGAAGTCTTCTTTAGTGGATATCCGGGCAAGGTTTGCAAATTAGTGTATTACCGGGCAAGGTTCACTAGTTTATGCATGTCCGGGCAAGGAGCACTTTATCAAGCAAGTTTGATCTTCATAGCCAAGCAAAGCTCACTCCCAAGTAAGATTTAGGCTAACCAAGCTCATGAAGCCAAGTGATTGGAAGACCGGGCAAGGTATTCATTAAGAAACATGGTCCAAGTATGCTTGATGTCTTGATGGAATATCATATGAATCATCGGGCAAGGTTCAACACAAGCAAGGAACAGTGCCACCAAGCACACTTTGCTAATAAGCTTTTCACTAGCAAAGGGTTGAAGGGACCATTGAAGAACAAGGTTGCTCGTAAGGGTTTGTTGGGCAAAGTCTGGCAAAGTCAAGAAGATTGAAGTCCACCCGGTGAGTATTTTACTTGGTAAAATACTCTTCAAGTAAAATCTACCCGGAAACTGATCCCAGGCACACTTCTATGTTACCAAGTTATGAAGGATGGTAGAGCATACTCGGAAAGACAAAATTGATGCAGAGCCTACCCGGAAGACTTGTTTTACACTTATGATTATTTCTGAATATGTAATTTGAATATGTTTTATCATTTAAGGTTTCTAGAAGGAATGACAACTGTCCAAATGTGTCAGGCCTATAAAAGGAATAATTAGGGCACACCTGAGGACAACAAGGTGACAACACGGAAAATAGGCAGCTGAATACGATAGAATATTTATTGAGCCACTGCCGTTTTCTTACAAGAAACCCTAAATAGATTATCCCTTTTGTATGATGATCTTTGTATGAATGGAAATCTTTTGAGTGAATCTTGTGTGTGTTAGTTACATATGAATATTGATTGCAACTACCCTGTTTATTATTGATTCCGCCTTTAATAAACAGTAATCTTTCTAAATATAGCAACCCGTCATTAACTCCCTTGTCGACACATTTATTTGTGTGAGTTATGACATGACTTGAGTACGATCCAACTGAAATTCGGGGACCTGACAAGTGGTATCAGAGCTCGTTGCTGCTATTATTGGAAAGATTGTTGCTGATTGAAGATTTGAAGAAAGATGACGTAAGCAGACCACTATTCCATTGAAACGTGACGCTGCTATTATTGATGTAAGCAGACCACTCTCTACCTTTAGTCATAGCTTGTGTTATCATTTCTTGCATTTTTATCATTTGATTCTCGGGAATCTCTTGAGCAGGTTCGATTCTAGCTTGATTGTTTCTTGCGTTGGAAGCTTCTTGGTTTTGTGAAGGATTGTTTTGGTTCGGCATCTGAAATTATAAGGGACAGATTTAGAACCAAAGATTTTTATTTATATATCGATGGATGGAATATCTTACAAACACAACTTGGAATACCATACAAACGATTATAACTACGAATCCTAATGATAGAGTATATTACAAAGACTGACACCGAAACAAATGATACAAATACAAACGGACGGAAATCAAAATATTTCATGTAATCCTTGATTATCTTCTTCATCTTACTACATTTCTGTAGTAATTTATTTCCAACCTTCTTTTTTTTGCCACCATTAGTAGCAATCTTCTTCCTCAAGTCATCGGTTTCATGCAGGGCTCTATCAAGATGTTCCTCTTGTGACTGTGGCATAACATTTGGTATGCATATTGTGGTGGTGGATCACGGTATCCCATTATAACAATATCATAGTGATTCTTCGAGTATGGTGATAGGGGACTTGCTTCAAATGGTAGGTTTTAAACAGCTTCAGTAGTTACTTCTTGTTATCTTAGTTCATTGGCTTGTTCCGCGATGGTAGGAACAGTTCCAGGGTATGGTGGAAAACTTGGAGGAAAGATCTGAACATAAGGGTCTTGAGACATAAATCCATAAGGCATATGAATTGGTGGTTCTGGAAAAGCATCATAAGAGGTCATAGGAATCATGGGGTGTTGGCAATCAATATTTGGTGGACAATCACACTTTGAAGTGTCCTGAGTACGAGGGTTTTCTTCCTCGGTACTTATTTCCTCCGAAATTTCTTCTTCAGAATCCTCCTCTTCCTACTTGGGATCCTCTTCTAATTCTTCCGCAGTCCACATCTCTTCATCATCTTTGTCCAGATCCACTTGTATTTTTATCTATTCTTGAGGTTGTATTACCCTCATCTTAGGTTTCCTTGATGGACATGATAAAGTATCGTTGTTGGAATCTTGCGGGTTATAAGTTGGAGTTCCAAAACTCCATCTTCGTTGATCGGAATGACACTGTGTCCAACTGGATGTGTCTTGTTCGGATTTTGATTTGATAGGCTTATCAACTTGAATTTCATTGGAAGTGTGATATTCTGGAATATTAGACATATGATTCTCAGGAGTTGGTGGAGAACTTGGTATATGAGTTGGCATTTGCTCCGTGCCGGGGAAGTGGATGGGTTGATTTCCATATAGAACTACAGGTATGATTGGACGGTCTTGATTAAAGAAGTCTTCATAATAATCTTCATTCTTGTTGTCCTCCGGGAGTATTGGCTCGGGGATGCCAGCTCTGCTTTCGTCGCACATAAAGCCGTCCATCACTTTCTTGATCTATGTTTGAAAATATTTTTCGAATGATGAGAGTTAGGAGAGAATACCAACCTATCTTATCCCAATATATAATACAATTAAATATTAAAACTTGTCCCTTGATCAAAGCTTAGGTACGATTAAATACCTATTTCGCTAAGATCGATGACTTTGATACCAACTTGTCACACCCCAACTTAGGGCCTATGTGTGTGACCAATAGTTGGTACCTGTTTTGTAACTATATTGGAGTTTAAGGTTGTAAAGCGGAAGTTATGATTAAAATATTAAAATATTCCAAAAAACGGGATAAAAACCCGTTAGTTTGTTACAAAAGAGTTGAAGTTAAAAACCGTAATTTACAATATTGTAATATCAAAACTTCATGAGCCATCAGATCGTCTAACGGCTAAACTCCAACTCCAAACGTCTACTATTGGTTACATGTAAAACAGTTTATAAAATACGTCTGCAACACATGCTGGTGAACATGCTGACGCTAAAACATTTATGAACACCTTTAGTTCATACTCGAAAAAATCAGCGGCCCTTTAGACCGGAGTATCAATTATATCACATTAGTCCAGCCCTCACATCCCTATAGACTGGCTAAACGAGACGGGCACTGCTACCAAGCGTGGTGGGGTATGCCTACCCTCTGCCACATATGTAAGGATCCAAACACAAGTATAACTAGCCCAATTTCCAATTGATACTAAAGTTTTAGGGATACATTATCCCATGTAAACATTGGTTTCTGGGTAAATGAATCGAATAAAGAGTTTATAGATATGAGCGTATTCACCTTTGTTTTGATTAGCACTTTCACAGATGTTGTTTTGAAGTTACCTCAGATCTATAGTACGAGAATTACCAAGTATAAATACTATATCAAATCTAGCTTTAGACCTTTAGACTATTTGCATAATCATTACCTTGATAAATATTTCTTTATACATGGATGTTTAGTCCAAAACATTTATTCATAAAACATTATGTTTCTTCTTCATGAAGAAACGTATATACCAAGTTTCTTCTTTATTAAGAAACATTATAAAATCTTTATAATTATAAAGAAATAATATTTTATCTATACCCTTGTCTTATAAAATTTTATTTCACCTTTTTATCTTACCAAGGTATAGACTATACCCCCGACTAGGGTCTAAGCTATATATAATAAAATAATAGGGCAGTACCCCTACCTTGTATGGCTAGTTTATAGGAAATGCCTAAGCTCGACACGTCAGCACTTCTACTTGTCGGTGGTTAATTGAGAATACAAACAAATAAGGCTTCAACACTTGCACGTACTTCGAGAACAGATCGTCGGGACGGAGGGAGCGTAGCACATATTTCGACGCAAGTTAATGTGAAATGAGATTTTGGGATACATTAAGAAGGGCCCGACACCCCTCGCGATGGGTCAAAAGGGGAACGACGCGTATCGCAATGGATTTGTTAACTGCCACTGAATATATTATTCCATCACGTATCGCGATGGAACTTTAGGTCCGGCCATCGCGTATCGCGACGCCACCCAATAGACCTGATTGGTCACTTAGTATACTTGCCACGTGTTGACACATGGCTGGACACGCGTCACGTGGACACGCGTCACGATTACTTCGCCTGGTCATAGCGTATCGCGATGACCCAAAAGGTTGGGCGATCGCGTATCACAACACTGCCCATCCTGGGGCACTGTGATGTACTCATTGCGTATCGCGATGGGTTATTCCATCGAGCTATCACTTATCGTTATGGGTCTTGAAATCAAGAATTTTCACTTTAGTTCTTGCGCCCAACGCCCTTCGCCTTCGCCGTCACTGTCTCTATCTCCATCTCCATCGGCCTCGTCCTCGTCCTCGCCCGAGCCCGTGCCCGTGCCCGTGCGCGTCGGGTGCTCCGCACCCTCCGCTAGGACTACTTGGTGCATGCTAAGCATAAAAGTATATTACTACTGAAACTCCATATCTTATAAAGAGCTTCCAAATTTATCCCACTTTTCATGTGGGATGGAATTTTTCTTCCTTATTTATACCCATGGAAAGGAATTTCATTTTTTTCCTCCTTTTCATGTGGGATGGAATTCTTTCCTCCATTCTTTAGTATGAATTCTTCTAACTTAATATAATCAATATATATTATTTCTTTAACATATTTATTGTTAAATTATTTTTGGGCCCTTCAAGACGTGTTTTTTCAAAAGTAAATATGGTGTTTTTTCAAGATGTTACAAAGACATATATCAATCTTAGATCGTGAAACCAATTCGTTTAAGGTACCTTCTATAACAAAAACTTATGCGCGACTTGTTAAGTACCCCTAGATTTGTATAAATGATAAAGACGAATCAAACACAAGGATTCTCGTTGAAATTCGTTAACATCTGATGGGTTAATTAATCAAATATTAAGCTGTATGTATATATCGATCAAACGCACCATTTAAACACGATGTTTGGATGGTTGGATGATTCAGGTTTGTAGGCGCTATGTACACGAACCCATTGATACCAAATTTGTGTTGCTTCATCGTGATTTGAAGGTTAATTGAAAATCTGGTGTCTGTTGACTGCTATTGTTCATATCGATTTTGACTTTGATAACTGGAGCTAAAGATTGGATAATATATGATATCCATTCTTTATGATAAACGAATGGCTGATCAATCGTTAAGCAGTCATAGCGAATAAGATACAATCGTATTCTGTTGTAACGAATGAGCCTCCAATTCGTCCTATAGATGTCACGAATGAACTTATTCATTCGTTACCCATTCATTCTTCACGTTGAGATAGCGAATCAAGCCATTCGTTATAAGACACACTTGTGTGTTCCTATGACGAACGAAACTTCCATTAGTCTCAAAGAAAGCACGAATAGCCTTAGTCATTCGTTATGCACTCATTCTTCTCGTGAAGACTCATATCAAGCCACTCGTTATAATGAACGGAGTCATTCGTCATAACGAATGGGATAGCGAATGGTTCTTATCCATCTCAACCTCAGCCAGGGGCTCTGCCGCTTGGACCAATATAGGGGCTGCCTCCCTAGACCCCGCTGCCAGGGGCGATGCCCCCGGAACCCCGTAGCTAGGGGTTACCATAACTTAAAAGTATGGTATAGTTAGAAGTAGTTAATTGATACGTGTAATTGTTATACAATTAGCCACGCCCTAGTTAAAGAGAGGAGTTACTATTAACTAGGAAATGAACCAAGCTCAGGTGAGTTTCTATCCCCATTTCCTTGTTATGTTTTCTGAGCTATGTGAATACTTGATGTGATTAGTTAATACACTTACCTTAAGTGGTAAGTGTATGATATGTGATTGTTGTATGAATGATATATGAAAGTTATAAAAAGGATTGTATGCGTGAAAGTACATAAATATAAATATAAATAAGATTTGTATGGTTTTATGGTGGTATGTTAATGGGTTGCAGAAACTAATAATATCTGCGAAGGTTATTGGGTTGCAGACCCTAATAATATCTGCAAACCGGGTTGCATACCCTAATATTATATGCGAAGGTTAAAGGGTTGTAGAATCTCATAAATCTGCGAAGGTTACAGGGTTGCAGACCCTAAGAAAATCTGCGAGGGTTATAGGGCGAAATGCTCTTTAAAATGAATAGATAGTCATGTATGTAATGTACAGACTAAAAGAATGAAAGTACGAAAGAAATATAGAAAGTACGTATGCATATATGAAAGAAAGGTAGACATGTTAAGTATATAGTATGTATATTCGGATACACATATATTTGAGTATGTGAATGTATTGTATGTTTCATGTTTAACTAGAACTCACTCAGCGTAGCTAACTTTTAGTATGTACGTAGGTGAATAGGCTAAGGAAGCTCTCTTGAATGAAGACACATGCCATTGGACTAATGATATTGGCATCTTGAGAAGAATGTTATAATGTTTTAAAATGACTTTTAAATTATGTTTGAAGAAAGAAGTTGTTTATTTTGGAAGGATTTGAATGATTATGTAACATAAGTTTGAAGTTTTATATTCCGTAAAATTTTTTTAATTAACTATGATATTTAGAACTGTGTTTATGAGTAAATCCAACCCCAAAGTAGGGCACCGGGACCGGAGCTTACAAAAATAATAAATTAATAATGATAATAAAATATAACAAAATGGTAAAGGAAAAACAAAAAAGTTTAAATCGTATTAACACAAAACTTGAGAGAGGAGACACATTAGTAAATGCCCCACCCATGCGTTAGTAAATATACGTGTAGTAAATGGTAAATATATGTTGATTCAGACAATTAGAAAGAAAGAAACATAGACCATGTGTAGTCATAATGCCCCACCCTTGTGCATTATTTTAGACCACCCGTAGTGGTGGCGTGATGATGGCGTTATGGGCCTAAATGTGACATTCGTCAATTTCGCGTCATCTTGTATTTGCTTTTATTATGAAAACCGACCTGTTTTGTATCCCGAAGCTTTCAATAATATAAAAATGATAAATATTATGTTACATATTTGTTTTATGGTTGTCGGATCTCAAAACCCTCCTTTACAACCCTTAAATGCCCCTAAAACGCTCAAAATGAACTCCAGGGACTAAAACTGCCAAAGTTAAAAATCATATTTTTCCCTCTGCAACTTTAGCGCCACGCTAAGGAGCCCTGCAACAACTAGTTCGCTTTTGGCTTGTTTTAACACAAGTTTTACCCTTTAAACCAATGAGAAAGCTTGGAAATCTCTAAAGCAACCTTATGGATGACCTAACACCTTATCCTTCATAAAACCAAGCCACACCACTTATTTGAACCTACTCTTTCAAATCAAACTCTCTCAAACAAAGTTCTAAGCATCAACCTTCAAGTTCTTTCTTGTTTGACTTCTAAGAGTTAAACAAGAACCCTTCTTTGTTTCTAACTAATTCCATATAATTAAATATTGTTATTACAACATATATATAATATATACCCCGTGTTTCCTTCGGCTTTCACTTCTCCGGTCATGGTCGGTTGAGGTGAAATGCTTATAAGGCAAGGCTACAAGGAGGATTATTGCAATCCTTGTTAAACACTTTAATTTATGCCATACTTTTGTTTAAGCTTGTTAATATTGTTTAGTTCTTAATTATTTTAGTTCCCAAATCTTTTTAATAGTTCAATGGTATTTGGGTATGTGGTACCATCTTTGGTTTCATCCCGAGTCAAGAACCGAACCAAAACCGAACTTTTGTTTAAATACTTTATTTTAACATGTTGTATGTCAGACTTGAGTATTATCATTTTTAAGTTTATTCTAACGAGTTCCATGGTATTGGGTATGTGGCAACCATCCTCAGTCTTATTCCGAGTCAAGGACCGAACCAAAACCGAACTCTCGTTTATATGCTTTATATATTTAAAATGATTCAATAACGTGTTACATGTAAGATTTGTGAATTATAATTTCTAAAGTTACTTGATTAGTTCCATGGTATTAGATATGTGGCAACCATCCTCGGTTTCATTCCGAGTGAAGGACCGAACCAAAACCGAACTCTCGTTTAAATGCTTTATATATTTAAAATGATTCAATAGTGTGTTACATGTAAGGTTTGTGTATTATAATTTCTAAAGTTACTTGATGAGTTCCATGGTATTGGGTATGTGGCAACCTTCCACGGTTTCATTCCTAGTCAAGGACCGAACCGAATCTGAACTCTCATTTAACTCGTTATTTAATTGTTTTAAAACAAGTTTTATGAAAGATTTAAGTGTTTAAGTTCTTTTATTTACACTTTTGTATTTGTTACTTTAGTATGGATTTGTTGGACCCAAACTTGGTTATATATCAAGTCTTGGCCCAACTAAACCAAACAAACCGAACCACACCAGGTTCACTCGCTTGAAACACACTAGTTGTGTTTCGGGACACCGAACCTCATATTTTCTTTGAGATATTTTACAAAGTAATTATAAATGTTTTCTTAAAGTACTTCGTATATCGAATCTAACTTGATCTTATAACAAGCTTGGACCGATAAAACCGAACACTAGCTTAACGATGATGTTTAAAGTTTCTCCTTTAATAGAACGTCTAATATTAGTTTAGTCTTTGTTTTAAATAATTTATCTCATAATATTTATCCCTTTGGAATTTCGGGTTCAGACTTGACAATTTATCAATACCCGAACCGACTAACCGAACACTCGTTAAAATCCCGTTTTGGTATATCTAACAAGGGGTCCTGCACTATTGCATTAAACCAGTCCCCATATATTTACTTAACAAGGGTTAAGTAAAACTAATGAGTAGAATACCGAGACCCGATTTCGAGCAAACTTACTTTTCAAAAACCGTTACTTCAAGTTCTTAAATATTTATGTTTAAAACCTCAAACTTTGATTAATTATCTAACTTGTCATTTTATTTTACTTTATAGTCTTTCAAGACCATCTTCGAAACTGAATCCCCTTTTAACCTATACCTCAATCGTTAAACTTATTATCCCGGTTTATCACAAATGACCTTTCAAGTTATTTATTTCATGTGAGTACTTTTTTATCCCCCGTTTTCCATCTTACGTTTTGGGGATGGCATTGCATACTTATTAAATTCAAATGATTTGTACTTGTGTCTCAATCCACAAACTCTTTAGTATATGTTACTTAAATAAATGCTCGATTTGGTGTTATATGCTTTACATGATTACATGCTATGTGTTTATTGCTTTAGGCGGGTTGGCCTATATGAAACTATTAAGTATGATCATACGCTCCCCTAACTACTTTAGCTTAATTGCTAGTAGCATAGGGCAACTATTATCCGAGTATATTTGGTTGTTACCATATAGTAAGGTGTCTCAAACTATTTACTATTTGCATATCTAAATTGTTGATATTATTTATTGTTCCTTCTACGAGTTGTGGATTTCATCTATTATATACTTATTATTCAAAACTATGAAAATTTCTCACCAACATTCGTGTTGACAGAGTTTATTTTATGCAATGTTACAGGTTTGATAATTGCTTGAACGAAGAATTGAGGAATGGCTTGTTTTGAGACCACTAAGTAATTAGTCGAATAAACAATATATATTTGTTTTGTACGAATAAGATGTGTTGTTTATTGATTTATAACATTAATGAGTTGATTAAATATTGTCACTAAATAGTGTCATAGTGTTCTTGAGAAATCCATTGCACCCCGACATGTTCTGCCGCCTTTGGTCGGGGTGTGACAGATTGGTATCGGAGCCATAACTATAGGATAGGTGGTTAGACGTAATGACCTAGTATAGTTTATGCTTTAGGGTCCTTATACGTGTTTCCTATACATGTTTACACTACCCGATTGTTCATTACACATACTTATTTATATACTTATTTATTTAATCAAAATCGTAAATATACGTATACACACACTCTCATAATAATCTAACGTATCCTTACCTTACCACAAAAAAAACATTAGTTTTTATTGTGTTTTATGGATCACGAGCTTAACTAGGATCCCGTTGCTTCCAATCTTCTTAAAGATTGTCTCATATGAGATGACCACTTTAAGTTGCCGAATGCAAGTGTTCCGGTTGCCTCCTTATATTTTGATGTTATGACATAAAAGCCACGATGATACGTGGACTAGTGTTATTAACATAACGTTGTATCTCAAATTTTATTGGTTGTTATTAACGTGATTGGAGTCGCAACATGAAAGACGCGGTGATACGTGCGCATGTTCGAATGCACATTTTATCTCCTTTTTATTTAAGATTTATCATCGGGACGTCAAGTCAGGGTGGTTCATGTATGATTTTTCCACCTTTAAATCTTAAGACATTATTTACAAATTTCAAGGATTTAAACAATTTTCCCTTTTATTTTGTCATATTAATTCTCGTCACGAGTTCTCATTTATAAATTGTATTTCCTTTTCATTGTGAATAAATCTTTTATATCTTGATTTCACATAGTAAAATTTCTACACAAATTTTTTCATTTTAATTTCACACCAGGATTTATATTACAAAATTTAGTTAATTGTGATCTCTTCAAAGTTAAAAGTATTTTGAACTATTCATAATGATTTTTAATACGTCATCTTTATTCATTAAGACTATTTATAAACAAAATTTTTATCACATAAATTTCGTCTTATTAAAAAGGTTTTACGATAAATTTTACCTTGATTTTCAAGTAAATTCTCATTATATAAAATTTAAATTGTCTTTAAAGTCCTCATACATGATTTCATAAAAAAATTATTTTGTTATAACAATCCCGTTTATTTGAACTATCATTTCACAATATTGATTATTTAAATTTTCTTACGACATTTTAATTACACTATATTATATAATACATATGGTAGAATTTTTCATTTCCCAAATTTATGCTCATAACAACTTTCATTATGAAATTTTGGTTCATTATAACTTATAAAAATTTGCATTATACGATTCAAGTTGTTTTAATTTTTTTATGATAGTTTTGCCTTGATTTTTCAAGATATGAAATTTATAGCTTGTAATTGCCTTGAAATCCTCATGCAAAATCTCATAGAAATTCTATTTTTTAAAGACAATAATCGTCCATTTCGATTTCTCGATTCACAATGCCGGATCATTTTAAATAACGAACATGGTTAAAAAAAATTCATTACGCAAATTTTTATTCTCAAAACAAATTTCATTATTCATATTGATACCTCATAACAAATTTCAACATTCAATTCACTTATTTTAATTTCCTCATAAGCAAAGTTTTATTTTGATCTTTATAAAAATTTATTTAGCTTCCTCATGACAATCGGCTCTTATTTTTACAATAAACTTCAAAATACAAACCTTATTATCTTAGTATCACATGATATTTTCCACTAATTAAATTTAAGCATTTCAAGAATGATTTACACTATGCGGGTTGGTTTATTTCAAATTTTCTCATACTTTATTTTACAACTTAAGCCGACCCGACGTATCGAAACCACTCTCGTTTAGCGGAAAATTTTTAGCAAAGAAATTGTTGCGATTCACAAACTTAAATCTCAAATTAAAAAAAAACGTTACGTTTCGAATATTTTTTAAAACCCCTTTAATAAATTTTTCTAATTATTATACCAACCTTTTCACATTCGTGAATTTGCTAAAACGCGAACAATCCGTGGTGGTTCACGAAAGTTCCGTTTTCGTGCAAAATTTGAACTTGTGATAAATTATATATTTTCCATTTAAAACTTATTATTGGTCAAAATTTCTTTAAACGCAACCACAAGTTTCTAAAAACCCGCACTCAATCTCAAACTATCACCTCAAAAACCTCATCATTCCACTTCAAAGTTTTCCCACACAATCAAATCTTTCCCCAAAAGAAACGAAAACTAACATACCAAAATTATGCCCTCACCAACTCAAATACCATGCAAATCCAAGATGTACAAAACCAACCCAACAAAAAGGCCTTAAATACCGACGATTCTACCCTAGGAAAAGCTATCAAACTCACTATCCTAATACTTCAAAGACACCGACAAACATATCAACTAATACCTTTAACACATACAAACCAAAATTTATAAACCTATGGCTCAATCTTTCGACACATGGTATGTCAAATCACCAACCATGTCGTCACACCACTACCATCCAACCTTAGAGTTCGATATCAAATAATAACCCAAACACTCCCTACAAAATACATGCATAAACCGAATATCAACCCAAACTAGTCAAGGTCGACTTATCCAACCCATCAACTTAACCTGAACTCAAATAAGTAAACCTCATCCCAATAGCCCAACCACTACTCACACAAGTCATCTAAGCCTAACCCACTCAAACGACCTAAACTCATCAAACCCCATCAATCCAACTCAAGAAAACCCAATTACGCAAGACACCCGAAACACACTTACTCTTCACCAAATTTCCAAACCATTGACCATTCGAAGCCAAAAACCTCCCCATACACACGCAAGCTTCATTTTCCCCTTAAATTTTATTTTCAAATATACATACAACTAGTGTATTTATAACGATCTCATGTGCTCAAATATTCATTTTGTTAATTATAAATTCTTTCAGGAATAACGATTTACATATTATGCTCATATGTTATAAATCATCTTTGTAGAATATAATATTGTCATAACAACTAAATTCTATTATTGGGATTTGTTTTCAAAGATTATTAAACAATTATATACGTGTTTTCAAGGTTATAAATATTGTCACGTAAGGTGATAATCCCATAATAAATTTATAAATACGAGGTTTCATTTTGAATGTTGAATTCGAGATTTATTCGATAACAAATTACAGCTTTCATTAATTAGCATAAACTCAATGATCATGGCTTTACAAATCCTTTTTGGGACACATTCAAAAATGCTTCATACACTAGATATTGTAGCATGAATTTTGTTCGATAACGATTGACGTGAATTAATATTTCTTATTATCGCAAGCATCATTTATTTCATGATTTATTATCATCACAATAGCTTTACGTATACAAATTTTCTCTAACAATTTAACTTACAAGATTTTCATTTGATAGCAATTCAGATGTTTCTCTAACTACGCGTTACCGCGATGCTTTGTTACTATATACATTTTCTTGGAAATGATAGAACGACTTTACTTGAGACTTCATTTTTGATTTTACTTTTATAATTTCAAAAGAGTATATGATATGCGATTTACATATTTCGTCATTACTCCGAGTCTCACTATTATTACGATTTTCTTTTCAATTGATGAGATGTTTCGATGGAAATTTTATGCATATGAGATTTCATTTTGTGTTTTGATTATTCATGACCGGATCCACTTTATTCAATAACAATTTGTGTACTACTTTAAAACCTTATTTTCGCTAAAAATTTCGTTTACATTTTAAAAGATATTTTCATGACTATGTTGTTCATGTTTGAGTATTATGCTTTTCAAGCAAAACCCAATTCTATGCACTTTTTGACATAATTTCATTTACTCAATCAACGGCCTATGTGTGGCTGTCTGCAAGTTTTGACGCTATTGGAAACCGTTACTATAATCATGATTATCTGAATGGTTTCACAATAGAAGCCGTTCACATTTTATTACATTCTTCAATGATTTTGCCAAGTTAACCAAAAAAAATTTTACTATGATTTTGTGTTTGATACATGCTTACGTCACCCCATAGAACCCACATCATCCTCATGTTATTCCATTTCACGCAATCGTACTCACAAATGTTTATTTTAACCTCAATTTTGTATTCATCAGATTTTTTTTTTCATTTTCACATGTTTTGTTTCATCATGCCTCATTTAGTCCCTCAATGTTAGACCTTCATATTCCTTTTGATAACTTCCGACTTCGATTCACCTTACTATTGCTTACACGATCATCTATAGTTAATTAATCGAATAATTAAGATTTGCAAAATCCTCCTTAATAAAAACGTTTTTGAAAACCACACAACTTACTGAACCATGGGGAACGAACGACGACTTAGATAATTATGGGTGCACACTTAATAATCGAAATCCTCGTATGGAAGCCATAGCTAGTGCAGTTGTGTGTAATAAATCATAACCAAGCATGATTTTGAATAACGATATGAATGTGATATAGTAAGGACATGGTGGATACGCGCGCTGGTACATCCTATATATAAGTGTCCTTATTATTTTCACATTTATGGCGTTTTCGGGTCATTTAAGGATTGATGTTATTGTTTTTACTCATAAACTTTTAGTACATTTTCCTCTTTTCAAACGACACCAATGGAAGTTTTCTTCTTTTTCGTTAAATTATTTTAATTTCGGGATGAAATTTCCAAAAAGTTGGGGATACTGTGACATTCGTCAATTTCGGGTCATCTTTTATTTTCTTTTATTATGAAAACCGACCCGTTTTTTATCCCAAACCTTTCAATAATATAAAAATGATGAATTTTATGTTACATATTGTTTTATGGTTGTCGGATCTCAAAAACATCTTTTACAACCCTTAAAATGCCCCTAAAACGATCAAAACGGACTTCATGGACTAAAATTGCCAAAGTTAAAAATCATATTTTTTCCCTCTGCGACCTTATCGCCGTGCTAAGGTCAAGGGCAGAGACCTTAGCACTGCGCTAAGGAGCCCGGCAACAACTAGTTCGCTTTTGGCTTGTTATAACACATGTTTGACCCTTTAAACCAATGAGAAAGCTTGGAAATCTCCAAAGCAACCTTATGGATAACCCTAACATCTTATCCTTCATAAAACCAAGCCACACTACTTATTTGAACCTACTCTTTCACATCTAACTCTCTCAAACAAAGTTCTATGCTTCAACCTTTAAGTTCTTTCTTGTTTTACTTCCAAAAGTCAAACAAGAACGATTCTTGGATTTTAATAATCCCTATTGAATTGTATTTACCGATAATAATCCCTATTCATTTTATCGCCACTGGCGGTCCCAAATTCAAACAAGTTGTCCCCCAATGGTCCCCCGTTAAAAAGGACTTAGCGACGTTATACTTTTTTCCGAATTTCAAGCTAACTTTTTAAGGCTATTAATCGGAATAACGATACGAGTCGAATGATGTAAAACTTAGCTCCAAACAATGATCCAAACGACTTGATTTTGGTTAATTGTAAGTTCAAACACCCGAATTGAAGCATTGTTTCGTCATTTTGAAGAACCGTTTTGAACTAAGTTTTACATCAATCGACTCGTATCCTCCTAACGATCAAAATCCCTAAAACATTGGTTGGAAAATCAGAAAAAAAACTATAACACTGTTAAGTCATATTTAACGGGGACCATTGGGGGCCAAATTTTTTGAATTTGGGACTGCAAGTGGTGATAAAATGAATAGGGATTATTATCGGCCAAAACCATCCAATAGGGATTATTAAAATCAATATTTCAATTAAATATTGTTATTAAAACGTATATATAATATACCCCTTGTTTCCTTCGGCTTTCACTTTTCCGGTCATGGTCGGTTGAGGTGAAATGCTTATAAGGACAAAAGGCTACATGGAGGATTTTTGCAATTCTTGTTAAACACTTTAATTTATGCCTTAGTTTTGATTAAGCTTGTTAATATTTTTTATTTCTTAATTATTTTATTTTCCAAATTATTTTAATAGTTCAATGGTATTTGGGTATGTGGTCACCATCTTCGGTTTCATCCCGAGTCAAGAACCGAACCAAAACCGAACTTTTGTTTAAATACTTTATTTTAACATGTTGTATGTAAGACTTGAGTATTATCATTTTTAAGTTTATTCTAACGAGTTCCATGGTATTGGGTATGTGGCAACCATCCTCGGTCTTCTTCCGAGTCAAGGACCGAACCAAGACTGAAATATCGTTTATATGCTTTATATATTTAAAATGATTCAATAATGTGTTACACGTAAGATTTATGTATTATAATTTCTAATGTTACTTGATAAGTTCCGTGGTATTGGATATGTGACAACCATCCCCGGTTTCATTCGGAGTCAAGGACCGAACCGAAATCGAACTCTCGTTTAACTCATTATTTAATTGTTTTAAAACAAGTTGTATGAAAGATTTAAGTGTTAAAGTTATTTTATTTAAACTTTTGTATTTGTTACTTTAGTATGGATTTGTTGGACCCAAACTTGGTCATATATAAAGTCTTAGACCAACTAAACCAAACAAACCGAACCAAACCGGGTTCACTCACTTGAAACACACTAGTTGTGTTTCGGGCCACCGAACCTCATATTTTATTTGATATCTTTTACAAACTAATTATAAATGTTTTCTTAAAGTACTTGGTATGTCGGATCCAACTTTATCTTATAACAAGCTTGGAACGATAAAACCAAACACTCGCTCAACGATGATATTTAGAGTGTCTCCATTAATAGAATGTCTAACATTAGTTGAGTCTTTGTTTTAAACAATTTATTTGATAATATTTATCCCTTTGGAATGCCGGGTTCAGACATGACTATTTATCAATACCCGAACCGACTAACCGAGCACTCGTTAAAATCCTGTTTTGGAATATCTAACAAGGGGTCCTGCACTATTGCATTAAACCAATCCCCACATATTTACTTAACAAAGGTTTCGAGCAAACTTACTTTTCAAAAACCATTACTTCAGATTCTTAAATAATTGTGTTTTAAACATTAAACTTTGATTAATTATTTAACTTGTCATTTTGTTTTACTTTATAGTCTTTCAAGATCATCTTCTAAACCGAAACCCCTTTTAACGTAGACCTCACTCGTTGAACTTGTTATCCCGGTTTATCACAAACAAACCTTCAAGTTATTTATTTCTTGTGAGTACTTTTTCATCCCCCATTTTCCATCGTATGTTTTGGGGGGTAACATTGCATACTAATTCAAAATCAAATGATTTGTACTTGTGTCTCAAATATTACTTAAATAAATGCTCAATTTGGTGTTATATGCTTTACATGATTACATGCTATGTGTTTATTGCTTTAGGCGGGTTGGCCTATATGAAACTATTAAGTGTGATCATACGCTCCCCTAACTACATTAGCTTAATTGCTAGTAGCATATGGCAACTATTATCCGAGTATATTTGGTTGTTACCATATAGTAAGGTGTCTCAAACTATTTACTATTTGCATATCTAAATTGTTGCTATTATTTATTGTTCCATATACGAGTTGTGGATTTCATCTATTATATACTTATGTTCAAAACTATGAAAATTTCATACCAACATTCGTGTTGACAATGTTTATTTTATGCAATGTTACAGGTGTGATAATTGATCGAACGAAGAATTGAGGAATGTAGCTTGTTTTGAGACCACTAAGTAATTAGTCGAAATAAACAATATATATTTGTTTACTTGTATTCAATTTGTTTTGTACGAACAAGATGTGTTGTTTATTGATTTATGAAATTAATGAGTTGATTAAATATTGTCACTTAATAGTATCATAGAGTTCTTGAGCAATCCATTGCACCCCGACATATTCCGCCTCCTTTGGTCGGGGTGTGACACTAAACGTCGGGGGTACACCCCCCTTGGATTTTTCATGTGTTAATTTTGGTTTAGAGTTTTGTGTATAACGCTAGAATGACACAATTTTCAAAAAATATAACCATTACCGTTTGATAAAAAAAATCCCTTTTTTAAATTTTAACACAAATCTCCTATAAAAACAAACTCAAACTTCAATTTTTATACACACTTCTACTAATTCTCTATAAAATATTCAAATATGTATTACAAAACACCAACCAATATGTTTCCCTACAAAAACCAAATGCTCGGTTTTGCCGCATACGCCCGACAAGGCAACGAAAACAATCTGGACCCAAATAATCCACAACCGAACCCAACAATCACTATGCCAACAATCCCTATCCCTCAAACCCCGTATGCGTTTGACTCATAAATAGTCTCATACATACAATATCTAAGTTGCGGAGCCCCTAATCCAAATATGGTGTCCAGTTTCCAAAACCCATCCACGAATATGATGGCCGGTTCCCAAACCGACGACGAGTACCAGAGACACAAATCAACCCGGATCCACAACCCGTCCCGGAGAATCGCGAAGGTTTGAGTCAACGTGGAGGCGGACGTGGGAGAAAACACGTAAACAAACTAGCCGGCAAACCTTAGACTAAAAAGACCACTATACCATGGAAACCCGACGAGTGTGAATTACTTTCTTGGGCGTGGTGCGCGGTGTCGGAAGATCCCGACTGCGGTAAGTTTTTAATATATATATATATATATTAAATTTCTTAGAACAAACATTAAACTTGTAATATTTTTATTTATTTTAGCGAACTTTCAAACATCGGGCGTATTTTGGAACAGAATTAAAGATTTGTTCCATGAACTTGGCGGGGACCCGTGTCGGGAAAAAGATTCGTTAATGTCGACATGGACCGATATGAACAAAAAATGCACGAATTACCATGCGGTTCACTCTCAGATGACACGAACGTGGCGTAGCGGTGTCTCGGACGCGGAAATCATGGAAAGGGCGTTGGTAGAATATCAACAGAAGTCGGGGAACTTCGTTTACTTTAACTGTTGGAAATCCCACCTGAGGTTTCACCCTATGTGGGCCTCCGTTTCGGACGCAAAAACCGAAAGTTTTAGGCCTAACAAAAGGTCTAAAACATCATCTTCGATTGATCCATAAACGCCAAGTTCCAATGCTCGAAACTTCAAATTAATCGATAATGAAGACGGAAATCCCTATGCGGATGTTTCCAAGATCCCTCGGCCGGGGGGTAGAAGAAGCAAGGGAAAGGGGCCGCGTCGTCATCAATGGGTTCGAATGCCGAAATGGAAAGTCATTTCAAAGAAATGAACATTCGACTCAAATAAATACAAGAACTTGGAGCTCAACGTCTTCAAGTAAATTTGGACGCCGTCGAAGTACTTAAAAGGAAGGAATTGGACATGAGATCGAGATTTTGACAAACGAGCTATCCGAACACCACCCGAGAGTCCAATCTCTAAAAGCAATTCAGCAAAATAAAATTTTTGAAAAATACAACATTTAGTCTTATGATTATATTGTATTTTTTTTAATTTAATGTACATTTTTATTGTAATGTAATTTTTATTTATGAGTTTGATCTATATTTTTTATTTCAATGCAGTTTTTTTAATTATATATTTAAATATGTAATGAATTATTTTAAAAAAAAAAAAACAAAAAAGTGTAAAAGTGGCTGGGCGTCACTTGGCGCTTAATGCCCAGAGGTGGGACATTGTGACTACACCCTCTTTTCGCAAAAAAACCATAACTCTAACTGAGCGTCACGTGACGCATAATGCCTATGTGTGGGACATTGTGACTACACATGGTCTAAGTTTTTTTTTTTTTGAATCAACATCTATAGTTGATAACTTGATACTTGAGTGACAACTAAAATTATTTAAAAGTAATTGTCTTTTTAAAAAACTTGAATTTTTAAATGGGTTTTAGGTTATAATAGGAGGGTAAAGTTAAAATACAAAGGGGTTCGAAATGAGAAGGATGAGAAGGAATATGATTATGACACCTGGAAATCTTCATATCAACCTGATTTTAAGAAGGAAGGGTATTTTTGGAAATTTTTTGATTTATTATCTAAACCCAGATCCTTGTCAATTTACACCATACCAATCGACAATCGACAATCAATAAAATCAATAAACAAATCTAAACTAATTCTACATCTTAATTGCTGAAAGAAAATCGAAGAATACGAACTCAGCTATGAAAGATGAAGGATTTAGTACGAATTCAAATACAAACTCTTCCATGAACGATGATGGATCTGGTATGATTTTTTCTCTTTTTATTTTGATTCAAGCGACTAATTCATTTTAGATCATGCGATTTTTAATTCAAAGTGCATTGAATTGATTTAATGTTTTGCTTCAATTTGATAAATCGATTTTTATTGTATTTATTTGATTTCGTTTACAAGCATGGCGCCTTTTTGCAACATCATTGTGTTTTATTAATAAAATAGTTTTTACTATTTGTGTTTTAATTTCTTCTAGCATTGTGTTATATTATATTGAAATTTGTGTATACTTAACAGAGTTTTATTGATTTAGATTTTGGAGTTTAAAATGAACTTGGTGAAGAACGTGTAACCCCTAGGTCTGGAAAAATATATTACAAACCGGTTGTGAGTCAATCACTTATACCTGCTATAGGTATGGTGTTTGATTCTGTTGAGCTTGCATATGGTTTTTATTTTAGCTATTCTCATGCTAGTGGTTTTAGTGTTAGGAAGAGTAGTTCATACACTAATCATGGCCTCCTGAAATTGAAGTATTATGTTTGTTCTAAGGAAGGGTTTAAAAGTGGAAGTGAGTATAGTACATTAGATGATGCAAACAATGGTAAAGGAAAGCGCATGAAACCATCAAAGAGAACCGGATGCGGTGCACATATTATGTTTAGGTTGAATGATAACAACAAGTAAGAGATTTATATTTTTGAAGAAGAACATAGTCACAGTTTCATGAATAAAGATGATATTCGGTTTTTAACACCTGCGAGAAGGGTAGATTATACAAAAGAAAGTGCTATTCAAGCGCTCTCTCAAGTAAATCTAGGGCCTGTTAGAGCGTTTAATATTTTGAAAAGTTTGTACGGTGGGTATGAGGAGCTAGGTGCAACCAAAAATGACTTTAAGAATTTTAAGATGCGTCAAAGTGAATACATTAGTGAATACGATGCGGATATGGGAATTAAACGTCTTGAGAAGAAAAAGAAGCATTGTCCGAATATTTCATTTGATTATACTATTAAAGAAAACGGGATTTTAGGTGGTTTTTTCTGGGCTGATGAGGATTCAAAGAAAAGTTACTTGGTTTTTGGTGATGTTGTAGGGTTTGATGCGACCTATCGATCAAACAAGAAAGACTCAAAACTTTTGTAACAGTCCAAAATTTCCTAGAATAGTATTAATTTATTGATTTCGTTGGAGGAATTAATTTGAGTTAGTA
Source organism: Bidens hawaiensis (assembly GCF_021521415.1). Classification (NCBI taxonomy): domain Eukaryota; kingdom Viridiplantae; phylum Streptophyta; class Magnoliopsida; order Asterales; family Asteraceae; genus Bidens; species Bidens hawaiensis. The sequence continues at coordinate 928,192 of NW_027491210.1, forward strand.
GAGATAGTAATAAAATAATATGATAAAAGAGATGTTGGGATTTAATTAAATATGGACTAAAAAGGAAAGATGGGCCTAAGGTCCATGGGCTTACGGAGTATAAATACCCCTTAAACCCTAATCCTTTGCATTTCCATCCATTCTACACCATAGCCTACACCATAAAGAACACACAGTTAAGCCAAACACTCTCTACTATATTCAACGATCCGAGATCACCCGAAGGTAAGAAATCATTTATCTCAGCTGACCCAACCTATTAGAACCCGACACCGCAACCCCGTGATGGCGTATGAGCCGTTTGGATCTACATCTAGCTTTATTCGGGTGTTTAATCAACCAAAAACGAACTTAAGGACCACCTTAGCTCAGATCTGGACATCCCAAAGCTACCTAGGTCATAAACGATCAAACCCCGACCAACTGCGGTGGTTAACGGCGGCTGACGGCACCGAACTTGAAGAAAAATCTCAAAAACGCGCATTAAGAAGCTAAGCAGAACTTATACGCCATATAAGTTAATTCAGCGTATAAGTTGCCTGGCCGTATAAGTAGGAAGCAACGTGTATGTATGCAGCAGCGCGTAAGTTTTAAACATCGTGTATGTATAAGTAACGTATATGTATACGTGTACCGTGTATGTATTATACGCTAAGAACTTACACGCTAGCTAACTTATACGCCGGATTGACTTATGCGCCAAGACAACTTACACGTGGAAGAAGGACTTATAGGCTTGACATCTTATACGCCCATAATAACTTATGCCCTTAAAACAATATATATGTAAGGCCCCGTTACCGGTAGCCCTACTTTCCTGTTGGATTTACTCATAAACGCAGTTCTAAATATCAGAGTTAATTAAAACATTCGCGGAATATAAAAGCTTTCATAAAACATTTCATAACAAAACACATCTTGTCTTAAAACGTCATCTTGTCTTTCAAAATAAACAAAACATTAAACTTAAACGTCTTGAGTGTTCCGATGCCAGCCTCTTATTCAATGCCACGTGTCTCCTCAAGCGAGCTGCCTCATCCTACTAACCTGCGTGCATACTAACAGTCAGCTACGCTGAGTGAGTTCTAGTTAATCATACATTATACAATACACATAAACTTATATTCTTTCATTCATACTTTCATACTTTCATACTTTCTTTTGTATTAACTTACTTTCATATCTTACCTTATAAAGAGCATTACGCCCTACATTCCTCGAGTATTATTAGGGCTCGGTACCCTCCTTCCTCGAGTATTATTAGGGCTCGGTTCCCTCCTTCCTCGAGTATTATTAGGGCTCGGTACCCTCTTTCCTCGAGTATTATTAGGGCTCGGTACCCTCTTTCCTCGAATATTAGTAGGGTTCGGTTCCCTAGTTCTCGAATATTAGTAGTGTTCGATTCCCTCTTCGTTACCATACAACCATACATCATACCTCGAGCATTATTAGGGCTCGGTACCCTTTTCGTAACCATACAACCATATAGCCATCATTTCCTTCTTTTATTAACTTTATCACGTTCATACATATAAGCATACATATCATACTTACCTCATACATAGCGTTACAACCCGACAGTACGTGCAATATTCGAAGATCATTCACGTACCATCAAGCAATCATTCATACATTTCACATTATTCACATAAAACATACACTTATCTCTTAGGATAAGCGTATGAACAAACATATTGAGTATGCACACAGCCCCGAAAACATAACACATAAATGGGGCTAGAAACTCACCAGAATCCTGTTACACTCTCCGTTAATCGTTATTCCCTTCTTGAGCTGTGCACGGCTAACTGTATAATATTTACATGTATCAATTAACTACTACTACTCATGTTGTATATCTATCTTTATATAACCCACAACGAACGGGGGTCCGGGGGCAGCGCCCCTGGCAGCGGGGTCTAGGGGCGGCAGCCCCTAGCAGGGTCCAAGGGGCAGAGCCCCTGGCATTTTGAATCATTGAATAATATGTAACTTAAAAGTTCAAGGGATAAATTGTAATTAATTCATTCTTTTTCTAAGTCCAGGGACTGTTCTGTTATTTTATTAAACTTTCTAGTTCGTTATTCAGTCTTTAACGAATTGACTTATCTTAGCGAACTGGTCATTTATAACGAACTGAACCCTCTAACGAACTGGACCTCTGACGAATCCGTCCTTGTACGAACCAGTCCACATAGCGAATCAGTTCAAGTAACGAATTGGACCTTCTAATTCGTTATCTCCTTTAACGAATGGCTATATCAAAATGGGGGGGGGGGGTTAATTCGTTACCTTTTCCTTAATGAATCAGGACACGAACTAAGGCTTGTTCGTTATCTTTCCTCAGCGAATCTAATTAACGAATCAGGACACGAACTAAGGCTAGTTCGTTATTTTTCCTCAGCGAATCTACTTAACGAATCACCCTTAATTCGCTAAATTCCCGTTAGCGAACTAGGGTTACGTCAGGGAATGTCAGAACATTCCCTGGCATACCCTTAACCTCGTATTACTTTTCCGGCGCCGCCTTTCCGGCGCCGTCATTGCTGGAAAGCCACCGGAAAAACGCGAACTCACCGGAAAAACGATTCTTAACTCGTTTTTTCACCGTTTTTCGCCCCGTTCGATCCAGATCTGAGCTAGGGTGATCCCTAAGCTCATCAGAGGTTCGGTTTATACCCGATTCCACCCAGATCTCGTGATTTAAACGGTTTAACGGTGTCGGCTCGTTGTTTCGCAACTTTGTCTAACGGGTTAAGCTCATACAGTATTAAACTATCGTTACCTCGGATCGGTGCTCGGTTTCCTTCTTGATTTCGGATAGAGATAAGGAAGAACTAGAGAGAAATCTTAAGTGTGTGTTTTGGGTGGTGTATGGAATATGTGTGAATGAGGATTAAATGGATATTAAGGGTTTATATATATATGGATCATGGGCTTAAGCCCATGGTCTTTCCTTCTTTCTTTCCTAACCCAAGTCCATAAACCATATTCATTTACCCAGCACTGGCCCAACTCGTATTCTATTTATCTAAACCGATAACGACTCACTATGAAATAACGAAATTTATTTTTATTATAATAACTAAAAGTAGGATGTTACAAGTCTTTCCTCCTTAAAGAGGTTTCGTCCTCGAAACCTAACTATTACATAAACAAATTTGGGTAAAACTTGCGCATCTCATCCTCCGCTTCCCAAGTAGCATCTGAACCCTTACGATGCTTCCATATCACCTTCACTAAAGGTATAACCTTGTGACGAAGCTGCTTCTCCTTGCGGTCAACTATCTCGATCGGTTGCTCAATGTAGTTCAACTGTTCATCAACCTCAATGTCCATTAATGGCACGTGGGACGTGTCATCAGCTAGACATTTTCTCTGATGAGAAACATGGAAGGTTGAATGAATTCCTTTTAACTCTTCTGGCAAGTCTAGTCTATAAGCCACTTCACCCACACGATCTACAATCTTAAACGGTCCAATGTACCTTGGACTCAACTTCCCTCTTATCCTAAAACGGATAGTCCCTTTCCAAGGTGAGACCTTAAGCATCACATTGTCGCCAACGTTAAACTCAATTGGTCGTCGCCGCTTATCCGCATACGACTTCTGTCTGTCTTGAGCGGCTTTCATCCTTGCTTTGATCTGATCGAACCTTGAAGACGTTTCTTGAACCACTTCTAGGCTTCCCATTTCTTTCTGACCAATCTCACCCCAACACACCGGGGTTCTACATCGTCTACCGTAAAGCATCTCAAACGGTGGCATACCAATACTTGAATGGTAACTGTTGTTATAGGAGAACTCTGCCAGGTGCAGATGATCATCCCAATTCCCAACAAAATCTAAAACACAAGCACGCAGCATATCCTCAAGGGTTCGGATCGTTCTTTCAGACTGTCCATCGGTTTGAGGATGATACGCCGTACTGATGTTCAACCTCGTCCCCATAGCTTCGTGGAATTTCTTCCAGAACCTCGAAGTAAACTGTGTATCTCTATCAGACACGATCGATAACGTTTCTGGTTACAACTTCTTTAATGAACAAGCTTGCTAACGTTTCTGACGGGATGGCCTCTCGTATAGGCAGAAAGTGAGCACTCTTGGTCAAACGGTCCACTATCACCCAGATGGTATCATGATGCTTAGCTGTACGAGGTAGCTTAGTTATGAAATCCATGTTGATGTGTTCCCATTTCCACTCAGGTATCTCTAGCGGTTGCATCTTCCCATAAGGCTTTTGATGTTCGGCTTTGACTTGTAAGCAAGTTAAGCACTTACTAACATAATCCACTACATCATTCTTCATTCCAGGCCACCAGTTGTCTCTTTTCAAATCTTGATACATCTTTGTAGCTCCAGGATGGATTGAGTACCTTGACTTATGAGCTTCATCTAAGATTCGACTTCTAAGATCACCATGGCGTGGGATCCACATACGGTCGAACCTAGTCTTAACTCCATGAGTGTTTTCCATCAACACATCTTGCTGGCCATAAATCCTTTCTTTTTTTACTAACACTTCATCTACTAACACCTCTGACTACACCTTGACGATTTCTTCAAAAAGACTTGGGTTCATGATCAACTTGTATGACTTCACTGTTGCAAGGACTTCCTCATTCTTACGACTTAACGCGTCAGCGACTACATTAGCTTTACCGGGATAGTACTTAATGTCGCAGTCATAATCCTTAATCAACTCCAACCATCTTCTCTGCCTCATGTTCAATTCTTTCTGCTCGAAGAAGTACTTTAAACTCTTATGATCTGTATAGATAGTACACTTAGTACCATATAGATAATGTCTCCATATCTTGAGAGCGTGCACTACAGCTGCTAGTTCTAGATCATGCGTCAGATAAGTACTCTCGTGGAATTTCAACTGTCTGGACGCATATGCTATAACCTTCCCACGTTGCATCAAAACGCAACCCAGCCCTTGATGTGAGGCATCAGCACAAACAACTAAATCCTCGTCACCATCGGGTAGAGCAAGGATTGGAGCTTGCGTGAGTCTCTTCTTTAATTCCTCAAAGGCTTCTTCTTGAAACTTTCCCCAACTGAATACTATCGATTTTCGGGTTATACCGGTCAGTGGTGCGGCTATCCTAGAGAAACCTTCGATGAATCTCCTATAGTAGCCAGCTAGACCTAGGAAGCTTCGTATATCAGTCGGATTCTGTGGAGTCTTCCAATTCGTTATCGCTTCAATCTTAGCTGGGTCCACGGTAACCCTTCCGGATTAATCACGTGACCTAGAAATTGCACTTCTCTTAACCAGAATGCGCACTTCGAGAACTTAGCATACAACTTCTCTTTCTTCAGAGTCTCCAATACCTCTTTCAGATGCTCAGCATGGTCAGACTCGCTCTTTGAATAAATCAATATATCATCAATGAAGACGATAACCGACTTATCCAACATTGGCCGACAAACCCTATTCATCATGTCCATAAATGCTGCGGGAGCATTCGTTAGACCGAATGACATTACGAGGAACTTGTAGTGTCCATACCGCGTTCGGAACGCTGTTTTAGGGATGTCTGCCTCTTTCACCTTAAGTTGATGATAGCCTGATCTAAGATCTATCCGTGAGAACCAACTTGAACCTTGCAGTTGGTCAAACAGATCATCAATCCTTGGCAAAGGATATCTATTCTTCACCGTAAGCTTATTCAACTCACGATAGTCTATGCACATTCTCATACTTCCATCCTTTTTCTTCACGAACAACACTGGTGCGCCCCACGGGGAAACACTTGGTCTTATGAAACCTTTGTCGAGGAGTTCTTGCAGTTGGGACATCAATTCTTTCATTTCGGACGGTGCTAGACGGTAAGGTGCTTTCGCGACAGGTTGGGCTCCTGGTACTAAATCTATCTGAAATTCTATCTCTCGCTCTGGTGGCAACCCCGGAAGATACTCAGGGAACACTTCTGGGTAGTCACACACAATAGGAACATCTTTCATTTCGTTCTGTAATTAATTCATTCTTTTTCTAAGTCCAGGGACTGTTCTGTCATTTTATTAAACTTTCTAGTTCGTTATTCAGTCTTTAACGAATTGACTTATCTTAGCGAACTGGTCATTTGTAACAAACTGAACCCTCTAACGAACTGGACCTTTGACGAATCCGTCCTTGTACGAACCAGTCCACATAGCGAATCAGTTCAAGTAACGAATTGGACCTTCTAATTCGTTATCTCCTTTAACGAATGGCTATAACGAAATGGGGGGGGGGGGGGTTAATTCGTTACCTTTTCCTTAACGAATCAGGACACAAACTAAGGCTAGTTCGTTATCTTTCCTCAGTGAATCTACTTAACAAATCAGGATACGAACTAAGGCTAGTTCGTTATCTTTCCTCAGCGAATCTACTTAACGAATCACCCTTAATTCGCTAAATTCCCGTTAGCGAACTAGGGTTAGGTCAGGGAATGTCAGAACATTCCCTGACATATCCTTAACCTCGTATTACTTTTCCGGCGCCGTCATTGCCGGAAAGCAGCCGGAAAAACGCGAACTCACCGGAAAAACGATTCTTAACTCGTTTTTAACCGTTTTTCGCCCCGTTCGATCCAGATCTGAGCTTGGGTGATCCCTAAGCTCATCATAGGTTCGGTTTATACCCGATTCCACCCGGATCTCGTGATTTAAACGGTTTAACGGTGTCGGCTCGTTGTTTCGCAACTTTGTCTAACGGGTTAAGCTCATACAGTATTAAACTATCGTTACCTCGGATCGGTGCTCGGTTTCCTTCTTGATTTCGGATAGAGATAAGGAAGAACTAGAGAGAAATCTTAAGTGTGTGTTTTGGGTGGTGTATGGAATATGTGTGAATGAGGATTAAATGGATATTAAGGGTTTATATATATATGGATCATGGGCTTAAGCCCATGGTCTTTCCTTCTTTCTTTCCTAACCCAAGTCCATAACCCATATTCATTTACCCAGCACTGGCCCAACTCGTATTCTATTTATCTAAACCGATAAAGACCCACTATGAAATAACGAAATTTATTTTTATTATAATAACTAAAAGTAGGATGTTACAATATACGCCCGAATGAGGCATAAACGCTTAAAATGATTTCATAATATAAACGAAAGATAGACAACATATACATACGTAAACGATAGACATGGACGTATACGGTATATGAGCTAAACATAAGTAAATAATTAATAATGAAAGGTAACGTGGAAATCCCCGTTACCGATGCCTTACTTTGAACGTTGAATTTACTTATAAACATAATTCTAAATATCAGAGTTAATTAAAAACTTCGCGGAAGATAAAACTTTCATAATTATTACATAATAATTCATAACATGACTCAAAACATTCTTGTCTTTCAAATTGAACATCAAATAATGAAAATTAACTTGAGTCTTCAGATGTCAGCTTCTTTATTCAACTGCCATGTGCCCCACTCAAGCTAGCTGCTTCATCCAACTCACTTGCGTGCATACCAATAGTCAGCTACGCTGAGTGAGTTCTAGTTAATCATACATCATACAATACGTATACATACCTTTAATCATGAATCCGAAGATACATAATAATTACTTTACTAATTACTTTCATTACATAATTTCATACATACGTTCATAATTTAATACTTTCATACTATGTAACTATTGTCCATTCTATATCAGATATTATTAGGGTCTGATCCCTCTTTCCTTTACCTATCTCAGATATTATTAGGGTCTGATCCCTCTTTCCTTTATCTATCTCAGATATTATTAGGGTCTGATCCCTCTTTCCTTTGTCTATCTCAGATATTATTAGTGTCTGATCCCTTTCTTGTCTATCTCAGATATTATTAGGGTCTGATCCCTATTTACTTCTCTATCTCAGATATTATTAGGGTCTGACCCCTTTCTTCTCCATCTCAGATATTGTTAGGGCCTAATCCCTTACTTCTTTATCTTCGCGCATACTGTCTTTACATACCCATAACGTACATATACTTTCTTTAATCTTTCTTACATATTCATATGTTGTACATATATATATATATATATATATATATATATATATATATATATATATATATATATATAATACACATTCATCTTTCATATACATACCTCCCTTGTCAATACGTTCAATATCCGGAGATCGTTCACGTACTGACAAGCTTTCATTTGTAATTAAGATATATATAAATAACGTACAAATCATACATGGCATACACTTACCATTTAAGGTAAGTGTATTAACTATCACATCGAGTATGCACACAGCCCCCGAAAACATAATAAGGAAATGGGGCTAGAAACTCATCTGAACTTAGTTACGTTCATCGTTAATGGTAATCCCTTTCTTTAGTTATGCACGTCTAACTGCATAACAATTACGCGTATTAATTACTATCACTATCCATATCGTATTTCTAATTTAATTATAACCCTCAAAGAACGAGGTTCGGGGGCAGCACCCCTGGCAGCGAGTAGCGGGGTCCAAGGGGCAGAGCCCTGGCTGGGGTTAAGCTGCCAGGTCTGCTTGGAAAATTTTATTTTCATTAACTGTCTTAACACATTTTCCATTAGGATTTTTAAATTATTATATTATTCTCTAACTCAATCGTTATAATGAATTAGGCCTAATTCGTTATCTGAACACAGCCTAATTCGTTATCTGCCCATGATCTGATTCATTATTCTGATTCGTTATTCAGATTCATTATCTTAACATAACTAATTGGGTAAGTAAGGAATCACTTGATTCGTTGTCTTAACATAACGAACTGGGTGAGTAACAAATTACTTGATTCGTTATCTTGACATAACGAACTGGATGAGCTAATTCGTTATCTTGATGTAACAAATGGGCGAGTAACGAATTACCCGATTCGTTATCTTGATCCGTTCATAATAACGAATTAGCATATGTTCTTTTCCAAACTTTGACTAAATGCGTCGGATAAGTACTTTCATGGAATTTCAACTGTCTATATACATAAGCTATAACTTTTTCGCGTTGCATCAACACGCAACCTAACCCACGATGCGAAGCATCAGTACAAACAACCAAATCCTCGTCACCATGTGGTAAAGAAAGAATTGGAGCTTGCTTGAGTCTTTTATTTAATTCTTCAAAAGCTTTTTAATCAAACTTACCCCATTTGAATACTACCGACTTTAGGGTCTTACCGGTCAACAGTGCGGCTATCTTGAAGAAGCCTCGATGAATCTCCCATAGTAGCCGGCTAATCCTAAAGAGCTTCGTATATTAGTCGGACTGCGGAGTCTTCCAATTCGTTATGGCCTCAATCTTAGCTGGGTCCACGGTAATCCCATCAGGATTAATCACGTGATCTAGAAATTGCACTTCTCGTAACCAGAACGCGCATTTTGAAAACTTAGAGTATAACTTCTCTTTCTTCAGAGTCTCCAATACCTCTCTCAGATGCTCGGCATGATCAGGCTCGCTTCAGGAATAAATCAATACATTATCGATGAAGACGATAACTGACTTATCCAACATTGGCTGACACAACCTATTCATCATGTCCATAAGTGCTACGGGAGCATTAGTTAGACCGAATGATATTACGAGGAACTCGTAGTGTCCATAACGCGTCAGAAACGTTGTCTCAGGTATGTCTTCCTCTTTCACTTTCAACTAATGATAGCCTGATCTGAGATCTATCTGTGAGAACCAACTTGAACCTTGCAGTTGGTCAAACAGATCATCAATCCTTAGCAAAGGATATCTATTCTTTACCGTAAGGTAATTCAACTAGCGACAGTCTTTGAACATTCTCATACTTCCATCCTTCTTCTTCACGAATAACACTAGTGCGCCCCACGAGGAAACACTTGGTCTAATAAAACACTTGTGGTGAAGTTCGTGCAGTTGGGACATCAGTTCTTTCATCTCGGACGGTGCGAGATGGTAAGGTGCCTTCGTGATGGTTAGGGCTCCTGGTACAAATCTATCCGGAATTCTATCACTCGCTCTGGCGGCAACCCCGGATGATCCTCAGGGAATACTTCTGGGTAATCACGCACTATAGGAACATCTTTCAGTTCTTTTGTCCTGGCCATAGCGTTGACAACATACGCCAGGTAGGCACCGCACCCTCGCCTTAACAAACCCTCGGCTTTTATCACCGAAATGACATTAAGTCCAGAACTTTCCTTATCACCATAAACCGTCACCGCACTACCATCCAAGGACTTTAACCTTATTATCCAACTTTTACACACTATCTGAGCTTCATACTGAAACAACCAATCCATTCCCAAAACCACATCGAACCATCCTAAGATCATAACATACAAAGTAACAGGGAACTCATGTCCCTCTAACTCTATCTTACAGTCCTTAACCATTCTCATTATTTTAACCGAGGTGTCACTAGCGGTTTCTACTATAAATGTTTCAGACACTCAGAAACATTTTATTTTAGCTAATTTACTAAATGGCGTGGCTACGAAACTTTTATTCGCTCCCGAATAAAATAATGCTGAAGCGGAAATATCGTTTACTAGAAACGTACATGTGACGACATCCGGAATCTGCTTGGCTTGTTCTTGTGTCAGCATGTAGGCTCTATTTCTTGGTCCAGCCTGATCAGCATCTTTCTTTCCACTCCCTCCAGCTCCACCATCGGTGCATTCCTTGGCAAAATGGCCCTGCTTACCGCACTTGTAGCATGCGGGTTTTGCAGTACAATCGGGAGCATAATCCCCACCTTTCCACAATTATAACAGGCATTCGATCCCAGCCTGCATTCCCCACCATGAGCCTTACCACACTTATAAAAAATATCCGATCCTTTACTCCACTTACACTCACCTCCATGCATTTTTCCATAGGTCTTACTCGACCTCTTCTCCCAAATTCTCGGCTGCTTGTTCTTATAGTTCCACAATTGAGTACTGGGTCGTTTAACAGGAGCGACCCATTTCTTATCCTTCTTCTCTTCCGCCACCACATCATCTACCGACAAGTTGTCGTAAACTATTTCTGTGAGCCCTACAGCAGAATCAAAGGTACCCGGTCTACTAGCCTTGACCAAGACGCAAACATTCTGCAGAAATCCCCTAAAGTAACACTTGATCCGCTTGGCCTCAGTGTTCACCATGTCTGGCACCAACCATGACATGCGATTGAATTCAGTGGTATATTCGCGGTGTGTCATCTTACCCGCCTTTAGACTCAAGAACTTCCTTTCAACCCTTTCAACCTCTGCATCCGCACAAAACTTCTTCATCACCAATTCCTTCAGATCATCCCACCTCATAGCTTTGATCTCCTCCCGGGTCTTCCTTTGTTCATCAGATTCCCACGATTACATAACTTCATTACCAAAAGATTGGGTAGCATAACCCACAGCTTGGTCGGGACGGCATTCGCTGATTCGAATAACCTTGTCCATCTCCCAAACCAGTTAGCTTTGGCGGGTCACAACCTTTGAAAGATTTATAGTTGCACCCACCTCGACCTCTTTTCCTATCACCAACTTTCACCGACTTAACCATACTTGATTCCTCCTTCTCCCTCTCATCATCCTTCTTATTCTTCTCCCCAGACTTCTCAGCTGTTCCATGGCTTCTAGCAGACCCAGGAGTCAAGTTCTTCACAGCAGCGGCTACAGTTGAACTATGCCTGCTTGAACTGCAAGGTCAAGCTGATACCCTTCGTTGTTGCTTGGGTTCCGTCCAGCTGCGCTTCCTTTGTCTCCTGTGTTATAGGTTGTTTCCACATACGGTGGTCGGACAGTACGTGGCTTGCCACGACGTCCAGTGCGAATTCCTGTTCCAACAACTGCCCTAGCTCCAGCCATCGTATTCTGGAAGGGAAAACACAAACGTCATCGCTCAAGGAACTATTTAGTACAAGGACATTAAGGCCAACAAGTAATAACAATAGCCAGCAGTGATTAGCTGATCACGTTACTTTTCGTGTCCTATACACTTCCCCTTATCAGTCCGTTTGTGCTAAGTCTACTCTTAAAGATTTAATCAATCAAACATTCATGAATTCCTATCCTTAACATACACATATCCTTTCTTTAGTAGTTAAGCTAACATTAACATCATTATTTAACCATACAATTTACCTTTACTGAGCTTGTTTGAGTGACACATGGCATTCTTGAACAGACATCTGCTTTCTTTTGTTACTTAAATCCCATTCTCTATTTGAGTTTAAGCATGTAGGATGCTTAAATCTGTTGAATTTTGCTCTGATACCAACTTGTAAGGCTCCGTTACCGGTGCCCTACTTTGGACGTTGGATTTACTTATAAACATAGTTCTAAATATTAGAGTTAATTAAAAACTTCGCGGAAGATAAAAACTTTCATAACCATTACATAATAATTCATAACATGTCTTAAACATTCTTGTCTTTCAAATTAAACATCAAATCATAAAAATCAACTTGAGTCTTCAGATGCCAGCTTCTTTATTCAACTGCCATGTGCCCCGCTCAAGCTAGTTGCTTTATCCTACTCACCTACGTGCATACTAATAGTCAGCTACTCTAAATGAGTTCTAGTTAATCATACATCATACAATACGTATACTTACCTTCAATCATGCATCCGAAGATACGTAATAATTACTTTACTAATTTACTTTCATTACATAATTTCATACGTACGTTCATAATTTAATACTTTCATACTATGTAAGTACTGTCCATTCTATCTCAGAGATTATTAGGGTCTGATCCTTCTTTCCTTTGTCTATCTTAGATATTATAAGGGTTTGATCCTTTTCCTCTCTATCTTAGATATTTAGGGTCTGAACCCTGTTAACTTCTCTATCTCAGATATTATTAGGATCTGATGCTTCTTCATATTCGCACATACTGTCTTTACATACCCATAACGTACATATACTTTCTTTAATCATTCACACATATTCATATGTTGTGTGTGTGTGTGTATATATATATATATTTATCATACACATTCATCTTTCATATACATACCTCCCTTGTCAATACGTGCAATATTCGGCGATCGTTCACGTACCGACAAGCTTTCATTTGTAATTAAGATATACAAAAATAACATACAAATCATACATGGCATACACTTACCATTTAAGGTAAATGTATTAACTATCACATCAAGCATGCACACAGCCCCGAAAACATAACAAGGAAATGGGGCTAGAAACTCACCTGAACTCGGTTACGTTCGCCGTTAATGGTAATCCCTTTCTTTAGTTGTGCACGGCTAACTATATACCAATTACGCGTATTAATTACTATCACTATCCATATCGTATTTGTAGTTTAATTATAACCCTCTACGAATGGGGGTCCGGAGGCAGCGGGGTTCTAAGGGCAGCAGCCCCTTGCGGGGTCCAAGGGGCAGAGCCCCTGGCTGGGGTTAACCTGCCAGGTCTTCTTGGAAAATTTTTATTTTTATTAACTATCTTAACACATTTTCCATTAGAATTTTTAAATTATTATATTATTCTCTAACTCATTCATTATAACGAATTAGGCCTAATTCGTTATCTGAACACAGCCTAATTCGTTATCTGCCCATGATCTGATACGTTATTCTGATTCGTTATCTTAACATAGCGAATTGGGTAAGTAACGAATAACTTGATTCATTGTCTTAACATAACGAACTGGGCGAGTAACGAATCACTTGATACGTTATCCTGACATAACGAATTGGATGAGCTAATTCTATATCTTGACGTATCGAATGGGCGAGTAACGAATTACCGGATTTGTTTTCTTTATCTGTTCGTAATAACGAATTGGCATCTGTTCTTATCCAAACTTTAACTAAGGGTCAAGGTCAAAATTGGTAAGAACAGACGCAGTCAACCATATTAGATATGCGATTAATCCCTCAAATCATAACAAAACAACATGATTTTGGTATCATTGAACTCGGATTCACCTCGCCTACAAATCCCTATCCATTAATCACCCAAATATTGCGTTCTACACTACACGATTTGAACATATATACATATGGCTCATTTACCCCTGATTAATCTATCAAACTTTAACTGATTTTACTAGGAGTTATTTCGTTTGATTAGTTTTTATCACATCTACATATCTATGGATTTTAAACAAGACTAACACGTGTTTCTTTATAAAACGTACCTTTAACGAGTCGATCTATGAACACGATCTAGTATTGATATAGGTTTGGTTCGTCACAACGTTCTAGCACCAACAAGCTCGGGTTTTCACCTTCGGATCTAGGCTTGGAATATAGGATGGTGTTTGTGTGTGTTTTTCAAGGTGTAGGCTATGGTTAAGAGATGGATGAAATGGAAAGGATTAGGGTTTAAGGGGTATTTATACTCCCTTAAGCCCATGGACCTAAGGCCCATTCCATCTCTTATTCCATCTTCTAAATTCCAAGCCCACCCTCTATTAGTTTATTTATGTAAACCGGTAAACAACACACTATAAAATAAACGAAATTCTATTAACTCTTTCCAAAAGCAGGATGTTACAAGTCTCCCCTCCCTAAAAGAGGTTTTGTGCCCGAAACCTAACTATTACAAAAACAAATTTGGGTAAAACTTGCGCATCTCTTCTTCAGTTTCCCAAGTGGCATCCAATCCTTTACGATACTTCCATATCACGTTCACCAATGGGATAACTTTATGATGGAGCTGTTTTTCCTTGTGGTCAACGATCTCTACAGTCTGTTCAATGTAGTTCAGCTGTTCATCAACCTCAATATCCACCAATGGCACATGATACGTGTCATCAGCTAGACATTTCCTCAGATGGGAAACATGAAAGGTTGAATGAATTTCTTCTAACTCCTCGGGTAAATCTAGCTTGTAATCCACTTCACCCACACATTCCTTAATCTTATACGGTAAAATGTACCTCGGACTCAACTTCCCTCTCTTTCTAAAACGAATAATCCCTTTCCAAAGCGAGACCATGAGCATCACATTATCATCAACGTTAAACTCAATCGGTCTTCGACGCTTATCAGCATACGACTTCTGACGGTCTTGTGCAGCTTTCATTCTTGCCTTGATCTGATCAAACTTTGAAGAAGTTTCTTGCACAACTTCTAAACTTCCCATACCTTTTGGACCAATCTCTCCCTAACATATCGAGGTTCTACATCGTCTACCTCAAAGCATCTCAAACGGTGGCATACCAATACTTGAATGGTAGCTGTTTTTATAGGAGAACTCTGTCAGATGCAGATGATCATCCCAAGTTCCACCAAAGTCTAAAACACAAGCATGTAGCATATCCTCAAAGGTTTGGATTGTCCTTTCAAACTGTCAATCTGTTTGAGGATGATACGCCGTACTGATGTTCTATCTTGTTCCCATAGCTTCATGGAACTTCATCCAAAACCTTGAAGTAAACCGAGTATCTCTATCGGACACGATCGATAACGGTACTCCTTGCTTAGATACAACCTCTTTAATGAACAAGCTTGCTAATGTTTCTGACTTGATAGCCTCTCGTATTGGCAGAAAGTGATCACTCTTGGTCAAACGGTACATAATCACCCAGATGGTATCATGATGCTTAGATTACGAGGTAGCTTAGTTATGAAATCCATGGTGATGTGTTCCCATTTCCACTCTGATATCTCTAGCAGTTGCATCTTCCCAAAAGGCTTCTGGTGCTATGCTTTTACTTATAAACAAGTTAAGCACATACCGACATAATCTACCACATCATTCTTCATTCATGGCCACCAGTAATCTTTTTTCAAATCTTGGTTCATCTTCGTGGTTCCTGGGTGAATTGAATACCTTGACTTGTGAGATTCGTCTAAGATTTGCCCTCTAAGATCTCCATGACGTGGGATCCACATACCGTCAAACCTAGTCTTAACACCATGAGTGTTTTCCATCAACTCGCTCTGCTGACCGAAAATCTTTTATTTCTTCACTAGCCCTTCATCTACCAGCACCTCTGACTGTACTTTAATGATTTCTTCAAAAAGACTTGAGTTCATAATCAACTGGTATGACTTCACTGTTGCAATGACTTCCTCATTCTTACGAATTAACGCGTCGGCGACCACATTAGCTTCACCAGGGTAATACTTTATATCACACTCGTAGTCTTTTTTTTAGCTCTAACCACCTTCTCTGCCTCACATTCAGTTCTTTCTGCGTAAAGAAATATTTCACGCTTTTATGGTCAGTGTAGATGGTACAATTGGTACCATATAAGTAGTGTCTCCAAATCTTAAGAGCATGCACAACTGCTGCTAGCTCTAAATCATACGTCGGATAAGTACTCTAATGTACTTTCAACTGTCTAGACGCATAAGCTATCACTTTTCCGCGTTGCATCAACACTCAACCTAACCTACGATGTGAAGCATCAATACAAACAACCAAATCCTCGTCACCATCGGGTAAAGCAATAATTGGAGCTTGCGTGAGTCTCTTCTTTTATTCTTCAAAATCTTATTTCTGAAACTTACCCCAATTGAATACTACCGACTTTCGGGTCATACCGGTCAACGGTGTGGCTATCTTGGAGAAGCCTTCGATGAATCTCCTATAGTAGCTGGCTAACCCTTAGAAGCTTCGTATATCAGTTGGATTCGGTGAAGTCTTCCAATTCGTTATTGCTTCAATCTTTGCTGGGTCCACGGTAATCCCTTCAGGATTAATCACGTGACCTAGAAATTGCACTTCTCGTAACCAGAACGTGCATTTTGAAAACTTAGCGTATAACTTCTCTTTACTCAGAGTCTCCAATACCTCTCTCAGATGCTTGGCATGATCAGACATGCTTCTAGAATAAATCTATACATCATCGATGAAGACGATAACTGACTTATCCAACATTGGCCGACACACCCTACTCATCATGTCCATAAATGCTGCGGAAGCATTCGTTAGACCGAATGACATTACGAGGAACTTGTAGTGTCTAAACCACGTCCGAAACGCTGTCTTAGGGATGTCTGCCTCTTTCACTTTCAACCAATGATAGCCTGATACGAGTTCTATCCGTGAGAACCAACTTGAACCTTGCAGTTGGTCAAACAGATCATCAATCATTGGCAAAGGATATCTATTCTTTACCGTAAGCTTATTCAACTCACGATTATCTATGCACATTCTCATACTTCCATCCTGCTTCTTCACTAATAACCCTGGTGCGAGCCACAGGGGAACACTTGGTCAAATAAAACCCTTGTCGAGGAGTTCTTGCAGTTGGGACATCAGTTCTTTCATCTCGGACAGTGCTAGACGGTAAGGTGCCTTCGCGACGGTTAGGGCTCCTAGTACTAAATCTATTTGGAATTCTATCTCTCGCTCCGAGGACAACCCCGGAAGGTCCTCAGGGAATACTTCTGGGTAATCGCGCACTATAGGAAGATCTTTCAATTCTTTTATCTCGACCATAGAGTTGACAACATACGCCAGGTAGGCACCGCACCCTCGCCTTAACAAACCATCGGCTTTTTTCATCGAAATGACATTAAGCCCAGAACTTTCCTTATCACCATAAACCATCACCGCACTACCATCCAAGGACTTTAACCTTATTATTCTACTCTTACAAACTATCTAATCTTCATACTCAGACAACCAATCCATTCCCAAAACCACATCGAACCCTCCTAAGGTCATAACATACAAAGTAACAAGGAACTCATGTCCCTCTAACTCTATCTTAAAGTCCTTAACCATTCTCATTATTTTAACCGAGGTGTTACTAGCGGTTTCTAATATGAAAGTTTCAGACACTCAGCAACATTTCAATTTAGCTAATTTACTAAATGGCGTGGCTACGAAACTTTTGTTTGCTCCCCAATCAGTTAATAATGAAGCGGAAATACCGTTTACTAGAAACGTACCTGAGACGACATCCAAAATCTGCTTGACTTGTTCTTGAGTCAGCATGTAGGCTCTAGTTTTTGGTCTAGCCTGATCAGCATCTTTCTTTCCACTCCCTCCAGCTCCACCATCGGTGCATTCCTTGGCAAAATGGCCCGGCTTACCGCACTTGTAGCATGCGGGTTTTGCAGTTTAATCGGGAGCATAATGCCCCACCTTTCCACACTTATAACAGGAATTCGATCTAAGCTTGCATTCCCCACCATGAGCCTTACCACACTTATAACAAACATCTGATCCTTTACTCCACTTACACTTACCTCCATGCATCTTTCCACAGGTCTTACACGACCTCTTACACGACCTCTTCTCCTTCTTACTCTTCTCCACAGACTTCTCAGTTCTTCCATGGCTTCTAGCAGACCCAGGAGTCAAGTTCTTCACAGCAGCGGCTACAGCTTGAACTATGGCCGCTTGAACTGCAGGGTCAAGCTGATACCCTTCGTTGTTGCTTGGGTTCCGTCCAGCTGCGCTTCCTTCGTCTCCTGTGTTAGAGGCTGATTCCACAGACGGTGGTCGGACAGTCCGTGGCCTGCCACGACGTCCAGTGCGACTTCTTGTTCCAACAACTGCCCTAGCTCCAGCCATCGTATTCTGGAAGGGAAAACACAAATGTCATCGCTCAAGGAATTATTTAGTACAAGGACAGTAAGGCTAACAGGTAATAACAGTGGCCAATTGTTATTAGCTGATCACCTTACTTTCCATGTATACACTTCCTCTTATAAGTCTGTTTGTGCTAAGGTCCCGTTACCGATGCCCTACTTTGGACGTTGGATTTACTCATAAACAAAATTCTAAATATCAGAGTTAATTAAAAACTTCCCGGATGATAAAAATTTCATAATCATTACATAATAATTAATAACAAGTCTTAAAACATAATTGTCTTTCAAATTAAACATCAAATCATAAAAATCAACTTGAGTCTTCAGATGCCAGCTTCCTTAATCAACTACCATGTGGCCAGCTCAAGCAAGCTGCTTCATCATACTCACCTGCGTGAATACTAAAACTCTGCTATGCTGAGTGAGTTCTAGTTAATCATACATCATACAATACGTATACTTACCTTCAATAATGCATCCAAAGATATGTAATAATTACTTTACTAACTTACTTTCATTACATAATTTCATACATACGTTCACAATTTAATACTTTCATACTATGTAAGTACTATCCATTTTATCTCAGATATTATTAGTGTCTAATCCCTCTTTCCTCTGTCCATCTCAGATATTATTAGGGTCTGATCCCTTTTTTGTCTATCTCATATATTATTAGGGTTTGATCCCTGTTTACTTCTCTATCCCAGATATTATGAGGGTCTGATCCCTTTCTTCTCTATCTAAGATATTATTAGGGTCTGATCCCTTACTTCTTCATATTCGCACATACTGCCTTTACATAAACATAACGTACATATACTTTCTTTAATCATTCATACGTATTCATATGTTGTACATATATATATATATATATATATATATATATATCCGGAGATCGTTCACATACCGAGAAGCTTTCATTTGTAATTAATATATACATAAATAGCATACAAATCATACATGGCATACACTTACTATTTAAGGTAAGTGTATTAACTATCACATCGAGTATGCACACAGCCCCGAAAACATAACAAGAAAATGGGGCTAGAAATTCACCTGAACTCGGTTACGTTTACCGGTAATGGTTATCCCTTTCTTTTGTTGTGCACGGCTAAATGTATAAAAATTACGCGTATTAATTACTATCACTATCCATATCGTATTTCTAGTTTAATTATAACCCTCAACGAATGGGGGTCCGGGGGCAGCGCCCCTGGCAGCAGGGTTCTAGGGGTGGCAGCCCATAGCGGGGTCTAATTGGAAGAGCCCCTGGCTGGGGTTAAGCCTCCCGGTCTGCTTGGAAAAAATTTATTTTCATTAATTGTCTTAACACATTTTCCATTAGGAGTTTTAAATTATTATATTGTTCTCTAACTCATCCATTATAACGAATTAGGCTTAATTCGTTATCTGAACACAGTCTAATTCGTTATCTGCCCAAGATCTGATTCGTTATCCTGATTCGTTATTCCGATTCGTTATCTTAACATAGCGAATTGGGTAAGTAACGAATCACTTGATTCCTTGTCTTAACATAACGAACTGGGTGGGTAACGAATCACTTGATTCGTTGTCTTAACATAATGAACTGGGAGAGTAACGAATTACCGATTCGTTATCTTGATCCGTTTGTAATAACGAATTAGCATCTGTTCTTATCCAAACTTTGACTAAGGGTCAAGGTCAAAATTGGTAAGAACAGACGCAGTCAACCCTATTAGATATGAGACTAATCCCTCAAATCATGACGAAAAAGCATGATTTTGGTATCGTTGAACTCAGATTCACCTTGCCTACAAACCCCAATCCATTAATCACCTAAATATTGTGTTCTACACTGCGGGATTTGAAGATATATACAAACGACTCATTTACCCACGATTAATCTATCAAACTTTAACGGATTTTACCAGGAGTCGTTTCGTTTGATTAGTTTTTATCATATCTATAGATCTATGGATTCTAAACAAGCCGAACACGTGTTTCTCTATAAAACGTACCTTTAACGAGTCGATCTACGAACACGATCTAGTATTGATATAGGTTTCGTTCGTCACCACGTTCTAGCACCAACAAGCTCGGGTTTTCACCTTCGAATCTTGGCTCGGGATACCAGATGGTGTTTGTGTGTGTTTTTTATGGTGTAGGCTATGGTGTAGAGATCGATAAAATGGAAAGGATTAGGGTTTAAGGGATATTTATACTCCCTTAAGCCCATGGACCTAAGGCCCATTCCATCTCTTATTCCATCTTCTAAAGTCCAAGCCCACCCTCTATCAGTTTATTTATGTAAACCGATAAACAACACACAATAAAATAAACGAAATTTATTTTATTAACTATTTCCAAAAGGAGGATGTTACATAACGTTTAAACTAAATATTTGATTCGATAAAATAATTAAACTTCAGTTTTCTGATGAGGTTTTTAGTAAAGACTTATTAATGAAAATAAATTTTTTCCATGCTGACTTGGCATCTTAACCCCAGCCAGGGGCTCTGCCTCTTGGACCTTGCTAGAGGCTGCCGCCCCTAGAACCCCGCTACCAGGGGCGCTGTCCCCGGACCTCCATAGCTAGGGGTTACAATAACCTAGGAATATGATATAATTACGAGTAGTTGAGTGATGCTTGCTAATTGATACATAGTTAGCCGTGCATAGCTCAAGAAGGGCATTACCATAAATTCAGAAAGGAACGCTTGCAGGTGAGTTTCTAGCCCCATTTACTTGTTATGTTTTCGGGGCTGTTTGCATACTTGAGGTGATTAGTTAATAAACTTACCTTAAGTGGCATGTGTATGATATATGAAAGTGTTATGAATGATGTATCTATGATATATGAATGTGTTATGAATAATGTATGAATGCTATATGAATATGGTATGAATGATCAATAAAAGATTTAGGAAATGTTAAGAGTGCGTAAATATGAAAGTAATGAATGAATGTATGAAGGTATAGTTGCATGGAAAGAAGGGTACTAGACCCTAATAATATCCGAGGATGGAGGGTACTGGACCCTAATAATATCCGAGGATGGAGGGTACCGGACCCTATTAATATCCGAGGTATGTAGGGCAAAATGCTTTTATAACGTAAGAAAAGTTATGGACGTACTGTGTATGTTAAAGGAAGAAAGTATGAAAGAATGAACATGTGTATATATATGGAAGAATGATAAACAACCAATACGTACCTTTGGGTATGTATATGTGTATGTAAGTATGTTATCTGTTTAGCTAGAACTCACTCAACGTAGCTGACTTTTATTATGCATGCAGGTAAATAGACTAAAGCAGTTGGCTTGAGGGAGACACATGATATGAACTAATGAGGCTGACATCTGAAGAAGAATAGTCATGATGTTTTAATACTATGTTTTAAGTTATATTTAAAGATAATATTTGAATGTTTTGTATTGACTGGGTGACTTTTATTTTTCCGCGAAAAGTTTTTAATTAACTCTGATATTTAGAACTATGTTTATGAGTAAATCCAATGTCAAAGTAGGGCACCAGGACCGAGGCCTTACAACTTCATTGTGTATTTCTTCATTCATTGTGTCATATTTTTGTTTTTAACTTTTTGATATTGTTTTCTTGGAATGATATGGTGTTTGTCCCTTTCACTGGTATAGATAACCACAATAGGAATATTAAACTTGGTATTCGCTTCTTGGATCTAACTGCTGACTCATACATGTGGTTATTGATGGTATATGCTCATGCCTTTGGATCTGCCCCTAAAGTAGTTGTAAATGACCAAGATACTGCTATGAAGAGGGCTATTCAGGATGTTTTTCCAAATAGCCGACACAGATTATATATGTGGCATATTTTGGAGAAAGTGACTAGTAAGGTATTGTTATTATGTTTATGTATTGTGTCATATTTATGCATTATGTCTTTTTTTACTGTTGTTTTTTTTCTTTGCAAATACTTTTATGTACATAGTGTCTTTTTATATGCTACTTTATCTAAATTGTGTCTTTTATCATGCTCAAATATTTGTAGGTTGGGCCAGCGATGCCGAATTTTTCTGAGTTTAAAGAAAAATTAGCTCAGATTGTGTGGATAGATTCTATTACAACGGATGAGTTTGAAGAGAAATGGCCCTCAATTCTTTCTGAATATGGCTTAAGTGATCCTGATTGGTTGGCTGATCTTTATAAGATTAGACAAGACTGGATACCTGCGTATTATCTACAAGAGAATTTTTCTAGACTTATTCTGTCACACCCCGACCAAAGGCAGCGGAAGATGCCGAGGTGCAACCAATTGCTCAAGAACACAAGACACTATTAAAGTGACAATATTTAAACAACTCATTAATATCATTTAATCATCAAAAGTAACACATCTTGTTCATACAAAATAACACAAAATATAAGAATTTAATTGTTCGTTCTTCTAATAACCTAAACGGTATCAAAATAAGATAGCATCTTCAAACTCCAATCAACCAATAATGAAACCTGTAACAATGCATAAAATAATATTTGTCAACACGAATGTTGGTGAGCAATTTCATAGTTTTGAGTATATATATATTATGAGGCAAAATCCACAACTCGTATATGAAACTATAAATAAAAGCAACAATTATGATATATAAATCATAAATAGATGAGGATCATTTCTAATAGGTAACAACCAACATACTCGGATAATGAGGCTCTATTCTACTTGCACAAGGCTAAAGTAGTTAGGGGTACGTATGATCATACTTATTGAGGCTCAACAACAACATAAATAAACACTCGTGCACGTAAAGAATACGAGTCATATAACACACAATCGAGAAAATATTCAAAGTATCACATACCCTAAAGTTTGGGGTTGAGGATCTAGTCTCATAAATCATTGTTGTTTTGAATAGGTACGCATGTTACCCCCAAGTTATAAAAATGAAAACGGGGGATGAAATGTACTCACATGATATAAGTAAGTTGAAGGATTAGTTTGCGATAAAACGAAACGGTAAGTTCAACGAGCAAGACCTAAATTAAAAAGGGTCTTGAGTTAGTATATGGTCTTAAAAGCTTTAAGGTAAAATAACATAACAAGTAAGAAAAATAATTAAAGTTTGAGGGTTAAAGTATAAATACATAAGAATTAAAGTAATGGTTTTAGAAAAGTAAGTTTACTCAAAATCGGGTCTCAGTATTATATTCATTAGTTTTACTTAACCTTTGTTAAGTAAATATTTGGGTATAATTTCGATATTGCAAAACTCTTTGATAAATAGATACTAAGACGAGATTTTACGAGTGTTAGGATTTTTCGGTTCGAGTCTTGATAATTGGTCAAGCCTAAAGTCGAGATTCCAAAGTGATAAATGTTATGAGATAACTCAATGAAAACAAAAGAAACTTAACCAAGTGTGTAGTTCTATTAGGAAGAACCTTAACGTCCGGTAAATGAGTGTTTGGCTATGTCGGTCCAAACTTGTTATAAGATCAAGTTGGATCCAACAAACCAATTATTTTGAGAAAACAATTAAAACTAGTTTATAATATAGTTTTAAAGAAAAATATGAGTTTCGGTGGCCCAAAACACAACTAGTGTGTCTTAAGCGAGTGAACTCAGTTTAGTTCGGTCTTGGTTCGGTCCTTGACTCGGAATAAGACAGAGGACGGTTACCACATAACCAATACCATATACTTATTTTAATAAACTTAGAAATGATAATAATCAAGTTTTACATACAACATGTAAATAATAAAGTATTTACACAAGAGTTCGGTTTTGGTTCGGTCCTTGACTCGGAATGAACCGAGGATGGTTACCACATACCCATTTCCATAGAACTCATTAAAATGATTTGGAAACTAAAGTAATTAGAAACTAAACAACAATAGTAAGCAAACATAAATTAAAAAATAAATTAAAGTGTTTAACAAGGACTATAAATGTTCTCCATGTAGCCTTGCCTAGCGATACACCTAAACCGACATGGCCAGAGAAGGGAAAGCCAACGAAAAAAGGGAATTATGTTTTAAACAAGCTATAATAACAATATTTAATTAACAATAATTAATAAAAAGAACATATTAGTATTAGTTTGACCTTGAGAAGTCAAACTATCAAGAGTTTGGAGGATGAATACTTAGATCTAGATTGGGGAGAGTTTGAGGTGATTGCTCAAACCAAAATGGGATACATTGGTATTGAATATATAGGGAAAGAGTGAAGGGTTCCATAATGTTGCTTTCAAGAGTTACATGCATTAAGATACATTTAAAAGGTCAAACAATGCACAAAACAACAAGAAAACGATTTGGTGATCTGCAGACAAGGCTAGGCGTTGTGTGACCACCTAAGGCTTGGTGGTGGCGCGGCGCCCCTAGGGGGGTGGGTTATTTCCAGATTTTGATATTTGACAATTTTAGTCCCTTAAGTTTGTTCTAACTCGTTTTTAGCCATAAAAGGATGTTTTAAGGTACCGAAAAGGATGTTTTCTTGATCCAACAATTTTGTAACATAAATGAACAGAAAAATCAACATTTTATTATTAACGTGGGATCTGAAATACTAAAACGGGTCTGGTTTCTGGTACAAAAACAAATACAATTTAAACCGAAAATGACGAATGTCACATATGCGTACCACGTCAAGATTAGAAAGCGAGAACCATTTTTTTAACCAGTTTTGTAATCCAGGGTCAACATTAGTTGAGTTTTTTAGTCACTTTGAAGCGGCAGTTGAGTTTCAATGGTATGAGCATAGAAGAAATGATCATGACTCTCGATACACCATTCCTATATTTATGAATTCAACGTTCGTTCTTGAGAGTCAAGCTGCAAAAATTTTCACATGGACGATTTTTTTATCAACAATTGGAGATAGAGGATGGTATTCATAGTTGTGTTTCTATTACTAGACAACCAGTTGGTGATTTTTTGAAGTTTGAAATTGAGGATTTGAAGCATCCATGCTCTACATCTTTTGAGGTTTCAGTTCTTATTTCTTTTTATTTTGTTTTTTTTCCTTAAATTTGCTATTCATTGTATAATATTAATGCTATTCATTGTGCCATTATATCTTTTATTTTTTGCTTGTGTAATAGATCC
This sequence comes from Bidens hawaiensis, assembly GCF_021521415.1. Classification (NCBI taxonomy): domain Eukaryota; kingdom Viridiplantae; phylum Streptophyta; class Magnoliopsida; order Asterales; family Asteraceae; genus Bidens; species Bidens hawaiensis. Next base: position 953,740 of record NW_027491210.1, read on the forward strand.
TTTTTGTTTGTGTTCTTTTTGTGTAGGTTATGCATCGAAGTGCAGATCAAAACAATATCATGCAGCTGTTGAAGATTTGAATTATTTGGATTACTATGTAGACATATTTTTTATGTTCTTAGAAGTTGTTTCGTAACAGGATTCTCAAAGAAGTATATAGTTAGGTCATAGAGAAAGGAAGCTATTTCAAATATGTCATTTTCTTCTTTAGGCTCGAAGAGTTTGGGGAAAATCGCCCGAATGTTGAAGCTATTCTTTGTCAACTTAGGTTTGCTTATGAGTATAATATAAATAAATTTGTTAGTAACAAAGAGCAATTATGTCTTTATAGAGATTATGTCAAAGATTACATGTCTAAGGCTGATGAGGCTCAAGTTGTTGCCCTGCCCCCTAGTAGGAGAGATAGATTTGCAAAAATGACTAGAATGAGAGAACCATGTAGTGTTACAATCAGAAATCCTGTTAGAACAAGAACAAAAGATTGTGGGAGTCATAAACGTTTCAAGTCAGCTCGTAAAATAGATATTAGTCAAGCTGGGGATAAACAAAGTGGATGTGGTTTCTGCAAAGATGTTGGTCACAATATACGCACTTGCAAGTTATACTTACAAAACATTAAAGAGAAAGAAGCAACAACCAGTTCAAAAGTTTCTTGTTTGCAAGATTCAGAGTCTCAATTATGTCTTTATAGAGATTATGTCAAAGATTACATGTCTAAGGCTGATGAGGCTGAAGTTGTTGCCCTGCCCCCTAGTAGGAGAGATAGATTTGCAAAAATGACTAGAATGAGAGAACCATGTAGTGTTACAATCAGAAATCCTGTTAGAACAAGAACAAAAGATTGTGGGAGTCATAAACGTTTCAAGTCAGCTCGTAAAATAGAAATTAGTCAAGCTGGGGATAAACAAAGGGGATGTGGTTTCTGCAAAGGTGTTGGTCACAATATACGCACTTGCAAGTTATACTTACAAAACATTAAAGAGAAAGAAGCAACAACCAGTTCAAAAGTTTCTTGTTTGCAAGATTCAGAGTCTCAATAAATTTTTCCTTTAGTTTATTGTATAATAATGGTCATTGTGTCTAATTCTCATTGTGTCATACTGGAATATTTTGGTCTAAATGGAGTGACTTACTTTTAGCTTTTATACTCCAGCTTTTATTGTGTTATAATAGTCATTTGTGTCTATTTCTGAATGTTTGTCATAAACCATTCAACCATCAAAGTTGCTTGGTCATTGTGTCATATTTTATATATTATGTTATGATGGTCATTGTGTCATATTGGAATATTTTGGTCTAATTGTTAAGCATTAAAGAGAAAGAAGCAACAACCATTTCAGAAGTTTCTTGTTTGCAAGATTCAGAGTCTAATTCTCATTGTGTCTTACTAGAATATTTTGGTCTAAATGGAGTGACTTAAATTTAGCTTTTATACTTCAACTTTTATTATGTTATAATGGTCATTGTGTCTATGGCTGAATGTTTTTCATAAATCATTCAACCATCAAAGTTGCATGGTCATTGTGTCATATTTTATATACTGTTTTATGATGGTCACTGTGTCATACTGGAATATTTTGGTCTACATGTTTGTCATAAACCATTCAAACTAATCAATTTTTTCATGGTCATTGTGCCATAAACATAGTGATATTATGGTAATACTGGCAAATACGATCACACAATGCATGTTTCATACAATATTCGAGACGGACCAAAATACATTCCAACTCTTGTCATAAACCATTCAAGTTTAAAAAAAAAAGAACTGAGAAAAAGAAAACAAAACAGAACACCATACCCATAACCAACAAGTTAACATTTTCTTAACCAAACATACATCCATCTTTTCTTCAATCCATTTCTTTAGCTAACATTTTTAGTACTATCTTTTTTACATATAGATCACCCAGGTTCGGGTCCATAAGCAGTGACAATTGCCCTATGAAGACTCGCTTTCGCTAAGGCTCCGGTGGGTTCCCTTAACCAAGCCACTGCCTATGAATCACCGGCTCATTCTTCAACAGGCATGTGGTCAGAGCCCCGGGCTCCTCCCACTGCTTGGGAGATTAAGGTTTCATGTTCTACCTCACTCCCCGATGGGGGTTCTTTTCACCCTTCCCTCACGGTACTACTTCGCTGTCGGTCACCCAGGAGTATTTAGCCTTGCAAGGTTGTCCTTTCTGATTCACACGGGATTCCATGCGCCCCATGCTACTCGGGTCAGAGCGTAAGCTAGTGATGCTTTCGGCTACTGGACTTTCGCCATCTAGGGTGAAACATTCTACTACTTTGTAGCTTCTTTCTTTCTCCTGCTGATTTTTCCAAATAAAGTTTCACCCTTTCTGTAAGAAAGTCTATGTTCTCGTTTATGTCATGCAAAGCGATCATAGTGGCATACTTCTTGCATAAATCTATGGTTTGCGCCTCCTACTTTTTGGTTCCACCTTAAAAAATCCACATGCCCAATCCTTGGCTTCCTCGCCCTTATAGGTCTCTATATGCCTCATTAAAAAAATACCACAATCGATATAGTTGGTTGAAGTTTTCCATGGCATTTGTAATTCTTCTATTATTGTGGTTTTCATAAGGATTGCCTTTGGATGTGATACATGATCAAGGTAAGCTTCAAAAGCTTGTTTTTGAAATAAACAACAAAATAGTTGTGTTTTCTGAAAAAAAAAACAAAATAGGTGTGATATATGATCGATTTGTATACTTACTGTTTTTTTCATAGCCATTGTATTTCTCTTCGAAGCTTAATATTGATGCAATGCTGTCAATGAGAACAATCAATGTGTCTTTTAGGTTGAAGCATATGACAAAAAAGTGGCGTGCCTGAATAATTTGTACAAATACAATATTAATGTCTTTAATAGTTTGCATTTTTTCTTACTTTAAAAGTTCAGTTTTCACACCCCAACCTATGGCGGAAATGTCAAGGCGTGAGCTGATTGCTCACAGCTCTCAAGGTACTATCATGCAATATTAAATGCGACAATATCTATTAAATTTAATTAAATAATCAAAAACATCAAATACAAAATCCATAATTAAAATAAGTAAGACAAACAAATATATCAAAGTCCATAATCTTGTTTATTCTCACTAACATGTAATCCTAAGTTTTTCTTCTGAACCAACTTGAAAATCACATCACACGATGACTTGTATATGCGTTAAAAATACAATAGATTTTGTCAGAACGAGGTTGAGTAAGTAAAACACCATATTTTGTGAATATATAATAATAAAAAAGAAAAGAGAAAATTGTGTCAAGTGAGATAAGCAATTTAACCAATAAGCAAGTAAATATGTTGTCAGTAAGATCGATGTCAGATGAACTGAACGATGGCTAACACGAAAGCGTATAATCTTAATAGTCTACGAATATGTTGGACCTCTCCGACATGTATTCAAGTAAAGCATATAAGCATATAACACGTTAGGTATAAATTCTTACACACCAAAGACTAATAGTTGAAAGTTTGAGTATTAAATAGTACTAAAATATCTACAAACGCATATGTTACCAAAATGGTTAAAGTTAAGTAAAAGAAGGGGTGTGAGACACTCACCTTAGCAACTAAGGAAGAGATAAAAGAATGAGATAAGAACGGTAGCAAACAAGAGTCACTGTCACACCCTCAAAAACCACTAACGGAGTTTTACCGTCAGAGGGTGTGAACTAACAGGATCGGAATCATTAGTTATAATCAAACCATAAAACAAAGTTTCAAAACCATGAAAACGTTTACGAGTAATTAAATGCGGAAGCGTAAAAACCATAGAAACCAATGTTGCGTCACGCAGGACGACTTAAAACCCCATGATAACAGTTAAAAATAAGTTTGCATAATTAAAAGTGTTTCAAGCAACGCATGTTCCTAAACCGCGCGCCCGCCTCGGCTACCTGAGAATAACATACTAAAAGTGTCAACACAAGGTTGGTGAGTTCACAAGTTATATAAAAATAAAGCGTTTAGCGTTTGCGTTCAGCGTTTTGCGTTACAGCGTTTTGCGTTACCAGATAGTGTTATGTCAATTATATATCTATAGGTAGCTAGCCTATAAAACAAGTATTACTAAGTGTTCGACACCGAAGCTGACTGTTTATCATTTGCCTTGCCACCAGGTCATCCAGACCATGGTATGTGTTTAGCCAAGATTACACCCGCTCGACTTCCAGTCGAGTTTAGCGTTGGGTGGGGTTTGTCAAACCCAGTAGTACTACTCAACAGTGACTCGCTATTATCCAAATATTAACCGGTTCGATGTTATGAAGGACTTTAGTTATTGCGTTTGCCACTTAGTCTTTACAAGTGATATATAATCTATATTAACAAAATCTTAAATGCGTTTCGGAGTATGTTATCTCCCCCAAGTGAAAAGCGTTTAAAAAGTTTAAAAGGGGAAAGTGAAACTCACTGTTTGCGAAGAAATTCCCAAATTAAATCACCAAGATGCGCGTCACAGAAAAACTCTCTCTAGCGTTCTAAAACAACAAAGAGATTTTTTTAAGTGTCGGAATATTATCGAGTCTCTAGACCTGGCACATAAAACCTATGCACATAACATGTTTCGTGTTTCGTTTGTGAATTGTGTGTGACTTTAACAAATGTATTTGTGATACGTTACATGTGTAAGCAATTATTTACGTGTCATGTATTCATAAAGTACATCACTAGCAATTACTCCCCGTAAGGGCAATTTGGTCAACACAAAACAATTAACTAGCCATCATTCCCCATGAGGGCAATTTGGTCAAATTATGACAATCAATTAGCAATTATTCCCCGCAAGGGCATCTTGGTCAAAACATAACAATTATATAGCAAGTATCATGTTTCATGCATTTTCACAAAACTCAGCAGCTAGTTTCACCGAGGAAGAAATCCTACTTGAAAGATTGTACTATTCCACCGATCATAGCATCTCAATTAATTTACCAAAAATCATCACAAAAGCATATATGTCTTAGGTTTCCAGGACATATTTTATTATATTTTTATTCCACATAGGTTTCTCTCAATCAATAAATCATTACAGCAAACTCATAACAGTCAAATTCATGCGCAACAGAATGTTATTTGAAATTCCCGTTAAATGAAAAATACAATAAATGCAAGACCACTTGGGTTAGGTTCCTAACTCAATGAGTCAACTTCCAGAAGTGGAACCACCCCAATTGGTCTCGTAGTTCATGAGATATAACATTTACAAAACAACCTAACAGCAGGTCTAACAGCTCAGCTTTGCACAATGTTTTTATAAAATCATAAAAGTTAACTTCTACACGTCCAAAAATTGCAAATTTATATTCTTTAGAAACTAGACTCAACCTAGTTTACTGTAGTATCAATAATCTCAACCAATTTTCAAATTTACACTTCGTTACAGTCAATTAAACATCAATAACACAATCTGTCCAGAAACTGTTTACATCCAAACTCAACATATTAACTATCAATGGACCATCATGCATTCATATAACACTCTAGACTCCATAAACACTATCCATGCACATCAATTACACATTACATACATGATTAGGGTTTTTGTTTGAACTCAATTCAAAGACACAACAATTAACATGTAACAATATCCAATCTAGTTATCAAATCAACAACAATCATATTAATTACATACACACATAAAATCGGCTCTTTAGGGTTTTCAATTAACCCATTAAACATCAAAATCAAGTATAAAGGATGCATAGGATAATCGATTATACCTTCCTAGAACCTAATTCTTCAATCAAAAGCTTGAAGTCCTAGTTGTATGTGTGTATATAGGTGACGGCAGCCAAGGAGCCAAGGGTTTGGGGTTCCGATCGGGATGTGTGGGGAAGAGAAAAGAATAGTTAGGGTTTATTATTATTATTATTATTATTATTATTATTATTATTATTATTATTATTATTATTATTATTATTATTATTATTATTATTATTATTATTATTATTATTATTATTATTATTATTATTTATAATAATACTGTGTTACACTTTGGCCCCTCCACTTCTAAGTATTACTTTTCCTAGCTTAAACTAACTTGTTTACATCTCGAGTTAGTGTTTATAACGATGTTATCACACAACACATAAGTCTAACACATAATTATCACATAATTACTGTTTTGACATTTTTCGTTTATTCACCAATCGTTTGCGTCAACTCGTTTGCGTTTCGGTGCAATTCCCGAAAGACTACACATGTAGTAAGTGTTAAGCGTCATTTAAACCCTAGTTTAAATGTAATGAGGTGTGCGTTATAGATTCAATGATCTTAAGTTTGAATTGACGGAGTTGAGTTAACGGAGTTAACCTGAAATTGACGATTGTCACATCATTCCCATGTTAAAGAATTTTCGTCCCGAAAATTTGAGTCAAGTCGTGATGAGTGTCTGAAAAAAGTAAGAAAAATTTTCAGTTTGTCATATCATCCCCTAGTAGAAAGAAATTTCGTCCCGAAATTTAATTCATACCTCCGGTGATTTCTGACGGTTTGCCGGGTTTCGCGGTTTTCTGTGTTTGGTTAGCCCTTCAAAAAGGTGAGGATACTTTTTCATCATTTGATCCTCGCGTTCCCACGTGAACTCCGGTCCACGTCTCGAGTTCCAACGAACCTTAACGATTGGAATTTTGCTGTGCCTGAGCGTTTTGGTTTCCCAATCCAAAACTTCGACTGGTTCCTCAATGAAACGTAACTGTTCATCAACTTGCAGTTCATCCAAAAGGACTACTTGAGTCTCATCGGTTAGGCATTTCTTCAAATTGGATACGTGGAATACATTGTGTACGCCACTGAGTTCCGTTGGTAGGTCCAGTCGGTACGCCACTGGACCAATACGCTCAGTTATTCGATAAGGGCCAACGTATCGTGGGTTGAGTTTGTTTCGCTTACCAAAGCGAACCACACCTTTCCAAGGTGAGACTTTAAGTAACACTCGATCATTCACTTGAAATTCGAGAGGCTTTCGGCGCTTGTCGGCGTAACTCTTTTGGCGATCTCGTGCTGCTGCCATGCGGTATCGGATTTGAACAATCTTTTCCGAAGTTTCGAGTACCAGTTCTGGACCAGTAATTTGGCTGTCACCCACCTCTGCCCTGCAGAGTGGTGATCGACACTTCCGTCCGTACAGCGCTTCAAACGGCGCTGCTTTAATACTTGCGTGGTAGCTGTTATTATACGAAAACTCTACCAAAGGTAAGTGAGGTTCCCAACTTTTTCCGAAATCCAACACGCATGCACGCAACATATCCTCCAGGGTCTGAATAGTTCGTTCACTTTGCCCATCCGTCTGAGGATGGTATGCTGTGCTCATATCAAGACGGGTGCCTAGTGCGCTTTGCAGCGACTTCCAAAAGTGCGAAGTGAAACGAGAATCTCGATCGGAAATGATTGAGACAGGCACTCCGTGCCTAGACACCACTTCTTTCATGTAAACACGAGTCAGTCTTTCCATTTTGTCCGATTCCTTAGTCGCTAAGAAGTGTGCAGACTTAGTCAACCGGTCAACGATCACCCATATGGTATCGCATCCCGTCGGTGTCTTAGGTTAACCCGTAATAAAATCCATTGATATGTGTTCCCATTTCCACATTGGGAGTTCCGGTTGTTGCAGTAGACCAGATGGTTTCTGGTATTCTATTTTGACTCTGGCACAAGTCAAGCATTTGCTCACGTAGGTGGCAATGTCGGCTTTCATGTTCGGCCACCAGTAAAGTGCCTTTAAATCATGATACATTTTATCTGAGCCAGGGTGGATAGAATATCGGGACTTGTGTGCTTCGTCCATCACCAGAGTTCTCAACTCTTCGAACCGTGGAATCCAAATCCGGTTCTCAAAATATCGGACCCCGTCCGATCTGGTTTCAAGTTGCTTGCTCATGCCCTGCATGAGTTCCGATGGAAGATTATCATCTTTCAAAGCTTTGTTTTGCGCCTCGCGAATCTGGTCAGGTAAGTTTGCATGAATCGTGAGTTGCAATGCTCGCACTCGTCTGGGTTTATCTGTTTCTTTTCTGCTGAGAGCGTCGGCCACTACATTGGCCTTGCCAGGGTGGTACTTGATGGCACAATCGTAATCTTTAAGCAGCTCGACCCAACGACGCTGTCGCATGTTCAGCTCCTTCTGATCGTAGATATGCTGGAGACTCTTGTGGTCGGTGTAAATGGTAAACTTGGAACCGTACAAGTAATGCCTCCATATCTTAAGGGCAAACACCACAGCTCTGAGTTCCAAATTATGGGTCGTGTAGTTCTTCTCGTGAACCCGTAGTTGTCGAGAGGCATAAGCTATCACCTTCTCGAGTTGCATCAGCACACAACCGAGACCTTGTATCGATGCGTCACAGTGTACCTCGAAATTTTCCGTTCCCTCGGGGAGGGCTAGAATAGGGGCGCTACAGAGTGTGGTTTTCAACAGTTGAAAAGCGGATTCTTGCGCGTCACCCCAATTGTACTTAGTGCCTTTGTGAGTCAAAGCGGTGAGGGGTTGAGCAATCTTTCAAAATCCCTCGATGAAACGTCGATAGTAGCCGGCCAGTCCTAGGAATTGCCGCACCTCAGTCGGAGTCTTAGGTGCTTCCCAGTTTTTGATGGCCTCTACCTTACCGGGATCGACATGGATACCATTCTCGTTGATCAAATGTCCTAAAAAGTGAACCTCGCGAAGCCAAAACTCACATTTCGAGAGTTTAGCATACAGTTGTTCCTTCTTCAACAATTCCAAAATTAACCTCAAGTGCTCTTCATGGTCAGCCTCGTTCTTGGAGTAGACGAGAATATCATCAATGAAAACAATCACAAACTTGTCGAGGTACGCCTTGCATACTCGATTCATGAGATCCATAAATACGGCTGGTGCGTTGGTTAGGCCAAAAGGCAAAACTGAAAACTCGTAGTGACCATACCGTGTTCTGAAAGCCGTCTTTGAGATATCTTCTTCGCGCACTCTTAGTTGGTGGTAACCGGATCGCAGATCGATCTTCGAGTAATAACTCGATCCTTGAAGCTGGTCGAACAAATCATCAATTCGGGGTAAAGGATAACGGTTCTTGACCGTCACCTTGCTCAAATCCCGGTAGTCGATACACATGCGGAAAGTCCCGTCCTTCTTTCGGACAAACAAGACAGGGGCTCCCCATGGCGATGAGCTAGGTCGGATAATACCCTTATCCAACAAATCTTGCAACTGAGTGGACAACTCCTGAAGCTCCGCCGGTACGAGCCGATACGGGGCTCGTGCTATGGGTGCTGCACTGGGGGTCAACTCGATTTGGAATTCGACTTGTCGTACAGGAGGGAGTCCGGGCAAATCCTCCGGGAAAACTTCCGGAAAATCTCGCACAACTGGTATATCTTCAATTAGCTTCTCCTCCGCGGGTTTCTCAACTATCTGAGCCAAAATTGCCGGGTGACCCTTTCGTAGGTACTTCTGCGCCTTCATGAGGGTAATGACGCTGGTGGTCATGCCGCTTCTCTCGCCTCAGACCGAAATGATCTCGCCGGAAGGGGTAGTAATGTGGACTATCTTGTCGTGACATATAATCTCCGCTCGGTTCTCGGATAACCAGTCCATGCCGACCATGACATCGAAACTACAAAGCGTAAAAGGAATAAGGTCGATATCAAAGACATGACATGACAGTTTTAACTTACATTCCGCAATTACATGAGTCGTTACTATAGTCTTACCGTCAGCTAATTCAACAGGAAACTTAGCATCTAACGGAGTTGGAGTTAAGTCTAAGAGTTGGCTAAAGGCTTTCGACACAAAACTTCTATCAGCTCCAGTGTCAAACAATACAGAAGCAAAACAATCGTTCACAGGGAACTTACCAGTCACCACGTACGGATCATTGCGGGCTTGACCCGACCGAATTACAAAAGCTCTTCCCTTGCCATTGCTTCCACCACTACTGCCACTTCCATTACCTCCATTGTTGTCGTTCTGTTTCAGCTTGGGACAATCTTTCCTAAAATGACCTTCCTGCCCACATTCGAAACATCCCTTCGTCATCATAGGTGGCTTAGGAGTACCCTTTGCCGCAAGGTCTCCCCTACATTCCTTCTCCTGGTGACCCATCTTTCCGCATCTCTGACACTTGACACGGTCACACGGGCCAACATGATGATAGTTGCACCTATTGCACTTCGGATATTTCCCAGCATATCCGCTCGAACCCTGCCCGCTACCGTTGTTATTATTGTTGTGATTCTTATTGTTAAAGCTCCGAGTGAATTCGGGCTTACGGTATTGTTGTTGCTGTGGGAGGTTCGAGGCGAGGATCTGGTGTTGTCAAACTTTCTCTTTCCGCTGCTCGGGTTGCTGTTGCTGTTGTTGTCATTACTCAGGTTGTCACGGGCTTTAGTGGTTGAACCCCTAGGTGGTAACGCACCTTGGGTCACTGCTTGATCTGTCAGTTTGTGAGCTAAACGGATCGCTTGTTGAATCGTGGCTGGTCTGGAAGACGTCACCATGCCCTGAATTTGCGGTGCTAACCCATCAATATACATTTCAATCCTCTTACTCGGCGGATATACCATCCGCGGACACATCACCGCTAACTCGTGAGAACGGGTAGTGTAGGCTTCGATTTCTGCGCCCACCATCTTCAATGACCAAAATTCTGACTCTAACTTTCCAATCTCTTCTCTCGGACAGTACTCTTCTTGCATCATGTTCTTGAACTCCTCCCAGTTCATAGCGTTAGCCAGTTCCAATCCAAGGATCTGCACGTTCGAATTCCACCAAGTGAGGGCAGAATCCTCCAGTGTTCCAGCAACGAATTTGACCCTACTGGCAGGGGGACAATTACACATCTCAAATGCCGACTCGGCCTTCTCAGCCCAACGCAGGAAGCCTATAGCTCCCTCAGTGCCCTTAAACGAACTGGGCTTGCAGTCAAGGTAATTCTTGAAAGTACACGTTCCACTTGGACCTCCAGCTTGATTCTGAACGTGTGCGGCTAAAGCGGCCGCCGCATGGTCGTTCAGCAGGGTTTGGAGTTCAGCTGCAGTCAAGTTGATGTTACCACGTCCGTGTCCCGCGTTTCTTCCAGCCATTTCCTAGAATCACAGTATAAAATGTTAAACATGAATTTTTCTTTCATATACAACACACCATACATGTAATAAAAAGATAGGTAAGAAAGAAATAAGAAACAACATCACATCACAACCATATATTAATCTAGTTAATAATTCATGATTAAAACCATTGTATTCGCTACAAAGTATTTCCAATCAATCCTTAAAATCATAGAAAATAATAGTTCGGATGGAGACAACCCCTCCATCTAGGTGTCATCATCACTAGATGTCATCATCTGAGGACACCTCTGAGTGTGCCTCCTCCTCAGCCGGTTCTTCCTCCGGTTCTTCTTCGGGTTCCTCCTCGGGATCTTCCTCGGGATCTTCTTCAATTTCCTCTTCAGGCTCTGCCTCAGGCTCGGCCTCAGGCTCTGCCTCAGGTTCGGCTGCGTTCTGAGCAATTTGCATTTGTAACACATCGCAACGCTCTAAAGCCATCTCGGTTCGGGTCCTTGCTACTTGGAGTTGCTCTTGCAAGTCTATCATCTCGGCTTGCATCTTTCTCATAATCTTCATCTGTTGATCACTAGCCTCTTGCATTTCCTTCATTGCCGCTGCCATGCGGGCAATCTCCTCCTTAGTCTCGGTTCCGTCTTTTAATAGTCCGGAAACGTTCGCTCTCGTATAGCGCGTGTAACCCACGTCACGCTCCAAACAAGAAACAACAGCTGCGAGCACACGCTCTACAGGTTCGGTTATGGGTGGTAGGGTGTTGGGGTAAGCAGGATGGTTCGGGTGAGGTAACGGGGGAACTTGTTCGCGATAGACCATACGTCTGATCATGTTAGGGTACCAATCCCATCTAACGTCGTTTTCGTATATGCCTCCGGATAAGCGGTACCTCTTCGGTGCGGGAGCTTCGAGTTCCGGGACTACACGGGGTGGCGATGCGGTAGGTAACTGCGGTTCCTTCCCGTGAACATGAGTCGTCGGATCAGATGATGATGAGGGTGGCGGCGTCGACATTCCTACAGGTAAGCCGTGTATGCGCGCCCGTATGAGTGAAAGAGGTAAAAAGATAAGATAACAAAGACTACACAAATCTATGCAGTGCGTATCATTATAACTAATGGGTCGTCGCGGTTATAGTCTAGTACGCATGCAGCTTCTAGTTCGCTATAACCAATGGTTCTGATACCAATCTGTCACACCCTCAAAATCCACTAACGGAGTTTTACCGTCAGAGGGTGTGAACTAACAGGATCGGAATCATTAGTTATAATCAAACCATAAAAAAAAGTTTCAAAACCATGAAAACGTTTACGAGTAATTAAATGCGGAAGCGTAAAAACCATAGAAACCAATGTTGCGTCACGCAAGACGACTTAAAACCCAATGGTAACAGTTAAAAATAAGTTTGCATAATTAAAAGTGTTTCAAGCAATGCATGTTCCTAAACCGCGCGCCCTCCTCGGCTACCTGAGAATAACATACTAAAAGTGTCAACACAAGGTTGGTGAGTTCACAAGTTATATAAAAATAAAGCGTTTAGCGTTTGCGTTCAGCGTTTTGCGTTACAGCGTTTTGCGTTAAGCGTTTTGCGTTACCAGATAGTGTTATGTCAATTATATATCTATAGGTAGCTAGCCTATAAAACAAGTACTACTAAGTGTTCGACACCGAAGCTGACTGTTTATCATTTGCCTTGCCACCAGGTCATCCAGACCATGGTATGTGTTTAGCCAAGATTACACCCGCTCGACCTCCAGTCGAGTTTAGCGTTGGGTGGGGTTTGTCAAACCCAGTAGTACTACTCAACAGTGACTCGCTATTATCCAAATATTAACCGGTTCGATGTTATGAAGGACTTTAGTTATTGCGTTTGCCACTTAGTCTTTACAAGTGATATATAATCTATATTAACAAAATCTTAAATGCGTTTCGGAGTATGTTATCTCCCCCAAGTGAAAAGCGTTTAAAAAGTTTAAAAGGGGAAAGTGAAACTCACTGTTTGCGAAGAAATTCCCAAATTAAATCACCAAGATGCGCGTCACAGAAAAACTCTCTCTAGTGTTCTAAAACAACAAAGAGATTTTTTTAAGTGTCGGAATATTATCGAGTCTCTAGACCCGGCACATAATACCTATGCGCATAACATGTTTCGTGTTTCGTTTGTGAATTGTGTGTGACTTTAACAAATGTATTTGTGATACGTTACATGTGTAAGCAATTATTTACGTGTCATGTATTCATAAAGTACATCACTAGCAATTACTCCCCGTAAGGGCAATTTGGTCAACTTATAACAATTAACTAGCCATCATTCCCCATGAGGGCAATTTGGTCAAATTATGACAATCAATTAGCAATTATTCCCCGCAAGGGCATCTTGGTCAAAACATAACAATTATATAGCAAGTATCATGTTTCATGGATTTTCACAAAACTCAGCAGCTAGTTTCACCGAGACAGAAATCCTACTTGAAAGATTGTACTATTCCACCGATCATAGCATCTCAATTAATTTACCAAAAATCATCAAAAAAGCATATATGTCTTAGGTTTTCAGGACATATTTTATTTTATTTATATTCAACATAGGTTTCTCACAATCATCAAATCATTACAGCAAACTCATTACAGTCAAATTCATGCGCAACAGAATGTTATTTGAAATTCCCGTTAAACGAAAAATCCAAAAAATGCAAGACCACTTGGGTTAGGTTCCTAACTCAATGAGTCAACTTCCAGAAGTGGAACCAACCCAATTGGTCTTGTAGTTCATGAGATATAACATTTACAAAACAACCTAACAGCAGATCTAACAGCTCAGCTTTGCACAACGTTTTTGTAAAATCATAAAAGTTAACTTCTACACGTCCAAAAATTGCAAATTTATATTCTTTAGAAACTAGACTCAACATAGTTTACTTTAGTATCAGTAATCTCAACCAATTTTCACATTTACACTTCGTTACAGTCAATTAAACATCAATAACACAATCTGTCCAGAAACTGTTTACATCCAAACTCAACATATTAACTATCTATGGAACATCATGCATTCTTATAACACTCTAGACTCCATAAACACTATCCATGCACATCAATTACACATTACATACATGATTAGGGTTTTTGTTTGAACTCAATTCAAAGACACAACAATTAACATGTAACAATATCCAATCTAGTTATCAAATCAACAACAATCATATTAATTACATACACACATAAAATCGGCTCTTTAGGGTTTTCAATTAACCCATTAAACATCAAAATCAAGTATAAAGGATGCATAGGATAATCGATTATACCTTCCTAGCACCTAATTCTTAAATCAAAAGCTTGAAGTCCTAGTTGTATGTGTGTATATAGGTGACGACAGCGAAGGAGCCAAGGGTTTGGGGTTCCGATCGGGATGTGTGGGGAAGAGAAAAGAATAGTTAGGGTTTATTATTATTATTATTATTATTATTATTATTATTATTATTATTATTATTATTATTTATAATAATACTATGTTACACTTTGGCCCCTCCACTTCTAAGTATTACTTTTCCTAGCTTAAACTAACTTGTTTACATCTCGAGTTAGTGTTTATAACGATGTTATCACACAACACATAAGTCTAACACATAATTATCACATAATTACTTTTGACTTTTTTCGTTTATTCACCAATCGTTTGCGTCAACTCGTTTGCGTTTCGGTGCAATTCCCGAAAGACTACACATGTAGTAAGTGTTAAGCGTCATTTAAACCCTAGTTTAAATGTAATGAGGTGTGCGTTATAGATTCAATGATCTTAAGTTTGAATTGACGGAGTTGAGTTAACGGAGTTAACCTGAAATTGACGATTGTCACAGTCACGCTCTTCGAAAATTACTGACGAGAAATCCAAAGAAACAATAACTGAGGGAAATAAGTATGGATTGAATAACTGAACTAAGATTAGATAAAGGTTCGAGATTCAATGATCGAGTACATTCTAATGAAAGTTTAATATTACTTAGACTCATTATTAATTTTATTATCGAAGTTTTATCGTAAATAATATGATTTAGTTATATAAAATACTTAAAAAATACTTAAAAAAATATTTATAAAATAGGTTATATAAAGAGATTTGTTTTAAATGTTTAAAACTAAATATACATTTAATGTATTTATATATATTTTTTATTATTTAATAAAGATTTCTTTTATATTAGTATCGGAGATCATAAGTAAATCAAAATATATAATAATATTTATATAAAATTAAAATCTTTTATAAAACACTAAATTTTACATTTCAATATATTAATTAATAGGATTATATTATGTATGCTAATTTAAAACCTTATAAAAATCCTTTTTAAACATTAATAACTTTATTATAAAAACTTTAATATATAATCACACACACGCACACACACACATATATATAGGTATATATATATGGTTTTAGCAAAGGTTCAGAAAACGACTTGTTAGTGTGCCAGTTTTAACAAATATGAATTAATTAATATTTACAATATTATTCCATATAGTGATATATTATACACTAAATTAATACTAAAGAAACCAAAAAAAAAATCACTACTGGAGGGACCCGAACCCGAGCCTTCTAGCCCATAAACTCAATACTACACACACCAGCTAACTAATCTTGATGATTAGTTGGTAATAATTTCAGAAACGGTAATATATAACAAGACAGACAAAGAATCCTGGTCCTAATAAGAACCCTAAAAATTCAATCGTTTCATCCCATTTGGGTTTAAAAAATTAATCATAGGGCTATTGGAGAACGATGAATGACGAACACAGTTATGTATTTAGTTACATTAAACGATGATGCTATGATGGTTAATTAGGACTACATAAAGTCGGCCAACGCAAATCCAAGAATCGATATGAACACACTAAGCTAATATAATTAAGCTTAGGGGTTAGGATGGCGATGGATTAAGGATCAGGTCTGGAAGTTTAATTGATTTTATATCATCGTTCGCTTGCATAACAAGCCCACTTTTTGTGCCGACTGTTGCATATTAAGAAGCGAATAATGTTTTATCGATTAACCGTAATTACGATGTCGGTTTGGCCGCAAATGGAATGTTTAACATAGTCGATGATACAGTTTCCAAGTATAAGACGTGAATTTAGTTGCAAGTTATTCCAATTTGTTAATATGTTTCGCGAATACAATCCGGCTCATCGGGTTTAGGTGTATCCATGGGTTAACAGGTTAAAGAAATATAATATACTGAATTTGCAATTAGGTCCTTATAGTTAGAAGGTAGAAACATATTATAGTAGTAGTCTTAGTTTGGGTTAAAAATGCATGTTTTTCAAATAATTAAATAAATATTTAAATAATTAATATTAAAACATTAAAATAATGATAATAATGACTCGTTAAATGCGATATTTTATTGGTAAAATTTTCCGAACGTAAAACGGACCGGACAACACTTAATAAACTAATAATTTTAAATCCTAGTTGTTACAGTCTCCCCTACTTTAGAGAATTTTGTTTCAAAATTAAAGAATACTATAACAACACCATTAAATTTTAATAAAAATACATATGATTTAAAACTAATCATAAAACAAAACATTGAAGAGTTGAAACAACGCTCTAAATGAAAATCCGATAAGGGCACTTATATGTAGGATGTACCGGCGGCGTATCCACCATGTCCTTATCATCTTTACATTTGTACCATTATCTCAACTACTTACGATTCTATATTATGGCACACAATTATTCGGATTATGATTCCATGCGAGGACTTTGGAAATTACGTGTCAATCCGTAATTACTTAGATCGTCGGATGGTCCACGTAACTTGTCCCATTGTGTGGGTTACAAACATTTAAAGAACATGATTTTGAAAAAACAAAAGTTTTATGGAGTTTTAATTAAAACCCTAGAAAATCACCAGTGTATAAAACAATTTCAAAACTTGCAGTGGATTTTAATAAGGCAAAGAAATTTCTAAGACAACTTTTAAACGTAAAGGTATAAGTATTTAAATTTGTAAAAAAATAACTTATTAATAGTTGAGGTGAACAGGTTATGATGAATGAGGGTAAGGAAATAAGATATAGGTAGGCTTTAATAATCAATCTATTTAAATAAGATACACGAAGGATAAAAAGTTCAAACTGAAATAATTCAATGGCACAAAAAGGCGTTACAATATCATAATTGGGAAAAAGACAAAATAAATTAAGATAAGATAAGGAAATCAACAAAAGTCGTTGGGGGTCCTTGAGTAGCTAAATTGGCGTGACTTGAAGCACCATGAGGAGTTGCATTTACGAGGACTTGAGTAGTTGAGGCAGATTGATTCGGAATTGCTTGAATAACTTGTGCTTGAATGGTTTGCAACAGTATTGTTTGGTTAAAATATGTTCAGTAAACTTGAGCTTGTGGGTGCGGGTTTGATAAAGTGGGGTTAAGTAAGGTTGACCTTGATTGATGGGAGGAGCTTGAGGGACATGAGGTTTTGTGGGGTTGAGCTTGGTGATCATGGGTCAAGTAGTAGGGTGCAGCCATAGTTTGTGAGTGTTGTACATGGATATGTTGAGGAAACGAATTACATAGATGATTTGGGTCTCCACAATAGTTGCAAGTACGAATATTATGAACACCTGGTTGAGTAGATGGCATGGTACTGTTTCGAGAGACGGGCATCTCAAATCGTCGTGAAGAAGTTGGTGCACTACAGACTTGATGACAATAATTAGCAAGACGGCCATAACGGTTAAAATTTGTGAAAAGACGACAATTGGAGTTGATCGGGGGATGACGGTTGTAGGTTCTGCAGATGGGGTTCTTACGTTTCTTGTAAGGTCTCTTTTTCGGAAAAGGTGAAGAGGCTTGTGGTTGGGTAGGATTGGTTGTATGGATGTTTTGAATTTGGGTTACTAACCTAGGGATCATAAAAGTTACCTCTCTGGCTATACAAGCAGCTATACGGCGGTGATGAGAATCAGTCGATTGATGTCGAGGAGGACGGTGGTTTCCTAGGGAAGACATTCTACGAGGATCAAAAAATAAAGATTTATATGAATAAGTTGAGAATCATTTACTAATAAAATGTTAATTGCTTAGATAAATTATAAAATTTTTCCTTTAAGAAGTGGGGAAAATATTACAAGATATGGGTTACATTGCGTAAATAGTTATTATATGATGTAGTCAATATGATTAATGTGTAATGACTACACGAGGAGACGAGGTCAGTTTAAAATTTAATTTTTATTTCATTAAGTCAACTTTACAATAAACTAACGAAACATAAATTGTATGTTGGCCTCCCATGAGCTTTCGATGGCAGTTTTAATGGCCCAACGAAATTAACGAATAAAAGTAACTGAGTTGGACATCCCATGAGCGTTACATGGCGTTTTAACTGTCCCAACTAATAATCGAATTAACAATAAAATAGAGTTCGTTGGACCATGAGCGTTACATGGTGTTTTAACCGACCAAACTAAATAACGAATAAACAAAAGAAAAATATCAGTAGTTGAAACATCCTGTGAACCACCACGTATGATGAACTCCAACAAAAACATTCAAAACAAGATGAGGAATGGATAGTAGTAATGCCCATGGGCACCATGGATTTTTCAACCAACTAACCATTTAAATAACAAAACGCAATAATCGGAAATACCGAATTTAGCCACGAATGACCGTGAATTCGGTTTAAAGTCAACCTAAGGTGTCGGTCGTATGACAGTTGTGTTCCTCTTTGGCCGAGAGGAACTTGTCATACTACCTAGCCTTAAGATGAAGGAGTAAAAACAAAAGTAAGGAATTCTTAAGTTTTTTCTCAAAAATAAAAGGAAATCTACTTTGATTTAAATATTTAAGAAAAATTATCTTTGAAGGTTGAGGCATAGCCTCGGAGTTGTGTGTGTGTGCATGACAATATATTAAACAATTAGTTAAAGAGTTAAATAAGTACTTAATCTAGCAAGTAATTACGTAAGCTGTAAACAAACAAATAGAACACATTAGGTAAACGAATAAGCAAGTATGGGGCTCCTAAGCATGTTACTAAGGCACCACTAAAGACCTATCTTAAACCTTCGGCTCTGATACCAATCTGTCACAACCCAACCTAAGGCGGAAATGTCGGGGCGTGAGGTGATTGCTCACAGCTCTCAAGGTACTATCATGCAATAATAAATGTGACAATATCCATTAAATTTAATTAAATAATCAAAAACATCAAATAAATAATCCATAATTCAAATAAGTAAGACAAACAAATATATCAAAGTCCATAATCTTGTTTATTCTCTCTAGCATGCAATCCTAAGTTCTTCTTCTGAACCAACTTGAAAATCACATCACACAATGACCTGTATATGCGTTAAAAATACAATAAATTTTGTCAACACGAGGTTGGGTGACTAAAACACCAGATTGTGTGAAATACAATAATAAAGAAAAGATCAAACGGTGTCAAGTGAGATAAGCAATTAAACCAATAAGCAAGTAAATATGTTGTCAGTAAGCTCGATGTCAGATGAAATGAACGATGGCTAACCCGACAAGCGTTTAATTTTACAAGTATGTGAATATGTTGGACCTCTTAGACATGTATTCAAATAAAGCATATAAGCATATAACACGTTAGGTATAAATTGTTACACACCCCAAGACAAACAGTTGCAAGTTTGAGTATTAAATAATAGTAAAATATCTACGAATGCATATGTCCTCAAAAGGGTTAAAAATAAGTAATAGAAGGGGAGTGAGATGCTCATCTTAGCAATTTAACAAGAGATGAAAGAATGCGATAAGAACGGTAGCAAACAAGAGTCTCGCTCTTCGGAAATTACCGACGAGAAATCCTAAGTAACAATAATTGAGGGAAAAAATATGGATTGAATAACGGAAATAAGATTAGATAGAGGTTCGGGATTCGATGATCGGGTACATTATAACGAAATTTTAATATTACTTAGATTTATTATTATTTTAATTATCGAAGTTTTATCGTAAATAATATGATTTACTTATATAAAATACTTCAATAAATATTTATAAAATAGGTTATATAAAGAGATTTGTTTTAAACGTTTAAAACTAAAAATACGTTCGATATATATATATATTAAAGATTTCTATTATATTAGTATTAGTGAACATAAGTAATGATAATACATAATAATATTTATATAAAATAAAATCTTTTTTAAAACAGTAAATTTTACATTTCAAAATATTAATTAACATGATTATATTATGTATTTTAATTCAAAACCTTATAAAAATCATTTTAAACATTAATAACTTTATTATAAAAAGTTTAATATATAATCTCACACACACACACATATATATATATACATATATATTTATATATATTTATATATAAATATATATAGATATATATGGTTTAAGCAAAGGTTCGGAAACGACTAGTTAGTGTGCCGGTTTAAACAAAATATGAATTAACTAATATTTCAAATATTATTACATAGAGTGATATATTATATACTGAATTAATACTAAAAAGAAAAACAAAAAAAAAAACAAATTGTGAGTGTTTTAAATATAGGGCTTTAATTTTCATTTTGTTACAATTTTTTGGATAATTCTCTGATAAGTTGTACTCACATTGTTAAATCAATATACGAAGTTTATGAGTGTTTTTGTTGTAAATCCTTTATGATATTATTCCGAAATATCGTTTAGTATACCAAATAACAAATTAATCTATCCTAATCATAATGTTTAAACATAAATGATGTCATGCATGAACTGGATCATGTTCTTTAAAGTGGTATCAGAGCTTAAGGCTCATGTTTGCTACTGATTGCAACACATCACTTGATGAATTGTTGAAGATTTAAAGATTCAAAGTTAAAAATTCAAAGCCGTTTACAATTTCTTCAATTATTATTTGGTTTATGGATCAAACTGAAATTCCTTCCGTAATCATGATCGTCTATACTTGATTATCAATTCTGCACGAGTGATCTTGTATAATTCAAGCTCAATTTTAAGATATTGATCTTAATGGAAAAAACGTGTATCTGGCGTATAAGATTATCTGCAAGCGTATATGTGATATTCGTCCGTATAAGATATTGTACGTTGTTTTGACCGGATAAGTTGTTTAAACGCATAAGCTAGTTATACATTGTGATCTTGATCATATAAGTGAGTTACACATGGAATTGGTTATATGCTACATTGGTCTTATCCGGATAAGAGGTTGTACGATGAAAAGTTATACGTCCGTATAAGGTTACATTTGTAGTCTTGCTGATTTCTTGATTTTTGTGCAAAGTTAGCAAAGATGGAAGATTTAAATGCTTTTGTGACACACACGTCACCGATTGTTCAGAATATCAACTTGGAAAATGAAATGGAAACATCAAACAAGCCCCCGAAGCTACTTAGAATGGAAGACTATCCTAATTGGGCAGATAAGTTTCAAACTTATGTACAAGCCGTGAACTATGACACTTGGGAAGCTGTTAAGGTTGAATATAACATTCCAAGAAATGAGAATGGTACAAGTCATAGATTATCTCAAATCCCTGAAATTGAAAAGGAAAGATTTATTCGACAGAAAAAGATGATGAATTTGTTTCAAAAATCAATCAAATCTGTGATCTTTCAATTATTGCAACACGATGGTTCATTGTGACATTTTTCAAATTCGAGTTTCGATTGTATTTGTATTTGTATTGTTTTATGTTGTAAGCCGACCCGTTTTGTAAACAGAAACTCATGATATATAAAATATTGGATTTTTATGTTACCAAAACATTTTTATTTGTTCAATTTGAAAAACCCCTTTTACGGATTCGAAAATGACTTTAAAACGATTAAAATACATCAAAAACAAACTTCCGAACGCATAACGAACCACAAAAAAATGATCTGGGCCAAACCCCTCCCCCCCAGGCATGCCGCGCCAAGTGGCTAGGGGCAAGGGTTATATTCTTTTTATCTTTGTTTTTTTGTGCTTTGCTTGTTTGTTTAACCAACCTATTTGCATGTAAACATGAAAGAGAACCTTGGAAATAAGCTTTGACTCTTACCCTATATACACACACCCATCTTCTTCATTTTACACTCGCTCTTACTCCAAATTCTCTCTCAATTCGTAAGATTTAAAGGTTGTTCTTCATATTCTTAGTAGTTTGACTTCCCAAGTCAAACTAACCATAGTCTTTCATCTTAATTAACTTCCGAACTCTTATTAATACTTGTTTATGATGGCACAACATATATATAATATAATACCCCTTGTTACCTTTGGTGGTTGCTTTTCTGATTCCGGTCGGACCTTGTAAGGCAAGGCTTCTTAGAGAACTTTGTGTTCTTGATATATATATATATATACTTATATAAATTGTTTATACATACTAACCATGCTTAACTTCTGATTATTTTTGTTTATTTACAACTTCCATGGTTATGGGTTTTAGGGTTTATGTTTCGGTTTAACCGTAAATAGCTCTAAACCTTAAACCAAACTTTGCTTACTAGTTTTTGTTAAAATACCTGTTTAAACATGTTTAATGTTAGATCTCATTTTATAAAATCATTTTTATGAGTTCCATGGTTATGGGTTTATAGATTCTAACCTCGGTCTTAACCCGAAACTAGATCCGACCCGAAAACCGAACTTTTGTTTAAAGACTTTATTGTTAACTTTTTGGTTGTAAAACCTAGGTATTTTCATTTGTACGTCATTATACAAGTTCTTGAATATTTGGGCATGTGGAAACCATCTATGAACTTATTGTGAGATGGAAACCCAACCAAACTGAACTAAACCGATTTTCACTCGCTTAAGACACACAAGTGTGTTTTTAGCTATCAAGACTTGTATATTTCCTTAATAATAGTTTACAAACTGATTTTAATTATTTTTCTTAAGTACTTGGAAATGTTGGATCCAACTTGATCTCATAACAAAGTTTAGACCGACAAAACCGAACACTCGCTTAATGTACGTTGTTAGTTCTAAAACAATAGATCTACATACTTGGTTAAGCATTATTGGATTTTTATGAGTTATGTCATAACATTTAATATTTTGGAAAGTTGACTTTGGGTTTAACCAATTGTCAAGACCCGAACCAACAACCCGAACACTCGTTAAAAACCCGTTTTAGTATCTTTATTCCAAAGGGACTTGCATTCTTGCATTTTACCCACCTTATTACTTAACATAGGTTGAGTAAATATTAAGGTTAGATACTTTAACCCAGTTTCGAGCAAACTTACATTTTTAAAGGGTTATTATTATAAGTTCTTAAATAGTTACATTTTAAACCTTTAACTTTAATTGTTTACATTTCTCAATATTTATTTTATTAAAAGACTTTCAAGACAACCTTTCTAAATCCGAAACTTCTTTTCTTTTAGGCATTGTTCGTTAAACCCGTCGTTTCGGCAAATCTTCAAATTATCATCTTTCAAGTTTATTACTTGAACGTGAGTACTTTCATACCCCGTTTTTCATCTTTTGTTTTGGGAGTGACATCCCATACTTATTCAACTAAATGTTTTATACTTGAATATTAAACAACAAACGTTTTTGTATACTTTAATTGAATAATTGCTCGATTTGGTGTTCTATGATTATATGCCTATGTGTTTATCGCTTTTGGTTGGTGGAACTACAAAATCCTAGTCTATTTGGCATCCCCTTATAGCAAGGTGTCGTTAACGTAATGCAATCAACGATAACTATAAAATCCTAGACTATTTGGCATCCCCTTATAGTTAGGTGTCGCTAACGTAAATCTATTAGAGATTTTATCCAAGTTATTGCTTTTATTTATTGTTTCGTATATGAGTTATGTGGCTCTTTCTTACTATATATTTATATGTTCAAACTTATGAATTTCTCACATAACTTTGTGTTAATAAACTTAATTTTATGAAATGTTACAGGTTTGCATTTAGGTTGATTATGGAGTTGGAGAAAACGTCATCAAGACCTTTAGGATATTTACAAAAATGAACGATATTTATCTTATGAACAAGTTCGGTATGTGACATTTTCGATGTTGTGGAATGAAATGAGTTTGATAAATATTGTCGCTTTAATTTGTGTCATGTACTTATGGGCAATCGTTACACCTCGGCATGTTCCCCCACCTTTATTCGGGTTGTGACCGATTGGTATCAGAGCCATGACAATAAGATCGGTGGTTAGACGTAACGACCTAGAACTGTTATGCTTAGGGTCCAATACGTGCGCTCATATGTGTTTACTCTATTTTAAATTGTTCATAATGCATGTTATTTACAAACTTGTTTAAAATTCACCAATATCCTAAATGTTCACATACACACACTTTCTTAGTATTTCCAAGGCATCCTTACCTTAAAACGCAAAAGTAGATTTTTATTGTTTTATGGATTACAAGATTAACTTGGATCCGTTGTTTCAAATCCCTTAAAGTTTGCGTTTATATCGGGTTTGTAGCCATCATGGTAAACGAGACATTATAAAACGACCATTTGGCAAAAAGATTCCAAGAATCGAAGGTGATTTTGTCACACCCCGACTAGGTAATTGCGGAAGCGTAATACGGGAATGTAATAGATAATTCTGGTATCAACCACATTTTTTATAAAGAAATTCAACAAACTAATTAACATCATATTACATGGTTTGGTACTATGTTTACAAACTAGATGAAAATCACATAACTGGTTCACGAGCTTCTTATTCAATACTATGTATTTGTGTCTATTCACAGCTATTCAACTTCACTTCTAACACTAAGCACGTAAGCAATTCATTCCAACTTCGTTTTACCTGAAAAGCATGTTAAAACGGGTCAACTACGTCTAGTTGGTGAGTTTCAAGTTTCACGAGTACGAACAAAATCACTATACAAGTTCGTAAAGTTCACAGTACGTATGTATTTATGTATATATGTGCATGATGTTTTTATACTAAGCCACAAGTGAAACCAAGACAACTCACACGCATGGCCACCCTTGCCCATGTACTCCCGTTGGCATTTAATAGCCACTTTGCCCCAAGTATGTACTATGTCTAACACTACATAGCAGAATGTAATAAATTTATATGACAATGTGCAACTGTGTTAACAAGTATATCCGGCATACCCCTCCGTCACCTTCAGTTGGGTTTGTCAAACCGATAGTACTATCCACACGTCACTGGCACGAAGTTAATCACTTGTGTTTGTGGGGACTTTCAAGTGTTAGTACTTAGATAATTCACATCGTCACACATTTTCAAGTATATATGTATATGTAAACATGCTTCCCACCCCAAAAGTTCGTAAAACAGTTTAGAAAGTGGGGTCGTGAAACTCACCTTATCGTAGTTCAAGCTGATAATATGTATCAGTAAGTAATGTTCAAAATCAGACTTGGCTCAGTTTCACCGTTTTCCGAGCCTAGCCAAGTTGATCGTTTATGGGTTTCGGGACCAGGTAAGATCACACAAACTTAAGTAAACATATTGATTGAATAAATGATTTGATTTATGAAGGAATTTTGAAGTTTCAGTATCTGGATTGATCGCAGGGTTCGTATCCGTTTTTACACGAGTGTGATTATACAAAACGCGTACAATTCACCCGAATTGTCCGGAATTCTCGTAGAAAGTTCGTTTGTATCAAATTCATCCAAAAATACGATATTTGACCACTTTTGATATTTTGACATACCAGTCAGTCCATTAAACACAAAACTGCTGGTTTCATTAAAACAATTATAGTTTAAATATTTGATTAATCATAACTAATTATGTACTTATATATAAATTATGGAAATTTTTGTAAAAATAAATTAAAATATGGAGAATTTTATAAAAATATTTTCAGAAATTTTTTGATTAATTATCTATTTATAAAAATTCATTTAATGTGTTATAATTAAGTAATAAATAGCCCGTTTATACCAAACGTCATCCGAAAAATCCGATGATTTTTCCAAGTGGCCACAATACCATGAAATAGCTCCTGCAAAATTTCCATAATCTGACTCTTTGGCCAAAATGCCTTTTTGTGCGTTTATCTGCTGTTAAAACTCTACTAAACACAATTGCACAAAAATTACTTTGACATCTTCAAAATGTTCCCAAATTTTTCCAGTGATCTTAACATAACCTTTCTGGGTTCCAAACCAAATTTCATAATTTTTCATGAAGTTTACCTATTTTTCTCGAATAAACGCCAATAAACGGTAATAAGTTCGCCAAATATTCTCCGTTTATTTGAACAGGGACTCATTTACATGATTCCCAATGTCCCTGCAAAGTTTCGTAACCTAAAAACAAGCACATCACAATCGAAGCACAAACAGCCCCTAAATGAGTAATACGGTATTACCTTGTCGGTTTTCGGTGGTTTTCGATGGTTTAAACAACTCTCTGGGTCTTGGGTCGCAAACTCAGTATATCTACATATCATATAACATCCAACCAAGAATAAATCATCCATAGAACAGCCTTGTTAATTAGGGTTTCGGTTTTGGTTTCTATTCATGTTCTAATCCGTGTTTTTGACCAAAAATCTATATGATTCAAGACTTAATTTACCATGATTAAACTTTGTTAAACAAGCAAAAATCTCATGTAATTAGAGGCTTACCTCAAGAGTTTTTAGCTGCTAGATGAATTTTTCCTGCAGTTCTTGAGTTGATTATGGTTTACAATGAAAAAATATCTTAATTTGTTTATTATATACAAAATTCTAGAACAAGGGGGATGTGTCCCATTTGCGGCCGCAAGTAAAAAGGGGGCCCTTCGGGCCTCCCTTTTGCCCATTAGTGCCTCGTTTTCCGTGCCACACATAAATCTCGGTCAAAAATTTAATTCGGGTTCGGTTTTTCGCAAGAAAACTAGTTCGAGTGCGAAAAGCAGCGCGAAAACGAGTGCTTTTTAGCCTATTTTTGTAAAATAAGAAAAACGTACTGACTCATTGTAAAAATCCAAAATATTTTCACGGATTGCTTAGAACATGTCATATAAGTGTTTTATAACTCTTTTTGGCTTGACGGATGATACAATGCTCGTTTTGATGTTAACAATTGCGTTTAAACTCATAGCGTATCGATAAACGAAACCTTTTTCGTTTAAATGGTTTTAAACGTACTTAGGACTAAATATCAATATGTTAGCCTTTATAGTATATATATAACTCATATATGACCCCTTGGTATATATATACGGGTCTTAGTCAGTATCAGTCGGTTACTTGTTTAATCTCTACGAATTAATCGATTTATCTTTTACTCGCTACGTAGTGAATAAAGTATACCCCGTTTTGTCACGAATGTCACAGATTTACTTACCTGGGATGGTTGGAATATAGTGCTCGTTTTCTAGGCCACAAATCGTGTTATACATGTCAATACTTTATGTTTTCGAATGCGAGCGTTCCGGTCGCAATCCTAATTTTCGGTGTCAAAACAATAGGACTACGGTGATTCGTGGACTAGTGTTTTGATATGACGTTGTATCTCTATTTATTGTGTTATTATCGTTATTTGAATCGAAACATGAAAAAGTTGCAGTGGTTCTGCACATGTTTAGACTTCAATATGGTGTTTTATAAAACTTTTTAGTGTCGGAATATCAAATCATGGTGGTTCATGTACCATTTTCCGACTCTATAAATCTCAAAATCTCAAATTTTCAAGCTTTAACTCTCAAAAATTATTTACGTTTTGTTTTCGGTTTGTTGTTTATATTCAAAGCTTATAATTTTATCTAACACTAACATCTTCTCCTTACTCATAACAATTCATAACCCACACATAATGTGTCGACAAGAAAGGTTAATGACGGATTACTAAATAAGGAAAGAATCTTGTTTGTAAACGGCGAAATCAGAAACAAACAACATTTGTTGCTTAAAGGTTAATAAAGGTAACAGACACGAACAATAACTCAAAAGAATTCCATTTATATAAAGAGATTCATACAAGTGATAATCAATAAGGGTTTCATGTCGGAATGTATATTCAATGATAACCTAGGACAGCCGTCACACCTTAATAAGGAATATTTTTTCTTTTCTGAAAAGTGTACAAGTGTATCCGTAGGAGGCGTGTCCTAAAACATTCTATTTATAGGCCTGCCACCTCCTGACAGCTGTCATTCCTTCTAGAAACCCTAATTAAATAACAGATATTAAAAACTGTGCTAAGTGTAAAACAGGTCTTTCGGGTAGACTTTGCATAAGATATGTTAGTGCACGGTTTTGCGTCTTGAGTCTTTGTATTTATCGTGAACGTTGTTTGATCCCAGAATTACCAATCAATAACAATAACAGATCTCAGATCTGTGAATATCCGATTAGTACTAGATCTAGCTCATAATTAACATCGATTCAGTGTTGTATATATGTATATCTATTATCAATAAGTTATCAGTAGTGTTTGTATAATATTTGGTGAAGCTTGAGAGAGAGATTGAACAGCAGTTTGTTAATTAGCTCAAAACTTAAATTAAAAGTGAACAGTAGTTCACTATATATAGAAGGTGATCTGGTTCGCTAACATCCCCTAGCAAACCAGCTTCCCCTTCGTTACATAAATAATCATAGCGAAACACCCCTGATTCGTTAACATCCCCTAACGAATCAGGAGGGAATACACTACTTGGATAGTTCGCTAACATCCCCTAGCGAACTAGCCTTTAACTTAGCGAACTGGCTATTAATTACATTAAATATTACATTATTTAATAAACAAAAATGTTAACGATAAATACAAAGACTCCAGACTCAAAACCGTGCACTAACAGACACCCCCTCGTCTTGAGCTCTTTGTCTTTAACTTATTTGAAGCGCTTGGACTGCCAGTCTCTGCAACTATGAATTCCATGTTCGTGACACACACGAACGACTCGTTGGAATTGCATAGCCAGGTCGTAATCTTCTTGACGTTCAAACAAAATCTGCTTCCTGTATAGCACGTCGTTGTCTGTTTCTGATAAATTAACCAACCACATCGGGTCGATAATATTGATGAGCTCGGTCTGCAGTCCTCGACCACGAACAAAAACGGCCTCGCCAGTACGATTGTCATAGTACCAACGGTTGAAAGACAGATAAATATCTTGAGGCATTGTCTTCACAGGAACCTTTTTCATTGTCTTTGGCGGCTTCACTTTCAAGACAAGTTTCTTCCAGCCGGTCCTTGGAACAATCTCATCAATGCGCTTACGTCTTGGGACCTGGGGCTTGAAGAATTTGAAGCCATGATTGACCTCGAACAGTAAGTGTTAATGAAACCACTCAGCCGTTCGGTGACCCCCACGATTGATAAATGGACGTGTCGCGAGGGTACGTACATCCCAACGCGGCAGAGTTAAAACATCCATTATCCTCTCGTAATACTGGACACCCTTTTCCCACTTGACTATACATACTTTAAGGTCTGAATCATAGAGCCAGGAGACAATATCACCATGTACCTTAGAAACAGTCTTGAAGGTAGTCACCTGATTCGCCTAAATCCAAGCAGCAGCGGTATCTTTTCTTTCTTGATCTACATACTGATAAGCACTGATAATCTTACCCACTTTCTGACGTTTGAACCATCTTTCAATGTCATCATCAGTCACTTCTTTGAGTGAAGGAACTGTTCGCTGCACAACCGTTTCTAGTTCATCCTCAGTCTCTTTAATTACATCTTCGTGAAATACCGGAGCACCTTGATCAACGTTTGCGTGTTGATACAAGTCCTGGTACTCTTCAGCTGTTACATCCTCCATCTCAATCTCCTCGTTCTCATAAATAAAATCCGTATCCATAGATAACGGATCAACTTCCATTTCTTCTTCATTGATCACTTTGACATCGGGCTCAGTTTCTAAAGCAGTCAACTGATCGTCATTCAGCCCAAGCAGAATTGAAATCTGCTCCCATGTCAAAGATCTAAGAATAAACTCACCGACCTCTATCTCATCTCTGTTCACCATACTTCTAATCACCCCCGATCCATCAATAAATATCACCGTGTTAGCTGCTATCATCTCAATTGGCTTGGCAGTTGTTGGATCTTGATAAATGATTATCTGCTTGCTCGAATCATCACCGCCACTAACACCAGCACCAGAGGATGAACCATGCGATTATTTAGGCTCACCTCCTGCATCAGATTCGTCAGGATCATCATCGTCATTTTTAAGTTTCTTGCGGGCATCTTCTTTACAAGTTAATTGTAAAATTAACTCTTCTTGTTCCTTTAATTTCACCCCCTGAGACTCAACAATCGTACGTAACGACTTAGTCTCCTTCTGATAGAAAGAAATATAACTCATCATTCGTCGTTGATTCTCCATGAGTCGTTCTTGAGTTTGACGATCAGCTGTCATTTGATTTTCATATAGATGTAGCAGATTAAGCAGCATTTCAGTTTGACGACCTGTTGGCAAGTTGTATACAGATGGATGAACAGGTTGAACAGGTCCTTGAGGTCGAGTAATCCTCATAAAAGATACATCACTAGGTGGAGGTGGAGGAAGAGTAGTTGTTGGCAGAGGAGGAGGTCTCATTGATGTGGTGGAAGATACTGTAGACAACACAGCAGGAGGCCTCGGTATCTCGGTCAACGCCATTTGAGTGATTAGACCGAGCCTCTCATGTGACAGCATCGTTGTCGTCAAGGTAAGCATCGGAGTGCTAGTAGTAAGCGACACCGCCGAGCTTTGAGTAGTTGATTGTCTTGGTGGTGGAGTTCCAATAATTACCCAAGCCCCAGCAGACACACGGGGCTTTTTTGATGGTTCACCAGTAGCTACAACTTTCCCCTTTCGTTTTCTTTCTAGCTGAGCTTTCATGGTGGCAGCTAGAGCAGCAATGACCGCATCTTGTTGTTCATTAAGAGCTCGTTCACCAGCTCCACCATCACCATCATCATCTCCACCATCATTGTTCCCACCCTCTCCCCCTTCACGCTCGGAATCCGAATCATCGTGGATCCAGCGCTCATTAAGATGACATACGTAATCAGGATTGATTATATGTCTAATCATCCGTTTATCCTGTGGCTTGTCTTTTCTATAGATTAACATACGATGTACTGTTTCAGCTTTCATATGTTCCATATCAAGAACATCGTTCACCAACGATCGATCAATCACTAAATTCGGTATCAAATCCTGAATAATTAGCTGTAAAAAGCGAGGGTACATCAAGAACTTCTTTGACGGTAGAGTTTGCTGAACTTGCTCTTTCAGATGATCAAAGATGAGTTCTGAGTAGTTGAAGGGCTTGTTCAGGATTAGAGCAACAAATGCCGATTGCAAGCTTACTCTACACTCATCAAAACCACCGCGACGTCCACTCATACAGTGAAGTAAAACATGCAGCAGATACTTGTATGGTGGACACAACCCATTCTTGTTCAACATAGATCTACGAATATCACCTCCATAATTCAAGCGTGTGAATAACCCCCTAACCAATGTTCTGTCAAATTCACTCGGATTATCATCATTATCGTCAAATTGAAGCACCCGACGAATGACCTCAACATCAATCGTAATTGGAGTCTGATTAATTGTAGCTGGAACCCAATTATTTTCCTCAACATATTCCGCCGTATTCCAAAATTGCCTGATTATACTAAGATACACTTTAGGTTTAGCAGTGATTGCATAGTGTATCTTTGAACGTCGTAAGAAAGTCAACATTGTTCCAAACGTTCTCAAGTCAGTTACATCTTGATCAACATAAACACAAATGTTGTGCTTCTTATCGAACGACATTAAGATCACTTCAGCTTGTTGTGGTTTTCTTTGTGGAGGTTGTTCCTGTGGCGGTTGATTTTGTTGTTCTTGATCAGCCATGTTTTACTGTATAAATAAGACTATGAGAATAGATATCACAATATATAATCAAAAGATATGTGTAATTAATCTAGTTACGCGTATTAGACGATTTAAATCCTTTAATTAAATTAAATGAATATTAAAAATTAATTTATTTAATATTAAAATTAATTTATTTAATAAATGTCATTCGTTGAGAATCACACTGATTCGTTACAATGAGATAACGAATAAGGCGATTCGCTATCAAGTAAATACCTTAACGAACTAAACATATCAAATCACTATTTAATTTTAACGAACTAAATTCCAGTTCGTTATATTTAGAACGAATCCGTAACTGATTCGTGTAACATCTTATTTGCTAAGCTAGTTCGTGTAAAATCTTAAGACTAACGAATTCGCTAAGACTAACGAATGGTCATAATTAAGACTTGTTCTTTGACTTCACAAAGTCAAGGTCAAAATTACGATGAACACAGATAGTCAACAAAATGAACCCGAGAACAATTAGGCCATAACTATCGTCGAAACATCACGCTAATGAGCTCGTTGTACTCGAAATTACAATCGCAATCGAAGATGAATGAGATTAAGACTCAAAACCTCTAAGTACATAGGTTAGACGAACCCACAGTAAACACCAATGTCACAAAACAATAATTAACCCAGCAAACAACAATAAATTCATGATTGATGCCCACCAAGGGTATCGGAATATGATTCCGATCACAATGACATCAAAAACATACAGTTATTAACATAAATTACACACAAATAGGTTTCAAAACTTCGGAAACCCTTAAACTCTTAATAGTTTATAATTTAACTATTAACTCTTAGCCATTTTTGACGAAAATTATATCGCCAGGATTGGCTATACCTTAGAAACTCAAATATGTCCTTGAATTATTCAAATAAGAAAGTCGAAATTTAAGAGAGAATTTGAACAGGTTGCTTAAAAATGAAGACAGAAGGCGAACAGTGGAAGACTGTTCGTTTTCTTGTCTTATATAATAGTGCACGCAACCCTAGGTACAACTCATACGAATCAGATGATTCGTTTAACTTAAAGTTAACGAATTAGCCCATCGCTAACTCAATTTGTTACCTTATGTTGGCGAATCGCTTCGTGATTTGTTAAATTAAAGGTAACGAATCAAGTCTTGATTCGTGACGCAATTCGTTAAATATACATAACGAATGGATGATTCGTTACAGAGTGCGGGAGCGAATTAGGTTAGCGAACCAGAAGCTAGTTCGCTAAAGAATCACCTAGTTCGTTATCCATAAATAACGAATTGGATTTTAGCGAAATAAACTCTTTTATTTAATTTTAAAAATAAATAATTAAATGAATTAATTAAAGAATTAAATAAATAAATAAATTAGGTTATCGAGAAACCCTTTTATCCCGACAACCAAATACGTTAAGAATGTTTCAGATTTCCGAAACATTACTTAAACTTATTTAAGTATTTTGTACAAAGAAAACGAAAATATTTTTGGTATTTTGTAAGAATTTAAAGAATGTATTTACAAAAGAATGTTCGAACAACTAAAATATACAATCTTTTTGTTTTTTTCATTGATTTTATCAAAAAAACAGTACATATTTTTGTATTTTTGTTGAGTTTGAGCAGAGAATCATATTGACCAAATTGCCCTTCCATCACAGTTTTATATTTCAGCGATATTATGACTGGCGATAAGTTGGTCATTGGTATTGTTGTCCACATAAATCTTAATAACACACATTCAAGTATTTTCGTGATATGGTTAAATAGTTCAATAAAAGCACAGAATATCAGAAACTATCAGCCTCTAATCTCGGTTCAAGCTTAATTTGATTTTTGCCAAATCACCCCAACTTGACTTAACCATTATATTGTTGATCAAAATTTTGATACCAAATGTAGAAATTTTGAGCAATGCATCAAGTTTCCTTTACTGTGAGTGAGTATGCACGAGTCCATCTGTCGGCTTACATACATTGTATCCCCCGGGGTCCGTTTCTTAATGGTATTAAGACGCACGCAAGGGAGGAACAATTGTATGACTAACAGCGGATTTTGATCAAGTCAGTAATTTAAATTGTACGAAGTACAGCGGTGATCAAGTTTAATGACTTTCGGTTTGCTCTAGAAGGCGAGTGAAATATTCATGCTTATGAATACCCAGATGGTTAAGCCGCATAAAGACTCATAGTGTCCAGAATCTTAACGCTTGTTATTTGCTTTATTTGGTTTTTGGGTGATCAACAAATATAAGGCTTGAGTATGACTGGTTATTACATTTCTGCTATCCTCACCGAAACTTTTGCTAGAGAATAACACCCCTTTCAATTTGGCGTTTCTTTATGTTTATATCACATACTTTACTCTACTGGGTTGTTTTAAGACCTACCAATGCACCAATTCAATTAAGCACACAGTTTTTCAAACTTACATTTTGCTGAATTTGGGGTCAAGATAATCAATGTACTATCATGTTCTCTTTTTGCTTCAAAAACTCAAAATTTTGAGGAGCATAAAATAAAGAAAAGATAAATTTAATCGCCCCAGTTAACATAAGTTAATAAATAAATGGCTAACCATCAATTCACGAGTGAATCATAGGACCAAGACATGCAAGCATGCTTCACAAACTTAAATAACCGACATAATTTTCAGCGAGAAAATAATCTAAAAATCTTTTTGGATTTTCTCTATACAAAACTTTAAAAACACAATATTTTTGTCTTTTTCAAATTTCTTATAAACAAAATAACTTTCACAATCTTTTTGGATTTTCGGATTTTTCTGTACAAAAACATAAATCACATTCTTTTTGGTTTTTCAAAATTTTAAAAAAAAATTATTTATTTATTTATTATTATTTTTTTAAATTTTAATGTTTTTGGATTTTATCTATACAAACGAAAACACATTCTTTTTGTATTTTCTAGAATTCTCCCCATAAAACCTAAAAACATAAAGAAGTTAAGCTAGCACAATAAAGCAATTTAAAGATAATTATCCTAATTTTAGGATCTCAACAAGGGTCTTCAATCCATTTAAACCAAGAAAAAAGTTAAAACGTGTTTTATCAAAATCTTTGGTAAATAGATCGGCTTTTTGAAAATCTGTGTGCACTTTCTCAATATCAATTAATTTCTTTTCATAGCAATCCCGTATAAAATGATATCGAATTTCGATATGTTTCGTTTTAGAATGTTGTACGGGATTCTTAGTGATACTAATAGCAGCAGAATTATCAATCAAGATGGGAGTAGTAAGAAACTTCAAACCGTAGTCGCGAAGATGTGGTTGTATCCACAAAACCTGGGAACAGTAACTCGAGGCTGCAACATATTCAGCTTCGGCGGTTGAAGTGGAGACCGTTGTCTGCTTCTTACACTGCCAGGAAAAAAGCCGATTTCCTAAAAATGGACATCCTGCAGTCGTTGATTTGAAGTTGATCTTGCATCCTCCATAATCTGAGTCTGAGTAGGCAGTAAGAACGAAAGTATCATCCTTGGGGTACCATAACCCGATGTCTGGATTTCCCCTCAAATACTGAAGAATTCTCTTGACTGCAGCTAGGTGAGTCACCCGTGGACTTGCTTGATACCTAGCACAAAGACAAACAGCAAACATAATATCAGGGCGTGTACGAAGTACAGCGGTGATCAAGTTTAATGACTTTCGGTTTGCTCTAGAAGGCGAGAGAAATATTCATGCTTATGAATACCCAGATGGTTAAGCCGCATAAAGACTCATAGTGTCCAGAATCTTAACGCTTGTTATTTGCTTTATTTGGTTTTTGGGTGATCAACAAATATAAGGCTTGAGTATGACTGGTTATTACATTTCTGCTATCCTCACCGAAACTTTTGCTAGAGAATAACACCCCTTTCAATTTGGCGTTTCTTTATGTTTATATCACATACTTTACTCTACTGGGTTGTTTTAAGACCTACCAATGCACCAATTCAATTAAGCACACAGTTTTTTAAACTTACATTTTGCTGAATTTGGGGTCAAGATAATCAATGTACTATCATGTTCTCTTTTTGCTTCAAAAACTCAAAATTTTGAGGAGCATAAAATAAAGAAAAGATAAATTTAATCGCCCCAGTTAACATAAGTTAATAAATAAATGGCTAACCATCAATTCACGAGTGAATCATAGGACCAAGACATGCAAGCATGCTTCACAAACTTAAATAACCGACATAATTTTCAGCGAGAAAATAATCTAAAAATCTTTTTGGATTTTCTCTATACAAAACTTTAAAAACACAATATTTTTGTCTTTTTCAAATTTCTTATAAACAAAATAACTTTCACAATCTTTTTGGATTTTCGGATTTTTCTGTACAAAAACATAAATCACATTCTTTTTGGTTTTTCAAAATTTTAAAAAAAAATTATTTATTTATTTATTATTATTTTTTTAAATTTTAATGTTTTTGGATTTTATCTATACAAACGAAAACACATTCTTTTTGTATTTTATAGAATTCTCCCCATAAAACCTAAAAACATAAAGAAGTTAAGCTAGCACAATAAAGCAATTTAAAGATAATTATCCTAATTTTAGGATCTCAACAAGGGTCTTCAATCCATTTAAACCAAGAAAAAAGTTAAAACGTGTTTTATCAAAATCTTTGGTAAATAGATCGGCTTTTTGAAAATCTGTGTGCACTTTCTCAATATCAATTAATTTCTTTTCATAGCAATCCCGTATAAAATGATATCGAATTTCGATATGTTTCGTTTTAGAATGTTGTACGGGATTCTTAGTGATACTAATAGCAGCAGAATTATCAATCAAGATGGGAGTAGTAAGAAACTTCAAACCGTAGTCGCGAAGATGTGGTTGTATCCACAAAACCTGGGAACAGTAACTCGAGGCTGCAACATATTCAGCTTCGGCGGTTGAAGTGGAGACCGTTGTCTGCTTCTTACACTGCCAGGAAAAAAGCCGATTTCCTAAAAATGGACATCCTGCAGTCGTTGATTTGAAGTTGATCTTGCATCCTCCATAATCTGAGTCTGAGTAGGCAGTAAGAACGAAAGTATCATCCTTGGGGTACCATAACCCGATGTCTGGATTTCCCCTCAAATACTGAAGAATTCTCTTGACTGCAGCTAGGTGAGTCACCCGTGGACTTGCTTGATACCTAGCACAAAGACAAACAGCAAACATAATATCAGGGCGTGTACGAAGTACAGCGGTGATCAAGTTTAATGACTTTCGGTTTGCTCTAGAAGGCGAGAGAAATATTCATGCTTATGAATACCCAGATGGTTAAGCCGCATAAAGACTCATATTGTCCAGAATCTTAACGCTTGTTATTTGCTTTATTTGGTTTTTGGGTGATCAACAAATATAAGGCTTGAGTATGACTGGTTATTACATTTCTGCTATCCTCACCGAAACTTTTGCTAGAGAATAACACCCCTTTCAATTTGGCGTTTCTTTATGTTTATATCACATACTTTACTCTACTGGGTTGTTTTAAGACCTACCAATGCACCAATTCAATTAAGCACACAGTTTTTTAAACTTACATTTTGCTGAATTTGGGGTCAAGATAATCAATGTACTATCATGTTCTCTTTTTGCTTCAAAAACTCAAAATTTTGAGGAGCATAAAATAAAGAAAAGATAAATTTAATCGCCCCAGTTAACATAAGTTAATAAATAAATGGCTAACCATCAATTCACGAGTGAATCATAGGACCAAGACATGCAAGCATGCTTCACAAACTTAAATAACCGACAAAATTTTCAGCGAGAAAATAATCTAAAAATCTTTTTGGATTTTCTCTATACAAAACTTTAAAAACACAATATTTTTGTCTTTTTCAAATTTCTTATAAACAAAATAACTTTCACAATCTTTTTGGATTTTCGGATTTTTCTGTACAAAAACATAAATCACATTCTTTTTGGTTTTTCAAAATTTTAAAAAAAAATTATTTATTTATTTATTATTATTTTTTTAAATTTTAATGTTTTTGGATTTTATCTATACAAACGAAAACACATTCTTTTTGTATTTTCTAGAATTCTCCCCATAAAACCTAAAAACATAAAGAAGTTAAGCTAGCACAATAAAGCAATTTAAAGATAATTATCCTAATTTTAGGATCTCAACAAGGGTCTTCAATCCATTTAAACCAAGAAAAAAGTTAAAACGTGTTTTATCAAAATCTTTGGTAAATAGATCGGCTTTTTGAAAATCTGTGTGCACTTTCTCAATATCAATTAATTTCTTTTCATAGCAATCCTGTATAAAATGATATCGAATTTCGATATGTTTCGTTTTAGAATGTTGTACGGGATTCTTAGTGATACTAATAGCAGCAGAATTATCAATCAAGATGGGAGTAGTAAGAAACTTCAAACCGTAGTCGCGAAGATGTGGTTGTATCCACAAAACCTGGGAACAGTAACTCGAGGCTGCAACATATTCAGCTTCGGCGGTTGAAGTGGAGACCGTTGTCTGCTTCTTACACTGCCAGGAAAAAAGCCGATTTCCTAAAAATGGACATCCTGCAGTCGTTGATTTGAAGTTGATCTTGCATCCTCCATAATCTGAGTCTGAGTAGGCAGTAAGAACGAAAGTATCATCCTTGGGGTACCATAACCCGATGTCTGGATTTCCCCTCAAATACTGAAGAATTCTCTTGACTGCAGCTAGGTGAGTCACCCGTGGACTTGCTTGATACCTAGCACAAAGACAAACAGCAAACATAATATCAGGGCGTGTACGAAGTACAGCGGTGATCAAGTTTAATGACTTTCGGTTTGCTCTAGAAGGCGAGAGAAATATTCATGCTTATGAATACCCAGATGGTTAAGCCGCATAAAGACTCATAGTGTCCAGAATCTTAACGCTTGTTATTTGCTTTATTTGGTTTTTGGGTGATCAACAAATATAAGGCTTGAGTATGACTGGTTATTACATTTCTGCTATCCTCACCGAAACTTTTGCTAGAGAATAACACCCCTTTCAATTTGGCGTTTCTTTATGTTTATATCACATACTTTACTCTACTGGGTTGTTTTAAGACCTACCAATGCACCAATTCAATTAAGCACACAGTTTTTTAAACTTACATTTTGCTGAATTTGGGGTCAAGATAATCAATGTACTATCATGTTCTCTTTTTGCTTCAAAAACTCAAAATTTTGAGGAGCATAAAATAAAGAAAAGATAAATTTAATCGCCCCAGTTAACATAAGTTAATAAATAAATGGCTAACCATCAATTCACGAGTGAATCATAGGACCAAGACATGCAAGCATGCTTCACAAACTTAAATAACCGACATAATTTTCAGCGAGAAAATAATCTAAAAATCTTTTTGGATTTTCTCTATACAAAACTTTAAAAACACAATATTTTTGTCTTTTTCAAATTTCTTATAAACAAAATAACTTTCACAATCTTTTTGGATTTTCGGATTTTTCTGTACAAAAACATAAATCACATTCTTTTTGGTTTTTCAAAATTTTAAAAAAAAATTATTTATTTATTTATTATTATTTTTTTAAATTTTAATGTTTTTGGATTTTATCTATACAAACGAAAACACATTCTTTTTGTATTTTCTAGAATTCTCCCCATAAAACCTAAAAACATAAAGAAGTTAAGCTAGCACAATAAAGCAATTTAAAGATAATTATCCTAATTTTAGGATCTCAACAAGGGTCTTCAATCCATTTAAACCAAGAAAAAAGTTAAAACGTGTTTTATCAAAATCTTTGGTAAATAGATCGGCTTTTTGAAAATCTGTGTGCACTTTCTCAATATCAATTAATTTCTTTTCATAGCAATCCCGTATAAAATGATATCGAATTTCGATATGTTTCGTTTTAGAATGTTGTACGGGATTCTTAGTGATACTAATAGCAGCAGAATTATCAATCAAGATGGGAGTAGTAAGAAACTTCAAACCGTAGTCGCGAAGATGTGGTTGTATCCACAAAACCTGGGAACAGTAACTCGAGGCTGCAACATATTCAGCTTCGGCGGTTGAAGTGGAGACCGTTGTCTGCTTCTTACACTGCCAGGAAAAAAGCCGATTTCCTAAAAATGGACATCCTGCAGTCGTTGATTTGAAGTTGATCTTGCATCCTCCATAATCTGAGTCTGAGTAGGCAGTAAGAACGAAAGTATCATCCTTGGGGTACCATAACCCGATGTCTGGATTTCCCCTCAAATACTGAAGAATTCTCTTGACTGCAGCTAGGTGAGTCACCCGTGGACTTGCTTGATACCTAGCACAAAGACAAACAGCAAACATAATATCAGGGCGTGTACGAAGTACAGCGGTGATCAAGTTTAATGACTTTCGGTTTGCTCTAGAAGGCGAGAGAAATATTCATGCTTATGAATACCCAGATGGTTAAGCCGCATAAAGACTCATAGTGTCCAGAATCTTAACGCTTGTTATTTGCTTTATTTGGTTTTTGGGTGATCAACAAATATAAGGCTTGAGTATGACTGGTTATTACATTTCTGCTATCCTCACCGAAACTTTTGCTAGAGAATAACACCCCTTTCAATTTGGCGTTTCTTTATGTTTATATCACATACTTTACTCTACTGGGTTGTTTTAAGACCTACCAATGCACCAATTCAATTAAGCACACAGTTTTTTAAACTTACATTTTGCTGAATTTGGGGTCAAGATAATCAATGTACTATCATGTTCTCTTTTTGCTTCAAAAACTCAAAATTTTGAGGAGCATAAAATAAAGAAAAGATAAATTTAATCGCCCCAGTTAACATAAGTTAATAAATAAATGGCTAACCATCAATTCACGAGTGAATCATAGGACCAAGACATGCAAGCATGCTTCACAAACTTAAATAACCGACATAATTTTCAGCGAGAAAATAATCTAAAAATCTTTTTGGATTTTCTCTATACAAAACTTTAAAAACACAATATTTTTGTCTTTTTCAAATTTCTTATAAACAAAATAACTTTCACAATCTTTTTGGATTTTCGGATTTTTCTGTACAAAAACATAAATCACATTCTTTTTGGTTTTTCAAAATTTTAAAAAAAAATTATTTATTTATTTATTATTATTTTTTTAAATTTTAATGTTTTTGGATTTTATCTATACAAACGAAAACACATTCTTTTTGTATTTTCTAGAATTCTCCCCATAAAACCTAAAAACATAAAGAAGTTAAGCTAGCACAATAAAGCAATTTAAAGATAATTATCCTAATTTTAGGATCTCAACAAGGGTCTTCAATCCATTTAAACCAAGAAAAAAGTTAAAACGTGTTTTATCAAAATCTTTGGTAAATAGATCGGCTTTTTGAAAATCTGTGTGCACTTTCTCAATATCAATTAATTTCTTTTCATAGCAATCCCGTATAAAATGATATCGAATTTCGATATGTTTCGTTTTAGAATGTTGTACGGGATTCTTAGTGATACTAATAGCAGCAGAATTATCAATCAAGATGGGAGTAGTAAGAAACTTCAAACCGTAGTCGCGAAGATGTGGTTGTATCCACAAAACCTGGGAACAGTAACTCGAGGCTGCAACATATTCAGCTTCGGCGGTTGAAGTGGAGACCGTTGTCTGCTTCTTACACTGCCAGGAAAAAAGCCGATTTCCTAAAAATGGACATCCTGCAGTCGTTGATTTGAAGTTGATCTTGCATCCTCCATAATCTGAGTCTGAGTAGGCAGTAAGAACGAAAGTATCATCCTTGGGGTACCATAACCCGATGTCTGGATTTCCCCTCAAATACTGAAGAATTCTCTTGACTGCAGCTAGGTGAGTCACCCGTGGACTTGCTTGATACCTAGCACAAAAACAAACAGCAAACATAATATCAGAAGAGGAGTTGAAGGGATTTTTCCGGTGATAAATTGTGATAAATTGTGCCCTACTAGAAGAGGAGTTGAAGGGATTTTTCCGGCAGTAATCTTGAACCGTTCCAAGACATCATTCACATATTTTGTCTGATGAAAGAAGATTCCCTTATCAGACTGGTGAACCTACGGCCCTAAAAAGAAATTCATCTCTCCCATCGAGCTCATTTCGAACTTAGTTTGCATGGACTTCTCGAACTCCTTACACAATGTGTCGTTTGTAGACCCAAAAATAATATCATCAACATAAATCTGGACTAGAAGAAGATCATCACCAACAGTTTTATGAAATAAAGTGCAATCAACAATTCCTCGTTTGAAGCCATTATCAGTCAGATGGTCGGCGAGCGTGCCATACCAAGCTCTCGGGGCTTGATGTAGACCATACAGAGCCTTGTTTAATCGGTAAACACGGTCTGGATAATCAGGATCTTCAAAACCAAGTGGTTGTTGGACAAACACTTCCTCGTGTAATTCACCATTGAGAAAAGCACTTTTAACATCCTATTGATAGACCTTGATATTCTTATAAGCTGCATAAGCCAGGAAGATTCGAATCGACTCTAATCTTGCAACTGGAGCATATACCTCTGTGTAATCAATACCCTCTTGCTGATGAAAACCCTGCACCACTAGACGTGCTTTGTTTCTGACAATCACCCCTCGATCGTCCTTCTTACACTTAAATACCCACTTAGTCGGAATGGCTTTCTTGACTCTAGCAGGTTTGTCTATTAAATCCAAAACACCCAAACGTGCAAATTGCTGTAATTCCTCTTGCATAGCTTCTATCCAAGAAGGATCTTCAAGTGCCTTACGAGCTGTCGTTGGCTCAACTTGAGATAGAAAGCAATTGAATTTAGCAATATTCACAATTCCCGAAGAATGTAAGTTAGTGTAAGCACACAATGTGTTATTGCCACTTGACGAAGCAACTTGATGACGTGTACGAACGCCCACATCAAGTTCTCCAATGATGTTTTCCTGTGGATGATATCCATGAATCCGAAGAGTGGGATTTTCAGGAACAATAACATTATCAAATAAGTTAGTGTAATGTTCACCCAACTCGGGAGATGAAGCATTATCACTGTAAAATCAATAACTTGAATTTCAGCTTGATCATCATCAGAAGAAATAGAAACATTATCAATAGCAACTAGAGAGACAACTTGAGATTCTTCAGTTGGAGCATCTGGTTGAACTTCAACTGCATTAGAACATGAAAATCCTGGAATGTCCAGATGTTCTTCAAAGTATGCTCTAACCAGATCTTCATCGATGTGTTTAGTCGAAGGAGTAAAAGAATTAAAAAACTATCGTAGTCAAACATCCAGTCTGGACCTTTCCCTTGAGGAGGAGTTGTGTACTTTTGACAGTCCACGTGGTACCATTCTTCAACACAGCCAGATGTGAAATTAAAAACCCTTTTCCTTGGAGATGCATATCCCAAGAAATACCCTTCAATAGCTTTTTCTTCAAATTTACCCGAATCCTTCTTCAACATTGTACACGGACACCCAAATGGTTCCAGGCACTTTAAATTAGGTTTTCTATTAATTAAGATCTCGTAGCTTGTTTTCTTGAGTCGTTTCACTATTAGAACTCGATTAAGCGTATAACAAGCTGTATTCACTGCCTCAGTCCAAAATTGAACAGGAAGCTTTGAATCAGCGAGCATTGTATGTGCAGCTTCAATCAGAGTTCTATTTTTCCTTTCAGCAACACCATTTTGTTGAGGTACATAAGGTGCACTATATTCTCGGTGAATTCCCTTTTGAATACAAAAGAAATCCAATATAGTGTTTTTTAATTCAGTACCATTATCACTTCGGATTCTCCTCACCTTTTGTTTATACAGTGATTCGATCTTAGTAATAAGGTTTTGTACCAAAACTGGTGTTTGATCTTTTGAACTCATAAATAACACCCATGAGTATCTTGAATAATCATCTGTCACTACAAGACAATACCAATCTCCAGAAATACTCGCACGATTCACTGGACCAAACAAATCCATATGAAGTCGTTCAAGAGGAGTATCAATGGAGTTCAATAACTTAGAGGGATGTGTCTTCTTCTTCTGCTTGCCCTTTTTGCATGCAATGCAGTGATCAGATAACTTAAAATTCTTTAACGAGACACCCTCAACTAAGTCATTTGCCATTAAATAATTCATCTTTCTGACATGTATGTGACCCATTCTATGATACCATAGAATCGAGTCTTTCTGGGTTGCTTTAGAGACAAAACATGTTTCGATCGATGTTGATATCTTAGAACTTATATTTAAAACAAAAATATCATTTGATCGTGGTGACCGCATGACAACCATGTCCTCGGGAATAACATAACCCGGTTTCAAGATAAGACACTCTTTGTCAGTAAATATCGTAGTGTACTTTTTCTCACAAATCTGCGCTACACTCAATAAGTTATGATCAACCTTATCGCAATAATTCACTTTCTCAAACGTAACGTGACCATTTGAAACTTCACCCTCTTGTGTGATCATGCCCCCAGAATTCCCAGCAAACGCTACATAACCCCCTTGAATATTTCTTACGTTGGTTAATAGGTTGAGATTCCCAGTGATATGACGAGAACATCTGCTATCCATGATCCAGTTTTCACCAGAAATGATCTTGGATGAACCCTACACACAAACAAAAGTGATTAGTTCAAAAAGGCAGCCCAGGCCTCGGTCTTGGGCACCTTTTGGTTTTCTCTTTGAACATTAACCTTAACAGATATCAATTGTTGTTCAGCCACTTGTGAATAAGTTACCGGATTCTTAGACTTTCGTCTTAAGTACGCTGCTTGAACAATGTTTGAATTCTTGTTT
The DNA here is from genome assembly GCF_021521415.1 of Bidens hawaiensis. Taxonomy (NCBI): domain Eukaryota; kingdom Viridiplantae; phylum Streptophyta; class Magnoliopsida; order Asterales; family Asteraceae; genus Bidens; species Bidens hawaiensis. The sequence goes on from NW_027491210.1 coordinate 998,345, forward strand.
TGACATATAGGTTCAGTTGGAATGAATTTTGGTTTCATTTGACCGTGTGTCTCATTGATATGAAAAACCTTCCGAGGATTCACATCAGAGAACAAAATATGAGTATCATCAGCATACGATACAGGTCATTTCAGGATCTCCTTGACCACTGGAATTGGCTTAGATTTGTCCTTGATAAAAGGATGAAGATTCTGAAAGTTTTGCTGACTACAATTCCACACAACATGACCTTGTTAACCGCATAAAAAAACAAGTTCACATGTCTACATGATGATGTTTAGAAGAAATTGGAATAACTGATGCAGATGATTGATGATGACTCACATTTTTAGTCATGCTCTTAGCAAACTCATCAGATAAGTCAGATTTCTTCTTTAAATAAAAATCTAAATTAGAACAGTTCGAAAAGCTTTTTAGTGTGTCTGTCCCAGTTGACTTCACAAAGTTAATCTTCTTAGCTTGTTTTAAAAATTGTTTTGCCTTAGTCAATGGATCAGATTGAGCTGATGTCTTTGTTTGAGCATACACATGTTCAAGTTCTTGAATTTTTGAAGTTTTATTGACAAAAACACTCTCAATAAGTTCAGGTTTGATAATACTTATTGGAATATCTTTTTCAGTGAACATCGTATCCATTCCTTTTAACTTAAAAAATCTAGCCTATGAAGACTTAGAACTCAGAGTATTAATGAAAGGCATTAAGTCCTCGTCAAAAACCTTTGGTTTAACTGACTTCTTTGTCCTCACTGGTTTGATTTTCACAGTTTCTTCCTTGTTCATTTGAGATTTGAATGAACCATACACCGCGTCCTCAAACTCTTGAGGTTCGCAAAGAATATGATTAGAACTAGGAATGTTCTTATTCTTGTGTATTATCTCAGGTTCAAACACATCTTCAATAATTACTTTATCAACATTTTCAACAAAGACCTTTTTACTTTCCACATGAGGTTTTTGAGGAGCAACTTGGGATTTAACAATTTCAGGTTTAACCAATTTAGGTTTTTCAGAAATCACAGATTCTTTTTGAATCAAATCCTCTTCTTTTCTTGCAAAAGGATTAATTTTATAATCATTATGAAAAGGTGGTGGAATTTCAACAAATCCAATACCTTTCTTAGAATCTTTTTGTTTTCCAGATACTTCAATAATTTCATTCAACAGAAAAGATGAATTCCTAAATTTTCCCAATTTGTTCTTCAATTCAAGAACCTCATTCTCAAGCTCAGTTATCTTAGAACGATGTTTCAAGATTTCCTGAAACTTTTGGTCATTAATGGTCATTTTCACAGATAACTCGGCTTTGAGATCGTGGTTACTTGTCGACAATGCTTCATTCTTTTCTCGAGATCTCCTTTGAGATTCAAGAGATTGTCGATAAATATCCTTAAGAGAAGCACTTTCTCTTATAAGATTATCATTTTGATTTTTCAATGCTTCTAATTTAGCTTTGTTAGATTCACAGTCAACACATGATGCTTTAACAAATGAAGTAGTAGAAATAGAATTACTAACCTCATTGATCTTAGCCATGCAAGCAAACATTGATTCAGAAGGCTTGTAGTAAGAGTCGTCAGAATCAGATCCAGAATCATTATCGGAATACATCTCACTACCAGTAGCATCTTGACAATCTTTATATAACATAGCCAAATTTGCTTGAACATCATTGCATAGTAACCGTTGTGACCAATCAGTTCCATCTTCTAACATTGCTTGTGTTGTAGAAGAAGATGGATTCTTTTCCGCATCACTTCCTTGTGGTGTAGAAGCATTTTGACTTTGACCACGAGATCCAGTGTATTCTTTCCTTGGTTTGTCACATTCCTTTGCGAAATGCCCAAATTCTTGACAATTATAACATTTTACTTTTAATTTGTCAAAACCCAACTTCTTGTTTAAAGCTGGAAGATCTTTTCCAGTTCTCTGCATGAATCTTTTAACTTTACGAATAATCATAGCCATGTTCCATTTTAAATCCATAATTTCTAGATCATCTGGATCTATCTGATCACAATCCTCATCTGTAAACAGTGTCTAACGAATCAACCCTTAACGAAGTTAAGATTGATCAGTGGCGAAGTAACTTAACGAATGAGAAACTTGTTTAGCGAATCACAAGTCAAGTTAACGAATTAGTGACAGTTATAGCGAACTGTGAATAGTGTAGCGAATCAAGTCTTAACGAAGTTAAGATTGAAAGTTAACGAATCACAAATATGGTTAATCAACCAAATGACGAAACAGATAACGAATGACAAGTCAACTTAACGAATTGACCAAATGAATCACAAAGGATTAGTTAAGCGAATCACAAAGGATTAGTTTAGCGAATCAGATGATAATCAGTAACGAATCACTAAGGAATGCTTAGCGAAATAAGATAACGAATCAGCTACAGTTGATTAGCGAATCACACTATAGCGAATCAGGTTGTTACAACCGTTTGTAACAAACTTTGACACCTTATGCCACGTGGCAAAGGTTGTTATGACACAAATCCCAACGTGGACGCGTGTCACACGAATCAGTTAATTTAGTTAACGAACTAGATAACACGAACCAATAACTCACATGAATTGATTAACGAACAAGGTAGCGAAGTAACAAAATTGATAACGAATCACAGATAAACATATAGCGAATCACCATACAGATGATAGCAAATTACGTTCATCTTCAAATCTTCAAATCTTCAAATAAATTTTCCAGAAATTTTGAAGATCAAACCCAGAAACCCAGAAATACCAAATTTGTAATACTCTTCCAAATCTTAACCAAATCGTACAAGGAACCTATCAATCTTCCCGTAATCAAATTCCGAATCCAATAAACTAAACCTCGTAACCGATTAACATCAATAGCCAAACCAATTTTGACCAAAACACAACCCTGTTTCGGACTTAAACCGAAATCAATACCAAACCACTCAAATTCAAATCAAACCTCAATTCCTCAAATCCGAACCTATCCAATACCTTAAACACCACAAATCCAGTCCAATCTAACCATAATTCAATCAATTCAATCCAAAATTAATTCAAAACCTCTTAAACGAAAAACATAACAATATCGAAATAATTAAAACACCAAATCAAGTGTAATGAGCACCAATAGCTCTGATACCACTTGTTTGAGCCCGTATCAATAACAATTACAACTAACAGATCTCAGATCTGTGTATATACGATTAAGGATCTAGCTCATAATTAACCTTGATTCAGTGTTATGTATGTGTATATATTATCAAAATATTATCTGCATAATATTAGGTGAAGCTTGAGAGAGAGTTTGGACTACAATTCGTTAATTAACTCAAAACTTTCTAAAACTCTCTTTGAACAGTGAACAGGGGTTCACTATATATAGAAGGTGATCTGGTTCGCTAACATCCCCTAGTGAACCAGCTTCCCCTTCGTTACATACATAAACTTAGCGAAACACCCCCTGATTCGTTAACATCCCCTAACGAATCAGGAGGGAATATATTACTTGGCTAGTTCGCTAACATCCCCTTGCGAACTAGCCTTTAAATTAGCGAACTGGCTATAAAATATATTAATTATTACATTAATTAATAAACAAAAACGTTTGTTAGTGCACGGTTTTGCGTCTGGAGTCTTTGTATTTATCGTTAACATTTTTGTTTATTAAATAATGTAATATTTAATGTAATTAATAGCCAGTTCGCTAAGTTAAATGCTAGTTCTCTAGGGGATGTTAGCGAACTAGCCAAGTAATGTATTCCCTCCTGATTCGTTAGGGGATGTTAACGAATCAGGGGTGTTTCGCTATGATTATTTATGTAACGAAGGGGAAGCTGGTTCGCTAGGGGATGTTAGGGAATCAGATCACCTTCTATATATAGTGAACTACTGTTCACTTTTAATTTAAGTTTTGAGCTAATTAACGAACTGCTGTTCAATCTCTCTCTCAAGCTTCATATACAAACACTACTGATAACTTATTGATAATAGATATACATATATACAACACTGAATCGATGTTAATTATGAGCTAGATCTAGTACTAATCGGATATTCACAGATCTGAGATCTGTTATTGTTATTGATTGGTAATTCTGGGATCAAACAAGTGGTATCAGAGCTGTTGGTGCTCGTTTTACACTAGATTTGGTGTTTCAATTATTTCGTTTTTGTTAGTTTTCGGTTTTTTTTTTGTTTTGAATCAATTTGTATTTGATTTGGTTGAATTATGGACGAATTAGATTGAATTCGTGTTGTTTAAGGTATTGTAGAGGTTCGGTTAAGAGGAATTGAGGTTTGGATTGGATTTGTGTGTTTTGGATTTGGATTCGGTTTAAGTCCAAAACAGGGGTGTGTTTTTGGTCAAATTGGATTGGTTATTAAGGTTAATCGATTACGAGATAATGTGTATTGGATTCGGAATTTAATTACGAGGATTTTGATTGGTTATTTGTGCGTTTTGGTTGAGAAACGAAGTAGTATTACAGATTTGGTATTGTTGGGTTTCTGGGTTTGATCTTCATAATTTCTGGAAATTAGTTTGAAGATTTGAAGATTTGAAGATGAACTTAATTCGTTATCTTCTTCCTGGTGATTCGCTATATGTTTCTTGGTGATTCGTTATCAACAGTGTCACTTCGCTACTTTGTTCGTTAGCCAGTTCGTGTGAGTTATTGATTCGTGTTATCTAGTTTGTTAACTAGATTAACCGATTCGTGTGACACCTGTTCTTCTTGGGATTTGTGTCATAACAACTTTTGCCACGTGGCATAAGGTGTCAGAGTTTGTTACAAACGGTTGTAACAACCTGATTCGCTATAGTGTGATTCGCTAATCCACTGTAGCTGATTCGCTAAGCATTCCATAGTGATTCGCTAAGTTTATGTTGGCGATTCGTTACTGATTATCATCTGATCCGCTAAACTAATCCTTTGTAATTCGTTTGATCAATTCGTTAAGTTGACTTGGTCAATTCGTTTGGTCAATTCGTTAAGTTGACTTGGTCAATTCGTTTGGTCAATTCGTTAAGTTGACTTGGTCAATTCGTTTGGTCAATTCGTTAAGTTGACTTGTGATTCGTTAAACCTTCATCTCATTCGTTATCTGTTTCACCATTTGGGTGATTCGTTAACCTTATTTGTGATTCGTTAAGTTGACTCGCAAAGTTGACTTTTGATTCGCTAAAACACTCACCTCATTCATTAAGGTACTTCGTTGTTGATCAGTCTTAACTTTGTTAAGGATTGATTCGCTATAACTGTTTATAGTTCGCTACAACTGTTTGCAGTTCGCTACAGTTACAGTTCGTTAAATCTTAATTCTTATTAGTTAAACCCTTAATTTTTAAAACTTTTCAAAGATGGCCGGCATGTATGCATTAGCATCTCAAAATATGTTGATGCAACAGATGTTGCAACTTGATACCGAGATAGGTTCACATTCTAAATGTCCAAGATTGATGAAGTTCAGTGACTTTGCCAAGTGGGAACCTCGGTTTCGTGCACATTTGGGATCGGTTCATCCTGACTGCTCATATTGTCTTGATGAAGTTTATGTTGCACCAATGATTGGTGATGATACTATTAGATATACTCCTAAAGTTGTTTCTCAATACTCACAAGAAGAGAAGAAGCTTTAGAAATCGAGATAAAAGCATATTCTACTTTGACTATGGCATTACCAGAAAATATCTTTCATCAAGTTGGTAGTATCAAGAGATGTTGTAGGTTCCTGGACGGATCGTACATGGGATGTTCTCTAACAACGCAGGTGCGGAATCCCTGCGTAAGTAGGTTACGAGTGTAGATATAGAATAACACAAGCAATGAATCAAACACGTAATATTATTAACCGAACACGTGACTCGTAGTCACTATTACAGACACTGGAACTAGCAAACACGTCTGCTTAAACTCGAACACTTGACTGAAACCCTAAACTCCTTCACACGACGATTCGGCTGTAACAATCAATATATACACGACAACTTCGCCACAGGCGAAGTTGTCTGTAACTTCGCATATTCAACAAGTTCGCCTGAGCGAACTTGTTGACAACTTCGCTAGTTACACAAACAAAAACATAATCAAATACACAATTACAATACAGACTCGATTACAATTACAAGACTATGAACTACTGACAAACATGTACCAACAGACTCCCCCTTGGCAGTAGCTTCATATCTTGATTCTTCAAAACTCGAGTCTTGTAATCTGCATCTCTAAGCGTGCGCCCCTTCTTTCACACATACTGTCACTACACTTTGATATCTCCTAGCTTGATCCTTCCAAGCAGGAATGTAGAAGATCTTCTTGTTGTTGAGTACTTCCAGATCAGCTTGCGACAGGTTAACAAGATGCATCGGGTCGTAAACCCGAAGCAGTTCTTGTTCATCCTCGTCCTCCATTACTGCCTCTGCAGTCTCACAGTCCACAAACCACCATTTCAAATCTTTCAGCACATCTCGAGGCATAGCTTTCATGGGTACCTCCTTGATACATCGGACTGGTTTGTACTTCATCACCATCCACGGTTTACCATCTGCTCTCATACCTCTCTCTGTATCCTTCACTAATTTTCCCTTTTGTGGCTTTAGCAACTCAAACTTCTTTTCTTTTACTCCTTCTTTCCACATTATCTTCTCAATCATTCTAGCCATATTGTCGTTGTTTCGGTTTATCAGGCCCAACCTGGCCAAATCTTTTACTTCGCATTCAGGCAATGTGTTGAACGATCTCAACATTCTCTTGAAATATTGAACGCCATCATAACGCTTCACCACAAACAACTTGAGCTGTTCATCATAGATCCAACAAATAATCCCCTTTTTCGCCTCTGCATACCCTTTAATGTTGTAGCTCTTTCTGAACATGGTTGGAACAGCAGGCTTCTTGGTCTTGACAAACCAATGAGCATATTCTTCCTTCCATCTAGGCTGCTCTTCCCACACCGTCTCATCCAACACCGTTTCATCACCAACACCCGACTTTTCCACTTCGGGAATGTCATGCTCAACATCATCATCCATTATCTCACCTTCTTCTAACACATTTTCCACATTAATCTTTTCCCCAATCCTCTCAATCTCATCCACGGGCAACACGTCGTCATCATCCATAAACTCATCGTCTTCCTCATCATCCAACTCCTTTAAAGCATCGATAACGTCCTCAACATCAGCATCATCACCCATATCAACAACAACATCACCAGCTACATCTGTAGACTCCCCCTCAGTTGTGGAAGCCCCAAGAGCCTGAGAGGTTCTTGGCAGCTCACCACCTGCACCCGAAGGTGCATTGGGATCATCGTCATGATCTTCTCGTCTTTTCGTTCTCAAGTCATCGCCCCTACAAGTCTTCTCCCCCCGAGATGCCAAGTATTCCTTGAAGGCATCAATTATTCTTCCGTGTTCGACCAGGAGGGCAGCTTGTAGTCGATTGGATTCCACTAGGCGTTCAATAGTCTTAGACTGTTCGGCAACAATACGCTCTAGAGATGTAATCCGTTCAGCATCTGAAGTAGGCAGTGGAGTTGGCGGAACATCAGTAGCAGAAGTGACCGCAGGTGGTACACTTGGTAACCCTGCAGTTGTTGTGATAGTCGAATCAACGAAGCGTGCGACTACCACCGGTGGATCAAACGGTTGTGGTGGTAGAGACACCACTGCTGGAGCTGACGCTTCGACAGTCGTAACCTGTGCAGTAGTAGGAAGAAGTGACATACCTGACAAGACAGGCGGAGCAAAACGTACATGCCTTGAAGTCTCCCCCGCTCCAGTAGCCATACCTAGTCGTTCTCGTCGCGAACGTCTCATCACAAGTTGTACCGCTTCTTCCTCATCTCCCTCCTCGTCATCAACTCTCGGCCTCTTACCCGAAATCCTTTCACGAGTCACCAATAGCCGTCTGGCCTCAGCAAACGTTTCATCTAACTCGGATTCAGCTACCGAAGTAGCTGCTGTAGAAGCAACCATAAATTGAGGACCCGAGATACCCATATCAAACAAACCGTGTCCACTGAAAGCAGCATCCAGATCAACGTTTTCAGCCGTGGACATAGTCTGTGCAATAGTAGCTGGCATAGCAGCAGAAGAGACAACAGGCGCAGCTGCTACAGCATGAGGTGCTGCCGCCTGATGTGGTTGTGGATCCCTGAACTCATCCCCTCCTGCAGGAACATACTCCGGGTTGATGAGATACCCGAAAAGCGGAGTATGCCTTGGACGGCGTTCAGGGTTGCTACGAGTGCTCGACGTCCTACATTGAGCAAAAATACGCTTTGTTACACACTCAACATATCGAATAGGGCGCCGTTGCGGTAGAGACGGAGCGACATGATTAATAATCATTTGAAGAAATCGCGGATACATGATAAATCGTTCTCGCGCCGTCGCCCGTCTCTGACGATCAATCTCATAGAAAATCATCTGACTAAAAGAGTAACGACGATTGTAAGTCAGGGCCGTCATGGCAGATTGCATCGTCGCACCCATCCCGTCTGTTCCTGCTTTCCTGCCGGACATGCACACAATTAACACGTGCATCAGAAAACGCCATTGGTCCAGCAGAAAGCCTTTCCTCCTCTGCGAGTCCCCCAGCGGACCCGAATAACCCATTCTCAAGTATGCTCCGTCACGGAAAGGAGCTACGAACTCCGTTGGGTCGTCTCGTGTCTCATCGCCGAACTGCAGAGCCAACCGAATGTCTTCCGAAGAAAACTGTATGTCTTGACCATTGACGGTTGCTCGCATCACAGGAGGTTCAGGTCGGCAATCATAATACAACGTCTGCCAGAAGTCTTCGATGTTAGGCAGAGATATGGGTAGTGTATTAGTGATTGCATGAAACACCCTTGATCTCTGGAGAAAAGTGATAATCTCCCTGTAGTCGTCAACGCCTCGTGCGTCAGGATCCAAAGTAATGTATTGGTTATGAGCTGGAAAGAATTGTCGTTGCTCATCACCATCATCACCACCAGTTCCTCCAACTGCAGCCATATCTGCACAAAACAAATCAAGTTAGAGACGTTTTACGTAACTCACAAGTTCGCAGTGTAGCAAGTGCGAAGTTGTGATGTAAGATACACAGGCGAAATTAAAGTTGAGGCGAAGTTGGGGACAACTTCGCATCATCAGTAAATTCGTCTAAAAAACAGTTAAAAGAAAAGGATATAGGCGAAGATAAGGATAACTTCGCCACGGCGAAGTTACAGTTAAGTTCGCCAGGGCGAAGTTGTGGATAACTTTGCCAAGGCGAAGTTGATGATAACTTCGCCACGGCGAAGTTGTGGTTAACCTCGCCAGGCGAAGTTGTGGATAACTTCGCCCTAGGCGAACTTAAGCGTTTGGCGAAGTTGAGATTAACTTCGCCAAAACCATAACTTCGCCTGAAACAGAATCGGCGACTGTTCGGATTCTGAGGTCGAAATCCGATGTTTTCGGACCGATTAAACGATAGAAACATGAAGAACAACATATTTCAAAGGTGTATGGATGAAAAGATCGTCCGTGAACACGTAACGAGAGGTCGAAAAAACTTGGTTTCGAGGGTTAGACGACCCGAGGTCTTTAACCGGGTAAAAGTATAAAGTGAATGAAAGGATGAAATCGACAACACATACCACTCAGTATAGTAGAAACAAGGAACAAAAGATCGAAGTCGAAAGTGTATATAAAAAAAAAAGGTTAACCGGAATTAAGGATAAGTTCGCCGGAAAAAGTTAATAAAAAAAATTTCACTGTTGAAAACCCCTTTTATAGGGCTGAGTTGGTTCAGGCGAAGTTATTCTTAACTTCGCCTAAGCGAAGTTAAGTACAACTTCGCCGATTCAACAACTTCGCCCGATATTTACAAAAACAGCCCTTTCAGTTTGAAAAATCTTGAAAATATCCTTATAAGTTACCAAAAAGAGTTAAACAAAAATGATCAAGACCCAGTAACCAACAATAAAAATATAACTACAAAAACAGAAAATACTTATAAAATTTTAACGAAATAAGGGATCAAATTTCAGTCTAGTCAGGGACCACTACGTTTTAGAAAAGATCCGAACAGGAATCATACTAACTATGTGACTGTCACTTGGATCCGTGTTTGGCTGTATTATGACATAGAGAAACAGGTTGTAAGCATGTAATAACTTAAATGGTTTTCATTGTTTCTGTGATACGGATTAAGGTTCAGTTAAGCTCAAAAATTTAAGTTGGCAACAACTCAGAGGTAATGATGCCTTCTATCTATTCTCAAAGCGTATTTGGCTATACCCAAGTCACCCCGAATTGACTTCGACCCATAGTGTCTGATTAACTTGTAGATACTCGTTGTCTGCTTCCCGTTTTCTTCTTACTCCAAACTTGAGAAATCTTGAGAAGTTTCGGTTCTCGTGTTTATTGTCACTATTTCTCATAAGTACAAAAATTATACATGTTTTTTTTTTTTTTTTTTTTTTTTTTTTTTTTTTTTAATCAAACCTAAGAATTTTCATCGGAGTACTAAACTACTGCAAGTCCCGAATCTGGATCACTGCAGTGTCTTTAAATGCTTTCTTCACGGGAATCAGAACACTCACGGGCTCGTGTATGACTGGGTAGTTGCTTTTCTGCCTATCCTTCGAAAAGATATGTATGAAGACATACAAAACTCTTAAGAGGTTTCCACATAAATTCGAGTAAATTTAAGTTAGTATCACATCTACTTTTACGCACCATTAAAATTACCATGACATACAATGACTGTTCTAAAGCCTTTTAAGCTTATTAACTTCACTAGTTAGGCACACATAGTCAGTATATATATCATTTTCCAAGGTTGGATCAATTTTCTTTTAAACACAGCAAAGAACTTCTTACGAAGTAATAGACTTGAAAAGTAATTTCATTTCCCTAAAAAAAAATTTTGAATTCAATCGCCCCAATCATGTCAAAGTCATCAGGTAAACGGCTATCCTGAAGATCCATTGGATCAGCTGGACCGACCACATACAAGTATGTGTCCTTCTTACTAAGAATGACCGACTAATTTTCAGCAACTGAAAGAAAAACATGTCAACACTGCCCCAGTTACTTTCAGTCTTCCGGTTAATGGCTATCCTCATTTCCTAAGTCGAAAACAAGGACCAAAACATATCCGAGGAGATGTCCATCAAACTGAGGTAACCGACTAATTTTAAGCAATAAAGACACACATTTTTTTTTTTTTTTTTTTTTTTTAATCAAAAACAAAGACATGGTTACTCGGGATTGATCATCCCATTTAGCTCAATTAGGTTTTGAAATCTGGATTTATCAAACGCTTTTGTAAACAAGTCAGCAAAATTTTCAAGTGTATCAACTTTTTCGATCTTGATCAGTTTCTTCTCAGCACAATCCCGTATAAAGTGATGACGAATGTCAATATGCTTAGTTTTACTGTGCTTCACGGGATTGTTAATTACTGAGATGGCGGCAGTGTTATCAATTAAAATAGGAGTGAGTAAGAAATTCAGACCATAGTCGCGCAATTGTTGCTGAATCCATAAAACCTGAGAGCAGCAGTTGGATGCTGCCATGTATTCAGCTTCGCAAGTTGAAATTGCAACTGATGTCTGTTTCTTGCACTGCCAGGAAACTAATCTTCCTCCAAGAAACTGACAGCCTCCTGTTGTTGACTTCCGACTCTGATTACAACCTCCATAATCAGAATCAGTATATGCCACCAGTTCAACGTCTCCTCCCTTTGGGTACCACAATCCTAGTTTCGGCTTGCCCTTGAGATACCGCAAAATCCTCTTCACACCTTTCATGTGAGATTCCTTTGGGTTTGCCTGAAAGCGAGCACAAAGACAAACAGAAAACATTATATCAGGCCTAGAAGCAGTTAAATACATTAAAGAACCTATTATCGCCCGATACAGAGTAGGGTCCACATCTGCGTCACCATCTGATTCAGCTCCCAATTTGTGATTGACGCAGATTGGAGTGTCATATGGAGAACTGTCCTCCATCTTGAATCTTTTCAGCACATCATGAACATACTTTGTTTGATGAATGAACATCCCATCTTTCTTCTGATCAACCTGCAATCCTAGAAAGAAAGTTAGTTCACCCATAGCACTCATCTCGAATCGTTTCTTCATGACAGCCTCAAAATCTTGACACATGGATACTCTTGATGCAGCAAAAATGATGTCATCCACGTAGACTTGAACCAGTAAGAAGTCACATCCTTCTCTCTTCACAAACAGCGTACTGTCGATCAAACCCCTTTCAAAACCATTTTCCAGCAAGTAGTCCGATAACGTTGAATACCAGGCACGAGGTGCCTGATGTAAACCATATAACGCCTTGCTCAACCTGTATACATGATCAGGAAAGTCTGGGTCAGGAAAACCCGGTGGTTGCTCAACATACACAACCTCGTCAACTTTCCCGTTAAGAAACGCACTCTTTACATCCAACTGAAACACCTTCATCTTTTTGAAAGCAGCAAACGCCAAAAACAATCGAATCGCTTCTAACCGGGCAACAGGAGCGAAAACCTCATTGTAGTCAATACCCTCTTGCTGATTAAAACCTTTAACAACCAGCCTCGCCTTATTTCTCACAATAATCCCCTTTTCATCTCTCTTGCACTTGAACACCCATTTCGTGCCTATAGCATGCACATTCTTTGGTTTTTCGACCAAAGTCCAAACTTCCATTTTCTCGAACTGAGCCAACTCTTCTTGCATAGCTTCGACCCACGAACTGTCCTTCAAAGCCATTTGATAATTCTTCGGTTCAATTTGGCTTATGAAGCAAGAGTACAAACATTCATTCATAATACCTGTATCTTTAATGCTTGTATAACCACAGGTGTGCTCATTCAAGCTACTTCTGGTTTGTACACTAGAGGACACATCACCTATAACATTTTCCAGTGGGTGATCTTTGTGAATTCTAGTGGTCGGAACAGCACTGACATGCAAATTGTCTTCCAAGTTTGAAGAGATCTCATCAATGGTTGTTTCAGGCTGAGAGTGAAAAGGATTAATAAACTCATCTCCAGCTGAGGATGCAGGGGTATCGATAGAGTTTGATGTGGAAGGCTGAGATTTTTCTGTCATCTGATGTTGCACTAGCTCCTCTTCCTCATCAAATATCATCTTCGTCACAACTCTTTCGTCTTCTTCAGCAATTTCCAAATTAGGTACGTTAAACGACTTAAACAGTTTAACATAGTCAAAAAGCTCAGCAGGTCCATTGCTTGGTTTTGGCGGTTGATAACTAGTAAAGTCGGTGTTACACACCACCTCCACCTTGCAAGTTGTCGTATTGAAGACCCGTCTGTTGGGAGTCCCAACAACATAACCGACTAGGATTCCCTCATCGGCTACTTCACCAAATTTCGAGTTAGTCTTCAAAATCGAACAAGGAGAACCAAATGGTTCAAGACCGCACAAGTTGGGCTTCCTACCGTGCATAAGCTCGTAACAAGTTTTTCCAAGTCTCTTAACTGTTAACACCCGATTCAGAACATAGCAGGCTGTAGCCACTGCTTCAGCCCAGAACATCACAGGAAGCTTTGAGTCTGCCAGCATAGTTCTGGCTCCTTCAATCAACGTTCGGTTCTTCCTTTCAGCTACTCCGTTCTGTTGTGGCGTATACGGAGCGCTGTATTGATGCTCAATACCCTTCTGTAGACAAAAGATTTCCATCTCAAAGTTCTTGAACTCTGTCCCATTGTCGCTTCTGATGAATTTAACTGATTTACTCATGACATTCTCGACTTTTGTAATGAGATTCTTTACCATCTGAGTCGTCTCGTCTTTCGTTTTCAGAAAATATACCCACGAGTATCGCGAGTAATCATCAGTTATCACCAAGCAGTAAGAAGTACCGCCTAGACTTTGTACATTCACCGGACCGAAGAGATCCATATGAAGTAGTTCTAGAGTACCAGCAATTGAGTTGATCGTCTTGGTGAGATGGCTTTTCTTGTGTTGTTTTCCCTTCTTGCACGCTATGCATTTATCTTCAAAGTTAAAACTCTTTAAGGGAACGCCCATCACAAGCCCATTTTTGACAATGAAGTTCATCTTACGAAGATGAATATGTCCCATTCTCCTGTGCCATAACTCTGATTCTGATTCGCTTGCCTTTGTCATTAAACAGGATTCTCTGGTGGCCATTTCAGTAGACCTCATATCCATCACGTATGTATTCGTTTCACGTGGAGCTTTCATTACTATCCATTCTTCTGGTATATGAAAACCAGGCTTCAATACAATCGCTTCATTCTTAGTGAAATGGACAGTGTATTCTTTATCACAGATCTGCGACACACTCAGCAGATTGTGCTTTAATTCCTCCACAAAGTTTACATTTTCAAGTGTCATTCTCCCATTCGACACAGTTCCTCTCCCAGTTATTCTTCCTCCGCTTTCACCAGCAAAACTAACTCTAGCTCCCTGAACAGGTTTTAAGTCTTGCAACAAGTGTTTGTTGCCTGTCATGTGCCTGGAACAGCCGCTATCTACAATCCAAAGATTGTTTGCAGCCCTGTTCAACTGTTCCTGCACCATAAAACAAAGAGTTAGAATCTTGGGACCCAAGACCAATTGGTCTTGGATCGATACATCCCGTATCCTGGCTTTCTCAAGTTAGCATCAGGATAATTTCTGTACGTCCTGTTAGGGAATCTCCCTGCAGATTGAGTGTAATGCCTTCCAAACCTTTGAGAATAGAAAGTGTTATTTCTTGTGGTTTGGTTGTAAAAATGAGGTTGGTTTTTATGAAAATTTGAATTCGTTACATTTTGGCATTTTTTAAAGTTTTCATTTTTAGCAGGAACAAAATGACGCTTATTCTCATTTTTATTTGGCTTCACATCTCTAAATCTCGGTTTCAAAGGACAATCTGCAACTAGATGTCCTAACTTGTTACATCTAAAGCAACATCTACTCTCCATTTTCTTGTCAAATGTTGGTTTGGATGTAGAGGCAGTGTTACCAGCCGTTCGTCTCACATAAGGTGGGACGTACGGATTGAGTGGAGAACTCTTTTTAGAAACTTCATTTTTATCTCCATCGGTGGGTAAACCTACCTTCTCTTTTGTCTGACCAGATTCGGACAACATATCCGAATCTGATGAGACTGGACTTGATACAGAAATATTCACACTAGAAACAGGCGAACTTGTTTCGCCACAGCTAACACTTGGTTCGACACTAGTAATTTTGATAGTAGTTGTCTGAGGAACTTCGAAATCAACAGATTTCTGAACACTTGGATTATAAGTATAATTGTGGTTAAAGGGTGGTGGAACTTCGTGATATCCGATTCCTCCCCTCTTTGCAGAGGTACCTGGATCACTCACGAGGTGATCAAGGATGGCCGAGGAATTCCTGAACTGCTCAAGTTTGCGGTTCAGTTCCACCACCTTTACCTGGTGGTCAGCAATCTGTTTATCCCGATCAGCAATCACTTTAGTTTTTTCTTCCAAAACTTCATAACTAAGATCAATTATTTCAATTTTCTCAGCAAGTTTAAGCTTTAAGCTTTGAATGTCTTTTTCACATGCTTTTATTTTAATTTTATAACTTGTTTCTCTTGCTTTTGTAAAATGGTGATCTTCTTTGATAGTTTTAAAGTCAGCATCTAAATGGACATACTGATCAGTTATTGTTTTAAGTTGCTCAGACAAATTCTCACAACTAGTACAAATAGTTGTAGGACTTACCTCGGAGCGATTATCTTTGTCATTTGCCATGAAAGCGGTTTCTTCTTCATTTGTTTTCTCAATTTCTTCAACCTTCTCACATTCTTCAGCTTCAGACTCAGCCATGTTTGCTTGCTCACCAGAACCACTTGGGCGTTGATTCCAGTTGTACTCTCCTGCCTCTCTGGTCAACATGGCATTTATCTCTCTGTTAACTCCTGAGTGTTGTGTAGGTCGACCTTGTCCACGTTCAACCCTCTCATTTCTGCATTCCTTGGCAAAGTGCCCGTACTGTTGACAATTGTAGCACCTTACCTTGGACTTGTCGAACCCGGGCCGACCACCAACGAACTTTCTCCCCGTTTTATTCATGAAACGCTTGACTCGCCTCACTATCATGGCCATTTGCCATTGCAAGTCCATCTCCTCCAGATCATCAGCATCGATCTGGTCATAATCCTCATCCAGAACAGCAGGGTCCACAATCTTCCCCTGGATGTAGTTTTCGTAGGAAGCAATAAATGAAGCATATACTGCAAACTGCTCTTCAGCAGATTTTACACTCATAGGCATCTTGGTATAATTATTGCTTGATGCATTTACAGAAAAACTACTTGTGGATGCTTGAGGCTTTGAAGTACTAGATCCTCCAGCAACGAAACATACATCACCATTCGTGTTTACAGAAACGTTTCCATCATGAGGAAAGTCGGGACCTGACTCCCCTTTTGAGTAAAAAGCTGCAGATTCAGGTCTCGAACTTGAGCCTGAGTTAATCTTTGCACCATACATACCAGGGTCTTGTATCTGGTCTGTTGGTGTTTCTTTTCGAACCATATTGAGCTCATAAGTTCTGAGCTTGTTTACTGCAGTTTCCAAATCACAGTTAGGAAAGTCTCTGTCTTCCCTCATAAGGACGGTGTACATTTCCCACTTCGGTGGGAGAGCATCGAGAAGCTTTTCGACGATCTCTTCTTCTCGGTAGGCAATCGAATAATTGCTAAGCTCTGTCATTAGATGATAGTATCTGGTGATAATATCATCCAAAGATTCATTCTTCAAATATTTGAAGACGGAGAACTGGGTCTTCAAGAGTTTAATCTTTGAGGCACGGATACCTACGTTCCCCTCGAATCTGTTTTCCAGAGCATCCCAAAGCTCTCTTGCAGAAGTGTACTTTCGGAACGTATGGAGAACTTCTTGAGGAAGTGCCATTGTTATCGCTGCATGGGCCTTGCTCTCGGCCTCATACATTTTCTTTTCTTCGTCCTCCATTTTACTGTACTTCTTCACCACGTCACGTCCTTCGTATTGCATGGTTGGAGGGACGTATCCATCTTGAATGCACACCCACATTTTGGCATCCTGATATTTAATGTACTGGATGAATCTATCCTTCCATGCCACGAAGTCTGTTCCCTTCATCAACCTCGGGGCCTTAGTGGCTGACCCTGCCTCAACTTCCATCTTGACCAAATCGGAGATGTTGATCGATGACATCCTTGTAAAACCTGAAAAACCTGAAAAAAAAAAGAAAATATTAAAACAGCTCAGTAGGCGAAGTTAAGGATAACTTCGCTTGAAGGTCAACTTCGCTGAACAGAGAACTTCGCTGAGGTCTTTAATTCGCTTGAATTGGCGAAGTTAAAGTTAACTTCGCTTAGCTCTGGCGAACTTATGAGTTGAGCGAACTTGGGTAGTAAGCAAAGTTGTGGATAACTTCGCTAAGGCGAACTTATGAAATCTGCGAACTTAAGTGTGAAGCGAAGTTGCGGATAACTTCGCTAAGGCGAACTTATGAGTTGAGCGAAGTTGTGGTTAACTTCGCCAAACTTTATATCTTCGCCAAAAACCCTAATTCCAGTGACGGCAACTTCGCCTGAATTCAACAACTTCGCCTGAAGATCAGCAAGTTCGCCCGATGAACCTGGAAGTTTTTCCAGATCTGTTTTCTTCAAACCAGAAGCTCCCGATCAATGCTAAGGCTTGAAAAAGACTGTCAAGCACTAGTAGAACACAATCCCAACAAAAATACGTCTCGCGAATAGGTCAAACGAGACGAAACTACACCCGCGTGAAATCCCGAACCTCACAATCGAGCCGATGGCTCTGATACCAATTGTAGGTTCCTGGACGGATCGTACACGGGATGTTCTCTAACAACGCAGGTGCGGAATCCCTGCGTAAGTAGGTTACGAGTGTAGATATAGAATAACACAAGCAATGAATCAAACACGTAATATTATTAACCGAACACGTGACTCGTAGTCACTATTACAGACACTGGAACTAGCAAACACGTCTGCTTAAACTCGAACACTTGACTGAAACCCTAAACTCCTTCAC
Source organism: Bidens hawaiensis (assembly GCF_021521415.1). Taxonomy (NCBI): domain Eukaryota; kingdom Viridiplantae; phylum Streptophyta; class Magnoliopsida; order Asterales; family Asteraceae; genus Bidens; species Bidens hawaiensis. The sequence goes on from NW_027491210.1 coordinate 1,016,358, forward strand.
ACGACGATTCGGCTGTAACAATCAATATATACACGACAACTTCGCCACAGGCGAAGTTGTCTGTAACTTCGCATATTCAACAAGTTCGCCTGAGCGAACTTGTTGACAACTTCGCTAGTTACACAAACAAAAACATAATCAAATACACAATTACAATACAGACTCGATTACAATTACAAGACTATGAACTACTGACAAACATGTACCAACAGATGTGCTTCTCTATTTAAACATCTGCGTATGAGAAGCATGGGAAACACAGCTGAGAGTAAGAAAGTGATGCTCAAGTTTCAGTTTCGAAACTTTATCTATTGAAGGGAGAAACAGTTGAAGAGATGACTACAAGATTTAGTCATTTAATTGCTGAAATGGACAAGATGAAAATGGAAATTTCTTAAAGGGATAAAATTGACACTATTAAAAGTGTGCTTCCAAGTTCTTACTCAACATTTCTAATGGTTTTGAAAGAGAATGATTATTTTCTGAATGAAGACTTGTCGGCACTTGAATTTCTACAAAAGATCGAAGCTAGAGAATATGATCTTAAGTGTCAAAAATCCTCCAAAGAAAATCAAGATCCAGCTTTCTATGGTGGAAGTATGCCTCTTAGTTCAACGATCTCTCCAATCACTGGTTTTCTTACTCATGCTGCAAGTGAAAAAGAATCAGCTATGTTTAATGATCCAAACGTTTGTTTCTACTCTGCTGGTAATTCGGGTGGTTCTGGAAGTTCAATTAATACAAATCCATTTGCTACACCACCTAGTGTTAATATGAAGGAAGTTGAGCAAAACTTTGCTTTTCTGACGGCTTTTATGTCTTCATATGAAAACTTAGTGAGTAGTAAGATTGCCACAAGTGATTTAACAGATGAGGACTATGATCAGATAGATCCAGATGATCTAGAAATCATGGATTTAAAATGGAACATGGCTATGATCGTCCAAAAAGTTAAAAGATTTATGCAGAGAACTGGAAAAGATCTTCCAGCTTTAAACAAGAAGTTGGGTTTTGACAAATTAAAAGTAAAGTGTTATAATTGTCAAGAATTTGGGCATTTCGCGAAAGAATGTGACAAGCCAAGGAAAGAATACACTGGTCCTCGTGGTCAAAGTCAAAATGCTTTTATACTACGAGGAAGCGATGCTGAAAAGAAACCATCTTCTTCTACAACACAAGAAATGTTAGTAGATGGAACCGATTGGTCACAACGGTTACTATGCAGTGATGTTCAAGAAAATTTGGCTATGTTTAGGCTAATCACTTAACGAACCAGTTCTCATTCGTTATGCTACCATAACGAACTAGCCTAGCATATAACGAATGGACCTCATTCGCTATACAAACCATAGCGAATGGGCCATTTACAATAAATAAACAATCTAGACTATGTATAACTTATTCGAATGCTACGGACAACCATTTCGTGCACTAACAGACACCCCCTTTTCCGTAGCTATCGAATACTTTAATCTTGAATACTTTAATCTAAGAAAAGGGTTTTTAATTTCACATCTGGTTGTGTTGAAGAATGGTACCATGTGGACTGTCAAAAGTACACAACTCTTCCTCAAGGGAAAGGTCCAGACTGGATGTTCGACTACGATAGTTTATTTAATTCATTTTACTCCTTTGACTGAACACATCGACGAAGATATGGTTCGAGCATACTTTGAAGATCATTTGACCATTCCAAGATTTTCAAGTTCTAATGATGTTGAAGCTCAACTAGATGCTCCAACTGAAGAACCTCAAGTTGTTTCTCCAGTTGTTATTGATATTGTTTCTACTTCTTCTGATGATGATCAAGCTGAAGATCAAGTTATTGATCTTGACAGTGATAATGCTTCGTCTCCCGAGTTAGGTGAACATTACACTAACTTATTTGATAATGTTGTTGTTCCTGAGAATCCCACTCTTCGAATTCATGGATATCATCCACAGGAAAACATCATTGGAGAACTTGATGTGGGCGTTCGTACACGTCATCAAGTTGCTTCGTCAAGTGATAATAACATATTGTGTGCTTACACTAACTTACATTCTTCGAGAATTGTAAATCTTGCTAAATTCTCTTGCTTTCTATCTCAAGTTGAGCCAACGATAGCTCGTAAGGCACTTGAAGATCCTTCTTGGGTAGAAGCTATGCAAGAAGAATTACAGCAATTTGCACGTTTGGATGTTTGGGACTTAATAGACAAACCTGCTAGAGTCAAGAAAGCCATTCCGACTAAGTGGGTATTTAAGTGTAAGAAGGACGATCGAGGGGTGATTGTCAGAAACAAAGCACGTTTGGGTGTTTGGGACTTAATAGACAACCCAGTAGAGTAAAGTATGTGATATAAACATAAAGAAACGCCAAATTGAAAGAGGTGTTAGTCTCTAGCAAAAGTCTCGGTGAGGATGGCAGAAATGTAATAACCAGTCATACTCAAGCCTTATATTTGTTGATCACCCAAAAATAAAATAAAGCAAATAACAAACGTTAAGATTCTGGACACTGTGAGTCTTTATGCGGCTTAACCTTCTGGGTATTGATAAGCATGAATATTTCACTCGCTTTCTAGAGCAAACCCAAGGTCATTAAACTTGATCACTGCTGTACTTCGTACAATTTAAATTACTGACTTGATCAAAATCCGATGTTAGTCATACAATTGTTCCTCCCTTGCGTGCGTCTTAATACCAATAAGAAACAGACCCCAGGGGATACAATGTATGTAAGCCGACAGATGAACTCGTGCATACTCACTCACAGTAAAGGAAACTTGATGCGTTGCTCAAAATTTCAAAATTGGTATAAAAAATTTTTGATCAACAATATAATGGTTTAAGTCAAGTTGGGGTGATTTGGCAAAAATCAAATTAAGCTTGAACCGAGATTAGAGGCTGATAGTTTCTGATATTCTGTGCTTTAATTGAACAAATTAATCATATCACAAAAATACTTGAATGTGTGTTATTAGATTTATGTGGATAACAATACCAATGACCGACTTATCGCCAGTCATAATATCGCTGAAATATAAAACTGTGATGGAAGGGCAATTTTGTCAATATGATTCTCTGCTCAAACTCAAAAAAAAATACAAAAACGTGTTCTGTTTTTGAAAAAAAATTAATAAAAAAAAAGATTGTCTATTTTTATGATTCGGATTTTCTTTTGTAAATACATTCTTTATTTTTTCAAAATACCAAAAATATTTTTGTTTTTCTTTGTACATATTAATTTTAAGTTATGTTTCGTAAAACTGAAACGTTTTTTAAGGTATTTGGTTGTCGGGATAAAAATATTCTCGATAACCTAATTTATTTATTTTATTTAATTATTTAATTCATTTAATTATTTAATTTAAAATTAAATAAAAGAATTTTTAATTAGAATATAATTCGTTATTTATGGATAACGAACTAGGTGATTCTTTAGCGAACTAGCTTTTGGTTCGCTAACCTAATTCTCTTCCGCACTTTGTAACGAATCATCCCTTCGTTATGCATATTTAACGAATCATGAAACGAATCATGTCTTGATTCGCTACCTTTAACGAATCAAGTAACGATTCGCCAAAATAAGGTAACCAATTGAGTTAGCGAATGGGCTAATTCGTTAACTTTAATTTAAACGAATCGTCTGATTCGTACAAGTTGTACCTCGAGTTGCGTGCAAGGTCTATAAAAGACAAGAAAACAAACAGCTCTCCACTGTTCGCCTTCTTCCATCACCTTAAAGTAACCTTATTCAAAATTTTTCTCTGAAATTTCAATCTTCACGTTTTGATATTTCTAAGATTTCTTTGGATTTCTAAGGTATAGCCGATCATGGCGATCTAATTTTCGTAAAAAATGGCTAAGATTTGATAGTTAAATTATGAACTTTTAAGGGTTTAAGGGTTTCCGAGTTTATAAACCCCATTTCGGTATAATTTGTGTTGACATACTTGTTAATTTAGATATCATTGTGATTGGAATGTCATTCCGATACCCTTGGTGGACTCTAATCAACATTTGATTATTGTTTGCTGGGTTAATTATGTGTTCATGGTCTCGGTGTTTAAGTTTTAGTTAGTTTCACTTAGGTATTTAGAGATGTAGAGCCTCAATCTCATTGATCTTAGCTTATGAGCGTGATTCCGGTACAACGAGATCATTATCTCGATGGTTATCAACGATAGTTATTGCCTAATTGAATCTGGGTTTATAATGTTGACTGTTGTTGTTCTTCCTGATTTTGACCTTGACTATGCGAGTCAAAGAACAAGTCTTAATTATCTTGACCATTCGTTAATCTTAGCGAATTGGGACTGTTTCGTGTCCAGTTCGTTAAGATTGTATACGAACTAGCTAAGCGAATAAGATGTTACACGAATCAGATATGGATTCACTTAAAATATAACGAACTAGAGTTTAGTTCGTCAAAATTAAATAGTAATTCGCTATGCTCAGTTCGTTAAAGTATTTACTTGATAGCGAATCGCCTGATTCTTTATCTTATTGTAACGAATCAGTGTGATTCCCAATGAATGACATTTATTAATTAACTTAATTTCAATATTCAATTAATTTAATTAAAGAATTTAAAACGTCTAATAGGCGTAAATATATTAATTATACATATCCTTTGATTACGCATATACACCATCAATAGATATGTTTATATTTTGATATCTCTTCTCATATTCGAGTTTCTTTATGCAGTAAAACATGGCTGATCAAGAACAACAAAATCAACCACCACCAGAACAACCACCACAGGATCAACAAGATCAACAAGCTGAAGTGATCTTATTGCCGTTTGATAAAAAGCACAACATTTGTGCTTATGTTGATCAAGATGTACCTGATTTGGAAACATTTGGAGATTTGTTGACTTTCTTACGACGATCGAAGATACATTATGCTATCACTGCTAGACCAAAGGTGTATCTAAGTATTATCAGACAATTTTGGAACACGGCTGCATATGTTGAAGAAAATCAGATCATCAGGGCTACAATCAATCAAACTCCAATTAAAATTGATGTTGCTGTGATTCGCCGAGTACTTCAATTTGATGATAATGACGATTACCAGAGTGAATTTGACAGGTCATTAGTTAGAGGACTATTCACCCGTTTGCACTATAATGGAAATATTCTTAAGTCTATGTTGAATAAGAATGGGGTGTGTGCACCATACAAGTATCTGCTACACGTTTTACTTCATTGTATGAGTGGCCGACGGGGTGGTTTTACTTCATTGTATGAGTGAATGACGTACTTCATCAAGAACACATGTCTGCTGATACCGTTCATCGTATGTTAATTTATAGAAAAGAGAAACCACAGGATAAACGGATGATTGGCCATATAATCAATCCGAATTATGTATGTCCTCCTAATAAGCGCTGGATCCACGACGATTCGGATTCTGAGCGTGAAGGGGGAGAAGGTGGGAACAATGATGGTGATAGTGATGGGAATGATGGTGATGGTGGAGCGGGTGAACGAGCTCTTAAAGAACAACAAGATGCAGTCGATGCTGCGTTAGTTGCTACCATTAAAGCTCAACTAGACAGAAAACGAAAAGAGAAAGCGGTGGCAACTAGTGAGCCATCGAAAAAGAGACGTGTGTCTGAAGGAGCTGGGGTGGTTATTGGAGTCCCACCACCACGTCAATCAACTCCTCAACGCTCGGCAGTACCGCCTACTACTAGCACTCCGATGCTTACGTTGACGACGACGTTGGTATCACATGAAAGGCTTAGTCTTATTCCTCAAATGGCGTTAACCGAGATACCAAGGCCTCCTGCTGTACTGTCTACAGTCCCCCCAACCCCATCCATAAGTACTCCTCCACCTCCGCCTAGTGATGCTTCATTTATGAGAATTACTCGGCCTCAAGGACCTGTTAAACCTGTTCACCCGTCCGTATACAACTTGCCACCAGGTCGTCAAACTGAAATGCTGCTAAATCTGCTACATCTATATGAAAATCAAATGGCAGCTGACCGTCAAAATCAAGAACGACTCATGGAGAATCAACGACGAATGATGAGTTATATTTCTTTCTGTCAGAAGGAGACTAAGTCGTTGCGTACGATTCTTGAGTCTCAGAGGGTGAAATTAAAGGAACAAGAAGAGTTGATTTTACAATTAACTTGTAAAGAAGATGCCCTCAAGAAACTCAAGAATGACGAAGATGATCCTGATGAATCTGATGCAGGAGGTGAATCTAAACAATCGCATGGTTCATTCTCTGGTGTTGGTGTTAGTGGCGGTGACGATTCGAGCAAAAAAATTATTATTTATCAAGATCCAACAGTTGCCAAGCCAATTGAAATGATTGCGGCTAACACAGTGAAATTTGTTGATGGATCAGGGGTGGTGAAGAGGGTGGTGAATTGGGACGAGATACAGGTTGGTGAGTTTGTAGAAAGATCCTTGACACGGGAGCAGATTTCAATACTGCTTGGGCTGAATGACGATCAATTGAATGTGTTAGAGGCTGAGCCCGATGTGAAGTTGTGAATGAAGAAGGGTTAGATGAGGATTCGTTGTTTATGAATATGGACTTTATTTATGAGAACGAGGATGTAGAAATGGAGGATGTGACTGCTGATGTGTACCTGGACTTGTATCAACACACGAACGTTGATCAAGGTGCTCCGGTATTTCAAGAAGAGGTGTTTAAAGAGACTGAGGATGAATTGGAAAAGGTTGTGCAGCGAACAGTACCCTCACTCAAAGAAGTGATTGATGAGGACGTAGAAAGATGGTTCAAACGTCATAAAGTGGTTAAAATTATCAGTGCTTATCGTTATGTAGATCAAGAAAGAAAAGATACTGATGCTTGGGTTAAGGCTAATCAGGTGACCACCTTCAAGACCATTTCAAAGGTACAGGGTGATATTGTCTCCTGGCTCTATGATTTTGACCTTAAAGTATGTATAGTCAAGTGGGAAAAGGGTTTCCAGTATTACGAGAAGATAATGGATGTTCTTACATTGCCGCGGTGGGATATTCGTACCCTAGCAAGACGTCCATTTATCAATCATGGGGTTACCGAACAGCTGAGTGGTTTCAACAACACTTACTGTTCGAGGTCAATCATGGCTTCAAATTCTTCAAGCCCCAGGTCCCAAGACGTAAGCGGATTGACGAGATTGATCCAAGGACCGGCTGGAAGAAACTTGTCTTGAATGTGAAGCCGCCAAAGATGATGAAAAAGGTTCCTGTGAAGACGATACCTCAAGATATTTATCTATCTTTCAACCGTTGGTACTATGACAATCGTACTGGCGAGGCCGTTATTGTTCGTGGTCGAGGACTGCAGACCGAACTCATTAAGATAATCGACCGGATGTGGTTGGTTAATTTATCAGAGACAGACAATGATGTGCTACACAGGAAGCAGATTTTGATCGAGTGCCAAAAAGATTACGACCTGGCTATGCAATTCCAACGAGTCGTTCGTGTGTGTCATGAACATGGAATTCATAGTTGCAGAGACTGGCAGTCCAAGCGCTTCAAATAAGTTAAAGACAAAGAGCTCAAGACGAGGGGGTGTCTGTTAGTGCACGGTTTTGCGTCTTGAGTATTTGTATTTATCGTTAACGTTTTTGTTTATTAATTAATGTAATAATTAATATATTTAATAGCCAGTTCGCTAAGTTAAAGGCTAGTTCGCTAGGGGATGTTAGTGAACTAGGCAAGTAATGTATTCCCTCCTGATTCGTTAGGGGATGTTAACGAATCAGGGGGTGTTTCGCTAAGCTTATGTATGTAACGAAGGGGAAGCTGGTTCGCTAGGGGATGTTAGCGAACCAGGTCACCTTCTATATATAGTGAACTCCTGTTCACTGTTCAAAGAGAGTTTTAGAAAGTTTTGAGTTAATTAACGAATTGTAGTCCAAACTCTCTCTCAAGCTTCACCTAATATTATGCAGATAATATACTGATAATATATACACATACATAACACTGAATCAAGGTTAATTATGAGCTAGATCCTTAATCGTATTAATCGTATATACACAGATTTGAGATCTGTTAGTTGTAATTGTTATTGATACGGGTTCAAACAAGATATCTTCTCCGGGTAGGCATTGTGCCTTTGTCTTCTTCGGGTAGACCTGGTAACCTTGAAGTGTGCTTGGCAACAGTTTTCCGGCTAGGATTTACTTAGAATATTTTCCAAAGGAAAATACTCACCAAGCAGACTTCAATCTTCTTGATCATATCAGACTTTTTCCCGACATTATCTTACAAGCAACCTTGTTCTTCAATGGTCCCTTCAACTCCTTGCTATGAACTAGCTTATTAGCAAAGTGTGTCCGATAGCATTGTACCATGCTTGAGTTATACCATGCCCGATGTTACTTGGAATATATCATTACTCACATCAAGCTTACTCAGCCCACTGTATTATTGATGAATACCTTGCCCGCTCTTCCAATCACTTGGCTTCATGAGCTTAGTTAGCCAAGAACTTACCCGGGGTAAACCTTACTCGGCTATGAAGAACAATCCTGCTAGACATAGTGAACCCTACTCGGATATACACTAAAGAAGAATTATAGAAGATAACCTTGCCCGATGGACAAAATACCTTGCTCGGGTAATAAAACCTTGCCCGGAAATCAAAGTGTGCTCGGATTTCCATACTTAGCGATTTCTGAGGAGGTTGAGAATATTCCAATTTTCCTTATACTTCATGTAGGTCAAATCTTGACTCAACAATCTCCCCTAGATTGGAACACCTCAGCTGTCCCAAAACACTTCTACAGTTACTTGCACATAGTTAAAATACACATCAAATCAAACTCAAATTTTACATATTAAAACACATAAACAATTACATATTCAGAATTCTGTCCGAAGACATTACATAGAAAAGCCTATTCTAAAGAAAATCTTCATCTTCTTGAGGCATTGTAGGCGGCTTGGCGGCTTGTCTTCGATTCACAATCATAGTTGCTGCCGTTTGCCTAAAGATAGAAAGAATTTGGTAATGAGTGTGACTTTCAGGAATGCTCAAAGCCCTTATATCTTTTAGGTCTTCATTATGCAAATAGGTCAGGTCTTCATCTCTTCTAATTATTCCAAAAATAAGCCCATCTGAGTTTCGAAGAACGTAGTGGCCATCATTTTCTTTATATTCAATTTCATCTATGATGCCATTCTTCTGTACTGTGTAATTTGGGCGTGCCATTCTTCTTCCAATTCTTATACATGTATTCATATTTGACAACGGATTCTTATCTTTGACCTTCAACTGGTAATTCAATTCAGCACTGGCTATATTTTTCAAATTTGTAGCCCTTCTTGTTCGGTAATGCTTGGTTATCTTCCAACTTTTCTTTTCTTTCAAGAATGGGAATCCTTTGTCAGCTTCATCATTCAGATACTTAGAGAGTTCATTCTGCTGTCTCCCAGCCAACTTGTTTGTGTCATGATAACCATATAGATCAAGTGTGGCCATTTTCTCCAATTGTTCTTGAGTGTATTTAGCAAAATCACCTCTCATAATTATGTCTCTCAACTGTTTGCTTTCCATAATCACCGTTAGAGACTCAGAGACTGAGTCAAAGTAGAGAGTTCTTGGAAGATCCAGATTGGATTGTGGTCTTACTACACTTTGGGATCCAACTCTACTTGATTCACCTCTGCCTACTGTTATGTGCTGCCTTGAGAGAGGAGGCCTAAATGGGATAGATTTCATTGGTTTGCTTGGCCTTAACTTGAAAGTTTTTATGTACATTAATTCTATCATTTCAGCAAGGAGGTTGATGAGTTCTGCAAAGTTTTCTCCTGCCTCTTTACAAAGACTCAACATCATTTTCACTACCCCAGGATTGTATGACAGTCCTTTAGGCACAAATCTCCCTCCTACAAAACTTCTAGGGTTATCACCCTCCATTAGAACTTTTTTCCATTCAGCCTTTTGCAGATAAAACAGTTCTTTCAAATCATCGTTACTCAATACATTAAATGTATCCACATCCATTCCCCTTTGATTTACCATTATACCCCTTAGTATTTTGATCATTTCTTCATTTTCCCAAGGTACAATAGGTTCATCCTCTGGTTCAGGTTTTACTTCCAATGGGAATGGGGTTTCATCAACAATTGGCTCTTTTGATTTTTCTTTTTCAAATTGGGCCTTTTGTTTCTCCCTTAATGTCATGATTTTTCTTTTCTTCACTGGGGGTTCATGCTTATCTCCCCTAGGCTGCACACTGGATGTTTCAGGTTGCACTCTCTTCAATTGATCTTTCTTTTTAAACTTGTTATAGAGTGACTCAACAGCAGCCTTAGTTAGGCTATCCACTGTTTCTGGTTCCATCCCCTTTTCAATTAAGTAACCACATTTTCCTACATATTTCCTTTTCAGAGGTTCAAGTTTCTCAGCAAGCTCATTTTATCAAACAAATTTTTCTTTCACTTCCTCTCTGGTGTTATTGTAAGCTTCTCTCAACTGTTCATGTTTTAAATGAGATAGGTCTTTCTCAGAATACCCATGTTTTCTCAAATATTCTCTATACTTTTGTCCATCTCTGTTCTTCTGCTGTATCAGTTTCTCAATTGTGTCCCTTTCTTTATCCAATCTTTTCAGTAGTTCATCATCATTCAATGAGGCTATGCTTTCAAAGCTTAATCCATAACTTCTCAGTTTAACAACCAAAGGATTTTTCTTCTAATCCTCAATCAAACTCTACTCAATGCTTCTCCTTTGATCTTCAGTTAATGTTACTTCAGGAGCTACAACATTAGCACTTTCAACTTTTTTCGGATTCCTTTCATTATCATCACCATTATCATTTTCAGATTCATCTGATTCATCCTGTTCCTATGTTGTTTCATTCACTGCATCAATCTTAGGTTCATCGGCAGTTGGGATCTTAGGAACTGGAACATCAGGAACTCCTTCAACTACTTCTCCTGGTTTTAAGGTTTGTATAGGGACTGCCCTTATAGGACTTGCTTGCTCATCAGGAGTCTCAACATAATATTTGTTCTTTTCATCCCATTTCCCCTTTTTCACTGACTCAGTTCCTCCAGCCTGATCATAAGCTTTTCTCTTTCTTGAGTAAAACTTCTCAAATCTTCTTATATTTTCATGAATCTTTGAAGCTTTATCCATCATTTCCTCAATTGTTTCTTCAGTTTGTTTTTTAGGTTCCTTTTCAGGTTCCTGTTGAGGTTGGCTTGAGGATAGTGCAAACATACTCACTACAATAGCTAAGGAATTATCAACTTCCTCAACTCTTTTCAAATTTATCAAACTTTCAATTACAATTTGATCATCCTCCTCTTCTTCATTAATGATCTTGGAAACATTTGCTTGATCAATGAAAATCTCCTGCTCTGCCAATTCCAAAGGATCCATGGTTCGGGCAATGCGTTCCCTCTCCCATGTTTCATTTATGACTTGTTGTAATCTCTTGGCAGCAGCAGTGGCTTTATCTTCTTCTTCTTCCTCTTCTCTAACAACACTTGCCTTAACAGGCTCTTCATAGACCTTTGCTTTACCCTTTTCCAGTCTTCTTTTCAATTCTTCTTCAGTTTCAGAGACATAATCATCAATCTCTTTCTCCAAAGCCTCCATTTCTGCATCATACTCTACCCTCTTGGAGCTTTCCGGTTGTTCAATTTCAGTTTCTATTAGTGTAGGCTCCTCCGTAGCAGCATTATCATTAATAATCACTTCAGTTTGTTTTTAATTCAAAGTATTAGTGGCCACACCAGTGGAAGCCACATTTTCATCCATATTCAACATTTCATCTCTTACCTCAGTCTCTTTCTCTCCTCTTTACTCATGCTCATCATCATCTCTCCATACAACATTCATCACTTCATCATTCACATCATAATTCTGCTCTTCTCTTTCAAAAAAATCTGCCTCATAATCATCATCCACTATTCTTCTTTCCTCACTATCCTCATCATCATCAATGCATTTAAAGAACAGGTCAAACCATCAACATCAGTTGTTTTTACTCCTGCATCCACCATTTCAACATCTCCAGTACCCGCAGTATCTGTTGGCTCATTTATATTCTCCCCCTTTTTTGGGGCAGCTGAGGTTTTCTCAACCTCCTGCTCCAGGGTTTGAATTTATCACTAGCAGCCGCCAACTAAGCCTTCAATTCAACATTTTCTTTCCTTAACACATAATTTTCACCCTTTAGATCAATGTTCTTTCAAATAAGGTCAAAACTTTTTTGGAATAGGTAGGCACTGACGTGAGGTCGAAAACTCACTCAAAAATAAACCGAATACAACTAATTAGATAGCGGTAAGCGGGTATGAACACAGGGAGTTTTGTGGAATATGCGTTACTTAGTAGTTTGATAATTAATCTAAATTAAACTAAATTCAAATATTAAAATCAAGTATTTTGGTTGTTTGGTTTTGATTAATAAAAAGAACTTAAGCAATTAAACAAGTTTTTAAACAATAAGAGAAACAATGCTCTCTTCCAATTTCAGGTTTCCAATGTAGATCAAGTTAACGTTTATTTATGGAACAAACCACACGAATATAGTTTTGTGAAAATTCAATTGATTGTGATAAACGAGGACTAAGTACTTGGATTACACAAACGCAAGGTTGTCACTCAAAAATCAGTTTAGTATTATCAACCCTAATTCTCTTCTACTAAATCTCGATTGCCTATGGCACCAAGAACGGATAGTCAAGAACACGAAATCAAACAATACTAACAATTACAATACAAACTCACAATCACCAAACAATATATTCATAAGATCAAAAGACCTTACTTTGGAAGAGAACCTAAAGATGACTAGCCACACATTGTCTGAATCATCACCATATCGATTAGGTTAATCAAGCAAATCATAAACCCAAACAATTGATTAGAATCACCAAAATATCGTTCTTGCTCTCTCCCAATCACCCCTAGGTAGTTCTTGATGAAAAGATAATGAAAAGTCTAGCCAAAAACGAGTAATAAACAATAATAAAACAACAGTTACGACTGCGCACCGTGGCCCACGGTTCAAACCGTGGGTCACGGTTTTCTTCTGGAAATGCTGGACCGTGGCCCACGGTTGAACCGTGGGTCACGGTGGTGATCTGAAAATTTTGGACCGTGTCCCACGGTTGAACCGTGGGTCACGGTTGAGGCTACGGTGTCAGTCAGAGGCCACGGTACGGTGGCTTCTGTTTCAATTTTTTATTTGGACCGTGGGTCACGGTGGTCTTCAGCCAAAACTCTTTGTTTTCTTCATTTTTTTAATCTCTCACACATTCTCGGTCCATTCGGTTGCCTCGGTATCCACCATAATAGCCCCGGAACCATCTTTGAACCAACAAAACCGTAGTTATCTAATTCCACAAAATAAACTTATTCAAAACATAATTCTTACGGCTTTTATATCATTTAAGGGTTGTCCCATGGACCACCCGTCAGGCACTTGAGGGAGGGTTGTTGAATGGTGAAGTGTAGAAAGGTTTTGGTATATGGATTAATGTTTGGTTTTGTGGTGGGGATTGTGTTGTGATTTGATGTTGGGGTTGGGCTTCAGGTTGAGGTTGGGTTAGAGATTGGGTTGGAGATTGGGGTTGGGTTTGGGTTTGGATTTGGGGTTGGGTTTGGGTTGGCATGTTAGTGGGTGGTGTTTGAGTAATATGGTCATGTAATAGTGGTGAGGAATGTGGTGGTGATTGGTTTAGTGTGGGTGGTGGTGATTGTGGTGGTGACTGGTTTAGTGTGGGTGGTGGTGATTGTGGTGGTGATTGTGATGGTGAGGCTAAAGGTGTGGATGGTGGTGTTGGGATTGGTTGGTTCTCCCCCTGAATAAGTACATCATCAATTACGGCTCCTCCAGCCTCTCCTACATTTCCATCATCATCATCATCATCATCATCATCATCATCATCATCATCATCATTACCATCCTCAACTTCCAACTCATCATCCTCTTCTTCCTCCTATGAGCTCAACTCAGGTACTAGCATAATATCCAAGTCATGGTTCATTAACCATGGAAAAATATCAAACGGAATGTTTGGATTAAATTTGTTGGCACTTCCCAGATTCAAAATTCATTTGTATTTGTTGGGATTCTGCAGAAGATGAGTAGTGCCAATAGTGGGTAAATCATGTAACTCCCTATTGAGAATTATTTGCAGAAATCTGGGATATTGCAGGAATCTGTCCTTTTCAGCCTTCTTCAAATTTCCTACCATTCCTTTAAAAATAATCTTGGAGAAACTGAATGGTAGGTCATAGATGATAGCAACAGTTGCGTTTGCTAAGTCACGACTCATTAGAGTCCATGATCCTTTCCTCGGGGTAAATCCCTGAATCACATGATGAATCAGAAATCTGTACAGCATAGGGAACATGCCCTTTTGAAATTGTCCATCGTGCACTATCCCTTGATATCCCATTGTTTGTACAAAAATTCTCAGCAGATGATCAGTATTGAAGTTGATCAGATTGTGGTTATCATCGTGCAACTGCAAGCATCTTCTGATTAATCGTTATGTGATACTAATTTCTTGTCTTTCCACTGTAGCCTCAATACTTCTACCATTTACATCATCATACAGTCTAGCAGAGCGCTAGAAATCAATTGAATGATTTCTATAAATGACTAGGCACTCGGTGAAGGCAAAACGAACATTTGATCGTAACAACCATGTTATCATCATATGCACCTCCTCATTGTCAGGAGTAATTTGCAACAAAGCACACATGTTGTGCTTTTGTTCAAAGGGATATTTCGGTTGGTTATTATCCACCATATCCGAAAAACATAATTAAACACATTCAAAGAAGAAATTAGTCCTAAAGTTCATACCATTAAGCAATTTCAAGTTAAAATATTGAAGAAGAAAGAGAGAAATATCATTAAGAACCCGTTCTTCGAAAAGTTTATAACCAAGTCGGAATTAGAGGGCTGGTAAAGTTAGGGTTTGGATTAATTTAGAATGCGATGAGTCGATTTGGGTTTGTTTGAGTAAGCAGTGGAAGGAGAGAGAGAGAGGGGGAAAATAATGTTGAAAAACTTCTCTCACTCCCTCTTATATACCTTTTGAAAGTGTGTTATAAATGCATTTTTTCGTTTAGTGAGTTAATAGCTGTCACATAATTATCTTATCCATTAAAAACATTAATACCTAAGACTCTTACCCGATAAGATCAAAGTGTCAAACCTTGACCGAAAATGTTCATTATAGAATATACAAGGTTTGCTTGGTCTCTTCCACATACAAAGCTTACTCGATTTAGTCAGTTAAAAAATATTAAAAGTAAATTTATATTAAATGAAGAAAACCTATTAGAAATACAAGATTGCTTGAGAACTAAATCACAAGATGAATAATCAAGTATATAATATCAAGTAGGCAACCTTGCTAGGAATCAGTTAAGATGCCCAATAAATATTTCAAACATACTTCTAACCTTTCCCCCCAAAAAAAAAACATAATAATACAGTTAAGCACAAACCATACCCGAATATTATTCACAATACTCAGTCGAGTGTACTTTGATGCAAAGTATGCCCGAAAACCTTCAAGAAATACAAAGTGTGCTAGAAGTGGATTCCTAACACAAAGTGTAATCGAAAAGTTAATTTTGAAATTACCAAGTATATGAAGGGAACATTTGAGAATTCAAAGTGTGCTCGAAATATAAAGTGTGACCGGGAAACAAGGTTTACCCGAAAACACTTGTAATTTCAAAGAATCATAATCACACAAATACATAGCTTGCTAGAAATGAATTTAAACAGTAAAACAAACACCTAAGTGTGCTATAAGGCTTAAAGACACTAAAAGCTTGCTAGAATCACATTTAATCACAAAGCTTGCTAGAATATCACTCTAATACATAAAGCTTGCTCGGATATCATATTCAAATATCAGGTATGCATGGGAACTAAACTAAACAGTTTAGTCTACCCGAAAAACTTCAAATCATCAAATCATACCCGAAAATGACAAAACTTAGATAAAAACATCTAAGTGTGTCCGGAAAGGTTATAAGGCATCAAACCTTACCCGAAATACATATTCAATCATAAACAATCAGGCTTGCCCGAAAAGTGACTAGAATAGTAAACTCTACCTGAAAAGTATCAAGTACTTCAAAGCATGCCCGAAATTACTAAACTTAGATAAAAGCATCTAAGTGTACCCTGAAAGGTTATAAAACATTAAACCTTACCCGAAAATACATAGTCAACCTTTTGTAGGTAAAATGCAACACTTTTTGCTTTAAACACAATATCAATTATATTTGACATAGAAAACTTATTGTTTAAGAGCAAATGGTGCATTTAGAGATCAAATTTCACTCATGATTCCTTTCAAAACTATTTCTTTCTTTTGCTAAAAAAGATCTCAATAATGGGATCATATTGACTAAGTAGCTTTCTTTATACTTCATTCTCGGCATTATTATGACAACATAGACATGTCAACAGCAGGTCTAGACTTAACATGAATTTCATTTCTTTGGTGATATGATTAATTTCATTTAATATGCATGATTCTTATTGGATAACACATGTTGTTTTATTGTGCTCCTTATCTATTTTCAAGGCTTATTTGACTTTCTCCAGATCACCCCAATTTGACTTTGACCCCCTGGATTTGGTCAAAACTTTTAATGACAAAACATATTTTTGAAAATTTCTTAGATTCTTTTTTTCAAATTTACAAACATATGCGAGGTTGAACGTTAGACTTACATTCCACGCTAGTCGGACTTACAAGCCTTTCATTCAAGATGTTTAATGGACTTATATGATTGCCTCCACCCCTGTAGTTCTAGAATTAACCCTCATGTTTGTATTTTCTTTTAAAATGATTTGTGAACTTCAATCAACTTTTGGTTGATAAAATATTTTAAAAATTATGCTGTTCACAGTTGTTCTGTATCATTCTTCTAAATCAGACATTTCATTTTGGTGACCAAATACCAACAGGCTTGTGTATGACTGGATAATCACTTTTCTGCCAATCATTTGGAAATATTTATATAGGAACATGCATAGACAACAATGTAACTCCACATAATACATAGCAGTTTCTTTAAGTTTATATCACCTTAGATTTTTCACATCATGAGAAAGCAACCATACATGTTAATGACTGCACTAAGAGCCCTTTTGGGCCAATAAATCCATATAATTGGCTAAGTAGTTAATGTACTAACATTTCCCAATAAGTAGATTCAATCACTCCAGTTACTCTTAGCTTCCAGGTTAATGGCTATCCTGACAGTCAAGAGGTAAACAGCACGACCAAACACACATAAGTGTGTGTCCCTTAGGCTTAGAGTCATTGGCGTAGTTTTAAGTGAAAGAATAAATTACAATTTGCCCCAAATGCTTTCAGTCTTTAGACTAATGGTTATCTTTTCAAATCTACAAGTAGATGACAGGACCAAACATATACAGGTATATGCTCCTCAGACTTGAGAAAATGACATAATTTTCAGCAAAGGTAATTCTTTTGAGACTTTCATTGAAAATCCTTTTAAGCTTCTTTAAAGCTTGAACTGAATAATCTTATCATATCTCAGCACCATTAACAACTTGCTCATGTTTTGATCAAAATTCTTGTGATTATGCAAAATTCATTTGAACTTTTAATTTTGAAATAAAGACACCTTTTGACACAAACACTTGTAACATATTCAAATCTTAATCATAAAGAACATCATCAAAACAAGCAGACATTACTAACATTCATAGTCTACCCTATCCTAATAACATCATATGATCAGATAATATACACATGCAAGAAACTTACCATGGATGTCAGATAAGAATACACAATCAAGCAATTCAAATCAAAATCATTCATCATGACATCACATACTCACATCAACTGATAGACATGCAAAAATATCAAGGATACCAAATTTTGCACACATAGTCAAACAAAGCACATATCAGTTAAAACATCAAAAGTATCATATTCAAGCACATTCACACAACATTCAATTTGTGAGACCTCTATCAATATAGTCAGTTAGCATATAGAGGCACACATCAAGAACATATCCTCAATCAGACCTCATCAGAGTTGTTCATTCCTAGGGCTTTCACAAGAAAGTTGAACCTGGTTCTATCAAGTGGTTTGGTGAATAAGTCAGCCAAGTTGTCACTTGTATCAACTTTTTTCATTTCAATCAAACCTTTTTCACTACAATCTCTTATGAAATGATGTCTGATTTCAATTTGCTTAGTCTTTGAATGTTGAACAGGATTCCTAACAGTAAAATATGCGGAGGTATTGTCAATAAAAATAGGGGTGTTCAGAAAATTCAAATCATAGTCTAGCATTTGGTTCTGAATCCAGAGAACTTGGGCACAACAAGTAGATGCAGCAATGTATTCGGCTTCTGCAAATTGATATGGACACAGTTGTATACTTCTTGCATTGCCATGGCACTAGCCTGTCTTCGAAGAATTGACATCCACCTGAGGTTGACTTCCTGCTCATGTTACATCCGTCATAATCACTATCTGTGTAGTCAATCAAATCAAAAGACAGGTTCTTTGGATACCAAATCCCCAAGTCTGGTCTTCCTTTCAAATATCTAAAAATTCTCTTGACTGCATTCATGTGAGAAACTTTTGGACTTGACTGGAATCTTGCACAGACACAAACAACATACATAATGTCAGGTCTTGTAGTAGTTAGGTACATCAGGGATCCAATTTTGGCCCTATACTCATGTTCATCCACATGCTCCCCCTTTTCATCAGCTATCATCTTTTCTTTTGTGTCCAATGGAGTTGAAGCAGTTTTGAGTTCATGACATTTGAACTTATTCAAGATGCCCTGCACATACTTAGTTTGGTAAATGAAAATCCCATCAGTTTTCTGTTGAACTTGCATTCCCAGAAAGAAGTTCAACTCTCCCAAAGAGCTCATACTGTATTTGTATTTCATTACCCCTTCAAACTCCATACACATTTGTTCAATGGTTGACCCAAAGATGATATCATCTACATAGACTTGTAACAACAGCAAATCTGATCCTTTCTTTTTGTAGAAGAGTGTCTTGTCAATGGCTCCCCTTTGGAAACCATTTTCAAGAAGATGGTTTGACAACTCATCATACCATGCTCTAGGAGCCTGATGTAATCCATACAGGGCTTTGTTTAATTTATACACCCTATTAGGACACATTGGATCCTCAAAACCTGGTGGTTGAGTAACATACACCTCTTCATCAATCTTTCCATTTAGGAATACAGACTTGACATCAAGCTGGAATACCCTAATGTTCTTTGAGGCAGCATGTACAAGAAAAATCCTAATAGCTTCAAGTCTTGCAACTGGTGCAAAGACTTCCTCAAAGTCAATTCCTTCTTCTTGTAGGCATCCAAGTGCAACAAGTCTAGCTTTATTCTTAATCACAATACCCCTCTCATCCCTTTTATTTCTGAAAACCCATTTTGTTCCAATTGCAGATCTGTTTCTTGGCCTATCCATAAGATCCAAAACATGTAGACCTCTGAACTGAGCCAACTCCTCTTGCATTGCTTCTACCCAACTATTGTCCTTCAGTGCTTGCACAATGTTCTTTGGTTCTATCTGGGATAGAAAGCAAGAGTACAAACAGATGTTTGCAGATTTATAATGACTTCTTGTAACTCTTTCATATATATATATATATATTGAATGATGTTTTCAGAAGGATGATTCTTTTCAACATAAGGGGTTTGCACTATCATATCAGCAGATATATTAGTGTCAAGATTTGATTCATTGAGATCTGGTTCCTCAATGATCAATTCAGTTTCAGCATCATGAAACTCTGGTGCTTCTTCATTATTCTGTCTTGAAGTGGATGCGCCATTGTTTCGCATATTCAATCCTTCAAACAGATCTTGAAACCTTGCTGTTGATACAGCTTCTTCCTTACTTGCTTGGTTGCTTGGATTTCCCTCATCTTGAACTTGATCATTTTGCACCTCTTGATTGTCTTGAATGTTTTCTGCATGATCTTTTTCAGGACTTTGATTGTTTTCTTGATCATTTTCTTGAACTTTCTCAACAATTTCATTTGATGGATCCTTTATGAATGGATATTCCTTTTCTTGATTTGCAACCCTTTTCCACAACTTTTCCAAATCCAATATCTTTTGCTTTGGCTCTTCAAACAACTGGTTTTCAGAAAGATTTCATCATAGACTTTAGGATAGATCTTGAAAGACTTTATCAATTTCTCTAAATCAAATAACCATGATGCACCATCAACTGTGTTGAATTGGTTTTTATTGAAAACTACATCAGAGGATTCAATCACAACCAAATAATCTTTCACATACACTCTGTAGGCCTTTGAGTGAGTATAGTAGCCTACAAAGAAACAGTCTAGGGATTTAGCTTGAAACTTGTTCAAGTAATCCTTGGTGTTCAACAGAGAACATCTACAACCAAAGGCTTTGAGAAACTTGATATAGGGTTTTATTTTATAGAAAATTTCATATGGAGTCTTGTTGTGACTTTTGTTTATTAGTACCCTATTCTGAACATAACATGATGTATTAATAGCTTATGCCCAAAAGGTAATAGGCAGATTAGCATCAGCTAGAATGGTTCTTGCTGCTTCAATTAGTGTTCTGTTTTTTCTCTCGGCAACACCATTCTATTCAGGAGTTCTAGAGCTGAGAATTGATGAAGTATTCCTTTGTTGTTGCAAAATTCTTCAATAACTCCTATTTTGAACTAAGTACCATTGTCACTTCTTATCACCTTAACCCTTTTATCCAATTTATTCTCAACTCTGTTAATACAGTTCATAATGAATTCAATAGCATTTGTACTTAGGAAATAAACCCAAGTATATCTTGAATGGGGAAGGTTCATGTACATTTTGATCTTAACATGAGTATGTAGGAAATAATGCCAATTTATTTAAAAATGCGAACATAAGAAACAACACCAACTACAATACCAATCTACATAAACAATGACTTATAATAACAAAGAAAAGAACCTAAAAACTACAACAAAAGAATCAAAATCAAGAACAAAATAATAACAACATATACCAGCAAATACTTATAACAGCAAAAGAAAACATCTAATAATAACAACAAAATATAAATAAGCAAATACTTATAACGTCTCATAATCGAAGGGAGCATATACGAACAAAAAATAGCAGCAAACACCTATAAAAGTAAACCTAATCATAACAACAAATTGGTTCTCACCGTTTTCATGTTAAGAATAAAATGTATTTGATCTTTTTTCTATCTTGAATAATCATTAATGATCACAAGACAGTATCTTTTCTTCCAAATGCTTGGTATACTCACAGGACCAAAGAGATCCATGTGAAGCATTTCAAGCACTTGATCAATTGTGTTAATGAGTTTAGTCTTGTGAGAAGACTTGTGCTGCTTTCCTTTCTGTCATGAGACACAGCTGTCATCCAATTTAAACTCTCTTGTAGGTAATCCAATGACATGCTCACCCTTGACTAACTTGTTCATATTCTTGAGATTTACATGAGAAAGTTTCCTATGCCACAATTTTGACTAATTTTCTGTAGCTTTAGAAACAAAGCATGTGCCACCTATAGAAATAGCATCCTTCATGTTAAGTTTATACAAATTTCAATTCCTTGGGGCCATCATCATGATCATATCAGGTGGAATGAATAACATACTCAAGCCTTAAAATGAAACAGTGTGAATCATCAAAGCCAAATTTGTAACATTTTTCACACATATGAGATATGCTTAAAATATGTACTGAAGCCCTTCAACATAGAAAACATTGTCAAAAGTAACTTTGCCATTTTTCAAAATTCCTTTTCCAACAATTTTTCCACCATTCTCATCACTGCCAAATGCCAACGGCCTCTCAAACTTCTCTTCATAGTTGACAAGTGACCTTTTGTCACAAGGCATGTGCCTAGAGCATCCACTGTCCAAATACCATACTTTATTTAGTGTAGTGGATTGTTCCTGCACAATACAAAGAAAGTGATTAGTTTAGTGATGAGGTGCAAGTTACTTCAACTTGCAGATCATCAGTATCAATTTTAAAGGAAGCTTTGGGGGTGAGTGTTATTGGTTCAGGGTCTTCATGAGTAATTTCAATATGATCTCAATCATCAGTTTCATATCCACCATCTCTTGAAGTTTTCACAAATGAGGTTGTTCTCTCATATTCAGAAACTTCATTGTCTTGAACAACATAGTCTTTCTTGCCTGAAAAGTCTCTCACATCTATACTTATTTCCTCTTTGATTTCAACTTTAGGTTTCCATTGAAAACCTTGAGGTTCATAACCATGTTTCAATAAGAATTTCTCATCTCCTGTTAATTCAGTAGGTTTCTTTCTAGGAAAAACACCTTTGTTTCTCTTCTTTTCACTGTTTGGTGATTCTTGAGTGTCATCAGACTTAACTGATTTTGTGTCATATTTTGGAATGATTCTCAAGGGTTGGAAATTCTTCTTTTTCACATACTTAGTCTTCTTAGGATATTTACTTCTTCTACTTAGATTATCAATTGGTTTCTTAAATCTCACTTCAGTTTGCCTTTCTTTATTAGTCTTATTTTCAGCTTGCTGAACAGACTTATTCTTCTTTTCATTTCACCTTCCCCTTTCCCAAATATCAATCATATTTCAGTTTATACAGAACAATGTTTTGTCCAAACTTTATCTCATTTGGAACATGGAAGGGTTTGAAGTTGAGTCTATCATTACAGGTGTCAGTGTGATGGCCATACTCATCACATTTCTTGCACCATACTTTTCCTTTGAATATTTCATGATCAGCCCTCTTTTTAAACCTTTCACTTGGTCTTGGTGGATCAACCCCAAGTGTCTCCTGAGTCTTCAGACTATCAAAGTCAATTGAGAAAGAAACAAATTCATCTATCTTGATATCATTTCTTTCAACCTTTCCCTTTACAAAGATAATTTTCACCATATTCATGGGTTCTTCATCTAAGCTTTACTTATGTCTTGACTGCCTCTTCTCATATTCTTCCAAAGTTTCCACTTCCCCAATATCAAACACCTCATGACTAGAGAAAACTGGATAAACAGGGATAAAGTTTTCAACATGAACCTTTTTAGTCACTTTTTTCTTATTATTGCTCTTTATCCTTTCCAATATTGCCTTGCTTGGTGGCCTTACTGCATTATAGCTTATCTTCTTTTCTCACATATGTCAAAAGACACATGCTCTCTCTTCCTTCTTTCATTTTGTTTCTTCATTCTTGGTGTGACAGGTGGATACATGGAAGTTTGTCAATTGATTCTGGTTTCTTTAATCTTCTACCTCTATCAACAGCCTTGATTTCTTCCTCAGTGATCTGATCACTTGGATCACTTAAATCATCAGCATTCAAATCCTTAGAACTAAAGTCATCTTCAGAGACTTCTATTCCAATTGATTTGTCTTCTTTCACATATTCCTTCACAACATATTCTCCTTCTTCATTCACTTCAACCTTCTTATACAGATTAACAAACTCCTTTCTATCTTGAAACACTTATCTGGACTACTGGAGATAACCATCCCTCTTCTCTTTGTCAACTTTGGGTAAGAAGTTGTTGTTGAATGGAGGTGGAACAGCCTTATACTTGTCTTTCTCACTAATTTGGTTCAGAATTCCACATATGTTTCCTGGTGGAGACCAAATTCTTCAAGAATTCATTATCAACTTCCAGCTTTGTGTTCTTCACCTTTTCTTCAATCAACATCTTCTTCAACCCATCAATTTCAGTAACATACCTCTGTTGAGCTCTATAGCTACTTAAACAATCATCTTCTAAACTTTTGATCTTCTCTTCATTAACAACATCACTAGCTTGATACCCATTGATGATGCTTTGTTCTAAAACACTCACCCTCTAGCTTGCCTATTTTCATATTTAAAGCAATAATTGTTTCATTTAATTCATTGATAGGTGATGAGTGTACATGAGAAGATGATGTTCGAGCCTCATTTTCAATCATTGCCATGAATGCAACATTAGCAACTTTGATGTCATCTTCATGATTACTCCAGTCAAAGTCACCATCTTGTTGTGCAGCAACTGCTACATTTCCTTGATTTCTTAGATGAGCTTGATTAGATCTGTTGAGGTTGTTTTGAGCAGCTTGAGGGAATTGGTTTCTTTGGTAGTTTTGGTTTTGAGGAACATTTTGTTGATTATTCATTTGTTGTTGTTGAAAGTTGTTGAAGTTGGGATTGTTGTTGTTGTTGAAGTTGTTGTTTCTATTCTGATTCTGCTGAAAATTCTGTTGATATTGCATTTGATTTCTAGGCTGTTGATTTTGAAACTGATTAGCCTGAAAGTTTCTGGGCTGGTTACATTCCCTTGCAAAATGTCCAGGCTGTTGATAGTTGTAACAAATAGCCTTTGACTTATCAAATCTAATCCTTTCATTTGGCCCAGACACCAATGATCTACCAGTTCTATTGAATAGCCTCTTGCTTCTTAGTGCTAGCATTGCACCTTGCCACTTTAAATCCATATCCTCAAGGTCATCAGCATCTATTTTTTTCCAAGTCATCTTGGATGACACTAGTATGAATTAAGTTCTTAGCCACAAATGCATTATATGACTCAGTGAACATTTAGAAGAGTGCTTGAGTGTCATTTGCTTGACCATTGTTTCCACCAGAGTATGGACCATGTCCACCTGCCATTGATGCAATATCATTTTCTTCAATAATTTGGACATTGAACCTTGTCTAATTTCCATGATGACTTGAGCTACCAACCAACAAATGATCTAGGTGTATCAGCACCATGTTCTGTTGGTTCTTCTGTGATGGGAATTTGCTGTTGGTTCTTGGTAGACAAGTTTCCCATGGGTGCAATTAATGCATTGGAAACATTGAAACATGTAGGTCCCCTCGGGCGTCGCCGATCGATACGAGATCCGCACGAGGTCTAGGAGTGCGGAATCCTCCTAGAATCGTTTATGGTGTTGAAGACGAAGAACACGATTATACACGTACATAAACACATACACGAACAAATACACGAATAAATACAAGAACGGGATAATCAAATCTGTAGATTCTTATATAATAATCAAACAAACACGTTACATACCATAACCAAACAGAAAACACGACTGACCCGAGGTGAGCTCTACCTCGGGTCGTCTCACACGACTCTCCTTGTCTCTTACTCTCTCTAGCTACTTGAACTGCTCAAAACACACACTAATTTCTGGATTTACTAAACCTAAACAAGACACACGTATATATATATAAAACATTCTCGGGCCTGGGCTTCAGTAGGCGAAGTTGTGCTAACTTCGCCTGTGGCGTTCCGCTGGTCAGAATTGCATAGCGACGGTCACAAAATGCACCAACAGTCTCCCCTTTGACCGTTGCTCTCAATTCTAACAAACACAAAAGATCATCTGTTACACGATATGCACCAACAGTCCCCCTCTTAACTGATGATCTTCTGTTTGCAGTCAACCAGCCGTGTCTGAATCTGTCATGTAGCTTCACAAATCTACCAATCACCCAGCGTCTTCCATATCAGATCTTCCCTTCAGTGTAAGCTTCTCCGACTATAACGATTGAGGTCTTTGAAATGCATGCATCCTCGTGCCAATAGATCATCTCAACCAATCACGTGAGTCCATCTGACTTCACCAACACGTGAAGTTGGGCTTCCTCCACAACTTCACCAACTCGTCGGCATACGATAAGGTTTAATCTTCAACTACTCAACATCAAGTGATCAATTTCATCACAAAACCACCTTGACAGAATCTAACACATGACCATTAATTAATCCGAAGCATCTTCAATCACCAGGGATAACGATCAAGAACATAAACACTTTAATTCCCGATTAAATCCAACTTGTTCCAGAATTTTCACTCTAATAAATAAGCATCACGTTTCAGGATCCAATTCTCGAACGCCTTGAAAATAACATAAATAATATGCTCTGACCGCAATCCAGTAATGACGAAAAACTTCAGTTCAATTTGACTTTCTTCAGTTGGTCAACCTCGAACAACAACAATTTCATTGCCCACAAACACCCGAATATGTGTCAATATCCAGTTTCAAACAATATCCCATTCACTACCTCAACTCCAAATCCAGAGTTGACACGTATTTGTTCACACGTAAGACCAAGAGATAACAAGATCACTCGTTGACGGAACAACATCTTCGGTCTCACAATAATCGTGTACACCGGGCCATACAGACGAAAACACCAACAGAACAAGGCTTTTCTTCTTTGATCATCTCGTTTTCGATCATTTCTATTTCTGCAGCCTGAAGGAAGCACACTACATCATCCAGCTTTAAATCATTGAAGTTGGGCTTTTGGACTATGTATTTGCAAGCAGTGTACCATTCCTTTGACATTGAGTTGAGCAGCTTGGTATTAAGGTCAAAATCAGTCATGACATAATTAGTTGTTCGGAGGTCATTCACAATTTCCAGGAATCTCTCAAGGATGGACTTCAACCTTTCTCAATCTTTGTATCTAAATCTCTCAAGCTGTTGCTTGTGCCTCTGCTTCTTTATATTCTTAAGCTTAGTGTTTCCCTCGAACATTTCAAGAATTGCATCACACATTGCCTATGCAGTAGGATGATGTGCAACCTTGGTAAGTATTTCCCAAGACAGTCTTAGCTTAATCATTGCTAAGGCCCTATCATCCACTTTCCTCAACCTATCTCTTACAGCACCAGTAGCAGCTCCACCATCAGTGGCTTGTGGCTCATTTTTGATCGAATTCCACATGTCCACATCGTTGTAGCACACAACCGCTTCAAAAAGTACTTTCCATTTGGTGAAGTTTTCATGTCCATAAAGTCTAGGTATTTTGTTAGTAGATACTTCTTGTTCTTCAAGAACAGACATTTTGGTTGTTTGAAAAAAAAAAGAAACGGAAACAGAGTAAAAATCAACTTTTCAAGTGATAAAAATCAGATTTGACTATCAAATCCTCAGATCTGATGAATCTGGTCCAATTGGAACAAGATATGATAATGAAGATGTAAACTTTAACTAAATTAAAGAAAAGAAAACACCGGATTTTTGTAGATCTGGACGGAAAAGAAGAACAGAGTAGCTGACGTCACTCTCCAATGGAACAGTGCTTTTCTTACGTCATTGTTCTTCTTCAGATCTTCAATAAGCAACAAGTTCTTTACCCAAATTAGCAATCAACAAGCTTTGATACCACTTGTCGGTCCCGAATAATCACTTATTACTTACTCATAACAATGTCATAACCCACACATTATGTGTTAACAAGAAGGTTAATGACGGATTGCTAAATAAGGAAAGATTCTTGTGTGTAAACGGCGGAATCAGAAACAAACAAGATTTGTTGCTTAAAGGTTAATAAAGGTAACAGACACGAATAATAACTCAAAATATTTCCATTTATATAAAGAGATTCATACAAATGATAATCAATAAGAGTTTCTTCTCGGAATGTACATTCAATGATAACCTAGGACAGCCGTCACACTTTAATCAGGAATATTTGTTCTGTTCTGAAAAGTGTAAAAGTGTATCCGTAGGAGGCGAGCCGTAAAATATTCTATTTACAGGCCTGCCACCTCCTGACAGCTGTCATTCCATCTAAAAACCCTAATTAAATAACACATATTCAAATTACATATTAAAAACTATGCTAAGTGTAAAACAGGTCTTCCGGGTAGACTTTGCATAAGATATCTTCTCCGGGTATGCATTGTGCCTTTGTCTACTTTGGGTAGACCTGGTAACCTTGAAGTGTGCTTGGCAATAGTTTTCCTGGTAGGCTTTACTTAGAGTATTTTCCAAAGGAAAATACTCACCGAGCAGACGTCAATCTTCTTGATCATATCAGACTTTGCCCGACATTATCTTACGAGCAACCTTATTCTTCAATGGTCCCTTCAACTCCTTGCTATGAACTAGCTTATTAGAAAAGTGTGCCCGGTAGCACTGTACCCTGCTTGAGTTAAACCCTGCCCGATGTTACTTGGAATATATCATTACTCACATCAAGCTTACTCGGACCAATGTATTGTTGATGAATACCTTGCCCGATCTTCCAATCACTTGGCTTCATGAGCTTGGTTAGCCAAGAGCTTACCTGGGGTAAACCTTACTCGGATATGAAGAACAATCCTATTAGACATAGTGAACCCTACTCGGATATACACTAAAGAAGATTTATAGAAGATAACCTTTCCCGATGGACAAAATACCTTGCTCGGGTAAGAAAACCTTGCCCGGGAATCCAAGTGTGCTCGGATTTCCATACTTAGCGATTTCTGAGGAGGTTGAGAAGATTCCAATCTCTTTATACTTAATGTAGGTCAAATCTTGACTCAACATATGATGAAGAATTTTTGTCCCAAACACGAACATCAAAAGCTCGAGGAGGAATTTTGGAACCTCAAGCAAGATAGTGGTGATAATGCCGCCTACTCACTCCGTGTCCATGAGTTGAGCATTCTTGTACCTCATTTGGTTACCCCGGCAGAGCGTGAGCTTGACAAATACATTGGGGGTTTACCGATGCAAATCCGGGACTCAGTCATTAGTTGCAAACCCGTGAATCCTGATGATGCCATAACTCTAGCCGGTGCGCTATCGGAGAACCATGTGAAAGCGGGTACCCTAACCCTCAAGAAATCAAACGAGAAAGCCAAGCCCGAGCCCGCACCTCAAGCCAAGGTTGAACCAGCACCACAAGCCATTAACTACTCCAACTCATCCCGTCACAACAACAACAACAACAATAAGAAACCCAAACCAACTACCGAAACTTTGATGTTACCCAATCACAACAACAAAATCAAACCCAAGCTCCTCCCCAAAACCGAAGACCCTATACCGGTACCTCCCCACTATGCAAAAACTGCCAACTTCACCACCCACCAAACATGACTTGTCGCCATTGTACCATTTGTAACCGACTTGGCCATCTCAACACCACTTGTCGATCCGCCCAACGAAGCCAACCTAACCAACCAAACCAACAAAGAACCTTTCCCCAAAACTCCCAAAACCGTTATGTACCCTACCCACCAAACCAACCCCAACAACCCCAAGCCTGCTTAAATTGCGGTGACCCTAACCATTTCCGCAATAATTGCCCACGATTAACTTTTTCCAACCAAGATCAAACCGTTACCATACCTTACTACCAAACCCAAGCTTACCTAGTCCAAACCTATCAACTCCAACTTCCCCAACTCAATGCACCACTCATCCAACTCATCCAATCCATACAAGTACCACCTCCTCCTCCACAACAAGCACCTCAAGTCTACCATGGCAATCAAGGGCGAGCTTTTATGATGAATGCTAATCAAGATCAAGTGGAAATCGATGTCGTGAATGGTGTGTTTTTGGTGAATCGTCATTTGGCTTCTATTTTATTTGATATTGGTGCCGATAGAAGTTTATTTCTTTGAAATTTGAGTGGAAAATTGCTATGCCTCGAACTAAGCTTTCCTGACCGTTTTCTGTTGAAGTCGCCAATGGCAATTCCATTACCATCAATTCCACCATCCGCGATTGTACTCTCATCCTTGCTAATCATAAATTCTCCATCGATCTCATCCCGATGCAAATGGGAAGTTTCCATGTCATAGTAGGCATGGATTGGTTATCTTTGCACCATGCAGAAGTCGTTTGTTTCGATAAATTCATACGCATTCCGCCTGTCAACGGAAAAATTCTTAAAGTCTTTGGAAACCCTACTTCCAGAAGACTTAATATCATGTCGTGCTCCCAATTGCAAAAGTACTTACGCCAAAAGTACATTCCGTTTCTAGCTCTCGCGGTGACAAAAGACAAAAAGGAAAGGAAAATCCAAGATATTTCCATTGTTCGTGATTTCCTCGATGTCTTTCCCGACGATGTCACTGGTGTTCCACCCGTTCGTCCGATTGAATTCCGAATCAATCTTGTGCCCGGCGCATGCCCGTGGCCAAGGCTCCTTACCGTCTAGCCCCGTTGGAAATGCAAGAATTGTCGAGCCAACTCGAAGAACTTTCCGATAAAGGTTTCATTCGTCCTAGCTCTTCTCCTTGGGGCGCTCCCATTCTCTTCGTGAAAAAGAAGGATGGTTCGTTTCATATGTGCATCGATTACTGAGAGCTTAACAAATTCACCATAAAAAATCGTTATCCCTTGCCACGAATCGATGACCTATTCGACCAACTTCAAGGTGCAACTTGTTCCTCCAAAATCCATCTTCGATCGGGTTATCATCTATTGCGTGCTCGCGAAGAAGACATTCCTAAAACCTCTTTCTGTACTCGATATGGACATTTCGAAATTTTGGTTATGCCCTTCGGGTTAACAGACGCACCCGCGGTATTTATGGATCTTATGAACCGTGTTTGCAAACCATTCCTTGATAAATTTGTTATTGTCTTTATTGATGACATCCTTATATTTTCTAAATCCAAAGGCGAACTTGAACATCATTTGCGTTCCATTCTCGAACTCCTTATAAACTCCAAATGTGAATTTTGGCTCGAGGAAGTTCAATTTTTAGGACATATCGTAAACGACATAGGTATTCATGTGGATCCCGCTAAAATTGAGGCCGTTAAGGATTGGAAAACTCCAACGACTCCCATGGAAATTTGATCCTTCCTCGGTTTGGCCGAATATTATCAGTTTTTCATTCGGAATTTTTCTTAGATCTCTTTGCCTCTTACCAACCTCACTCATAAAAAAAAACCTTTTGATTGGGGTTCGAAGCAAGGGGAAGCCTTTTGTACTCTCAAGGAAATTCGTTGCAATGCTCCTATCCTAACCCTTCCCGATGGAAATGACGATTTCGTTGTATTTTGCGATGCCTCTCATCAAGGACTTGGTTGTGTTCTCATGCAATGAGGTCAAGTCATCGCTTACGCATCAAGACAACTTAAGGTCAACGAGAAGAATTATACGACCCACGATCTCTAACTTGGTGCCGTCATTTTTGCTCTCAAAATCTGGAGACATTACCTTTATGGTACGAAATGTGTGGCTTTTACCGATCATAAAAGCCTTCAACATATTTTGACCAAAAATATCTCAACATGAGACAACGACGATGGGCGGAATTACTTAATGATTACGATTGTGAGATTCTCTACCATCCCGGTAAAGCGAATGTTGTCGTCGACGCCCTAAGTCGAAACGTAAATGTTAAATCCGTTCTACTCTTAAGGGTTGTTGTTCAAACCGATCTTCAAATTCGTAACTTCCAAGCTCAACGTGCCTCCGCTAAAGAAGGTAACATGTACAACGAAACATCATGTGGTGCCAAAATTCAACTCGAAATCAAACCCGATGGTCTTTTGTAATTTCTAAATCGTTTGTGGGTTCCCGATCGCGATGATGTTCGTACTTGTATACTCGATGAAGCTCACAATTCGCGATATTCCGTTCATCCCGGTGTGGAATAGATATATTTCGATCATCGTGCTACCTTTTAGTGGCTGGGTATGAAAAAAGGACGTATCGTTGTTTGTATCTAAATGTCTGACATGCTCAAAATTAAAAGACGAACATCAAAGACCTTTTGGTCTACTCGAGCAACCACTGATTCCCGTTTAGAAATGGGAAGATATTGCTATGGACTTTATCACTATATTACCCAACACCCAAAAAGGCAATGACAGTATTTGGGTGATCATCGATCGTTTAACCAAATATGCTTATTTCATTCCGATCCGCGAGAAGTATTCTGTCGAGCAGCATGCTAAAATCTATGTTCGGGAAATTGTGTGTCGACACGGCTTACCATTGACTATCATTTCTGATCGTGATGCTCGTTTTACCTCTCATTTTTGGCGATCTCTTCAAGAAGCTTTATGAACATGTCTCAATTTTAGTATCGCTTATCATCCTCAAACGGACGGTCAATCCGAACGTATGATTCAAAGCCTCGAGGATATGCTACGAGCGTGTGTTCTTGATTTCGGTGGGAATTGGGATTCTCACATTCCGTTAATCGAGTTTTCATATAACAATTGCTATCATTCTAGCATCGAGATGGCTCCTTTCGAAGCTCTTTACGGTCGTAAATGTCGTTCCCCGATTAGTTGGAACGAAATCGGTGAGGCTCAAATCACTGGACTCGAAATGGTCCAAGAAGCTACCGACGTCATTGATTAAATACGTAAGAATATCCTACCCCGCTAGAAGTTGTTAAAAGAGTTACGCCGACAAACGGCGAAAACCAATCGAATTTAATGTTGACGATATTGTCCTTCTAAAAGTATCTCCTTGGAAGGGGGTAGTCCGTTTCAGAAAGAAGGGTAAGCTAGCTCCTCGTTTCATTGGTCCTTTCAAAATTCTTGAACGTGTTGGGAAGGTAGCTTGCCGACTCGAACTACCGCAAGAACTTGCCGGTGTCCATCCGAAATTTCATGTTTCGAATCTAAAATGGTGCTACGCCGAAGGTAATCTTCATATTCCTCTCGACGAAGTACATGTCGATGAGTTGATGATCATGGTTGAACAACCCGTTGAGATCATGGATCGCACCGAGAAGAAAACCAAGCGCATTCGTATTCGATTAGTCAAAGTTCGATGGGAATCACGACGTGGCGTGGAATTCACTTGGGAACGAGAAGACACAATGAAAGAGAAGTATCCACATTTGTTTGCATCATCATCTTCATCTTAAATTCGGGACGGAATTTCCTAAATTAAAGGATACTGTGACATTTAAAAATTCGGGTCTCGATTGTATTCGTATTTGTATTGTTTCATGTTGTAAACTGACCCGTTTTTTAAACCAAAACTCATGATATATAAAATATTGGAATTTTATGTTACCAAATCATTCTCATTTGTTCAATTTGAAAACGGCTTTAAAACGATTAAAATACATCAAAAACGAACTTCCGGACGTATAACAAACCACAAAAGACGAGCTGGGCCACTTGCCCTAGGCACGCCGCGCCGCGCAGTCAGGGGCAAGGGTGAGGTCGCGCGACGCCTGGAGGTGTCTGCACATATATTCTTTTTTTCCTTGTTTTGTGCTTTGCTTGTTTGTTTAACCAACCTATTTGCATGTAAACATGAAAGAGAACCTTGCAAAGAAGCTTTGACCCTTACCCTATATGTAAACACCCATCTTCTTCACTTTATACTTGCTCTTACTCCAAATTCTCTCTCAATTCTTATGATTTAAAGGTTGTTCTTCATATTCTTAGTAGTTTGACTTCCCAAGTCAAACTAACCATAGTCATTCATTTTAATTAACTTGCTAACTCTTATTAATACCTATTTATGGTGGCACAACATATATAAAATATAATACCCCTTGCTACCTTTGATGGTTGCTTCTCCGATTCCGGTCAGTGAGGTTTCGGACCTTGTAAGGCAAAGCTTCATGGAGAACTTCGTGTTCTTGATATATATATATATATATATATATATATAACCTGTTTATACATACTAACCATGCTTCACTTATGCTCATTTTAGTTTATTTACAAGTTCCATGGTTATGGGTTTGGGTCTATGCTTCGGTTAAACCGTAAATAGCTCTAAACCGTAAACCAAACTTTGATTACTAGTTTTTGTTAAAATACTTGTTTAAACATGTTTAAAGTTAGATCTCACTTTATAAAACCATTTATCTGAGTTCCATGGTTATGGGTTTGTAGATTATAACCTCGGTCTTAACCCGAAACTAGATCCGAACCGAAAACCGAACTTTTGTTAAAAGACTTTATTGTTAACTTTTTGGTGGTAAAACCTAAGTATTTTCATTTGTACATCATTATACAAGTTCTTGGATATTTGGGCATGTGGAAACCATCTATGAACTTATTGTGAGATGGAAACCGAACCAAACCGAACTAAACCGATTTTCACTCGCTTAAGACCACATGTGTGTTTTTAGCTATCAAGACTTGTATATTTCCTTAATAATAGTTTACAAACTGATTTTAATTATTTTTCTTAAGTTTTTGGAAATGATGGATCCAACTTGATCTCATAACAAAGATTGGACCGAGAAAACCGAACACTCGCATAATGTACGTTGTTAGTTCTAAAACAATAGATCTACATACTTGGTTAAGTGTTATTGGATTTTTATGAGTTATCTCATTACATTTAATATTTTGGAAAGTTGACTTTGGGTTTGACCAATTGTCAAGACCCGAACACTCGTTAAAAACCCGTTTTAGTATCTTTATTCCAAAGGGACTTGCATTCTTGCATTTTACCCACCTTATTACTTAACATAGGTTGTGTAAATATTAAGGTTAGATACTTTAACCCGGTTTCGAGAAAACTTACATTTTTAAAGGGTTATTATTATAAGTTCTTAAACAGTTACATTTTAAACCTTGAACTTTAATTTTTTACATTTCTCAACATTTATCTTATTAAAAGACTTTCAAGAAAACCTTTCTAAATTTGAAACTTCTTTTCTTTTAGGCATTGTTCGTTAAACCCGCCGTTCCGCAAATCTTTAAATTATTATCATTCAAGTTTATTACTTGAACGTGAGTACTTTCATACCCCATTTTCTATCTTTTGTTTTGGGGGGGTGACATTCCATAATTATCCAACTAAATGTTTTATACTTGAATCTTAAACCACAAACGTTATTGTATACTTTACTTGAATAATTGCTCGATCTGGTGTTCTATGATTATATGCCTATGTGTTTATCGCTTTTGGTTGGTGGAACTTTAAAATCCTAGTCTATTTGGCATCCCCTTATAGCAAGGTGTCTTTAACGTAATGCAATTTACGATAACTATAAAATCCTAGTCTATTTGGCATCCCCTTATAGTTAGGTGTCGCTAACGTAAATCTATTAGCGATATTATCCAAATTATTGCTTTTATTTATTGTTTCGTATACGAGTTTTGTGGCTCTTTCTTACTATATATTTATATGCTCAAACTTATGAATTGCTCACCAACCTTTGTGTTGATAAACTTGATTTTATGAAATATTACAGGTTTGCATTTAGGTGGATTATGGAGTTGGAGAAAACGTCATCAAGACCTTTTGGATATTAGCAAAAATGAAAAAATATTTATTTTCTATATTTTGTTTTGTTTATCTTATGAACAAGTTCGTTAAGTGACATTTCGATGTTGTGGAATGTAATGAGTTTGATAAATATTGTCGGTTTAATTAGTGTTATGTGCTTATGGGCAATCGTTACACCTCGGCATGTTCCGCCGCCTTTGGTTAGGGTGTGACATTCATGTCATTCAATATGGGAAGCATTTTTTAATAAAGACAAAGGAATCCCGATATGAGAAAGTCAAAGATGGCCTTGCTAAAAAAAGAATTTGACATTTTTACTCTTAGTGCACAGTTTTTGCGTCTCGAGTCTTTGTATTTATTGTCTTTGTATTTATTATTATTACAATGAAAAAAAATATTTATGTTAAATAGTTAGTTCGTTAATGTAAGGCTAGTTCGTTAAGGATGTTTAACGAACTAGCCATTTCGTTTAATGTAACACCCGTTTGTTAAGGATGTTTAACGAATGGACTTGTAGTTCGTCATGTATGTTCCCATTCGTCATGGAATGTTGACAAATGGGCATAACGAATCATTGATTCTTTATGTTTCCTTATTGAATCTGTAATGTTAACGAACTGGACTCCAATTCGTTACGGGATGTGTAACGAATTGGGTCCATCGTCCATATATAGAGGCTTAGTCCTCTGATAATTTGAAAGTTTTGATTATATAAAGTATTGAACCTCTGTCAAAATCATCTCTCGGTCAAAGCTTCGTATAAACTATTACTAATATACACCTAATACAACTAATACATAATATATATACTAATTTAGAGTAATAACTAGAACTAGATCCTAGTAAGGTATTAGATCTAAGATTGATTCGTTCTAGATCTGATCCGTGTTTAACAAGTGGTATCGGGGCTTTCGGTTTTCTGATTGCTCTTAGTTTATTGATTTGATAATTATAGCATAATCTATTTGGTTTCGGTTTTATTAAGATTCATTTGAGTTCGATAGAATTAACAGTTGAATTGATTAAATATGGACTTCGTTTGACTGATTTGTATTCGGTAAGGTTTATGGATTGATTTGTGTTGGTTGAATTGTGATTTTGAATAGAATTGGATTGAGTTTGGTTTGGATCTGGTTGTGTACGGAACAGGGTATCGGGTTTGGCTTAATTGTGTTTTGATTTGGTTGATTGAGATTACAAGAAGATGTGTATTAGCTTCACGATGTGTATACGAGTATTGTGAGCTAAAGTTTGATCAATTTGGTTAAGCATCGAGTTGGTATTACAAATTTGGTCTAAGTTTTGGTTGTTCTTCATTCTGGAAATTTTCCAGAATTCTGGAAAACTTGTTTGAGGATTTGAAGATTCAACAATGGTGTTAGTTCATTATGGTTAATTCGTTACGCGAGTTAATTCGCTACATCTGATTCGTTACATACGTGTCCTCATTCGTGATCATCTTTTGAACATATTCGTTACCTATTAGTGCCACGTGACAAAAGGTTGTTATAACTGTCTAACAACCTGATTCATTTTTAACTGTAGTTGATTCGTTATCAACTGTAGTTTGTTCG
Organism: Bidens hawaiensis; assembly: GCF_021521415.1. Lineage (NCBI taxonomy): Eukaryota > Viridiplantae > Streptophyta > Magnoliopsida > Asterales > Asteraceae > Bidens > Bidens hawaiensis. The sequence continues at coordinate 1,052,910 of NW_027491210.1, forward strand.
TGTTCTTTGAATTCATTACTTTGATTCGTCAACTTGATTTGTCAAGTTGATTCGTCTTCTTAATTCGTCAATTTGATTCATCTTTGATTTCGTCACTTTGATTCGTCAATTTGATTCATCACTTTGATTCGTTAATTTGATTTATCTTTGATTCGTCACTTTGCTTCGTCAGTTTGATTGATTCGTTTAGTAATTCGTTATTCTAATTCGTTAATGATGTGTCTTTGATTCGTTACTATCTCGTTATAATCTAATTCGTTACCAGTTTGTCTTCCTGATTCGTTACTTAATCTGATTTGTTAAATCAGATTCATTTCAAAAGTTTCAATATTAACCCTTGAGTTTGACTTTCAGTCAAATTTGAATATGTTATTTACAATGGCTAGTTTTTATGCTTTAGCATCTCAGAATATGCCGATGCAACAGAAGCTACATTTGGATCTCATTCCAAATGTTCTCGACTGATGAAGTTCAGTGACTATGCAAAATGGGAACCACGTTTTCGTGCTCATCTTGGTTCCGTTCATCCTGATTGTTCCTATTATCTTGATGAAGTTTACATGTAAGGCCCCTTACCTGTAGCCTTACTTTGGTGTTGGATTTACTCATAAACGCAGTTCTAAATATCAGAGTTAATTAAAACATTCGCGGAATATAAAAGCTTTCATAAAACATTTCATAACAAAACACCTCTTGTCTTAAAACAACATCTTGTCTTTCAAAATAAACAAAACATTAAACTTAAACGTCTTGAGTTTTCCGATGCCAGCCCCTTATTCAGTACCACGTGTCTCCTCAAGCAAGCTGCCTCATCCTACTCACCTGCGTTCATACTAAAAGTCAGCTACGCTGAGTGAGTTCTAGTTAATCACATAATCATACAATACCTTCTTACATTTCATACTTAACTTCTTAACTTTCTTACATACACACGTAAGTGCATATACTTTCATTCTTACCTTCATACTTCCTTTTCATACATAATCATACGTTTTAAAGAGCCTTTCGCCCTATAACCTCAAAGATATTAAAAGGGTCTGGTCCCTAACATCACAGATATTATAAGGGTCTGGTCCCTAACATCACAGATATTATTAGGGTCTGGTCCCTAACATCACAGATATTATTAGGGTCTTGTCCCTAACATCACAGATATTATTAGGGTCTGGTCCCTAACATCACTGATATTATTAGGGTCTGGTCCCTTTGTTTCGTGTAACTGTACCGTACCTATTCATACATACTTTCCTTGACAATACGTGCAATCTCCGACAAGCGTTCACGTACCATCATCATAACATACATACATTATGCATACATCATATATTCATACATACATCATATCTTTCATCATACTTATCAATCATATCTTAACTACCACCTGACGGTACATGCAATATCAGAAGATCGTTCACGCACCGTCAAACAATCATCATACATAAATCATACAAGGCATACACTTACCACTTAAGATAAGTGTATTAACTATCACATCGAGTATGCACACAGCCCCGAAAACATAACAAGGAAGTGGGGCTAGAAACTCACCTCAATGCGGTTGCGTTCACCGTTTACAGTTATTCCCTTCTTGAGCTGTGCACGACTAACTGTATAATAATTATATGTATCAATTAACTACCACTACTCATATCATCTTTCTAGTCTTAGATACTACCCACAACGAACAGGGGTCCGGGGGCAGCGCCCCTGGCAGCGAGGTTCTAGGGGCGGCAGCCCTTAGCGGGGTCCAAGGGGCAGAGCCCCTGGCTGGGGTTAAGCTACTTAAATGTTCAAGGGTTTATTTGTAATTAAATCATTCTTTTCTAAGTCCAGGGACTGTTCAGTCATTCTTTCAAAGTTCTGATTCGTTAAGATGCTCCTTAGTGAATTGGTGTTCATTCGTTACTTCTGTCCTTCATAACGAACTTGCTAATTTGTTAATTCATAAAGAACTGGCCTGTTTAGCGAATTGGACCCTCATAGCGAACCAGTCCTCATAACGAATTAAACCTTATTACGAACTGGTCGACATTCGAATCGGACCTAACGAACAGAAGCTAGTTCGTCAGTCTTTCCTTAACGAATTAGTACACGAATCAAAGCTAGTTCGTTATATTCCCTTAGACGAATCAGCTAGCGAATCGCTTCTAGTTCGTTATATTCCCTTAGAAGAATCAGCTAGCGAATCGCTTCTAGTTCGTCAATTACTCCCTAGCGAACTAGGGTTAGGTCAGGGGATGTCAGAACATTCCCTGACACCCGTAACCTCGTATTAACTTTTCCGGCGCCGCCATTGCCGGAAAGCTGCCGGAAAAACGCGAAGTCACCGGAAAAACGAGTTTTAACTCGTTTTTCGCCGTTTTTCGCCCCGTTCGATCCAGATCTGAGCTAGGGTGATCCCTAAGCTCATCATAGGTTCGGGTTATACCCGAATCCAACCGGATCTCGTGACTTAAACGGTTTAACGGTGTCGGCTCGTCGTTTCATGATTATATCTAACGGATTTAAGCTCAAACAATAAAATACTATCAGTACCTCGGGTCGGTTCTAGTTTTCCTTCTTGATATCGGTTTAGAGAGAGAGGGAACTAGAGAGAGAATCTTAAGTGTGTGTTTTGAATGGTGTAAGGGATATGTGTAAATGAATTAAATGGAGGATTAAGGGTATATATATTTTTGATCATGGGCTTAAGCCCATGGTCTTTCCTTCATTCCTCCATAACCTAAGTCCATAACCCATATCCATTTACCCAACACAAGTCCATCTCGTATTCTATTCAACTAAACCGATAACGACCCGCTATAAAATAAACGAACTTTATTTTATTAATATAACCGAAAGCAGGATGTTACAAGTCTTCCCTCCTTAAAGAGGTTTCGTCTCCGAAACCTAACTATTACTTAAACATATTCAGATAAAACTTGCGCATCTCATCCTCCGCTTCCCAAGTGGCATCTGAACCTTTGCGATGCTTCCATATCACTTTCACTAAAGGTATAACCTTGCAATGAAGTTGCTTCTCCTTGCGGTCAACTATCTCGATCGGTTACTCAATGTAGTTCAACTGTTCATCAACCTCAATGTCCATTAATGGCACGTGGGACGTGTCATCAGCTAGACATTTTCTCAGATGAGAAACATGGAAGGTTGAATGAATTCTTTCTAACTCTTCTGGCAAATCCAGCTTATAAGCCACTTCACCTACACGATCTATAATCTTAAACGGTCCAATGTACCTTGGACTCAACTTTCCCCTCTTCCAGAAACGAATGATTCCTTTCCAAGGCGAGACCTTGAGCATCACATTGTCACCAACGTTAAACTCAATCGGTCGTCGCCGCTTATCAGCATACGAATTCTGTCTGTCTTGAGCAGCTTTCATTCTTGCCTTGATCTGATCAAACTTCGAAGAGGTTTCTTGCACCACTTCTAGGCTTCCCATCTCCTTCTGACCAATATCTCCCCAACACACCGGAGTCCTACATCGTCTACCGTAAAGCATCTCAAACGGTGGCATACCAATACTTGAATGGTAGCTGTTGTTATAGGAGAACTCTGCTAGATGCAGATGATCATCTCAACTTCCTCCAAAGTCTAAAACACAAGCACGTAGCATATCCTCAAGGGTTTGGATCGTCCTTTCAGACTGTCCATCTGTTTGGGGATGATACGCCGTACTAATGTTCAACCTCGTTCCCATAGCTTCATGGAACTTCTTCCAAAATATCGAAGTAAACCGTGTATCTCTATCGGACACAATTGATAACGGTACTCCATGCTTAGATACAACCTTTTTAATGAACAAGCTTGCTAACGTTTCTGACGAGATAGTCTCTCGTATAGGCAGAAAGTGAGCACTCTTGGTCAAACGGTCCACAATCACCCAGATGGTATCATGGTGCTTAGCTGTACGAGGTAGCTTAGTTATGAAATCCATGGTGATGTGTTCCCATTTCCATTCAGGTATCTCTAGCGGTTGCATCTTCCCATAAGGCTTTTGATGTTCGGCTTTGACTTGTAAGCAAGTTAAGCACTTACTAACATAATCCACTACATCATTCTTCATTCCTGGCCACCAGTAGTCTCTTTTCAAATCTTGGTACATCTTTGTAGCTCCTGGATGAATATAATATCTTGACTTATGAGCTTCATCTAAGATTCGACCTCTGAGATCTCCATGGCGTGGAATCCACATGCGGTCAAACTTAGTCTTAACACCATGAGTGTTTTCCATTAGCTCGTCTTGTTGGTCGTAAACTCTTTCTTTCTTTACCAACTTCTCGTCTACTAGCACCTCTGACTGCACCTTGATGATTTCTTCGAAAAGGTTTGAATTCATAATCAATTTGTATGACTTCACAGTTGCAAGGACTTCCTCATTCTTACGGCTTAGTGCATCGGCGACCACGTTAGCTTTTGCCAGGGTAGTACTTAATATCGCAGTCGTAATCCTTTATCAACTCCAACCATCTTCTCTGTCTCATGTTCAATTCTTTTTGCTCGAAGAAGTACTTAAACTCTTTTGATCTGTGTAGATGGTACACTTAGTACCGTACAGATAATGCCTACATATCTTAAGAGCATGCACTACAGCTGCTAACTCTAAATCATGCGTCGGATAAGTACTCTCGTGGACTTTCAATTGTCTAGACGCGTAAGCTATCACCTTCCCTCGTTGCATCAACACGCAACCTAGCCCTTGATGCGAGGCATCGGCACAAACAACTAAATCCTCGTCACCATCGGGTAGAGCAAGGATTGGAGCTTGCGTGAGTTTCTTCTTTAATTCCTCAAAGGCTTCTTCTTGAAACTTTCCCCAACTGAATACTACCGACTTTCGGGTCATACCGGTCAGCGGTGCGGCTATCTTGGAGAAACCCTCGATGAATCTTCTATTGTAGCCAGCTAACCCTAAGAAGCTTCGTATATCAGTCGGATTCTGTGGAGTCTTCCAATTCGTTATTGCCTCAATCTTAGCTGGGTCCACGGTAATCCCTTCAGGATTAATCACGTGACCAAGAAATTTCACTTCTCGCAACCAGAACGCGCATTTCGAAAATTTAGCATACAACTTCTCTTTCTTCAGAGTTTCCAATACTTCTCTTAGATGCTCGGCATGGTCAGACTCGCTCTTTGAATAAATCAGTATATCGTCGATGAAAACAATAACTGACTTATCCAACATGGGCCGACACACCCTATTCATCATGTCCATAAATGCTGCGGGAGCATTTGTTAGACCGAATGACATTACGAGGAACTCGTAGTGTCCATATCGCATTCGGAACGCTGTTTTAGGGATGTCTGCCTCTTTCACCTTAAGTTGATGATAGTCTGATCTGAGATCTATTCGTGAGAACCAACTTTAACCTTGCAGTTGGTCAAACAGATCATCAATCCTTGGCAAAGGATATCTATTCTTCACCGTAAGCTTATTCAACTCACGATAGTCTATGCACATTCTCATACTTCCATCCTTCTTCTTTACGAATAACACTGGTGCGCCCCACGGGGAAACACTTGGTCTAATAAAACCCTTGTCGAGTAGTTCTTGCAGTTGGGACATCAATTCTTTCATCTCAGACGGAGCTAGACGGTAAGGTGCTTTCGCGACGGGCTGGGCTCCTGGTATTAAATCTATCTGGAATTCTATCTCTCGCTCCGGTGGTAACCCCGGTAGATCCTCAGGGAACACTTCTGGGTAGTCACACACGATAGGAACATCTTTCATTTCTTTTGTCTCGGCCGAAGCGTTGACAACATACGCCAGGTAGGCACCACATCCTCGTCGTAATAACCCTTCGGCTTTTATCATCGAAATAACTTTAAACCCTGAACTTTCTTTATCACCGTAAACCGTCACCGCACTACCATCTAAAGACCTCAGCTTGATTATTCTACTCTTACATACTATCTGAGCTTCAAACTCAGACAACCAATCCATTCCCAAGACTACATCGAACCCTCCTAAGGTCATAAAATACAAAGTAACAGGGAACTCATGTCCCTCTAACTCTATCTTACAATCCTTAACCATTTTTGTTATTTTAACCGAAGTGTCACTAGCGGTTTCTACTATAAAAGTTTCAGACACTCGGCAGCCTTTCATTTTAGCTAGTTTACTAAATGTCGTAGCTACAAAACTTCTATTCGCACCAGAATCAAATAATACGGAAGCAGAAATGCCGTTTACTAAGAACGTACCGGTCACAACATCAGGAATCTGTCTAGCTTGTTCCTGGGTCAGCATATAGGCTCTAGTCCTCGGCCTTGCTTGATCAGAATCTATCTTCCCACTACCTCCAGCCTCACCTTCAGTGCACTCTCTTGCCATATGGCATGTCTTGCCACATTTGTAACATGCTGGCTTCGCACTGCACTCATTGGCATAATGCCCTACCTTCCCGCACTTATAACAGGCATTCGACCCCATTCTGCATTCTCCACCATGAGCCTTTCCACATTTGGGACAAACATCAGAACTTCTACCCCACTTGCACTCACCACCATGCAACTTTCCGCAGGTCTTACACAATCTCTTCTCCCACACTTTCTGCTTCTTATCTTTGGAGTTCCATAACTGAGTACCAGGTCGCTTAACAGGAGCAACCCACTTCTTATCTTTCTTTTCCTCTTCCACCACTGCGTCATCCGCAGCCAGGTCAGCATAAACCACCTCTGCGAGTTCGACAGCAGAGTCAAAGGTAGCTGGTTTACTCGTCCCGACTAGCATGCGGACTTTCTATGCAATCCCCTCACATAACACTTGATTCTCTTGGCCTCAGTGTTAGCCATATCGGGCACCAACCTAGACATTCGATTGAACTCGGTGGTGTACTCACGATGTGTCATTGCCCCAGCTTTCAAGTTCAGGAACTTCATCTCCGCCCTCTCAACCTCGGCTTCAGCACAGAACTTCCTCATCACTAACTCCTTTAGATCCTCCCACTTCATCTCTTTGATCTCTTCACGGGTCTGCCTCTGCTCCACACTCTCCCACCAATACATAGCCTCATCCTCGAATGATTGAGTAGCATAAACTACCGCTTGGTCGGGACGGCACTCGCTAATGCGGATAATTTTATCCATGGCGGTTATCCATTTAAGAGTAGCGATTGCGTCTCCTAAACCAGCCAGCTTAGGCGGGTCACAACCTTTAAAGGACTTATAGTTGCAACCGCCTCGGCCCCTCTTCCTATCATCAACTTTCACAGACCTTACCTCACTTGAATCACCATTTTCCCTCTCATCATCTTTCCTACCATCACCACCTGCCCCTTCAGCAGTTCTTTCACGGCTTCCAGCAGACCCTCCAGAAGTTATATTCTTCACAGCAGTGGCTACGGCTTGCACAATAGCTGCTTGAATTGCGGGATCTAGTTGAACCCCTTCGTTGTTGGCCGGAACTCCTCCAGCTGCACTGCCCTCATCTCCGGTGTTAGAAGCTGTCTCAACCGAAGGTTGCTGGACACGACGAGGCCTGCCGCGTCGTCCAGTGCGACCTCCAGTTCCAGCAATGTCTCCAGCTCCAGCCATCGTATTCTAAAAGGGAAAACACAAACATCATCACTCAAGGATCTATTTAGTACAAGGATAGTAAGGCTAACAGGTAATAACAGTGGCCAGTTGTGATTAGCTGATCACGTTACTTTCCGTGTCCTATACACTTCCCTTATGAGTCCATTTGTGCTGGTTCTATCCTAAACAGTTTATCAATCAAGTAATTCTATCCCTAACATTCACATATCCTTTCTTTAGCAATCAAGCTAACATTAACATACATATTTAACATCCACTTTACCATTACTGAGCTAGCTTGAGTGACACATGGCATTCTTGAACTGGCATCTTCTTTCTTTTCTTACTTTAATCCAATTCTCTGTTCAAGTCTAAGCATATGAGATGCTTAAATCTCTCGAACTTTGCTCTGATACCAACTTGTAAGGCCCCTTACCGGTAGCCTTACTTTCGTGTTGGATTTACTCATAAACGCAGTTCTAAATATCAGATTTAATTAAAACATTCGCGGAATATAAAAGCTTTCATAAAAGCTTTCATAACAAAACACCTCTTGTTTTAAAACAACATCTTGTCTTTCAATATAAACAAAACATTAAACTTAAACGTCTTGAGTCTTCTGATGCCAGCCCCTTATTCAGTACCACGTGTCTCCTCAAGCGAGCTGCCTCATCCTACTCACCTGCGTGCATACTAAAAGTCAGCTACGCTGAGTGAGTTCTAGTTAATCACATAATCATACAATACCTTCTTACATTTCATACTTAACCTCTTAACTTTCTTACATACTCACGTAAGTGCATATACTTTCATTCTTACCTTCATACCCTTTTCATACATAATCATACGTTTTAAAGAGCCTTTCGCCCTATAACCTCAAAGATATTAAAAGGGTCTGGTCCCTAACATCATAGATATTATAAGGGTCTGGTCCCTAACATCACAGATATTATTAGGGTCTGGTCCCTAACATCACAGATATTATTAGGGTCTGGTCCCTAACATCACAGATATTATTAGGGTTTGGTCCCTAACATCACAGATATTATTAGCGTCTGGTCCCTAACATCACAGATATTATTAGGGTCTGGTCCCTTTGTTTCGTGTAACTGTACCGTACCTGATCATACATACTTTCCTTGACAATACGTGCAATCTCCGACAAGCGTTCACGTACCATCATCATAACATACATACATTATGCATACATCATATATTCATACATACATCATATCTTTCATCATACTTATCAATCATATCTTAACTACCACCTGACGGTACATGCAATATCAGAAGATCGTTCACGCACCGTCAAACAATCATCATACATAAATCATACAAGGCATACACTTACCACTTAAGATAAGTGTATTAACTATCACATCGAGTATGCACACAGCCCAGAAAACATAACAAGGAAGTGGGGCTAGAAACTCACCTCAATGCGGTTGCGTTCACCGTTTACGGTTATTCCTTTCTTGAGCTGTGCACGACTAACTGTATAGTAATTATATGTATCAATTAACTACCACTACTCATATCATCTTTCTAGTCTTAGCTACTACCCACAACGAACGGGTGTCCGGGGGCAGCGCCCCTGGCAGCGAGGTTCTAGGGGCGGCAGCCCTTAGCGGGGTCCAAGGGGCAGAGCCCCTGGCTGGGGTTAAGCTACTTAAATGTTCAAGGGTTTATTTGTAATTAAATCATTCTTTTCTAAGTCCAGGGAGTGTTCTGTCATTCTTTCAAAGTTCTGATTCGTTAAGATGCTCCTTAGCGAATTGGTGTTCATTCGTTACTTCTGTCCTTCATAACGAACTGGCTAATTTGTTACTTCATAACGAACTGGCCTGTTTAGCGAATTGGACCCTCATAGCGAACCAGTCCTCATAACGAATTAAACCTTATAACGAACTGGTCGACATACGAATCGGACTTAACGAACTGAAGCTAGTTCGTCAGTCTTTCCTTAACGAATTAGTACACGAATCAAAGCTAGTTCGTTATATTCCCTTAGACGAATCAGCTAGCGAATCGCTTCTAGTTCGTTATATTCCCTTAGACGAATCAGCTAGCGAATCGCTTCTAGTTCGTCAATTACTCCCTAGCGAACTAGGGTTAGGTCAGGGGATGTCAGAACATTCCCTGACACCCGTAACTTCGTATTAACTTTTCTGGCGCCGCCTTTCCGGCGCCGCCATTGCCGGAAAGCCGCCGGAAAAACGCGAACTCACCGGAAAAACGAGTTTTAACTCGTTTTTCGCCGTTTTTCGCCCCGTTCGATCCAGATCTGAGCTAGGGTGATCCCTAAGCTCATCATAGGTTCGGTTTATACCCGAATCCACCTGGATCTAACGGATCGTCGGCTCGTCGTTTCATGATTATATCTAACGGATTTAAGCTCAAACTATAAAATACTATCATTACCTCGGGTCGGTTCTCGTTTTCCTTCTTGATATCGGTTTAGAGAGAGAGAGAACTAGAGAGAGAATCTTAAGTGTGTGTTTTGAATGGTGTAAGGGATATGTGTAAATGAATTAAATGGAGGATTAAGGGTATATATATTTTTTATCATGGGCTTAAGCCCATGGTCTTTCCTTCATTCCTCCATAACCCAAGTCCATAACCCATATCCATTTACCCAATACAAGTCCATCTCGTATTCTATTCAACTAAACCGATAACGACCCGCTATAAAATAAACGAACTTTATTTTATTAATATAACCGAAAGCAGGATGTTACAACTGTACCTATGATTGGTGATGAGACTACTGGTTTTACTCCTAAAGCTATGTCACAATAATCTCTAGAGGAAAAGAAGGCTTTAGAAATTGAGAAAAAAGCGTAATCGACTCTTACTATGGCATTACCAGATAATATATTCCATCAAGTTGGAAGCACCAAGATTAGTGCTTATTTTTTTCAACACATCAAAATAAGAAGCAAGGGTAATACTAAGGAAAGAAAGAAAGTAATGTTAAAGTTCCAATTTCGAAACTTTAACTTACTCAAATGTGAAACTGTTGAGGAAATGACTACTCTTTGAAACTGACAAGATGGATACAGTTAAAAATGCTTTACCTAGTTCATACTCAACATTCCTGTTGGTGTGGAAGGAGAATAATTATTTCAAAAACAAAGACTTGACTGCTTCTGAGTTTATGCAAAGGATTGAAGTTCGGGAATATGATTTGAAGTGTCAAAAGTCATCAAAAGAAAGTCAAGATCCATCCTTCTATGGTGGAAGTATGCCTTTAAGCTCCACAATATCTCCGATCACTGAATTTTTTACTCAGAATGCAAATGAAAATTCAACAACAACTTATTGTGATCCAAGTGTATGCTTTTTGGCTTCTGGAGGTTCTGAATCTTCTTGAGGTTCTAGAACTTCGGCTACTGCAAATCAATTCTCAGCACCACCTAATGTGAACATGAAAGAGGCTGAACAAAATTTTATCTTCTTGTGTGCTTTCATGACTTCTTATGAGAACTTGGTTGGTAATAAAATTGCCACAAGTGAGTTAACCGATCAAGATTATGACCAAATCAATCCTGATAATTTGGAGCTCATGGATTTAAAATGGAATATGGCAATGATAGTAAGAAAAATGAAAAATTTTATCAAAAGAACTGGCAAAGATCTTCCATCATTGAACAAGAGAGTTGGGTTTGATAAGCTGAAAGTTAAGTGTTTTAACTGTCAAGAGTTTAGACACTTTGCCAAAGAGTGTGACAAACCAAAGAAGGATTACACTGGTCCTCGAAATCAAGATAGAAGTTCTTCTTGTGAAAAAGAATAATGATGCTGATCACAATCATTGCTGTATGTTGTTGATGGAACTGATTGGTCACAAAGGTTGTTGTGCAACAACAATCAAGCTAACTTGGCTATGTTCGAGTCAAATGAGAATTTTCAAGATGAGAGTGGGAATGAGCTATCTTTTGACAATGATACTGAGTCTGATTTTGATGATTCATGTGAAATGCAGTCAACTACGTTTGCTTGTATGGCCAAAATTGACGAGGTTAGTTCTTATGTTCCTAACTCTGTTAATTTATCTACTAATGTGCCTTGTGCTGAATGTGAGAAAATTAAGCCTAAGTTAGAATCATTGAAAGATCATAATGATTGATTAGCGAAAGAAATTGTTTTGCTTAAAGATACTTATAGACAATCTTTTGAATCTCAAATGAGATCTAGGGAGGAATTTGTAGCATTGTCTATAAGTAATCATGATCTCAAAGCTGAGTTGTCAGTCAAAATGACAATTAATGATAAAAAAATTTAAGAAATCTTAAAAAAATCGTTCTAAGATAACTGAGCTTGAGAATGAAGTTCTTGCGTTGAAAAATAAGTTGGGCAAATTTAGAAATTCATCATTTTTGCTAAATGATATAATCGAAGTATCTGGTATGCAAAAATATTCTAGAAGAGATGTAGGTTTTGTTGAAGTACCACCACCATTTCATAATTATTATACTGCAAATCCTTTTGCTGGTAAAGAAGAAGTAGTTATGAATGAGCCTGTTATTTCAGAAAAACCTAACTAGTAAAAATTGACAATGTTAATGCCAAATCGTCAACTCAAAAACATCATGATGAAAGCAACAAAGTTTATGTTGAGAATGTTGAGAAAGTTATCATTGAGGATGTGTTTGAACCAGAAGTGATACACAAAAACAAGAACATTCCAAGTTCGAATCACGTTCTATGTGAACATCATGAATTTGAGGAGGCGGTGTATGGTTCGAACATATCTCAAGTGAAAAAGGAAAAAGTTGTTAAACTAGTGAAGGCTAAGAAATCAAAAAAACCTAAAATTTCTGATGAGGATTTGAGGAAAAGAATGTTCAATTTGAAAGATATTCCGCTTGATATTATCAAACTCGAATTGATTGAAAGAGTCTTTCACAATGAAACATATAAAGTACAAGACCTTGAAAACAAATTTGTGAAATCCAAGACCTCAAAAGTAGTAGATCTGTTGATAAAAGCTAAGAATTTGATAAAATATGCTAAAAATATTCAGTTTGTGAATTCAAATGGAACTGATTCTATACAAAGCTTTTCTAATTGTTCAAATCTGAATTTCTACACGAAACAGAAATCTGTGACTTTTGATTACTTGGAGAAAGGTCCGATTGCTGCAGTTTATCATCAACCATCGGTACACATGTTTTGCTAAACCATCACATGAACGTGCTGACATGAGAACCTGTTTTCTCTTTGGTGAACATGGTCATGTAATCAAAAACTATGGTTTGAAGAAATCCCAAAATCTTCATCCATTTATCAAGGAACAATCTAAACCGGTTCATGTGATTAAGGAGATTTTGAGAAGACCAATGTCTTTTGATGATGAAAATCACATTATGTTTTCTGATGTGAATCCTCAAAAAGTGATTCATGTTAATGAGAATGTAAGTAATGTTAAGCCCAAATTCGTTCCTACGGAACCTATTTGCAAAAATGTGAATAGAAATATTGCTCAAGCTGCATATTTAAGACAAAAATCTAAACGTCCTGTGACTAAGTCATAAGCAAAACATTTGGATTCATTAAACTTTAAAACTTCAAGAGAAATTAAAGAGGTGCCCAAGACTGAGGCCTGGGCTGCCTTTTTGAACTGATCATTTTCTTTTTATGTTTAGGGTTCATCCAAGACCGTTTCTGGTTAAAACTGGATAATGGATAGTGGATGCTCTCGTCACAATACCGGAAACATCTATCTTTTAACAAATGTCAAAAATATACAAGGAGGGTATGTTGCATTTGCTGTTAATTCAGGAGGTATGATCATAAAAGAGGGTGATGTGTCAAATGGGTGCATCACGTTTGAAAAAGTCAACTACTGTTATAAAGTTGATCACAATCTGTTGAGTGCGTCACAAATATGTGATAAGAAATATACTACTGTCTTTACAGATAAAGAATGTCTGATTCTAAAACCGGGATACTTCATTCCCGAGGGCATGGTAGTCATGAGATATCCTCAATCGAATGATATTTATGTGTTGAACATGTCTTCTAAAATATCAATTTCTGTGGAAATGTGTTTTGTTTCTAAGGCAACTGAAAAGGACACGATTCTCTGGCACAGAAGTATGGGTCATATTCATGTTCGAAAGATGAATTACATAATGGCAAATGACTTTGTCAAAGCTGTTTCCTTGAAACATTTTAAATTAGCCAACCACTGTGTTACCTGTAAAAAGGGCAAACAAAAAAAGAAGTCAAACCCATCTAAGTTAATCAATTCCATTGATACTCCACTTGAACAACTTCATATGGATTTGTTTGGTCTTGTGAATCGTACGAGTATCGCTGGTGATTGGTATTGTTTAGTCGTCACTGATGATTATTCAAGATATTCTTGGGTCTTATTTATGAGTTCAAAAGATCATACCCACTTTGGTTCAAAATTTAATGACTAAGATCGAATCACTATACAAATTGAAAGTGAGACGTATTCGATGTGATAATGGTACGGAGTTTAAAAACAATGTGTTGGATTTCTTTTATGTTGAAAAGGGAATTCATCGAGAATATAATTGATTGAAGCAGCAAGAACTATGCTTGCGGATTCTAAGCTTCCTGTTCAATTCTGGAACGAGGCTGTGAATACTGCCTGCTACACGCTAAATCCTGTTTTTTGACTGTGATGAAGCTTCAAAAGACGAGTTATGAGCTTCTGAACAAACGTAAGCGTAATTTAAAGTACTTGGAACCATTTGGGTGTCCTTGTACTATGTTGAAGAAAGATGTGGAAAAATTTGAAGAAAAAGCAATTGAAGGTTACTTCTTAGGTTACGCATCACCTAAGAAACGGGTATTTAACTTCACCTCGGGTTGTGTAGAGGAGTGGTACCATGTTGATTGTCAAAGATATACCACACCTTCCCAAGGTAAATGACCTGATTGGATGTTTGACTATGAAGGTTTATTAAACTCATTAACTCAAATGGATTATCAACAAGATGAAGATTTGGTGCGTGCATATTTGGAAGATTAATAATTACCTCCAAGATCTTCGGTTTCTAATTATGAAGATGCAATTCGGATGATCTTCCTCAGCTCCATTTCCTGATGTATCCGATGTGATTTCTATATCTTCGGATGATAGTATCTTCGGATGATAGTCCATTTGTTGATTCTTCCTCAGCTTCATTTCCTGAAACACATGAGATTGGTGAATAGTCTCATGATGCTGAGGAGAATCTCACTAATTTAATAGACAATGTTGTTGTGCCTGAGAATCCTATTCTTCGGATTCTTAATTATCAATCACATGACAACATCATTGGGGAACTTGATGTAGGTATGCAATCACGTCATCAAGTTGCTACTTCAAGTGAGCCTAACATATTGTGTGCTTATGCGGATTTACATTCTTCAGGAATCGTGAATCTCACCAAATACACTTGTTTTCTATCCCAAGTAGAGCAAACGACGACTCGTATGGAACTTGAAGATCCTTCTTGGGTAGAAGCGATCAAAGAGGAATTGCAACAGTTTAACCGACTGGGTGTATGGGATCTCATCGGTAAACCTGTAGAGTTAAGAAACCTATCCCTGCGAAGTGGGTATTTAAATGTAAAAAGGACGATCGTGGGGTGATCGTGAGAAACAAAGCACGATTAGTGGTGCATGGTTTCCATCAGCAATAGGGAATAGACTACACTGAGGTATATGCTCCAGTTGCAAGATTGGAAGCTATATGAATATTTCTGGCTTATGTGGCTTACAGGAATATTAAAGTTTATCAAATGGATATGAAAATTGCTTTTATCAACGGCGAACTACATGAGGAAGTGTTTGTTTTACTGCCTCCTGGCTTTGAAGACCCTGATTATCCGGACCGAGTTTACCAATTAAACAAGGCCCTGTATGGTCTACTCCAAGCCTCGAGAGATTGGTATGGCACATTTGCTGGCCATCTTACTGATAACGGATTCAGGCGAGGGACTGTAGACTGCACATTATTTTTTAAGAATGTTGGTGATGATCTGCTCCTCATTTAGATATATGTCAACGACATTATCTTTGGGTCAACAAATGACAAGTTATGTAAGGATTTCGAGAAGTCAATGCAAACAAAGTTCGAAATGAGCTCGATGGGAGAGTTGAACTTCTTTTTAGGGTTGCAAGTTCATCAGTCTGACAAGGGAATCTTCATTCATCAGACGAAGTACGTGAACGATGTCTTGAGCCGATTCAAGATAACTGCCGGAAAAATCCCTTCAACTACTCTCCCCGTGGGTCACAATTTATCACAGGTGAATTGGAGGAAACCGTCGATCCTACCCTTTATCGAGCGATGATAGGTTCTTTAATGTATCTTACTGCTTTTCGACCTGACATAATGTTTGTAGTTTGTTTATGTGCTAGGTACCAAGCAAGTCCCCAAGTGACTCACCTGACAGCGATAAAGCATATACTTCAATATCTGAGGGGTAATCCTAACATCGGGTTATGTTATCCCAAGGACGATAGTTTCGATTTCACTGCGTTTTTCGATTCAGACTATGGAGGGTGTATATCGACTACAACATGGTGTCAATTCCTAGGAAGCTGGCTTGTTTCCTGGTAGTGTAAGAATCAGACAACGGTCTCCACTTCAACCGCCGAAGCTGAATACATGGCAGCCTCGAGTTGTTGTTCATAAGTTTTATGGATCCAGCAACACTTGCGGGATTACGGTTTGAAGTTTCTTACTACTCCTATCTTTATTGATAACTCTGCTGCTATAAGTATCACCAAGAATCCCGTGCAACACTCAAAAACTAAACATATCAAAATTTGATATCATTTTATACGGAATTGCTTTGAAAATAAATTAATTGATACTGAGAAAGTTCACACCGATTTTCAAAAAGCCGATCTGTTTTACCAAGGCATTTGATAAAACACTTTTTAACTTTCTGCTTGGTATAAATGGATTAAAAACCCTTGCTGATATCCTGAAACAAGGATAATTATCTTTATTTTTTGTTTATTTTTCTTTCATTTAATTTTTATGTTTGGGTTTTGGGAGTGAAATAGAAAATACAAAAATATTGTGCTTTTTGTTTGTATAGAGAAAATCCAAAAACATTAAAAATTTTGAAAAATACAAAAATATTGTGATTTTTGTTGAAAATATTTTGAAAAAGTCAAAAACATTAAAAAAAATTGGAAAAATAAAAAAAATTTTGTTTTTGAGTTTATACATAAAAAATCCGAAAGAAAAGACAAAAATACTGTGTTTTAAAGTATGTACAGAGAAAAACCAAAAAGATTTTTTTATATTGTTGCTTAAAATTTTGCCATTTACTTATATTTGAAGGACATATACTTGTATATGTTTGGTCCTGATGTTTACTTTTAAATGTTTGGGATAGCCATTTACCTAATAATTGAAAGTAACTAGGCAACTGTTAAGATTTTTTTATTCAATTCTCTCACTGAAAATTATTTCGGTTATTTAAGTTTGTAGAACATGCTTGCATGTTTTGGTCCTATTTTTCACTTGTGGAATGATATGACAGCCATTAATCTATAGACCAAAATTAACTGGGGCGATTGAATTTATTTTTATGCTCCTCAAAAATTTTGAGTTTTGAAGCAAAAAAGAGAAAATGATAGTACGTTGATCATTTGGTCCCATATCTAGAAAGAAATAAGATTAAAAGACTGAGTGCTTAATTGCATTGGTGCATTGATAGGTCTTAAACAAGCCGTTAGAGTAAAGTATGTGATATAAACCTAAAGAAACGCCAAATTGAAAGAGGTGTTAGTCTCTACCAAAAATCTCGGTAATGATGGAAGAAATGTAATAGCCTGTCATACTCAAGCCTTATGTCTGTTTGATAACCAAAAACAAAATAAGTTTGATTAAAAAGCTTTAGGATTCTAGAAACTGTGAGTCTATATGCGGCTTAATCATCTGGGTATTCATATGCATGAATATTTCAAACTCTTTTAGAGCAAACCAAAAGTCATTAAACTTGATCGCTGATGTACAATGTACAATTTGAATTACTGACCTGATCAAAATCCGATGTTAGTCATACATTGTTCCTCCCTTGCGTGCGTCTCAATACCAATAAGAAACAGACCCCAGGGGCGCAATGTATGTAAGTCGAAAGACGGACTCGTGCATACTCACTCATAGTAAAAGAATCTTAGTGCATCAAACAAAATCTATAAAATCAAAATTTTGATCAAGAACATTATGGTTTAAGTCAAGTTTGGGTGATACGGTAAAAATCAAATTAATCTTGAACGATATTAGAGGCTGATAGTTTCTGATATTATGTGCTATAATTGAACATCTAATCATATCACAAAAACACTTGAAAGTTTGTTATAAGATTTAAATGGACAACAATATCAATGACCGACTTAACGCCAGTCATAATATCGCTGAAATATAATACTGTGATGGAAGGACAATTTGGTCAATATGATTCTCTGCTTAAACGCACCAAAAATCCAAAAATATGTACTGCTTTTGAAAAACATACAAAAACACAAAAATATTTTATTTTCTGCTTTATGTCTACTTTTCGGATGTTAACCTGTAAATATTTTGAAAAAAAATGCAAATTACCAAAAAGATTTTACCTTTTATTTTACATATTATTTAATTTTTTTAAGTTATGGGATTTGAATGTAAAACACGTTAAAGTATTTCGTTTTATCACGTTTGACTAAGATTTTTAAGTTATAAGGTCTTCAAAATATAGGATTTCGTAGATTTATTTATTGGTTTATTTATTCATTTATTTTTTTCTTTTATTTAATTATTTTAATTTTTTATTTGATTTATTTATTATTTAAATAAAAGAATATTTCACATTTGATTCGTTATGTATGAATAACGAATGGGGTCATTGATAACGAATTACTTCAATTCGTTATCTACATAATTCGCTTCCGCTACTCTATAAAGAATGATCCTAATTTGTCATACATAATTTAACGTATTAAGCACGAATTGAACACGAATCCATTCTAATTCGTTATTGATTCGTGTTAAGTATTAACGAATCATCCATTCGTTTGCCACGTGTAACGAATAACATAACGAATCAACTGATTCGTTATTTCAAATTTAAACTAATCAGATGATTAATTGCCTTGGAAACCGTGCTGAGTCGTTTCTTATAGGGAACTGTGAAGCCGATTCATCTTCATTCACTGTTTCACTTTCTTCTTCCATAAGTAAAATTACTCTGGCCGATTTTTCCAGAAAATTCATTCATCACTAAACCTTTGTTTGATCCTCATTTTAGATTCACTAGGTAATAAGGATCAGACCGTGATGATTTTCGTCGAACTACATGATCATCTCAGGGGTCTATTGATCGATTTTTAAATCGGTTTTTAACTTATACATATAAACAACAATTGATCTAATTTAGATCTATATTTAGTCTAAATGGGTAACATGAATCAAGTATCGATGTGTTTCCGAGATGATTGGTATCATTTGTTTGGCTTTACATCGTATATTATGCTGTAAATGATTCTCGAATTGAATTTTGACTTTCTGCGTTCTTGTTAATTTTGACTTGGACTCCAGTTAGTCAACATTAAGCATTATTATTGCCCATTTGTTATAGGGTAACGAATTGAGACTCATTCGTGTTCAATTCGTTACTGAAGTTTAACGAATCAACCCCTTCGTGAAAAATAATAATGAATCACTGCCCGTTCGTTCATTAATTCGTTATGTTTTCACCGGTTATTCGTTATGTTTAATTCGTGTTATTTCCATGATAACGAATTAGCCAATTCGTTATAACGAATCAAACAAAATAACGAATGACATTTTAATTTAATTTAAATAAAAGGTTTTAAATTAATTTCAGATTATTTATTGTTTGTCTTACTGAATCTCGGGTTTATCTATTTTCAGTTATGGCTGACAAGAAGGTTCCAGATCCTCCTGCTGCTGAGCAACAACCGGTAGAGTAATAACAAGTACCAGATCTTCCTTTGTTTCCGTTCAACAAGAAGCATAACATTTGTGCTTTTGTCGGAACGAACTTTGGCGATGAAGATATTTTTGGGGAGATGCTAGCTTTTATACGTCTTTCATGTATTAGCTATGCTTTCATAGCGAATCCTGAGATTCGTTTTAGTATTATCCGTCAGTTTTGGAACTCAGCCAGATATGTGGAGACGGAGAATCATATAGCTGCCGATGTGAATGGTAGACCGGTTGTGATATCAACCTAGGAGATACACCGAGTGTTGAGATTTGGGGATAATATGGATAACCCGTGAGAATTCGATAAGGGGTTGATTCGTGGTCTGTTCGGTCGATTATTTTATGCGAGCGATCTTGAAAAGTCTATGTATAACAAGGCATAATTGTGCCCCCGGCCTGTACAAGTACTTATTGCACGTTCTGATCCATTGCCTTGGTGGACGGAAAGGTGGATTTGACGAGTGCTGAATTATGTTTTAATCGGCATTCGTCGCGTTGATCTTGAACAAGCCTTTAAACTTCTCGGAGATGATCTTCTATCATCTCAAAGAGAATAGCCTTGTCATGAATCGATGTAGTAAGTTTCTTATGTATCCCCGGTTTCTAAAGCTGCTCATTAAGGATGCGATTCCTGATCTGGTGATTGATCAAACGCTTCGCAATGACGGGTTAAAGCTTGATCATATGAAAGCTGATACAATGAAAAGAATGAAGTTGTACCGTCAAGATCCTCATCCAATAACAAAACAATTGATTGGTCATGTATCTAATCAAGCATACGAATGTCCTTCTGATGATCGTTGGATCCACGATGATTCGAATTCCGAACGTGAAGAGGGTCCAGGTGGAAAAAATGATGAAGGTGATGATGGAGATGATGGTGGAGATTGTGGTCAATGGGTAACCAACCTCAGGTTGAGGTTGTGGTGGCAAGTTCTTCTGTTGCACCATATAAACGGAAAGGTAAAGAGATTGCTCCTGACGAGCCAGCTAAACGTCGTATAACTGAAGGTGCTGGAGTTTCTTTTGGTCCTCAAATTTCAAGGTCACATGCTCCACAAAGACCGGCGGTGCCGCTTAAAACTAGCACCCCAGAATTGACTTTGACGACCACGCTCACTTCGGATCCTAGGGTTGGTATGATTCCACAATCTATCTTATCTACTTTACCAAGGCCTACTGCTGCTACATTGGTGGTTTCTCCTACACCAACATTTATGCGGACACAGCCTATGGACATGTCGTTCATGAGGCTTAATCGTCCTCAAGGTCCAGTACAGCCGATCCCTCCATCCTTTAATGTTATGCCACATGTAAATCAGATGAACATGCTCTTGAGTTTGATTTATCGGTATGAGAATCAAATGGTGGCCGAACTTCAAGCTCAAGAGCAGATGTTAATTAATCAAAAGAAGTTGATGGGTTATGTCTTCTACTGTCAAAAAGAGACAAAGGAGCTCCGTGAGATTGTTACGTCTCACGGGGTGAAAATAAAGGAGCAAGAGAATCTTATACTGCAGCTGACATGCAAAGATGATGCACTTAAGAAGCTAAAGAATAATGATGAAGATTCGAATGCCTCAGGTGCTGGAGGAAGTGAGCCAAAACAAACTCACGGCTCATCCTCTGGTACTGGAACGAGTGGTGTTGGTGATGTGGATAAACAGGTGGGTGTTTATCAAGACTCGATGAATGTACAACCTATCGAGTCGATAAAGGCCAATACTGTCATATTTGTGGAAAATGAAAATATGGGGGTGGTGAGGAGCATGGTGAATGTGGATGAGATGAGATAGAAGTGGGACAGTTTGTCGATCGATCCTTGACACGCGAGCAGATTTCAATATTTTGGGTCTTAATAATGAAGAACTTGATGCGTTAAAGGCCGAAGAAGACATTAAGGTTGAGAACGACGAGGAAGTCTTACATGATATGACGATTCCGATGAATACGTTGTTTATTTATGAAGATGTGGAGTTTAATATCGAAGATGTGATAGCTGAGGAATACCCTGATCTACTTCAAAGATCAAACGTTGATCAGGTTGCTCCTATATTTATTGAAGAAAACGTTAAAGCAGTTGAAGATCATTTGGATAAAGTATCAAAGGGTAAAGGCAAGAGGTTTGAATCGAATCCTGATCCATCTGTTGCTGATATTCAAGGATGGTTTGCATGCCGAGACAAAGGAGCCCGTAAGATTATCGAGGCATACAGATATGTATATAAAGAACAGGAGCAGGATGCCATTGCACGTGCTAAAGCTAATCAAATGACTTTATGATTCATGGCTTTATGATTCAGAGTTAAAGGTCTATATTATTAAATGGGAGAACGGCGTTAAGTATTATGAAAACATTACTGACGTTCTCTCATTACCGCGCTGGGATGTACGTACCCTCGCGTGTCAATCGTTTATTAACGGTGGTGGAAATCATCGAGCAGAATGGTTTTATCAACATTTTCTCTTTGAGGTAAACCACGAGTTTAAATTTTTTAAGCTGCAGATTCCAATCCGTAAATGTATTGACGAGATAGATCCACGTACGGGTTGGATGAAGCTCGTGCTTAAAGTAAAACCGCCAAAGACAATGAAGCATGTCCTAGTCAAGACGCTTATCAGCATATTTATTTATCATTTAACCGTTGGTATTATGATAATCATACTGGCGAGGCCGTTATTGTTTTGGGAAAATGTTTGAAGACCGAGCTAATTTAGATTATCGACCCGATGTGGCTCGTTAATTTAACTGAGACGAACAATGAGGTGTTTTTCAATTACAAGATATTGATAGAGCGTTGTGAAGATTATGACCGAGCTATGCAATTCCAGCATGTCAAACGTGTATGTCACGAGTACAGGATTCATAGATGTCGGGAGTGGCAGACTAAGAGCTTCAAATAAATTAAAGACAGAGAGCTCAAGACCAGGGGGTGTCGGTTATTGCACGGTTTTGGCGCCTTGAGTCTTTGTATTTATCGTCTTTGTATTTATTATTATTATAATGAAAAAGATATTTATGTTAAATAGTTAGTTCGTTAATGTAAGGCTAGTTCGTTAAGGATGTTTAACGAACTAGCCAGTTCATTTAATGTAACACCCATTCGTTAAGGATATTTAACGAATGGACTTGTAGTTCGTTATGTATGTTCCCATTCGTCATGGAATGTTGACGAATGGGCAAAACGAATCATTGATTCGTTATGTTTCCTTATTGAATCTGTAATGTTAACGAACTGAACTCCAATTCGTTACGGGATGTGTAACGAATTGGGTCCATCGTCTATATATAGAGGCTTAGTCCTCTGATAATTTAAAAGTTTTGATTATCTAAATTATTGAACCTCTGTCAAAATCATATCTCGATCAAAGCTTCGTATAAACTATTACTAATATACACCTAATACAACTAATACATAATATATATACTAATTAAGAGTAATAACTAGAACTAGATCCTAGTAAGGTATTAGATCTAAGATTGATTCGTTCTAGATCTGATCCGTGTTTAACATTTACAATGGTCAAAGGTGAATCGATGGCTCAACTGATTGAGAGATACCGTCATCTTGTGAATGACATGAAAATGTTGGGAATAGATAAAAAAAGAATATGAATACATTGACAAGCTTGCTGATTCCTTATCTGATGATTAGGAAACTTTCATAATGATTCAACAATCAAACCTGATCAATTATGCAAGATTGACTTTGGCCGGATTCATTGAGAAGTTGGACCAGAATCCAGAAGTTGGTGATGCTAGTCCTAATTCGTTTGGTAGGGACTACATTCGTCAAGCTATCTATCATCAGAGTTCTCATGCACACAACTTGAATCATCTAAGAAGAATGAAGCATCGTCATCAAAAGCGTGTCATGCACAATTGGATGAGGGTTTGAACTGGAATTCTATTGTTCATCGAGCAAATGTTGCTGAGGTGATAGATGAGGAAGATGGAGAACAGTTATGTGGTTTTAATGTAGGTAATGATGAGAAAAATATGGGAACTGAAGAGATTGTTGCTGATCAAACTAATGCTGGTAAGATTGATGCTGATCAAGAGAACATCAATGAGGAGTTTTTAAGAGATCAAGAGGGGACTGAATCTACCAAAAGTTTTGATTCGATTCCTAATGAATTCTTTAAATCATTTTTACCTCCTAACATGCTTGAAAGTTTTGCAGGATGGTTTAATGGTGAGGAAGTTTAACATGGAAAAATTGAATTTGGAACTGATAATGAAGAAGATGAGTGTGTAGCGACTGATGAAGTTCTTGAAGCTACAAAAGTTGAAGAAAAATGTGATATTAAAGATTTTGAAGTAAAGTCTGCTAATCATGCATTCATGACTGGTTAGGTAAAATTCTCTACTAAGGTTGAACATTTTTGTGAATCATGTGAGGAGAAGGATTTTATGATTAATTCACTTAAAAGAGATTATAATAACATGCTTCAAGATTATAAAAGAGCTAAAGAATCTTTTGATAAACTTCAAGAATGTGAGAAAAGCTTGTGGGTGAAAATCCTACAAGATGAAAAAAACAATTTCTATGCTAACTCACACAGTAAAAGATAAACAAATGGCAATCAATAGGCATGTTAATGAGAAAGCGGAATTAAAAAAGGAACTTCAGTTGATTAAAATTGAAACTGAAAGAGTTGACACTAAACTTAAAAGCTATTCCGCCTCATCATAAGTCCTTGATCACATTGTTCCTAAACATTCTGTTGAGGACAAAAAGGATAATTTGAAATATCATGTAGTTCTGCCACCAATCTGGAGCTCTTATATTCCAAAAGAGCCTGAAGGGTGTTTATAAGGCAATGAATGTGGAGACTGTTTCACCACATCATGATGGTTCATCATATGTTTCATGTGATGAACAAATTGTTAAATCTTTCAACATCTCTCAATATGAGAGGGAAATGGGTAAGAAAGTTGTTGAATTTGTGTTTATATAAATAAAATCTGAAACAGGTGATAAATCTGTTAATCCAAAGGTTAAAACCAGATCATAAACTCAAACATATACTAAAACTGGTAATCAGAATTCAAAATTTGCTAAAACCAATTTTTATTACGAAAGAAAAGGTATTGGGTTTAAGGAGGGTAACCAAGAGTCTGTAAAACCAAATGTTGGTTTTCCAAAGATTAACTTTGTTAAGGGTGAGACCTATGAGGAGGAAAAAGAGGCTATCTTTACAAGGCAACCAAATGATGAGTTTTAAAAACTCAAAGTTGAAAGAGAGAAACAAGATAATCATGTTCATCCTGTTAACAATTTTGTTGATAGGAGGAAGTTTTTCTGTTGTAATGAAAAAGGACATTTGTTCTATTCATGTCCTAAATAATTTTCTTAATCTCAAGAGAGAAAGCATGTGGTGAGTAAAAAACCACATGTGAAATTTCCAATTGTTAGATCTACATCTCTACCTGTCAAGATTTTAAAAGGGGGAGTAGATAAGGAACTTGTCAAAAAGATTTTTGAAGTTGGTGAAACTTCAGATGTTAAGAAAAATGATAATTTTTACAAGAAAAAAAGTTCTGTTGGACAGAACTAGGTGGTTAAGGGTAAAATCAATGGTAAACCTGAAAATTCTATTAATTCAACCACTGGTAATGATGTTGAGTCTTCTAAGATTAAAAAAGATAAAAGAGTTGAACCTTTAAATCATGCTCATCAGTTGAATCTATGATTCTGAGGATGATTGTTATGATGATTGTTTCTATGAAAATTGAAACAACCCAACACCAAGAAGGCTTGGGTTTCCTTGTTTCACTAACTACTTATTTTTGTAGGGGCTCTAAGATCCAATGACTCACGTTGGATTATGGGTAGTGAAGCCTCTAGACACATGACTAGAACTCTTCATTTTCTTAAGAATGTTCAATTTATTCGAGGAGAATATGTGGTTTTTGCATAAATCAAGGAGGTCAAATTGTTGGTGAGGGTACTTTATCGAATGGGAAGGTGATATTTGAGAATGCGAATTATATCACTGAGCTAGGGAATGAATTGCTGAGCATCTCACAAATTTGTGACAAAGGCTTTTCAACACACTTTATAAGTCAAGATTGTTTGATTCTGAAACCTGGGTTCAAGATTCCAGAAGATTGGATATTGATGAAAGAACCAAGGGAGAATGATCTGTATGTGCTTAACATGAGTGTTGCATCATCGACTCAAGGTACTGTAAGTGTTTTGTCACCAAAGCATCTGAAAAGGAATCGGTGTTAAGGCATCGTCGTATGGGTCACATCAATATTCGCAAGATGAACTATCTTGTTCACATTCAATTGGTTGAAGGGGTAAATGTCATGGGTTTTCATTTGATTACAGATTGCTTGAGTTGTTAGAAGGCTAAACAAAAGAAGTCGTACCTGACCAAATCTCTCAATTCAATCAACTTACCTTTCGAGAGGATTCATATGGATTTGTTTGGACCTGTGAATGTCAAAAGTATCACCGGGGAACTTTACTGTTTGGTGGTCACTGATGATTACTCACGCTTCTCGTGGGTGATGTTTTTTGAATCGAAAGATGAGACCTTCGACAACTTGATTATCCTATTCAAGTAACTTGAGATGTTATATAATCTGCCAACCTGAAGAATCAAAAGAGACAATCACTACTAGAAAATGAATCATATGCAACTTTTAAGGGCAACCTTTTTAATTGTGTTGTATTTGACTCTAATGCAACTTTGTTTAACATAAAAGTTGCATTTAAAGATCTAATGCAACTTTTTAATAAAAAGTTACAAAATCTTATTAAAATAGCAACCTTTTCTAATTAAAAGTTGCAAATTTTACTAAAAGTTGAAACTTTTTTCTTAAAAGGTTGCAAATTTTATTGAAATAGCAACTTTTGTTAGAAAGGTTACGTGTTGTTAAAATTTATATGCCACCGCCCCCATTGCCAGCCACCGCCCGCCGTCCACCATCATCGCCCACCGTTCCACCACCAACCACCATTACCACCCGCCCCCCAACACCGTCTCCCACCACCACGAATGCCACCACCCACCATTACCACCACCAGCCCTGCCATTTCTAACCACTGCCTACCACCACTGACGCCCACGACACCACACCCACCCACCACCAATTTTATTTTATACATTCTTATTTTTCATTACCACATAACCTACCGACCCTTGGTGTGTAAATTTTAATCTTCTTAGTCCTCAAATAACTGAAAAAACTCTTGTCATTGTTAAATGCATTGATTGTTAAAAAGCGTAAGATATTATGTCCTTCTAATTTGATATTATTCAAATTTATATTTATCTTAGGTGTAACGCTAGAAAAACATTAAATAAAGAATAATTAATATGTATAAAGATTAACTATAGTTAATATTTGAAATTTGCCTTATGGATAAAAGGAAATAAATGAGCAAAGTATATGATATAAAAGTAAAAATAGAAATAAAATAGAAGGCTAAACAGTTGTTTCAATTCCTAAAATGTGTGATCAGAGGTTTATTGAGAATGGCGTACAAAGGACATCAACCGTCAACTGATTCGCGTTGCCAAGTTATGTGGATCGGAGCCACACGTCCCGAGTCTACTTGTCCATGAATCGAACATTCGAGCAGGTGAGTGAATCGAATCATTGTTGTTCTGTTATTTGATTAGTCATTCGTATATTATTTCATGTATTGATATTCATTTGTTTGTTTTTGTAGAAGGTATTGCTTATTGATGATTTGGTTCATTTATTGTCCGAATTAGTTCATATATATTTGTTTATAATTTGCCATTGCAATATTCAAGGTTGTTTAGCAATCCTATG
Organism: Bidens hawaiensis; assembly: GCF_021521415.1. Taxonomy (NCBI): domain Eukaryota; kingdom Viridiplantae; phylum Streptophyta; class Magnoliopsida; order Asterales; family Asteraceae; genus Bidens; species Bidens hawaiensis. Next base: position 1,080,203 of record NW_027491210.1, read on the forward strand.
AGTTCATCATTGATGCAATTTTTTTATATGTTGGACAGATTACGCTGCCAGTAACATCGAACAAATAAAGGGGGAACCAAAGGCATACATGATAAAAGGTGATAACAAGGTAATTATAAGTTGACCACCAATCATTATTATTCTTGGTTCCTGCTGTATCAAAACAGGTTTTGCAATCTCTACATGTAATTTTATTTATTAAATAAGTTGTTAGGAATATTATATATCCATTTTCTTATGGCTGGTGCAAGAAAGTAACCATGCAAGTTGATCAACTGAACTTTTACTTCAAATATGTTTGAAGTTAAATGGGGAGATTAGACAACCCTTTTGTGTATTTTGAATAGCAATTCCACACGGTTTGAATGGCAATATGTTTTAAGCACTTTTGCATGGTTTTAACAACATTATTACAGTTTTAGCATCATTTGTTATAAATAAATTAAAGTTCTATATGGATTCTAGAAATGAGAGGTTGATTTTTTTTTTGTTACATACAGTTTAATGTAATTTTTTTATCTACGTATGTTAACAATAACCGTACTTTATTATGTTTAGAACATGCATTAGCACCATCTATTATTGCCAGTTCGTTTCGTTAGTAACGTTTTTTGGTTATTCGTTGCTTATTAGATTTAAGTTGGTATCTTGGTATAACGGAGCCTCATGACTAGTACCGAGTTGTGTTGACAGAGAATTTGTTCTTGGCTTGAAAAGGTATGCAATCTTTTCTAATACTAAAATAAAATTACTTGGATTTGTAGAAAAAAGAAAATTTGAGTATTAATAATCAAAGTTGCATTTTGACTAGTTTAATTTCTTATATTTGTCTATTATTATGTTTTTAACTAAATAATGACATTTCTTACAGGAAAAAGACTTGATTCCTGTTGCTGTTAAAACTTGAGTTTTAAAGAGCATTGAACGGTCTTGTAAGGTACGCAAATATAGGCTTAAGGATACACACTTTTATCTACATAAGGGTAACAAAATAAGATGAAAGAATATACCTAAAATTATTCGTAAAGATGATGTGTCACAATGGTTGAGGTTATGGAGTAAGAGAGATGTGGCGATTATTTCTCGACAATTAATTATTAATAGTATTTGCTATTTCGGGTTAGCTGAGTCCTTTATATTAATGTGTATTTAAAAGAAGAATTGTATGCAGACCAGGAAATACACATGTCTCGAAAAAGAGGTGCACAGCTGGCTAAAAAGTATTGCTAAAATACTTGTCGAGATGGTAATGTCTTGATTTTCCTTGTGATTTATGTTATTTATTGTTCAAGAAGCTAATTTTTTTTCTATTGACATATATTATCATAAATACAGAGAAATGAACTCAAAGCGAACCTTGAAGTTGTAAAAACACAATTGACTGAAAGGCAAAAAGAAATTGAAGAAGACCATCAAAGGAAAAAAAAGTTGAGCTAGAATGAAAGATTTTAACAACCAATGAGGAAAAACTCTAAAGCTACGATGTGAAACATTATGGAAAAGCTACCTACTAGAGATTTTAGAAAGGAGTGAGAGGTTTTCGTTACTTTTATAATTGTATTTGACAAATTTACTTTTGTTATATTGTTAGTTTGAGACTGAAAATATGTTAAATTGCGATATATGATTATCAATTATATTTATGTTATTATTATGTTGGTGTAATCAAGAGATTATTGGATATTGATAGAAGTTTTAGTACTTCAAGAATGAGCTATTGAGTTGCATTTTCTAGTAAAAGAAATGGTACATTTGTTATAGTTAAAATTTTTAAAAAAAGTGTTGCATTTTATGTAACGAAAGGTTGCACTTGTCTACTGAATGTATAAACATGGTTGCATTAGAGTGTAGCAAAGGTTGCATTTGTGTGTTAGAAAAGTTGCATTTAAATGTAAAAAAGTTGCATTAGCATGTCAAAAAGTTTGCATTCTAAAAAGGTTTCAATTGAACACTAATCGCAGCTTTTTCAAAAAATGTTGCATTATCTAACAAAAAGGTTGCATTAGGTCTAATGTAACTTCACCTAATGCAGCCCTTGATAAAAGGTTGCATTAGGCATAATGCAACTTTTTAATGGCCTAAAACAACTTTTTACCGGGGTTGAAATAGGTTCATTTTTTTGTAGTGAATGATACTGAGTTCCGAAATAACCGAATGCTTCAATACTGTAACGAGCGTGGTATTCTTCATGAATTCAGTGCTCCCTATACACCACAACAAAATAGAGTTGTTGAACAAAAGAATAGGACATTGATTGAAACAGCTAAGGCGATGTTGGCTTATTCGAAGCTTCCTGTTAGTTTTGTCAAAAGCCTTTGCCTCAGCTTGTTACACACTTAACCGCGTTCTGACGCTAAAGAAGTTTGGCAAAACCTGTTTCAAGTTGCTGAATAGACGAAAGCCTAATTGAAGTGGCCTGAGCGATTCGGATCTCCGTGTACTGTCCTGGATCCTGATGGAAAATTTGGTGCTAAGTTTGTGGAAGGTTTCTTTGTGGGTTATGCTAGTCCTTCACATTGAGTATTTTTTTTTACCTAGCATTAACCGGATTGTACAAGTGCAGCATATAGAATGTCAAAGATATGCTACTCCTATTCAAAGAAAGGGCGATTCATGGAAGTTTGACTATGACAGCTTGTGGAGTTGTTTCTCTTTTCCTGAAGAGGAAATTATTGATTAGATGATCATACTGTTATTTCAACAATATTTGGGTGAGGATTTTCATGAAGACAATGCTACCCAAGATGTTCCAATCTTTAAGGAGAATTCGGCACCTAATGTTGATGACCATGCTGATGATACGCCGGCTACACCATCCTTTGATGATGATGGTGAAGATCACAATGACGTAATTGATTATTTGGTACAACCAACACCTACTTCTGTTTCTGTTACTTCTGATCCTGTGCTTTCTGATGAGTTGGCTAATGATGAGAATATCACAAATCTTTCTAATGATGTGATAGTTCCTGATAAAGTTATGCCTCGAACTTTATCATATCACCCGGAAGAGAATATTATTAGGGATCTTAATTCTGGAGTTCGTACTCGAAGTCAGATTGACCAATGTATTAGTTGCTATTATACTCAAGTTGCTCTACTTCAGAATCGGCTCTTATTCAAATTTTTCGTTTCACAAATTGAATCGAAAACATACAAACAAGCATTGACTGAGGAGAGTTGGGTGAATGCAATGCAAGAAGAATTGTTGCAATTTGAAAAGCTTGGTGTATGGAAACTTGTGGATCTACCAGATGGAAAACGATGCATTAATACCAAGTGGGTTTTCAAATGCAAAAGGGATGAAAATGGTATAATTGTTAGAAACAAAGCACGATTAGTGGTTCTCGGTTTCAATCAAAGGGAAGGAATTGATTACAACGAAGTCTATGCTTCCGTTGCTAGACTTGAAGCTATTTGGATTTTCTTAGCCTTTGCATCTTGGAAGGGTTTCAAGGTCTACTAGTTGGATGTTGAGTCTGCTTTCCTGAACAGAAAATTGGGTGAAGAAGTCTTTGTAGGACAAACACAGGGGTTTATCGATCCTATTCACAAAGACAAAGTGTATGTACTCAACAAAGCGCTTTATGGTCTTCATCAATCCCAGAGAGCTTGGTATGACACATTTTCTAAACACTTGTTAGAAAACAACTTTGTTCGTGACACTGTTTACTTTACACTCTTCACAAAGGAAATAGATGGTCATCTGCTGATAGTCTAAGTCTATATGGACGATATCATTTTTGGGTCAACGAATGATGTTCTGTGCAAATATTTTGAGGAGGTTATGAAGTTAAAGTTTGAAATGAGCGCTATGGGAGAGTAGAAATTTTTTATGGGTTTGCAAGTCAAACAACTTTCTAATGGGATATTCATTCATCAGACAAAATATGTCAAAGATATCCTCGAAAAGTTCAACATGGCTGATTCATCGCCGAGCAGCACTCCTATCCCGCTAAATCATGGAATTGGTCATGATTCCCACCGGGGAAAAGGTTGACGAAACACTTTACCGTTCTATGATTGGTTCCCTCATGTATCTAACCGCAATCAAGGTTGGACATCATGTATCCGACGTGTTTGTGTGCCCGATATCAATCCAGTCCAAGGGTCTCTCACCAAACGTTGGTGAAGCAGATACTTCGGTATCTTAAGGGATGTCTAGGGGTCGGTCTTTGGTATCCTCGAGACGATGTATTAGAGAAAAGAGCATTTTCTGATTCTGATTATGGTAGCTGCAAGCTGAACGCCAAATCTACCACCGCCGGCTGTCAATTCTTTGGTAGCAGGTTGGTGAAATGGCAGTGTAAGAAGAAGACGAATGTGTCACTATCCACCTGTGAAGCCGAATGTGTAGCTGCCTCTAGCTGCTGTTCTTAGGTTTCGTGGATACAACAATAAATTCGCGACTATGGTTTGAATTTTCTTACTACTCCTATTTTTGTATATAATATTGCTTCTATTTCTACAACTAAAAACCTGATAAGTCACTCGAAAACTAAACATATTGATATACGGTATCACTTCATCTGTGACTTACGAGAATAAGTTGATTACCGTAGACAAGATTCACACCAACGAACAAAAATCTGATCTTTTTACTAAAGCTTTGGATAAAAATAGATTTTTGTATTTGTTGGGGCTTAACGGTATAAAGAACATCGGCGGTGGGGAAGTGACTGATCCCGAGGTTATGGATTCCGACCTTTGAGTAACCGTTCACCAGGTCAAATTTTCTTTGTAAATATTTTTTTCTTTAAATGGAATAGAAATGAGTTTGGGAAAATACAAAAACATTTGAAAAATCTTAAAAGCCAAAAACATTTAAAAAATGTGAAAAGTACAAAAACAATAAAAATTGCTCTTCAAAATGAGTTTTGAAGCATAAGAGGAAAATGATAGTACATGGATTGTCTTGTTACAAATCCGGTAAATTGAGGTATAAAAGTCTATTGCTTATTATTGTATGGGTAGGATTTTGAACAAACAAGGGAATAAGTGATATAAACATAAATTGCCATGTTGAAAGATGGGTTAGAATTCTAGCAAAATTCTTGGCAATGAAAGTAGAAATGTAATAACATGTCATACTTAAGCCTTATGTTTCAGTATATCACCAAAAATAAAGTGTTATTAAAGTGTTTTAAGCGTCTAGTACTCGGTTTACATTTCAACGGTGTATGGTTTTATGATCTTAAATCCTGTATTGATGGGATGCATTAGGTTTCTAGAACCATGAGTTATTTATGCGGTTTTCATCTAGGTATTCATTAAAATGAATACTTAAGCTCAAAGGAGCGAACACCTGATAAGTCATTAAACTTTTATCGCCATGTACAAATGTACAAATTTCACTACTGAATTTATCAAAAAATGTTAGTCATACAATTTTCCTCCCTTGCGCGCGTCTTAATACCAATAAAAAATGGACCCCATGGGATTCAATGTTTGCAAGCCGACAGATGAAATCGTGCATTCTCATTGTAGGTTCCCTGGACAGATCGCACGAGATATCTCGATCAACTCAGGTGCGGAATCCCTGCGTAGATCGTTACGAGTATAGAACACGAATCACACGAACACACAAAACGAACACACGTTATATAATAACTCAAACACGTGATACGATATCACTATTACAGACACACGTTACAGCTCTCGTAACAACTCGAACAAACTAACACGAACAACTAACTGGAACTCCACTCTAAACCAAGCCGTAACCTAGGTATATAAATACACGACAACTTCGCCTGGCATGTTCAGGCGAAGTTGTCCATAACTTCGCTTGACTAACAAGTTCGCCTAAACAGCGAACTTGTCAGTAACTTCGCTTAAGACATATATAAAACATAATTAACATTACAGACTCGATTACAGACACTAGACTATGAACTACTGACATTATGCACCAACAGACTCCCCCTTGGCAGTAGCTTCATGTCTTGATCTTCAAGCACGTGTCTTGTAACCTTCAATCTCTTTGTCTTCATGCATGTACTCCTTCTCTCACACATACCGTGACTACTCGCTGATATTTCCTCGCTTCGTCTTTCCAAGTAGGAATATAAAATATCTTCTTTTCATTTAACACCTGCAGATCAGCTTTCGATAAATTAGCAAGATGCATCGGATCATACACTCTTAGCACTTCTTGTTCGTCTTCGTCTTCCATCACGGCTTCAGCAGTCTGGCAATCAACATACCACCATTTAAGGTTCTTTAACACATCCTTGGGCATTGTCTTCATCGGCACATCTTTAAGACACCGAATCGGTTTGTACTTCATTACCATCCAAGGCTTGCCATCTACTCTCATTCCCCTTTCTTTATCTTCCACTAGCTTTCTCTTCTGTGGCTTTAATAACTCAAACTTCTTTTCTTTAATACTTTCTTTCCACACGATCTTCCCAATAACTCTGACCATGTTGTCGTCACTTCTATTAATCAACCCCAATCTAGCCAAATCCTTCACCTCACATTCAGGCAATGTATTGAGAGATCTCAACGTTCTCTTAAAGTATTGAATACCATCATATCTTTTCACCACGAACACTTTTAGCTGTTCATCATATAGCCAACAAATAATTACTTTCTTCGACTCAGCGTAGCCTTTGATATTATAACTTTTCTTGAACATGGTTGGAACAGCAGGCTTCTTAGTTTTGATAAACCAATGAGCATAGCCTTCCTTCCACCTAGGCTGCTCCTCCCATTCAGTCTCATCATTTGCCATCTCATTACCCATATCGGCTTTCTCAACATCTGGGATCTCGTGTTCAACATTTTCCTCAATTATCTCACCCTCTTCAATCTCATCTTCAATCACAATTTCTGCACCAATCTTTTCAATCTCCTCAATTGGCAGCACATCATCATCAAACATCACATCATCATCTAGCATATCATCATCCAATTCTTTCAAAGCATCAATCACATCATCTTCATCATCAACCATCACCACCTCATCACCACCAGAACTGCCAGCCGCACCTGCAGACTCCCCCTCAGCTGTGGAGGTCCCAAGAGCTTGAGTAGTTCTTGGCAACTCACCACCTGCACCTTTAGATGCATTGGGATCATCGTCTCTATCATTTCTCTTCTTTGTCCTTAACTCGTCGCCTTTACGGCCTGTCTCCCCCTGAGATGCCAAGAACTCCTTATAGCATCTATAATTCTCCCATGTTCAACCAGGAGGGACGACTGTAGTTGATTTTCTGCTACTAGGCGTTGAATAGCCTGGGTCTGGACAAGATTCACCCTTGATTGTTCTGCCACGACCCGCTCAAGTGCAGCTATTCTCTCCGAGTCTGAGAGGGTTGCATCGAAATCAAACCTCATGTGAGATGTGTCTTCAGTATACTCAGCAGGGATTTCGAATGAAACCGGGACATCAGAAGCAGCTGTGGACGTAACCGCAGGTGATAACGTGACCGACAACCCTGCAGTTGCAACGACTGTAGACTCAATAAATCGTGCAACCACCTCTGAAGGAGTAAGCGTTGGAGGTGGTAAAGACACAATCTCCGGAGTCGTCCTCTGGAAAGTAGTAGATGGAATGCCGAAAGCTGATGATGTAGCCACCACGGGAACATCCGCGGCGCTTAAACTTGTGACCTGTAGTGATGTAGGAACAATCGACATACCTGACAGTGCGGGCGGAGCGAAACGTACAACTCTTGAAGTCTCTCCAGCTCCCATACCTGCACCTGTCCTTTCCCGTCTTGAACGTCTAATCAACTTGTGAATATCCTCTTCTTCTTCTGACTCACTATCATCAGCTGTCCTCTTTCTCTTTCCAAACTTCCTCTCTTGAGTCACCAACATCCTTCTCGCCTCATCCATAACAACATCAAGATCTGAGTCAGCCACCGTCGTAGCTGCTCTAGTAATACGCACAGTCGAGACACGTTCAACTGGGATCTGAACGTTCTCCTCTGGATCCACCCGATCCATATCAAAGAATCCTTGACCTCCGAATTCTGCATCAAGGTCCACTTCCTCCTCCGGTGACACAACAGGAGCAGCAGGTATAGCTTGAGATGCTCCTACCTGTTGTGGTGCCGGGTCTCTGAAGTCATCCCCACGAGCTGGCACATACCAAGGGTTTATTAAGTACCCAAAGAGTGGAGTATGCCTTGGACGCAGTTCAGGCTTGCTCCTCGCGCTGGATGTTCGGCATTGAGCAAAGATACGTTTGCTCACACTCTCCACGTATCTTATTGGACGTCGTTGAGGCAACGTGGAAGCAACCTGATTCAAGATCATCTGAATGAATCTTGGAAACATAATGAACCGCTCACGAGCCATCGCTCTCCTCTGCTATCGATCTCATAAAAGACCATCTGACTGAAGCTATAACGTTTGTTATAAGTCAGAGCAGTCATTGCGGACTGCATGGTCGCACCCATCCCGTCAGTGCCCGCCTTCCTCCCTGACATGCAGACAATCATTACGTGCATGAGGAAGCGCTAGTGATCGAGTAGGAAACCCTTCCTCCTCTGAGTATCACCTAATGGACCAAAATAGCCCATTCGGAGAAACGCTCCATCACGGAACGGAGCCACAAACTCTGTAGGGTCATCCCTAGTCTCCTCACTGAACCGTAAAGCCACCCGTATATGTTCAGATGAGAACTGAACCTCTTGATTGTTGACGGTTGCTCGCATAACCGGGGGCTCAACGCGGCAATCGTATTCCACAGTCTGCCAGAAGTCCTCGATATTGGGTAAGGATATCGGCAGAGTCGTAGTGATAGCGTGGAATATCCTCGAGCGAATGAGGAATGTGATTATCTCGCGGTAATCCTCAACACCGCTCGCTTCCGGGTCTAAGGTGATATACATGTTATGACCCGGGAAGAATTGCCTCTGATTATCTCCATCGTCTCCTCCAGCACCTCCAGCACCTGCTACTGCAGCCATATCTGCAACAAACGAACCAAGTTAGATAAACGTTAAGGCATAACACAAGTTCGCTTGTTACCATGAGCAAAGTTATGAAAATCTGTATAGGCGAAGTTAAAGGTGGGGCGAAGTTGGGCACAACTTCGCTTCAACTTTAAGTTCGTCTAATAAACAATAATTAAAAAAGGGTCCAGGCGAAGTTAGTGATAACTTCGCCTCACCACAACATCGCCTCAGGCGAAGTTGAGCCTCAGGCGAAGTTATGGATAACTTCGCCGAAACCCTAAGTTCGCCTGAAACTGAATCGGCGACAGTAAGATCGATTCAACATCGAAAATCTGGTGTTTCGGTCAATTTTGACGATTAAGAACTCCCAAACACAAGATATTAAGGATATTTAGACGATCAGGTTGTTCATGAACACGTAAAAACACGCTTTAAAATCCGGTTCAAAAATCCGTCGGTCCGAGGTATCGAAACAGGTCGAAACGACCTTTGATAAGCATTGACAACACGATGTACCGACACCACGAACCTTGAAATCGAAACGAAATCTGGAAAAAAGAACAAGGAATTGGAAAAACAACAAGTTCGCTGAAAACTGGTTAAGTTCGCCGGAATAAGTTCGCTTAGATCTGTGAATAATGAATCGTTTGACCTTTGAAAATCCTTATATAGGGGCGGAGTTATACAGGCGAAGTTACGGTTAACTTCGCCTATTCACAAGTTCGCCTGTTTAACAACTTCGCCTATATTTACAAAATCAACCCTTATAATTTGAACATTTTGCAATTAACTTTTAAAATTTCCCTTTAAGAATTAAATAACACGATCAAGTCCAAGTAACCAGTTATAAAATCATAAACTACCTAAGTACGAAAAACTTTTAAAAAATTAAAGTACAAGGGATCAAATTTCAGTCTCGATAGGGACTACTATGTTTTAGAAAAGATCCGAACAGGAATCATACTAACTACGTGACTGTCACATAGATCCATGTTTAGCTGTATTATGACATAAAGAAACAGGTTGTAAGCAGGTAAATAACTTAAGATGGTTTTCATCGTTTCTGTGATACGAGTTAGGTTCAATTATGCTTCAAAATTTAAGTGAGCAACAACTCAGAGATTATGATGCCTCCTATCTATTCTCAAAGCGTATTTGGCTTTCCCCAAGTCACCCCGAATTGACTTCGACCCATAGTGTCTGATTAAGTTTGTAAGTAGTCTTCATCTGCTTCCCGTTCTCTTTCTTACTCCATGATTGAGAAGTCTTGACATTGTTAGCTCTAAAATGTTTCAATAACTCATAATAATTTTTTTTTTATTTTTTTTATTTTTTTTTAAACAAACATTTGCATAGACTTCAGAGTAGTAATCAACTGCAAGTCCCTAATCTGGATCACTGCAGTTTCTTCACACACTATCTTTACGGGAATCAGAACACTAACGGGCTCGTGTATGACTGGGTAATCGCTTTTCTGCCTATCATTCGGAAAGATATATATGAAGACATGCAAAACTCTTAAGGAGTTTCCACGTAAAATCGAGTAGTTTTAGTTTGTATCACATCTACTTTTACGCACCATAAAAAGCTACCATGACATACAATGACTGTCCTAAAGCCTTTTAAGCCTAATAACTTCACTAGTTAAGCACACAGAATCAGTATATCTATCATTTTCCAAGGTTGGATCAATTTTCTGTTAAACATAGCAAACGAACTTCTTACGAAGTTGTAGACTTGAAAAATAATTTCATTTCCTAAAAAGAAAAATTTTAACATCAATCGCCCCAACCAAAACAAAGTCTTCAGGTAAACGGCTATCCCGAAGATCCAATGGATCAGCTGGACCGACCACATATTAGTATGTGTCCTTCTAACTAAGTATGATCGACTAATTTTAAGCGAAAGAAAGAAAACACATCATAAACCACTCCAGTCACTTTCAGTCATCTGGTTAATGGCTATCCGCATATTCTACAAGTAGAAATGAGGACCAAACATATCCTAAGACATGTCCTTCAAACTGAGGCAACCGACATAATTCTAAGCGATAGTGACCTTTTTTTTTTTTAATAAACATAAAAAGCATGGTTACTCGGGATTGATCATCCCATTCAACTCAATAAGGTTTTGAAATCTTGATTTGTCAAACGCTTTAGTATATAAATCAGCGAAATTATCAAGCGTATCCACCTTTTCAAGCACAATCAGTTTCTTCTCAGCACAATCCCGTATAAAATGATGACGTATGTCAATATGTTTAGTTTTACTGTGCTTCACGGGATTGTTAGTTACTGAGATAGCAGCTGTGTTATCAATGCAAATAGGAGTAAGTAAGAAATTCAGACCATAGTCGCGCAACTGTTGTTGAATCCAATGAACCTGGGAGCAGCAGTTGGATGCTGCCATGTATTCTGCTTCACCGGCAAAGCTCACTCTCCCTCCTTGAACAGGTTTCAAATCGTGTAACAAGTATTTGTTACCCGTCATGTGCCGGGAACAGCCGCTATCCACAACCCAAAGATTGTTGGCAGCCCTGTTCAACTGTTCCTGCACAATAAAGCAAAAGATTAGAATTTAGGGACCCAAGACCAACTGGTCTTGGATCTATACATCCCAAACTTTGGCTTTCCAAAGTTAGTATCTGGATAATTCCTGTAAGTCCTATTAGGATATCTCCTTGAAGATTGATTGTGAGGCTTTCCAAACCTTTGTGAATTGAAAGAATTATAGCTTGTGGTTTGGTTATTAGCAGTGTAAAACTGAGATTTGTTTCTATGAAAACCTGAATTAGTCACATTTTTGAATTTTGAATGGTTTTCATTTTTAGCAGCATGATAATTACTATTAGGCTTATTCTCAGTTTTAGTAGGCCTTACACCTCTAAATCGCTGCTTCAGAGGGCAATCTGCAACAAGATGTCCTAATTGATTACACCTAAAACAACACCTATGCTCAACTTTTTTATCAACCGGTGTTTTAGATGTTGAGGCTTTATTACCGCCCGTTCGTCTCACATATGGTGGGACGTACGGGTTTAGTGGAGTACTCTTTTTATTCGTCTTATGTTTCTCTCCACCATTGGGTAATACCACCTCCTCTTTTGCCTTACCAGACTCGGATGACTTATCCGAATCCGATGAGACTGGACTTGGATCAGAAATTTTAACACTTGAAACAGGCGAACTTGTTTTTTCCTCCACTAACATTTGGTTCTTTACAAGTTACTTTAACTGGTACTGTCTGAGCAACCTCAAAGTCAACAGATTTCTGAACACTAGGGTTAAAAGTGTAATTGTGATTATAAGGTGGTGGAACCTCATGATAACCGATTCCTCCTCTCTTAGCAGAGGAACCTTGATCACTAACAAGGTGATCAAGAATAGCAGAGGAATTTCTGAACTGCTCTAGTTTTCTATTCAGTTCCACCACTTTTACCTGGTGATCAGCAATCTGTTTTTTTCTATCAGCAATTAGTTTGGTTTTTTCTTCCAAAACTTCATAGCTTAAATCAATCACTTCAATTTTTTCAGTAAGTTTTGTTTTTAGACTTTTAACATCTTTTTCACAGGCTTTTATTTTGACTTTATAGCTATTTTCTCTTGCTTTTGTAAAATGATGATCTTCTTTTAGGGTTTTAAATTCAGCATCCAACCTAACATACTGATCGGTTATAATTGCTAATTGCTCAGACAAGTTTTCACATTTAGAACATGTAGGTTTAGAACATACCTTGGAGAGCTGGTCTTTAACATCTGCCATGAAAGCTTTTTCTTCTCCGGTAACCTTCTCACTTTCTTCAGTTTCAACCTTTGCCAAATTTGCCTGCTCAAAAGTTTCTTTAGACTGCAGGTTCCAGTTATATTCACCAGCTTCTCTGGACATCATGGCACTATAATCTTTAGAACCTCCACTTTGCTGTGTAGACCTGCCCTGACTTCGTTCTACACGCTCATTCCTGCATTCCTTTGCAAAGTGACCGTTTTGCTGACAATTGTAGCATCTTACCTTCGTCTTGTCGAACCCTGGCCTTCCACCGACAAACTTTCTTCCGGTCTTATTCATAAACCTTTTCACTCTTCTCACGATCATGGCCATCTGCCATTGTAGATCCATTTCTTCCATATCATCAGCATCAATCTGGTCATAGTCTTCATTCAACATAGCTGGATCAACAATCTTCCCCTGAATGTAGTTCTCATAGGAAGCAATAAAAGAAGCATAGAGACCAAACTGCTCTTCAGTAGACTTGACACTCATAGGCATCTTGGAGTAGTTGTTGCTGGGAATACTTGGAGAGCAACAACTCTTGCTTACCTGGGGTTGAGAACCACTCGATCCACCTGCTACATAGCCAACATCACCATTTGTGTTGACTGACACATGCCCCTCATGTGATGAGTTTGCGACCGACTCTCCCTTCGAGTAGTAGGCAGCAGATTCAGTCTTCGATCCTGAGCTAGTGTTGACTTTAGCTCCATACATACCTGGATCTTGAACCTGATCCGTAGGTGTCTCCTTTCTAACCATGTTAAGCTCAAAGGTTCTGAGCTTGTTGACTGCCGTTTCTAGATCATATGTGGGAAAGTCTTTGTCTTCCCTCATCAGCACAGTGTACATCTCCCATTTTGGTGGGAGAGCATCTAGAAGCTTCTCAACTATTTCTTCTTCTCGGTAGGAAATAGAATAGTTGCTCAATTCAGTCATCAGATGGTAATATCGAGTGATAATATCATCTAAGGATTCATTCTTCAAATACTTGAAGACTGAGAACTGGGTTTTGAGCAATTTTATCTTGGAAGCACGGATTCCTACATTCCCTTCAAATCTGTTCTCAAGAGCTTCCCAAAGCTCTCTTGCTGACGTATACTTTCTAAACGTATGAAGGATCTCTTGTGGAAGAGCCATAGTAATAGCAGCATGAGCCTTGCTCTCGGCCTCATACATCTTTTTCTCTTCTTCTTCCATTTGCTATACTTTTTGATTTGATCACGACCTTCATACTCCATAACTGGTGGAATATAACCATCCTGGATGCATACCCACATCTTCGCATCCTGGTATTTGACGTATTGTATGAACCGATCCTTCCATGCAACGAAATCGGTTCCCTTCAGCAATCTTGGGGCCTTAGTAGCTGACCCTGCTTCAACTTTCATCTTTACTAACTCAGAGATGTTAATCGACGACATCTTTCCCGAAAAGTAAGAAACCCGAAAAATTAATTTTTTTTTAAAGCACTGTAGGCGAAGTTACGGATAACTTCGCTTTAGTCTTAACTTCGCAGAAGAACTTCGCTGATGATTAACTTCGCTTAAGGTAAGCGAACTTAGGAGGTAGGCGGAGTTGTAGAGAACTTCGCTGAGTTAGGCGAACTTGAGAAGGTAGGCGAAGTTGTGGATAACTTCCCTTAACCTTATATCTTCGCCGAAACCCTACGTATCCTGACGGCAACTTCGCCTGATGAACACGGACGTTTTTGCAGATCTGAAATCTGGATTTTACGAGGTTTTTGACGGTGCAAAGGCTTGAATACGATGGTAGGAGGTAAGATTGACTCAAAAACACAGAAAACACGTCCCGCGAATAGTCGAAACGGGATGATTTCTACACCCGCTTGAATATCCCGAACCACACAATCAAGCAAATGCTCTGATACCAATTGTAGGTTCCCTGGACGGATCGCACGAGATATCTCGATCAACTCAGGTGCGGAATCCCTGCGTAGATCGTTACGAGTATAGAACACGAATCACACGAACACACGAAACGAACACACGTTATATAATAACTCAAACACGTGATACGATATCACTATTACAGACACACGTTACAGTTCTCGTAACAACTCGAACAAACTAACACGAACAACTAACTGGAACTCCACTCTAAACCAAGCCGTAACCTACGTATATAAATACACGACAACTTCGCCTGGCATGTTCAGGCGAAGTTGTCCATAACTTCGCTTGACTAACAAGTTCGCCTAAACAGCGAACTTGTCAGTAACTAAACTTAAGACATATATAAAACATAATTAACATTACAGACTCGATTACAGACACTAGACTATGAACTACTGACATTATGCACTAACACTCATCCTTGGCAAAGAAAACTTGGTATATTGCTTGATAACGGGGGTATGCCTTGTTGTGGAAAACTGCTGCTAAGATTGCCAAAATTAGAAAATTTTAAATGTTTTGATCTGCTGATTCTAATGTTTAAGTCAACTTGGGGTGACATGGTAAAAATCTAAATAAGCCTGAATCAAGATTAGAATCTGATCATGTTCTGATATTATGGGCTTAATTGAATGTTAATCATATCACTGATGTCTCTTAATCTTTTGATACAAAAGTTTAAATGGACAACAATATCCATAACTAGCTTACATCAGACATAATAAAGCTAAAAACCGTGATGGAGGAACAGACTGATTAATATAATGCCTTGCTCAACTCAAAAAAATATGTTTCTCTATTTTTGTGATTAGTTCTTATTTTGATATATTTCCTTTTACAATGTTTTCATTAATAAATCAAAAGGCCGGATTTTAAATTCTGTATTATTTGCGATTTTGGTGAATGGTGATTCGGGTTTGGGGATTTGAGAACTGGAATTGAGTGGTTGTTTCCAGAAAATATGTTTAAAATTGAGGTTTAAAAGTTCATGAGATTTTATCAAGGTCATTAAATTGAACTTGTTTAATTTCAAAAATTGTGAAAATGGTTGTTTAAAACCAAATGTGTTCAAAATTTCAAAAAGGATTCATCTAGGTCATTATTTGGACTTGATCAGGATTGTACGTGTTAAAATTTTCAAATTAAAATTTGTAGAAAATAAAAAACGTATGTGTGTTTCACTTATACGGGAGTATAAGTCAAACTGACTTATACGGCGTATAAGTCAATCACTTATACGAGCGTATAAGTGTGAACTATAAATAGAATATTATATGCCGTAGTTCATTTTTTTCAACTTGTCTGCGTATTGAGAACATACACGTTGCTTTCTAATCTATTATCATCTGTCCGTATATCTAGTGTAAATTGTTTTATGAAATTTCTTGTAGTTGATCCGCACTCCACTTGAGATTGAAAAGGTATAATTGTATTCCAGAATAATAGATCTAAAAGTGTTCGATGTCGGTGAACAGTACCATATACATTTAGATCTAATTGGACTTGATGTTGATTTGTGGTCATTGGGTTTAAGTTTGTTAATGCTTATGGATGATAGTTCAAACATGTTGAACCTAAAATTCATGTATATCGTTGTTTAATTGTCCAGATGGAGTTTAACTTAGTTTCGAACGCATAAGGTTACACACTTATACGGCGTATAAGTTTCTTTTACTTATACGGCGTATATGCTATATAGTCTTATACGTTGAAATTTTACAACTGGAATTATACGTGTGCATACGCTGTTAAACATATACACGTGTAAATACTTATCTGTTCATATGTTCTTACATGGGTACATGGTTATACGTGTTAATTGGACTTACACGTTGAGAAGAGCATATACGCTAAAATGACTTATCCGTGTACATAGGACTTATCCGTTCATATTCATACATATACGTGCATACACTTACACGTTGAAAATACTTATTCGTTAATATGGACTCATGCGTTCATACTTATACGGCAGTAAGTATTTTTTCAATTTTTTAAAATCTTACTAACATGTTATATTGTTTGGTTGTTTGTGTGTGTGCAGATAGTAAAGTCAAATATTTTGATGCTAATCATAATATCTGTGCTTTCCTAGATGGATCGGACGACAAGATGGAGCCATTTAGAGTTATATTACGGTTCTTTAAGAGGTCGAGGATTTTTAAAGCAATTACTACTAATACTGTAATAATCAACGAGCTAGTTGTTGAATTCTGGAAAACTCAAAGCTTGAAAGAGAATGTATAAAGTCATTTGTCAAGAAGAAGGAGATAATAATACATGAACAAGTGATAATAGATGTTTTGGAATTGGGTGATGAATCTACTGATCCTACTTTATTGGATGAAAGGATGGTGAAAGGTTGTTTGTTGATAATGGGTTACAAGAACGATTTGGATAGAGGTTTCTTGAAGAATGGTTTGTCAAGGCCTAATAAGTTCTTGTTGCACGTGATAGTACATTGCTTTGGACACAGAAAGGGTGGTTATGAAGAGATATTGGATTATCAAATGTGTATGATGATAGCTTTATGCTTGAAGTTGAAGTATAACTTTTCTAAATTTATATTTGAGCATATGAAGCTACATTTTGATAACCAATGGCTGATGTATCTGAGGTTTGTTCAGCTGATTATTGATCATAAGTTTCCTGATATAGAAAAGACAGGGGAAGAGATGAAGTTGGCACACATGTCGGTTACTGCATGTGCTAAACTTAAATCTTACAGGCATAAATCTGAAGACGAAATTCCTAAGTTTCGTGCTTTATTTGGACATTTATTGAATCCTGATTATGTTGCTCCAACAAATAATCAGTGGGGGAAAGAAGATAGTGATTCAGATAGGGATAATGAGAATGAAAGAATGCAAAGATATATGCCTTTGGGTGGTAATTGGTTTGTAAAAGCTGAAAATGACGAAGCTGGAGGTTCTCAGAAGGAGAAAAAGAAGCGTAAGCGTGTGATTAAGACTGAGGTTGTTACTCATCCTGCTCCTATTCCAAATCCTATTATTCTCAACAACAACAACTAGTTTCTGATGAACCTACTGTTAATCACACTGTTAATGATGAAGAAACAGAATCTGATTATGAGATTCCAAAGAAAGTCTTAATTGATCCTCGTTCTATGCATGAGATTCGAAAGGAACGCCACTCAAAGAAGAAGTTTGATGATGATCATGAAACGTATGTTCCTGAATCAAGTCAGCCGAAAAAGAAACGAGTCAAGCATATGGTAAAAAGGTCTGTTATTGTGCATGTTTAGATGATGAACCAGAGGTTGCTAAGGCATCAAAAGCTGAAAAGACACCTGTGTTCGAGGTGAATTGGGATGATAACATTGATCAGTTGATGAAAACACCAACAACTCAAAAGTTTACACCAAAAGTTGATGAACCAGTGCATCAAGAAACAACGAAATCTAATCCAAAAGTCTCTCAACAATCTTTTTCTGATATTTATTTGCAAATAGATTGTCCATCAAGAGAGGAAGTTGATTTGTTGAAAGAAAAATTTGCTAGTCAATATGTAAAGATAACAAGTCTGGTGGATGATAACGAACACCTAAGGGATGATAATGTTGAAATAAAGAAGAGGTTAATTATAATCATTACTGTACATATGCATCCAAAATCAGCGCATAGGCTTAACCTGGTATAGGCCAGCGCTTGTATATGCGTATCAAAATTTGTCACTAAGTGACATGTAGACTTAACCCGATAAGGGCCAGTGCTTGAGATAGTACTAAACCACAAACAACATCCAAGTCAGCCCAACATGCTGTAACAAAATGCTGCTTGGGATATCAAAAGACTATATACATAAGACCAGACTACTAGGTCCTATCCATTCTTTGCAACATGGAACCACAACCAAATCACAGCAGCCACTAGGGCCGCATTAACCGCTAAACACGCCCCCAGTAGTATCATCGCTCGATCCTGACGCCCGTGGCTGTCAGCACTGGATCTTTGTACAATTCTGATTTCCTGCTGCATATACCTCATGTGATCATACATATCATGTCTATGCTGGTTTAGGCTATTTATCGTATGTGAGTGTTCTAAGAGCTGATCAGTTGCTAAACCAAACCATGCTGAATCAGAATGACGAGGTGGCTCGGGTACCGGGGCGGGTAAACCCCAAGTAGGAATAGGTATCTCTGTTACCCGGACACGCGATGTTTCTCCCCTATGGTACGTAGATCGAGGTGGGAAAGAAGTGTGCTCAGGTGGACGCACTGAAATACGAGCGGTCTGACGGTTTCTAATAGTGGGTGGGGGTACTGGTGCATGCTGTACAGGTGGAGTAGGGGATCTGGGTGCTCTAACAGGTGAACGATAAGCACTAGTAGCTCCATGTTCTACTACATTCCTAGGGGATTCCCTAGGGGGATAGGTGTCACAACGATAACCCGATAAGTCGGGTTGATCTGGGAGTACCTCGCGAGGAATTACCGCGTTTGCACCTTCTCCTATCTCCTCTGGTTCCTCCTCCGTTTCTTCTTCCGGATCCTCCTCCTCCTCCTCAGGCCTTGTTGGTAGGGTATTAGGTAAACGATCAGTAGTTCTTGACATCTTCCTGCACAATGGTTAGTGATAAGAATAATATCCTTCTATATTAATTATAGTAAAATACATGTAGGTATTATATACACATAAGCACAAATAATCATTTATATACACAAATATTTATTATTATCTTTTATACACATATGTTGCTGTTTTTACCTATTCGATTGTTTATCGACTTCTTCTCGAATTTCCTCGTACAAACAAGTCTGTTATTACGTTCCGGACCATAATAACCCACTTGTCCATTCGCGTTCATCACGAGAATCATTCGTGTATATTATTTAATATTATTTTATTCCCAGAGTTCATCGAGCCTACGGTTATCTTAGGGTATCCTAAGGGACATCCTAATTCTTTATAACCAATGGCTCTGATACCAACTTCTGTCACACCCCGACTAGGTAGTCACGGAAGCGTAATACGGGAATGTAACAGATAACACTGGTATCAACAACATTGTTTATAAAGAAAATTCAACAGCTAATTTACATCATATTACATGGGTAGGTACTATGTTTACAAACTAGGTGAAAAACACATAACCGGTTTGCGAGCTTCTTAAACAGTATTATATCAGCGTCTATTCACAGCTAGTCAACTTGTCTTTCTAACACCAAGCACGTAAGCAAATCATTCCACTTTTGCTTTACCTGAAAAGCATGTTAAAACGGGTCAACTACGTCTAGTTGGTGAGTTTCAAGTTTCACGAGTTTCAATGAAATAAGTACACGAGTTCGTAAAGTTTACAGTGTGTATGAATATATGTCTGTGTATGATGCATTATACTAAGCCACAAGTGAAACCGAAACGAGCTATACTGCATGGCCTCTCCTGCCCATGCACTCCTGTTGGCATTTAACAGCCAATTTCGCCCCATGTATGTACTATGTCTAACACCACATAGCAGTATGTAAATATATAATGACAATGTGCAACTGGTTTTACATATGTTCCGGCTTACCCCACCGGCTCTGTCACAGTTGGGTTTGTCAAACCGATAGTACTATCCACACGCCACCGGCACGAAGTTAATCACTTGTGTTTGTGGGGACTTGTCAAGTGTTAGTACTTAGATAATCCACATCATCACACGTTTTCAAGTATAACAGTTTATGTAAACATGCTTTTCACCCCAAAAGTTCGTAAAACAGTTTAGAAAGTGGGGGTCGTGAAACTCACCTTATCGTAGTTCGCATAGAAATCACGTATCAAATAGTCAGATGTCTCGTTTATAGCCTGATTCCTATAAACGGTATCGTATCGTTAATACTAGTACAGTGTTCAAGCTAAGTCGGGCTGTATAGATAATCTGGGTATAGCTGTTAGGTCCAGAACATGACCATAGTCTTAGATTGTGACGTTGTGTACTATGAAATGTTTAAAATTGGATTTGGCTCAGTTTCACCGTTTTCCGAGCCTAGCTCAGTTGATCGTTTATACGTTTCGGGATTAGGTAAGATCACATAAAACTTAAGTAAATATATTGATTGATAAAATGATTTGATTTATGAAAGAATTTTAAAGTTTCGGTGTCTGGTTTGATTGCAGGGTTCGTTTCCGTTTTTACACGGTTTTGATTATACAAAACGCGCACAATTCACCCGAATTGTCCGGAATTCTCGTAAAAAGTTTGTTTTTATCAATATCATTCAAAAATATGATATTTGACCACTTTTGATATTTTGACATACCAGTGAGTCCGTTAAACACAAAACTGCCGGTTTCGTTAAAACAATTATAATTTAAATCTTTGATAAATCATAACTAAATATGTAATTATATATAAATTATGTAAATTTTTGTAAAAATACATTAAGACATGGAGAATTTTATAAAAATATTTCCAGAAATTTTATGATTAATTATTTATTTATAAAAAATCATTTAATAGGTTATAATCGTGTAATAAATAGCCCGTTTATATCAAACGACTTCCGAAAAATCCGATAATTTTTACCAATGGCCTTAATGTGATTACATAACCCCTGTAAAATTTCCAGAACCTAACTCTTTTGACAAAATGCCTTTTTGTGCGTTTTTCGGCTGTTAAAACTCGGTTAAACCATGATTGCACAACCCATACTTAGGCATTTCCAATGATTCCCAAACTTTACCAGTGATCTTACCATCCCATATCAAACTCCAAAACCAAGTTTCATAATTTTTCAATATGTTTAGCTATTTTTCCCAAATAAACGCTCATAAACGGGAATAAATTCACCAAATATTCTCCGTTTATCGAAAAATTACCAAATTTGAACAGGGACTCATTTATATGATCCCTAATGTCCCTGAAAATTTTCACAAGCTAACAACAAGCACGTCACAACCTAATACTAAACAGCCCCTAAACGAGTATTACGGGTTTACCTTGTCGGTTTTCGATGAATTTTGCTAGCTTAAACGACTTTCCGGGTCTCGGGTTGCAAACTCAGTATATCTACATATCATATAACATCAAACCAAGCATAAATCATCCATGTAACAGCCTTGATAATTAGGGTTTCGGTTTTGGGTTCAAACCGAACTTTCTAACCGTAAAAACGTTGTATTCATGTTCTAATCCGTGTTTTTGACCAAAAAAGTATATGTTCCTGGTTTGTAAACATGTTTAACATCAAAACATAATTTTAGTTGATTTTTAGGGTTTTTGGATGGTTAAACATGTTTAACACTAATCAAAACATGTTTATATGATAATCATATGGATCAAACTTTGTTAAAACTTGGTAGAATTGAATCTTACCTTAGGGTTTTTGAAAGGAACTTGAGAGAACAGGACTAGAGCTGCTGGACTTGAAAAGTTTTGAGAATTAAAATGAATAGGAAAGCTTGTTGAGTAAGCTTTATAAAAGAAAAAAAAACATGTGGGGGAGTAATAAGCTGCCGATCGGAACTCTAAAGGGGGCCTTAATGGGCTGTTTTGGCCCATTAAATTATATATACAAGCCCAAACATGAAAAGCCCATTTTAAATTTAGTTCGGGTCCGGTTTTTCGCAAGAAAATTAATTCGGGTGTGAGAAATAACGTAAAAACGTGTGTTTTTCAGCTTGTTTTTGTAAAATAAGAAAAACGTACTGACTCGTTGTAAAATTCCAAAATATTTTCACGGATGGCTTAGAACATGTCATATAAGTGTTTTATAAATCTTTTTCGGCTTAACGGATGCTACAAGGCTTGTTTTGATATTAACGATTGAGTTTAAGCTTATAGCGTATCGATAAACGAAACCTTTTTCGTTTAAAGAGTTTTAAACGTACCGAGGCCTAAATATCAATATGTTAGCCTCTATAACCTATATATAACTCGTATATGACCCCTCAGTATGTATACGGGTCATAATTAGTATCGGTCGGTTACTCGTTTAAGCACTACGAATTAACCGATTTATCGTTTACTTGTTACGTAAAGAATATAGTGTACCTCGTTTTGTCATGAATGTCACATTCTCCCCCCGTTAAGAAATTTCGTCCCCGAAATTTAATGTGTCATCGGTTTTCTAGGGAACAGGTGTGGGTATTTCTTTCGGAATTCGTCCTTTCGTTCCCAAGTATATTCGGGTCCTTGTTTTGAATTCCACCGAACTTTTACTAATGAAATTTTGTTGTGTCGTAACTGTTTGGTTTTCCCGTCTATAATTTCTACCGCTTCCTCTACGAAGTTGAGTTTTTCGTTGATCTGAACATCTTCCAGTGGTACTATTGTCGTTTCATCAGTCAAACACTTTTTCAGATTCGATACATGAAACACGTCGTGAATAGTGTTCAGTTCTAAGGGTAGTTTTATTCGGTAAGCTACGGGACCAATTTTTGCAACAATCTTAAAAGGTCCGATGTATCTCGGGGCTAGTTTACCAGTCTTTCCAAATCTTATAACACCTTTCTATGGCGATACTTTTAAAAATACCTTATCACCTACTTCAAAAGATAACGGTTTTCTGCGAACATCAGCGTAACTCTTTTGTCGGTCACGGGCAGCTTTCAATTTTTGTTTAACTTGGTGAATCTTATCGGTGGTTTCCTGAATTAAATCGGATCTTGAAATTTGAGTATCACCCACTTCTGTCCAGCATAGTGGTGATCTACATTTCCGCCCGTATAAAGCTTCATAAGGTGCTGCTTGTATACTACTGTGATAACTATTATTGTAAGAGAATTCAATGAGCGGGAGTTGTTGATCCCAATTCCCTTTGAAGTCCAGTACACAAGCACGAAGTAAATCTTCTAAGGTTTGGATGGTTCGTTCGGATTGACCATCGGTTTGGGGATGGTAAGCTGTACTTAAGTCGATTCGGGTTCCCAAGGCTTCTTGTACTGCTTGCCAGAAACGTGAAGTAAAGTGACTGTCTCGATCGGAAATAATCGAAAGAGGTACTCCGTGTCGAGATACTATTTCATCGATGTAAATTTGAGCGAGTTTTTCGGTGGTGTAGTTGTTACGGATGGGAATAAAGTGTGCGGATTTGGTTAACCGGTCTACAATTACCCAAATTGCGTTGTGTCCTCTAGAGGTTTTAGGAAGGTGTGTCACAAAGTCCATGGTAATTTGTTCCCATTTCCATTGTGGGATTTCGGGTTGTTGTAACATTCCCGAAGGTTTTTGATATTCCGCCTTTACCCTTGCACATGTTGCACATTTACTTACATACACGGCTATATCCTTTTTCATACCAGGCCACCAGTAAAATTCTTTGACATCCTTATACATCTTATCAGCACCTGGATGAATAGAATATTTGGATTTGTGTGCTTCATCAAGTATCAGCTTTCGGAGTTTATGAAGTGTTGGAATCCAGACTCGGTTTTTGTAATAATATACTTCATCGGTTTTCTTCTCAAAATTCTTTTCATTTCCATGTAGTTCTTCTTTTTCTAGCTGATCTGCCTTCAAGGCCTCATCTTGTGCAATGCGAACTTGTTCGGTTAGGCTACTTTGAACAATCATTCCGAGTGCTCGTACCCTTAGTGGTCTGATTCTGTCTTTTCGGCTTAAAGCATCAGCTACTACGTTAGCCTTACCCGGATGGTATTTAATCTCACAATCATAATCATTTAACAGTTCTACCCATCTCCTTTGTCTCATGTTTAGCTCTTTCTGATCGAATATGTGTTGTAAGCTTTTGTGATCAGTATAAATGGTACATTTAGTGCCATACAAGTAATGTCTCCAAATCTTCAATGCAAAGATAACTGCTCCCAATTCCAAATCATGGGTTGTATAATTCTTTTCATGTACTTTTAATTGTCGGGAAGCATATGCTATTACTTTCTTTCTTTGCATCAGTACGCATCCTAAACCTTTACGAGATGCGTCACAATATACCACCAATTCATCAGTTCCATCTGGAAGGCTTAATATTGGAGCCTCACATAACTTCTGTTTTAACGTTTGAAAGGCCATTTCTTGTTCTTCTCCCCATTCATATGCTCGATCTTTTTGAGTTAGGAGGGTTAAAGGTTGTGCAATACTTGAAAAGTTTTCAATGAATCTTCTATAATACCCGGCTAGTCCTAAGAATTGACGAATTTCTCTTGGTGACTTAGGCACTTGCCAATTCTTAATGGCCTCAATTTTACTTGGGTCTACTTGGATCCCTTGATGGTTCACAATGTGTCCCAAAAACTGTACTTCTTGCAGCCAAAACTCACATTTGGACAACTTTGCGTATAACTTCTCTTGCCTCAATAATTTTAAGATTTCCCGCAAATGTTGTTCGTGTTCCTCCTTACTTCTCGAATATATCAAAATATCATCGATAAACACTATCACAAACTTGTCAAGGTAAGGTTTGCAAACTCGGTTCATGAGGTCCATAAACACTGCAGGTGCATTTGTCAACCCAAACGGCATAACCAAAAATTCATAGTGACCATACCGAGTTCGGAAAGCTGTTTTTGGTACGTCTTCTTCCTGAATTCTCACTTGATGATAACCAGATCTAAGATCAATTTTTGAAAAATACTTCGCACCTTGGAGCTGATCAAACAAGTCATCAATTCGAGGTAAGGGGTATCTATTCTTTACAGTCACTTTATTCAATTCCCGGTAATCAATACACATTCGAAAACTCCCATCCTTCTTCTTTACAAACAGCACTGGTGCTCCCCACGGTGAGTAACTAGGACGAATAAAACCCCTGTCCAGTAATTCTTGTAACTGGTTGGACAGTTCTTGCATTTCAGAAGGCGCAAGTCTATAAGGTGCCTTAGCAATGGGTGCTGCTCCTGGTATCAAGTCAATACGGAATTCTACTTGTCGGGTCGGTGGTAAACCAGGCAACTCATCTGGGAATACGTCTGAATACTCGTGTACCACTGGGATGTCTTCCATTCGTTTTTCCTCGGGTTTCTTAACTGTTACGCTCGCCAAGTATAAAGTACAACCTTGGCGTAAATATCTCAGTGCCTTAAGTTGAGATATGAGAGGCAGTACCGTACCAGATTTCTCACCTTGAACAATTATAGCCTCATCATTCGAAAGAGGTATTCTAACGGTCTTATCCTTACAGACAATTTCAGCTTTATACTTAGATAGCCAGTCCATACCGACTATAACATCGAAACTTCCCAATTCCACTTGAAGTAAATCAATAAGGAATGGGTGGTCGTTTAGGATAAGGGAACAGTCTCGGACTATTCGGTTAACAAGTATAGACTTACCGTTAGCGAGTTCTATAGTATATGGTTTTGTTAGTTCACTAACCGGCATATTTTCTAAAGGTAAGAAATTAACAGACACGAAACTTCTATCGGCACCCGTATCAAACAAAACTGAAGCATACTGACCCGAAACTAAGAATGTACCTGTCACCACATTAGGATCATGACGCGCTTCACCCGGTCCTAATACAAACGCGCGTCCCTTAGCTGTGTTTGAGGTTGATGCTTGTGCTTGGTTCTGCCTTCTCACTGTACTCGGGTTCAAATTGGGGCAGTATCTCCGAAAGTGTTCCGTACTGCCACATTCATAGCAGGCACGGAGGTTCGTGGTAGGTGGGATTTGTTGGTTGAGTTGTGGGCGGTTTGATTGAGGTCGAGGGAGTTGAGTTGATTGCGGTGGACGATTAACAGTGTTGGTAGGGGTTCTACAGTTGGGGGCATAGTGTCCCGTTCTTCCACACTTTTGACAGATTATCGGTTTGCAATCACCCACATGATGAAAGTTACATCTTCTGCATTTCGGTAATGTCCCTTTATAGGCCTCTTGTTTTACATTAGAACTGGTCATGGCATAACTTCGGGTATTCGGGCGAGCCCGCTTGTTTTGAAGGTTTCCTTGCATTTTTGTCCCGTAATCAGTTCGTTTTAAACTTGTTGTTTCCCCTGGCAATCTTATCACTCCACTTCTCATCAGATCAAAAGTAACGACACCCGTTTGAGATACAGCACTTTCTAATGTTGGGTGGGCAACTGAATTTACTATACTTCTCACAGCAGGGGTCAGTCCCCAGATATAACGTTCAATTCGCTTTGCTTCCAGTGTAACTAACCATGGGACTAAGCGGGACAGTTCGTTAAAATGATTCGTGTATCCCACATGATCCGCTCCTTTCATTTCCAAATTCCATAACTCGTGTTCCAACCTCTGAATCTCACTTTTAGGACAAAAATGCTCTAACATGAGGGTTTTTAATTCAGTCCATGACATACGATTAATAGCATCTTGTCCCTTTATTTGGACTACTGTGTTCCACCACATCAGCGCTTGGTCTAGAAACATACTGGTAGCAAATTTGACCACGCGATTCGGTGGACACTCACTGATATTAATTACTGACTCGGTCTTTTCTATCCATTTGACCAGCCCGCTAGGT
The DNA here is from genome assembly GCF_021521415.1 of Bidens hawaiensis. Classification (NCBI taxonomy): domain Eukaryota; kingdom Viridiplantae; phylum Streptophyta; class Magnoliopsida; order Asterales; family Asteraceae; genus Bidens; species Bidens hawaiensis. The sequence continues at coordinate 1,107,187 of NW_027491210.1, forward strand.
CCTTCAATGCCCTTAAACTCAATCGGTTTACATGATGTAAATTGTTTGTATGAGTATTCCTGACGCGGGGGTTCTTGGTTATTATTATTATTATTAGTTGTGTTAACAACCGGTACAGGGTTCGGGATATTATCAGGGTGCATAACAGGTTCTGGGTTCCCAGTGACATTCATAGTTGGGAGAGTGTTATTATTATTTATGACATTATCAGTATTCACCGGGGTAGTAACACCCGGGGCTACATTAGTGTCCGGCGGAGGTGTATTAACAGTGGCCGTGGTGGTGCTCGTAGGTTGATTAACAGTATTGTTAGCACGTATGCCTGCAGTGACTTGGGCTACAATTGTTGGTATCACTGCTTGTAGTTGACGAGCAATCATTGCGGCCACTTCCGCCTCAGACAAAGTGTTTGTTTTCTTCGGGGCCATTCTATAGAATAATCAATTATATAATAATCAATATCGTTTCACTATGATCAGCACAACTTTACGATATCACACTTTCACAACACATAACTATGCCAAAGAAAACATGTTTGTATTAATTATAATCATTACTGTACATATGCATCCAAAATCAGCGCATAGGCTTAACCTGGTATAGGCCAGCGCTTGTATATGCGTATCAAAATTTGTCACTAAGTGACATGTAGACTTAACCCGATAAGGGCCAGTGCTTGAGATAGTACTAAACCACAAACAACTTCCAAGTCAGCCCAACATGCTGTAACAAAATGCTGCTTGGGATATCAAAAGACTATATACATAAGACCAGACTACTAGGTCCTATCCATTCTTTGCAACATGGAACCACAACCAAATCACAGCAGCCACTAGGGCCGCATTAACCGCTAAACACGCCCCCAGTAGTATCATCGCTCGATCCTGACGCCCGTGGCTGTCAGCACTGGATCTTTGTACAATTCTGATTTCCTGCTGCATATACCTCATGTGATCATACATATCATGTCTATGCTGGTTTAGGCTATTTATCGTATGTGAGTGTTCTAAGAGCTGATCAGTTGCTAAACCAAACCATGCTGAATCAGAATGACGAGGTGGCTCGGGTACCGGGGCGGGTAAACCCCAAGTAGGAATAGGTATCTCTGTTACCCGGACACGCGATGTTTCTCCCCTATGGTACGTAGATCGAGGTGGGAAAGAAGTGTGCTCAGGTGGACGCACTGAAATACGAGCGGTCTGACGGTTTCTAATAGTGGGTGGGGGTACTGGTGCATGCTGTACAGGTGGAGTAGGGGATCTGGGTGCTCTAACAGGTGAACGATAAGCACTAGTAGCTCCATGTTCTACTACATTCCTAGGGGATTCCCTAGGGGGATAGGTGTCACAACGATAACCCGATAAGTCGGGTTGATCTGGGAGTACCTCGCGAGGAATTACCGCGTTTGCACCTTCTCCTATCTCCTCTGGTTCCTCCTCCGTTTCTTCTTCCGGATCCTCCTCCTCCTCCTCAGGCCTTGTTGGTAGGGTATTAGGTAAACGATCAGTAGTTCTTGACATCTTCCTGCACAATGGTTAGTGATAAGAATAATATCCTTCTATATTAATTATAGTAAAATACATGTAGGTATTATATACACATAAGCACAAATAATCATTTATATACACAAATATTTATTATTATCTTTTATACACATATGTTGTTGTTTTTACCTATTCGATTGTTTATCGACTTCTTCTCGAATTTCCTCGTACAAACAAGTCTGTTATTACGTTCCGGACCATAATAACCCACTTGTCCATTCGCGTTCATCACGAGAATCATTCGTGTATATTATTTAATATTATTTTATTCCCAGAGTTCATCGAGCCTACGGTTATCTTAGGGTATCCTAAGGGACATCCTAATTCTTTATAACCAATGGCTCTGATACCAACTTCTGTCACACCCCGACTAGGTAGTCACGGAAGCGTAATACGGGAATGTAACAGATAACACTGGTATCAACAACATTGTTTATAAAGAAAATTCAACAGCTAATTTACATCATATTACATGGGTAGGTACTATGTTTACAAACTAGGTGAAAAACACATAACCGGTTTGCGAGCTTCTTAAACAGTATTATATCAGCGTCTATTCACAGCTAGTCAACTTGTCTTTCTAACACCAAGCACGTAAGCAAATCATTCCACTTTTGCTTTACCTGAAAAGCATGTTAAAACGGGTCAACTACGTCTAGTTGGTGAGTTTCAAGTTTCACGAGTTTCAATGAAATAAGTACACGAGTTCGTAAAGTTTACAGTGTGTATGAATATATGTCTGTGTATGATGCATTATACTAAGCCACAAGTGAAACCGAAACGAGCTATACTGCATGGCCTCTCCTGCCCATGCACTCCTGTTGGCATTTAACAGCCAATTTCGCCCCATGTATGTACTATGTCTAACACCACATAGCAGTATGTAAATATATAATGACAATGTGCAACTGGTTTTACATATGTTCCGGCTTACCCCACCGGCTCTGTCACAGTTGGGTTTGTCAAACCGATAGTACTATCCACACGCCACCGGCACGAAGTTAATCACTTGTGTTTGTGGGGACTTGTCAAGTGTTAGTACTTAGATAATCCACATCATCACACGTTTTCAAGTATAACAGTTTATGTAAACATGCTTTTCACCCCAAAAGTTCGTAAAACAGTTTAGAAAGTGGGGGTCGTGAAACTCACCTTATCGTAGTTCGCATAGAAATCACGTATCAAATAGTCAGATGTCTCGTTTATAGCCTGATTCCTATAAACGGTATCGTATCGTTAATACTAGTACAGTGTTCAAGCTAAGTCGGGCTGTATAGATAATCTGGGTATAGCTGTTAGGTCCAGAACATGACCATAGTCTTAGATTGTGACGTTGTGTACTATGAAATGTTTAAAATTGGATTTGGCTCAGTTTCACCGTTTTCCGAGCCTAGCTCAGTTGATCGTTTATACGTTTCGGGATTAGGTAAGATCACATAAAACTTAAGTAAATATATTGATTGATAAAATGATTTGATTTATGAAAGAATTTTAAAGTTTCGGTGTCTGGTTTGATTGCAGGGTTCGTTTCCGTTTTTACACGGTTTTGATTATACAAAACGCGCACAATTCACCCGAATTGTCCGGAATTCTCGTAAAAAGTTTGTTTTTATCAATATCATTCAAAAATATGATATTTGACCACTTTTGATATTTTGACATACCAGTGAGTCCGTTAAACACAAAACTGCCGGTTTCGTTAAAACAATTATAATTTAAATCTTTGATAAATCATAACTAAATATGTAATTATATATAAATTATGTAAATTTTTGTAAAAATACATTAAGACATGGAGAATTTTATAAAAATATTTCCAGAAATTTTATGATTAATTATTTATTTATAAAAAATCATTTAATAGGTTATAATCGTGTAATAAATAGCCCGTTTATATCAAACGACTTCCGAAAAATCCGATAATTTTTACCAATGGCCTTAATGTGATTACATAACCCCTGTAAAATTTCCAGAACCTAACTCTTTTGACAAAATGCCTTTTTGTGCGTTTTTCGGCTGTTAAAACTCGGTTAAACCATGATTGCACAACCCATACTTAGGCATTTCCAATGATTCCCAAACTTTACCAGTGATCTTACCATCCCATATCAAACTCCGAAACCAAGTTTCATAATTTTTCAATATGTTTAGCTATTTTTCCCAAATAAACGCTCATAAACGGGAATAAATTCACCAAATATTCTCCGTTTATCGAAAAATTACCAAATTTGAACAGGGACTCATTTATATGATCCCTAATGTCCCTGAAAATTTTCACAAGCTAACAACAAGCACGTCACAACCTAATACTAAACAGCCCCTAAACGAGTATTACGGGTTTACCTTGTCGGTTTTCGATGAATTTTGCTAGCTTAAACGACTTTCCGGGTCTCGGGTTGCAAACTCAGTATATCTACATATCATATAACATCAAACCAAGCATAAATCATCCATGTAACAGCCTTGATAATTAGGGTTTCGGTTTTGGGTTCAAACCGAACTTTCTAACCGTAAAAACGTTGTATTCATGTTCTAATCCGTGTTTTTGACCAAAAAAGTATATGTTCCTGGTTTGTAAACATGTTTAACATCAAAACATAATTTTAGTTGATTTTTAGGGTTTTTGGATGGTTAAACATGTTTAACACTAATCAAAACATGTTTATATGATAATCATATGGATCAAACTTTGTTAAAACTTGGTAGAATTGAATCTTACCTTAGGGTTTTTGAAAGGAACTTGAGAGAACAGGACTAGAGCTGCTGGACTTGAAAAGTTTTGAGAATTAAAATGAATAGGAAAGCTTGTTGAGTAAGCTTTATAAAAGAAAAAAAAACATGTGGGGGAGTAATAAGCTGCCGATCGGAACTCTAAAGGGGGCCTTAATGGGCTGTTTTGGCCCATTAAATTATATATACAAGCCCAAACATGAAAAGCCCATTTTAAATTTAGTTCGGGTCCGGTTTTTCGCAAGAAAATTAATTCGGGTGTGAGAAATAACGTAAAAACGTGTGTTTTTCAGCTTGTTTTTGTAAAATAAGAAAAACGTACTGACTCGTTGTAAAATTCCAAAATATTTTCACGGATGGCTTAGAACATGTCATATAAGTGTTTTATAAATCTTTTTCGGCTTAACGGATGCTACAAGGCTTGTTTTGATATTAACGATTGCGTTTAAGCTTATAGCGTATCGATAAACGAAACCTTTTTCGTTTAAAGAGTTTTAAACGTACCGAGGCCTAAATATCAATATGTTAGCCTCTATAACCTATATATAACTCGTATATGACCCCTCAGTATGTATACGGGTCATAATTAGTATCGGTCGGTTACTCGTTTAAGCACTACGAATTAACCGATTTATCGTTTACTTGTTACGTAAAGAATATAGTGTACCTCGTTTTGTCATGAATGTCACAAATAATGATCAAGTTGTTATTTAATTTGTTGATCTATTGTTGAAAAAGAGGAGGAGGAAATGGATAAAGAACATGAAGATGTTAGTGCACGATTTTGTCATCTGGACTCTTTGTAAATTATCGTTTGTAATTTATTATTATTTTAATGTTAAAGGGTATTTATGGAATTACAAGCCCATTCGTTATGTATAGGCCCATTCATTAAGGATGTTTAACGAATGAGCCAATTCGTTATTTGTACAGTCCATTCATTAAAGATGTTTAATGAATGGACCTTAGTTCGTTATTTGTGTATCCCTTTCGTCATGGAATGTTGACAAATGGGGGTATAGCGAATGAGTCATTCGCTATACCTTATATGTTAACTTATGTAAGGATAATGAATGGAGCCCATTCGTCGTGGAAGATTTGAAGATTTCCTTGATTCATAATGACTCATTCGTTAAAAACGTGTTGTCATTTGTTATCAATCTCTAACTGATTCGTGACATGTGTAAAGTTTGTTACAACTGAATAACAAACTCATTTGTAATTCACTGTAGCTAATTCGTGCTCAATTATTCGCTATACATTCATCATTGATTCGTTCTCACATTCGTCTTTCTCATTCATCAATTATTCGTTACTGATTCATTATTAATTCGTTAACCATTCGTCCACTCATTCGTCAGTTGATTCGTCATTGATTCATCATTTGATTCATCATTGATTCGTTACTAATTCGTTACTCATCCGTCTAATTCATTCGCTACTGATTCGTCCTTTCATTCGTCATCCACACACCACTTAATTTGTTAAGTTATTGTTCCTGATTCGCTATCATTCATTTTCACTGATTCTTTACTAAAATTTCACTTTTAACCCTTAAGTTTGAATTTCGTTTAAATATAAACTTTTCTTTACTTAAAATGGCTGGTTTTTATGCATTGGCATCTCAGAACGTACTGATACAACAAATGTTACATCTTGATGTGGAAATTGGATCTCATTCGAAATGTTATCGTTTGATGAAATTTAGTTATTTTGCTAAATGGGAACCACCTTTTCGAGCACATCTTGGTTCTGTGCATCCTGATTGTTCTCAATGTCTTGATGAAGTTTATACAGTTTCAATGATTGGTAGTGAAACTACGGGTTTTACCCCAAAATCTTTTTCTCAATACTCGTATGAGGAAAAGAAAGCTTTAAAGATTGAGACTAAAGCATACTCAAACTTTAACTATGGCATTACCCGATACAATATTTTATCAAGTTGGAAGTATTAAGATATGTGCATCATTGTTTCAACACATTAAGATGAGATGTACGGGAAACACATAAGAAAGTAAGAAAGTGATGTTGAAGTTTCAATTTTGAAACTTTAACTTATTAAAGGGTGAAACTGTTGAAGAGATGCTTACTCGGTTTAACAACTTGATAGCTAAAATGAACAAGTTGAAGATAGAACCCACTGAACCTAATAAAATTGATACAGTAAAGAATGATTTACCTGGTTCATATTCAACGTTTCTGATGTTGTTGAAAGAAAACAACTATTTAAAGAATGAAGATCTAACGGCTTCAGAATTCATATAAAATGTGGAAGCTCGAGAATATGATCTGAAATGTCATAAATCTTTAAAAGAAACTCAAGACTCGACTCTTTATGGAGGTTGTATGCCATTGAGAAGCATTGCAACTCCAATTACATCATTCCTGACTCAAAATGCACAAGAAGGATCATCGACTTATAGTGATCCTAATGTAAGCTTCATGGCTTCTGGGTTTACTGATATTCTGGGGGATCTGCTCCTACTAATAGCTTCATTTCTTATGCTTTCATGACATCATATGGAAATTTGGTTGGTAGTAAGATTGCTACAAGTGAGCTGACTAATGAAGATTATGACCAAATTGATCCAGATGATTTGGAACTTATGGATATTAAATGGAACATGGCCATGATTGTTAAAAAGGTGAAGAAGTGTATGCAAAGAAATGGTAAAGACCTTCCATATCTGAACAAACGAGTTGGTTTTGATAAATTAAAGGTCACGTGTTACAATTGTCAAGAATTTGGTCACATTGCGAAAGAATGTGATAATCCAAACAAAGAATACAATGGACCTCGAAACCAAGACATAAATTCTGGGAAGAAGGTTAATGATTCTGCTGAAAAGCCTTCTGGTGGTAAGCCTTCTGCTTTGGGATCACAAGCTCTTCTCTCTGTTGTTGAAGGAACAGATTGGACTCAAAGATTGTTGTGCAATGAGAATCAAGCAAATCTGGCTATTTTTAAGTTGAATGAAAGATTTCAACATGCTAATGGAAATGAATTGTCTTCTGACAATGAGACAGAATCAGATTCTGATAATTCGTGTCAAATGAAAACAACTTATTTTGCATGCATGTCTAAGATTGATGAGGTTAGTTCTTCTTCTTCTGCTAAACTATCTGAAAATATGCCTTGTTCTGTATGTGAAACCATTAAGCCTAGGTTAGATTCATTAAAAGAACATAATGATTTATTGGTAAAAGAAATTGCTTCAATCAAGGATACATATAGACAATCACTAGAATCACAAATGAGGTCTAGGGAGAAAATATAAGCCTTGTCTATTAGTAATCATGATTTGAAAGCTAAGTTGTCTGTCAAAATGACAATCAATTATCAACAATTTCAAGAGATTCTTAAGCATCGAACCAAGATAACAGAACTTGAAAATGAAGTTCTTGATTTGAAAAGAAAATTGAGCAAGTTTCGAAATTCTTCGTTTTTGCTAAATGAAATTGTTGAGGTGACTGGTAAGAAAAAAGATTCAAAGAAAGGTGTAGGTTTTGTTGAAGTACCACCACCATTTCATAATGATTATACTGCAAATCCATTTGCCGGTAAAGAGGATATTGTTGTTAATGAACTTGTTGTTGATGAAAAACCTAAATTAGTTAAAAATGACAATGCTAATGCCCAATCTTCAACTCAAAAACCTTATATTCAAAGTAACAAGGCCTTTGTTGAAAATTTTGATAAGGTAATCATTGAGAATGTAATTGAACCTGAAGCTGTGCACAAAAACCAGAACATTCTAAGTTCAAATCACACTTTATGTGAACCTCATTAATTTGAGGAGGCTGTTTATCGTTCAAATGCATCTCAAGTGAAAAGGGAGAAATATGTTAAGGTTAAGGCTAAGAAATAAGAAAAACCAAAGATTTCTGATGAGGATTTGATGCATTTCATCAATCGTGTTGCTTCTACGCCATCTACTGGTCGAGTGTTTAAGTTGAAAAGGATTAGCCAAGTGTTCACTGAGAAAGACATTCCGCTTAATCTAATCAAGCCTGAATTGATTGAAAGCATCTTTCAAAATGAAACTTCAAAGATACAAGACCTTGAACATAAGTTTGTGAACTCCAAGACATCAAATGTAATAGATCCTTTAATAAAAGCCAAACAATTGTTAAAATCTGCTAATAAAGTTCAATTTGTTAAATTAAATGGAACTGACGCTTTACAGAGTTTTTCAAACTGTTCAAACCTTGATTTCAACATGAAAAAAAAATCTGTGACATTTGATAATTTGGGCAAAGGTCCCATTTCTGGTGTTTTTCATTAACCTTTTGTTGCACAAGTTTCTGCTAAACCACATGTGAGCTTGTTGACATGAGAATGTGTTTTCTTTGTGGTGAACAAGGTCATGTAGTCAGAAATTGTGGACTGAAGAAATCACAAAATCTTCATCCATTTAACAAGGAACAAACCAAATCCGTTCTTGTGATTAAGGAGATTTTTAAAAGACCCGTATCTTTTGACGATGAAACTCATATCATGTTTTCTAATGTGAATCCTTGCAAGGTGATTCATGTTAAGGAAAGTGAAGTAATTTAAAGCCCAAATTTGTTCCTACGGAACCTATTTGCAAGAATGTGAATACGAATGTAGTTCAAGCTGGATACTTGAGACGAAAGCTGCATACTTGTTGAATCCGAATGTGGAATTAATTGATAAACCAGAAGCGGTTAAGTATGTTGGTGAACAAAAATAATTTTATTCTTTCGATGAAGTGTTTGGTGAGGAAATAGAGTTGGAACCAAATCCTAACAAACAAGCAAAGAAGTTCAGTAAATATGAGATGAAGTATTGGTTTCCAGATCGTGTTGAGGTTCCTAAGCAAATTTATCTGAATCCTATAAAGTATTATCTAGAAAACTCAGAAGAATATTGCAATGGGAAAGTGTCTCAGTATTGCTTATCTGAGTAAGATTAATAAAATTGGGATACGTAGACTATTTGGGGTGCAATACTTCAATAGTTTAATGGAGATGAAGAGTGTGCCATGGTTTGATGCATATGATATTTTTATGCATTATGATTTGTTGTATAAACCAAAGAGTGATCCGGTAAAGTAGATTTGGGAGTTTATGGTCAATGAGGCAAAGAGTTGTTTTAAGAAATGGAGACCGCAGTTACCTAAGGTGTTCAAATCAAGAAATTGTAAAAATCCCGAAGGTGATATGATAATGACTTTGAGGTATACAAGACCAGACTCGCTACGCACAATATCGTTGTACCCAATGGAACATGATTTTCATTCTTATTTCATTTGTTGGTCCTATTTAGCGTTGACTGGTGAAGCGAGTATGTATTTGGATCGTAGGAAGGAAAATACGATGTTATTCGTGTGTATGATCCGATGTGATTGGTAAATTGTTCGTTGAAAGATATAGAGATATTACATGTGAACAAGTTACAATGTAATGACGAGAAAGTAAAGACACAACCTAACCAGTTTCAAATAGTTGTGGACTTATGCATTGATAATAAAATACATTATGGTAGAGCTTGGGAAGCAAATTAGAGGGCAGTCAGTGAAGAACAGGAAAAACTTGAGGCTAAATTGGAAGCTAAACGTAAATTTCGATTTACTTAAGCGTCATGGAATAGATTTAAATATAAGTACATGGGTATAACTCGACCTACATCAAAAGAAGGATCAACCAAGCCGTCTTTTGATGAAGTTACAAGGAAAGAGTATTGAAAAAGAGTTTTTTGTATGGATTAATGACCTAACAATATCAAAGGGGGAGTTTGTTAGAGCATTAATGTCTAATGCTAGGTCTAGTTGGCTTAATATGTCAAATGTATATTGTAAAGGGCTTGAAATGTCAAATTTATAAAGTTGGTCTAAACGTATAAGTCAAACCCAACGTATAAGACTTATACAGAGCGTATAAGTCTTATATGCTGATAGCAGACATATATGGTCAATGTAGCAGTATATATTGGGCTTTAATGTTCATTTTGTAACAGTTTTTGGGATAATTCTCTGATCAGTTGTACTCACATTGTTAAATCAATATACAAAGTTCATGAGTGTTTGTGTGGTAAACCCTTTACGATATTATTTCGCAATATCGTTTAGTATAGAAAATAACAAATTAATCGATACTAATCATAACGTTTGAACATAAATGATGTCATGCATGAACTAGATCATGTTCTTTCAGTTTGGCCGCAAATGGAATGTTTAACATAGCAGATGATCCTATTCCCAAGTATAAGACGTGAATTTAGGTGCAAGCTATTCCAATTTGTTAATCGGGTTCACGAATAAGGTCCGGGTCATCGGGTTTGGGTGTATCCATGGGTTAACAAGTTAAAAAAATATTATATACTGAATCTGCAATTTGGTCTTTATAGTTAGAAGGTGGAAACATATTAAAGTAGTAGTTTTAGTTTGGGTTAAAAATGTTTATTTTTCAAAGATGTTTTTTTAATAATTAAATAAATATTTAAATAATTAATATTAAAACATTAAAATAATAATGACTCGTTAAATGCGATATTTTATTGGTAAAATTTCCCGAACGTAAAACGGGTCGGGCAACAGTTAATAAAATAATTATTTGAAATCCGAGTTGTTACATTAGTCATATTATTCATGAACTGATCAGATATATTTGTCTCATCTGCATCAAAGTTAAATTGTATACAATTGTAATTGATAATGAAAAAACGTAAATTTTATACAAAACATATAATAGGACCCAAATGGCACAATGACACATTGATATGCATTATGACACAATTAAGTTTTTGTGTACTTACAATCATCAGGATATTGCAAAACAGACGATGTACAAATTTATTTCTCCTTGTCTTCTCTCCATTGTTTAAAATATGTGACCAAGTATTTATAACACCGACATGTAAGTCAACTCCTGGCATTAAGCTTTCCATTTTTCAACTCTCGGCAATGATATAACATCTTTAATCAAGAATATAAAATCTCTGGAAAAAAACGTATAGCAATTAATAAAGTAACTACACAAAGATCATTGTGTTAACATTTGTAATAAAATTTAAAAGGTGTTGTACCAAATGTGTTTGGTCCCTGTAAATAAGTAGGATGAAACATTATTCTCAGATTGTGTCCTTTTGTCTGTCATTACAACTTGTCTTTGAATGAAAGGAGAACACATGATTTCTGCCAAATTCCTATTTTTTGTAGGTCTTTTTTGGCCCTGTTCATCGTTCTGTTGTTGCCCATGTTCCTCATTCTGTTGCGGTTTTATACTTGAAATTGGTTCGGCAATAATAACATTTTTAACTGGTTTGCTGTAGTCATTTGCTTCTATTTGAATGATTGGTAATTTCTTTATTATTTTATCAACATCAACAACTTGTTCAACACCTTTATCTAGTTAAAATATCACACAATCAAAATATAACAGAGTAGATTATGACACAACAGACTTAATGACACAATATATAAGTACGTACCTTTACACGATTGTTTAATCGCATCCAATTTTTTCTTTTTCTGTGTTTCCACTTGTTCAAACATGTCTTCCTTTTTTTTCTTTCCAGCTTCAAAACTCATCATGCCTTCAACAAGTTAAAATATGACACAATCAAAATATAACACAGCAGATTATGACACAACAGACTTTATGTGTTGAGTCAAGATTTGACACAAAACTGATCAGATGGAAGATTGGAATCTTCTCAACCTCCTCAGAATTCGCTAAGTATGGATCCGGGCACACCTTAGACCTCCGAGCATACTTTTACTTAGCCGGGCATGATATTTTGTCTATCGGGCAAGGTTATCTTCACTAAGTCTTCTTTAGTGAATTTCCGAGCAGGGTTTGCTAATTAGTACGTTACCGGGTATGGTTCACTAATATATGCAAAACCGGGCAAGGATCACTTTATCAAGCAGGTTTGTTCTTCATAGCCAAGTAAAGTTCACTTCCGAGTAAGCTTTAGGCTAATCAAGCTCAAGAAACCAAGTATTTGGAGATCGGGCAAGGTATTCATTAATAAAGATGGTCCGGGTATGCCCAGTGTTTAATGAAGTATCACAAGTATCATCGGGCAGGATTCAACTCTAGCAAGGTAAAGTACCTCCGAGCACACTTTGCTAATAAGCTTATTCCAGGAAAGGAGTTGATAGGACCATTGAAGAAAAAGGTTGCTCGTAAGGATTTGTCGGGCAAAGTCTGATAAAGCCAAGAAGATTGAAGTCTACCCGGTGAGTATTTTACTTGGTAAAATACTCTTCAAGTAAAGTCTACCCGGAAACTGATCCCGAGCACACTTCTATGTTACCAAGTTATGAAGGATGGCCGAGCATACTCGGAAAGACAAGATTGATGCAAAGCCTACCCGGAAGACTTATTTTACACTTAGAATATTTCTGAATATGTCATTTGAATATGTATTATAGGATAGGGTTTCTAGAAAGAATGACAGCTGTCCACAGGTGTCATGCCTATAAATAGAATAATTTAGGGCACACCTGGGGACACGACACATATGTTTGTTACTGATTCTGCCTTTAACAAACGGTGAACTTTCTAAATATAGCAACCCGTCATTAACTCCCTTATCAACACATCTATTTGTGTGAGTTATGACATGATTTGAATAAGATCCAGCTGAAATCGGGGACCTGACAAGTGGTATCAGAGCTTGTTGCTGCTATTTTGGAAAGATTCTTGTTGCTGATTGAAGATTTGAAGAAAGATGACGTAAGCAGACCACTGTTCCATTGATTCGTGACGTCAGCAGCTCTGTTCTTCATTTTTTTTCCAGATCTACAATATACCGGTGTTTTCTCTTCCTTATTTCAATTAAAGCTTTAATCTTTATATCTAAATCTTGCTCTAATCATATCAGACACATCAGATCTGAACAACCTGTTTTCAAATCTGATTATTTTTAAAACTTTAATTTTTACTAAGAAACTGATTTTTTTTAAGTCTTTGAAAATGTCTGGATATGAGGAATAAGAGATGTCTACTAACAAGATACCAAGATTGTATGGACAGGAAAACTTTACCAAGTGGAAAGTGCTTTTTGAAGCAGCAGTGTGCTACAATGATGTTGATATGTGGAACTCCATCAAGAATGGTCCACAAGCTGCAGCTGAAGAAGGTGCAAATATAGCTGGAACTGCAGATCTAAGAAAGAGAATGAGAAAGGTGGATGACAGAGCCTTAGCTATGATTAAGCTAGGACTGTCTTGGGAGATGTTAACCAAGGTAGCACATCACACAACTGCCAAGCAAATGTATGATGCCATCCTTGAGATGTATGAAGGGAATACTGAACTGAAGAACATAAAGAAGCAAAGACTGAAGCAACAGTTGGAAAGATTCAAGTATAAGGAAGGAGAAAGGTTAAAATCAATACTAGAACGCTTTCTAGGTATTGTGAATGAGTTGGGGACAACTGATTATGTCATGACTGACTTTGATTTAAACACAAAGTTTCTCAACTCAATGCCAAAAGAATGGTATACTGCTTGCAAGTTCATCCTTCAGAAGCATAATTTCAATGACTTGAAATTTGATGATGTGATATGCTTCCTTCATGCTACAGAACTGAGATGATAGAGAATAAAATGATTAAAGAAGAAAGACCCTGCTTCAATGTTTCAAATGCATTGATTGCACCCATGGGAAATTTGACTACCAAGAATCAACAACAAATTCCCATTATTGAAGAACCAGTTGAGCACAATGTTGATACTCCAAAGTCTTTTATTGGTGGTAGCACAAGTAATCAAGGAAATCAGCAGAGATTCAATGTGCAACTGATTGATGACACTGATACTGCCTCAATGGCAAGTGGGAATACCCCACTCTAGTGGTGGAAATGAAACACAGGCATTGTTGTCTATGTTTACTGATTCATATAATGCATTTGTTGCAAAGAATCTAATTCACACAAGTGTGGTACAAGATGATTTAGAGCAAATTGATACAGATGATTTAGAAGACATGGATTTGAAGTGGCAAGCTGCCATGTTATCTTTGAGAAGTAAGAGGTTGTATAATAGAACTGGTAGATCTCTGGTTTCTGGTCCTAATGAGAGGATTGAATTTGACAAGTCAAAGGCAATCTGCTACAATTGCCAACAGCCATGACATTTTGCAAGAGAATGCAACTTGCCAAGAAATTATCAGATGAATCAATTCTAAAATCAACAACCAAGAGGTCAGCAGCAATATCAGCAGAATCAGCAAAGAAACAACAACTAAAACTTCAACAACAACTTCAATCCCAACTTCAACAACTTTCAGCCTCAAATGAATAATCTTAATCAAGGGGTGCCTCAGAATCAAGGTTTTCAAATGAATAATAATCAGAACCTTCAAGCAGTTCAAAATGTTCCAAACAACACTGTTCCAGCCAACCAAAATCAACCAAGAAACAAAGGAAATGTGGCAGTGACTACACAACATGAAGGTAACTTTGATTGGAGCAATCATGAAGAAGACATTGCATATGATATCAAGAGAGCAAATGTGGCATTCATGGCTATAATTGAGAATGAAACTCCATCTTCATCTCAGGAACAGTCCACTCCTCTAAATGAAATATGGTATATGGATAGTGGATGTTCTAGGCACATGACTTGTGACAAAATATCACTTGTTAATTATGAAGAAAAGTATGAAGGACCTGTAGCATTTGGGAGTGATGAAAATGGTGGAAAGATTGTGGGGAAAGGAATCTTAACAAATGGAAAGGTTTTTTTGATAATGTGTTTCATGTTGAAGGTCTTCAGTATAATCTATTGAGTATATCACAAATGTGTGATAAGGGATACAAAGTCAGTTTGGATGATTCCCACTGTTTCATCTTAAAAACTGAGTTTGTCATTCCACTTGAAATGATTATGATGATAGCACCAAGAAATGGCAACTTGTATGAACTGAATATGAAAGAAGCTGTTTCAAGAGGGGGTGCATGTTTTGTTTCCAAAGCCACTGAAAATGAGTCCAAATTGTGGCATAGGAAACTGTGTCATGTGAACTTAAAGAACATGAATAGACTTGTCAAAGGTGAGCATGTCATAGGATTACCTACAAGAGAGTTTAAATTGGAAGATCATTTTAATTCATGTCAAAAGAGAAAACAACACAAATCTACTCATAAGCCTAAGCTCATCAATTCATTGATCAAATACTTGAATTACTTCACATGGATCTTTTTGGTCCTATGAGTGTGCCAAGTATAGGAAAGAAAAGATACTGTCTTGTGATCATTGATGATTATTCAAAATATACTTGGGTTTATTTCCTAAGTACCAAAGATGAGACTGCAGAGTTGATTAAGGGTTGTGTTATAATGATTGAGAACAAGTTGAATAAGAAGGTTAAAATGATGAGAAGTGACAACGATACTGAGTTCAAGAATGGAGTTATGCAAGAATTTTGTACATAAAAGGGAGTACTTCAACAATTCTCAGCTCCTAGAACTCCTGAACAAAATGGTGTTGCAGAAAGAAGAAATAGAACTTTAATTGAGGCTGCAAGAACCATGTTAGCAGATGCTAATCTGCCTGTTACCTTTTGGGCTGAAGCAATAAACAATGCTTGCTATGTTCAGAACAGGGTGCTTGTAAACAAAAGGCATAACAAGACTCCATATGAAATATTCCACAACAGAAAGCCTTATATCAAGTTTTTCAAGCACTTTGGATGTAAATGTTTTCTTTTGAACACTAGAGATTATTTGAACAAGTTTCAAACAAAGTCTCTAGATTGTTTCTTTGTTGGATATTCTACACACTCAAAAGCTTACAGAGTATATGTGAAAGACCATTTGAGTGTCATAGAATCATCTGACATCATTTTTAATGAGAATCAATTCAATACTGTTGATGGTGCAGCATGGCTGTTTGATCATGAAAAGTTAATAAGGTCTTTCAAGATTTATCCTGAAGACTTTGATGATTCATTCTACAAGACCAGTGTAATTGAAGAGAAAAAGAAGAAACCACTAGACATAGAAAAATTGTGGAAAATGGTTGCTAGAAAGGAAGAGGAATATACCTTTGTGAAGAATTCCTCAAATGATATTGTTGAACAAACTCAAGAAGATAATCAAGATGTTCAGAATGATCAAGTTCAGAATGAGGAAGACTCAAGCAACCAAGCAAGTGAAGAAGAAGCTGCATCTACTGCAAGATTTCAACATTTATTTGAAAGCTTAAATATTGGAAACAATGGTGCATCTACTTCAGGACAACATAATGATGAAGCACCAGAATTTCATGATGCAGAGACTGATTTGATCATTGAAGAACCAGAACTCAATGAGTCAAATCTTGACACAACTGTGTCTATAGATATGATTGTTCAAACTCCTTATGTGGAAAAGAATCATCCTTCTGAAAACATCATTGGAGATTTGCATAAAAGAGTTACAAGAAGTCACTCAGAATTTGCAAACATCTGTCTTTACTCCTGTTTTCTATCCCAAATAGAACCTAAGAATATTGCTCAAGCACTGAAAGACAATAGTTGGGTGGAGGCTATGCAGGAAGAATTGGCACAGTTTAGAGATCTACATGTGTGGGATGTTGTTGATAAGCCATTTGACAGATATGCAATACGAACCAAATGGGTTTTTAGGAATAAAAGGGATGATAGGGGTTTGGTGATTAAGAACAAAGCTAGACTAGTAGCTCTGGGATGTCTTCAAGAGGAAGGAATAGACTTTGAGGAAGTCTTTGCTCCTGTAGCAAGACTTGAAGCTATCAGGATCTTTCTTGCGTATGCTTCCTCAAAGAACATTAAGGTGTTCCAGCTTGATGTTAAGTCTGCATTCCTAAATGGAAAGATAGATGAAGAGGTGTATGTAGCTCAACCTCCAGGTTTTGAGGATCCTTTGCATCCAAACAGGGTATATAAGCTAAAAAAAGCCCTTTATGGATTGCATCAGGCTCCTAGAGCATGGTATGATGAGCTGTCAAATCGTCTTATTGAAAATGGTTTCAAAAGAGGAGCCATTGACAAGACACTCTTCTACAAAGGAAAGGGATCAGACTTGCTTCTGTTACAAGTGTATGTTGATGATATCATCTTTGGTTCTACAAATGAACAAATGTGTATGGAGTTTGAAGGGGTAATGAAGTCCAAATATAGCATGAGTTCAATGGGAGAAATGAACTTCTTTCTAGGATTACAAGTTCAACAAAAGGCTGAAGGGATCTTCATTCATCAAAATACGTATGTGCAAGACATCTTGAACAAGTTCAACTGTCGTGAGTACAAAACTGCCTCAACTCCAATGGATACCAAGGAAAAGATGATTGCAGATGAAAAGGGGGAGCCTGTAGATGAACATGAATACAGAGCAAAAATTGGATCTCTGATGTATCTGACTGCTACAAGACCAGATATCATGTTTGCTGTATGTGTGTGTGCAAGATTCCTGTCAAGTCCAAGATTCTCCCACATGAATGCTATTAAAAGAATATTTAGATATTTGAAGGGAAGACCAGATTTGGGAATTTGGTATCCAAAGAGTCATTCATTTGATCTGATTGCCTACACAGACAGGGATTATGATGGTTGCAATATGAACAAAAAGTAAACATCAGGAGGATGTCAATTCTTGGGAGAAAGGCTAGTGTGTTGGCTATGCAAGAATCAAACAATTGTCTCAATCTCAACTGCAGAAGCTGAATATGTTGTTGCATCTGCTTGCTGTGCACAAGTTCTATGGATTCAGAACCAGATGCTGGACTATGGTTTGAATTTTCTGAACACCCCTATTCTTATTGATAATACTGCTGCATATTTTACTATTAAGAATCCAGTTCAACATTCTAAGACTAAGCACATTGAAATCAGTCATCATTTCATCAGAGATTGTAGTGAAAAAGGTTTGATTGAAATGCAAAGAGTTGATACAAGTGACAATTTGGCTGACCTATTCACCAAACCACTTGATAGAACCAGGTTCAACTCTCTTTTGAAAGCCCTGGGAATGATCAACTCTGATGAAATCTGATTAAGGATGTGTGTTTGGTTGTATACCTCTATGTGCTAATTGATTACTTTGTTTAGAGGTTTCACAAATTGAATGTTATGTGAATTGATTGAGTGTGATACTGAGTATGCTATTGAATATGTTGATCGTTATGTGCTTTGACTGATTATGTGTGCAAAAATTGACATGATTGAATTGATTAATATGTTTGCATGTTTGTTAGTTAATGTGTGTTTGTGATGTTAAGATAAGTAGTCTTGTTATGAATTATCTGCTAAAATGCTTATCTGACATCACTGCTTAATTGGTTGAATATGTGTTTTATCTGATCTTCTAATGTTGTTATGATAGAATAGACTTTGAATGTGTGTACTGTCTATCTGTCTTGATAATGTTATGTTTGATTAAGATTAGATTATGTGCTGCAACAGTTTATGTCAAAATGTGTTTTATGACAAAATTAAGTGATAAAATGAATATTCTAATGAATTCTGCATAAATACTATATTTTGAACCAAAACATGAGCATGTTGTTAATGGTGTTGAGACATGATAAGATTATTCAGTTCAAGCTTTAAAGAAGCTTAAAAGAAGGATTTTTCAATGAAAAAGTCTCAGGTAGTTATCTTTGCTGAAAATTATGTCATTTGCTCAGTTGGAAGGACATACACCAATGTATGTTTGGTCCTGCAATCTACAAAGATTAAAAGGATAGCCATTAACCAGAAAACTGAAAGCATTTGGGGCAATTGTAACTTGTTTCTTATTCCTTCACTTAAAATTATGTCAATAGCTCTGACTTTGAAAGGACATATATTCACATGTATGTTTGGTCCTATTGACCACTTGTGGTCAAACAGAACAGCCATTTACCTGACAATTAAGGAAAATTTGGGTGACTGAATATTAAACTGAATATTATTGGGAAATGATAGTACATTGACTACTTAGCCAATCATATGGATTTATTAGGCTAAAAGGGCTCTTAGTACAGTCATTGACATGTATGGTTGCTTTCTCATGATTTGTAAAATCTAAGGTGATATAAACTTAAAGAAAATGCTAAAATTTATGTGGAGTTACATTGCTGTCTATGCATGTTCCTAGATAAATCTTTTCAAATGATAGGCAGAAAAGTGATTATCCAGTCATACACAAGCCTGTTGGTCTTTGGTTACCCTAAATGAATCATTTTTTTTAAGAAATGACAAAGAACTGATGTGAACTACTTTAATTTCAAATGTTTATTCAACATGTTCACAAATTTTTATTGAGAAAATACAAACATGAGGGTTAATTACAGAACTACAAGGGTGGAGGCAATCATATAAGTCCTTTAAACATCCTGAATGAAAGGCCTGTAAGACCGACTTGCGTGGCATGTAAGTCCAACGTTCAACCTCACATATGTTTGTAGATTTGAAAAGAAATATCTTTTAAATTTTCATAATATGTTCTGTCATTAAAAGTTTTTAACCAAAACCAGGGGGTCAAAGTCAAATTGGGGTGATCTGGAGAAAGCCGAATAAGCCTTGAGGATAGATAAGGAGCATCAGAACACAATATGTGTTATCCATTAAATTTCCTGCAACTTAATTGAAACTTAATCATATCACCAAAGAAATGAAAATCATGTTAAAGTCTAGACCTGCTGTTGACTTGTCTTTGTAGTCATAATAATGCTGAGAATGAAGTATTGAGAAAGCTACATAGTCAATATGATCCCATTCCTGAGATCTTTTCAGTTTACAAAATGAATTTGTTTTGAAAAGAAAAATAACTGAAATTTGATCTCTAAATGCACCATTTGCTCTTAAACAATGATCTTTAAAATAAAATTGTCCTGACAAGTCTCTTAAACTATGATCTTTAAAATAAAATTGTTCTGACAAGTGATTTAAGTCAAAAAGTGATGCATTTTCCCTAAAATAGGTTGAATATGTAAGTACGGGAAAGGTTTGATGTTATTAAACCTTCCCAAGCACAAACTGTTTGAATATGTATTTTCGGGTAAGGTATGATATTCTCAAACCTTTCCGAGTACAAAACAGTTGAATATGTGTTAATATGCATTTTCGGGTAAGGTTTGATGATTCATAGCCTTTCCGAGCAAGCTTTGTCAGTTTTGACTAAGTTTATGATTTTCAGGCATGCTGTGAAGTGTTTACACTTTTCGGGTAAGGTACACCATTGTACAAATTTCCCGAGCAATCTTGATGTCTTGAGATGATTATGTGTTCTAGCTAGCCTATTAACAAGAGAAAATTGTTTCGGGCAAGCTTTGCATTTTGTTTATGCTGATTGATATTCCAATCAAACTTTGTGAACTCCTTGAGTACACCAAGTAAGCATTGTGTGTGTGGATATGTTTTCTTTGAAATTACAAGTATTATCTGGCAAACTTGCTTTTCCGAATACACTTTATATTTCGGGTACACTTTTGTTCCCCTAATAAACCTGGTAATTTTCAAAAGTTGATTTTTCGGGTACACTATCTGCTAGAAGTCATTTCCGGGCACACTTTGTACTCTAGGAAGATTATTCGGGTATACTTTGTATAAGAAGGTTGTTCGGGCACACTAACATTGTGTAGGTTGCTCGGACACACTATGTTTTCAAACATACTTGAATGAATGTGTTACTTGATTGAATATGTGTTTAGTATGATTGATTGAATATGTTTCTGATTTTGATAGGGTTTATGTTAGATTAAGGTCTTAATTTAAATTTGAGAAATTTATATGGGGATCTTAACTGATTCCCAGCAAGAATGTTTATTTGATATTTTATACTTGATTAATTATCTTGTGATTAAGTTCTCAAGAAATCTGGTATGTCGGGTAAGCTTTCTTCATAATGTCTTAACATTAAATTACATAGCTTAATCAAACAAGGTCTGTGATTAAAAGGGATCGGGTAACAATTATAAAATTAAAAGAAAATGTTATCAAAAGAGGTTTAAATATTCTCCGAGTAAGCTTTGTATAAGTGGAAATATACCGAGCAAACCTTGCAAAGGATTACTTTTCCGAGTAAGGTTTTCTAAGCTTAAAAAGATAAAGTGTTTATATGCTTTAAAATTGTTTTAAAATAACAAATGGATAATGTTACTGTTTGACAGCTAATAATTTATAAAACGACAAAAAGCATTTAAAACCCACTTTCAAAAGGTATATAAGAGGGAGTTAGGCAAAATTTTCAACATTATATTTCCCTCTCTCTCTCTCTTTCCACTGTAACTGCTTTCTCGCTAAGAAACCTAAACCGACCTATCGCATTCATAATTAATCCAAACCCTAATTAGTATCAGCCCTCTAATTCCAATTCGGTAAGCAACAATAATGTGTTTTTCGATCATGATTAGACTATAATGGGCATTGATTATGTATTTGTTTACTAATATTTTGTTTATGTGTTTAGGTTATAAACTTGTCGAAGAACAGGTTCTTGATGATTTTTCTTTCTTTCTTCTTCATTTTTATACCTTCAAATTGCTTAAAGTACTGAACTTTATGACTAATTTCACTTTGAATATGTTTGTTTGTTATGATTAGATATGGCAGAAGAAGAACAGCCCAAGTACTTCTTTGAAAAGAAACACAATATGTGTGCACTTTTTCAAGTCACACCTGACAATGAGCCGGTGGCACCAATGATTAGATGGATGGCTCGGTCAAATGTCAGTTTTGCCCTTACAGAAAGTCCTGTCATCTACAGAAATCACTCACTTGATTTCTAGAGATCTGCAACAATTGTGGATGACATCAATGGCCGAAGAATTGAAGCCTCTGTTGCTGGCCATGAGATACATGTGACTGAAAGAATGATCAGAAGATGTTTACGGTTGAATGATGACGATCATTACCACATAAACTTCAATACAGCACACCTACTGAAAATATTTGAACAGACCATGGGATATCAAGGAACTGTGCATGAAGTACAGTTTCAAAAGGGTATGTTCCCAATGTTGTACAGGTTTCTTATTCACCATGTGATACATGGGTTTGCTCCCAGAAAAGGATCATGGACTTTGATGAGTCATGATTTAGCTAACGCTGCTGTTGGGATTATGTATGATCTACCCTTTAATTTTTCAAAAATGATCTTTGATGTACTGGTAGCAAACTTGAAGAAGGCTGAGAGGGACAGATTCTTACAATATCCAAGGTTCTTGCAGATAATCTTCAACAGAGAATTACAAGATCTACCCACTATGGGAATTACTCACCTACTACAAAACCCTGATACATACAAGAGAATTAAGAATCCTGGTGCTGCAAATAGATTCAATGCTGAAACTCCATTTGAGATCCTGCCATGGTTATTGGACCATGACTGGAATGTGATGCCAGTGCCAGAGTTAAGCTCAGAGGAGGAATGAGGAGATGATGTTGAGAGTGATGAAGATGACTCTGATGATGGAGATGATAATGTTGATGGAGATGAAGGAGGAGCTGGAGTAGCTATGGAAGTTGATGCACCTGATCAGGGGAGCAAATTGAACAACCAGATCAACCTATTCCAACACCACCATAGTCATCACCACACATTGACCAACCCATTATACCATCACCACCACCGTCATCACAACACATTATCCAACCCATTATAACATCACCACCACAAACCCAAACCATTAGCCAACCTGATACATGTCCCCAACACCACAAATACCACCAACATCTAGCCCTATACACTCAGATCCATTCATTCCAAGCCCACATCATACACAATCACCACAACAATCCAATTACCAAACTCACACCACAACCCATGACCAAGCTGAATATGAACCATTTTCCACATCACCACCTACAACACCACCCATTGAAACTGACATGTTAACTCTGTTAAAAGAAAATGCTGAGTTGAAGAGAAGAAATGAGGAGGTGACAGAGGAGAATGTGATATTGTTAGAGAAGTTGGTACAAGCAAAACTTAGAATTCAAGCCCTGGAGCAGGAGGTTGAGAAGACCTCAGCTGCACCAAAACAGGGGGAGAATGATAATATGCCAACTATCTCTGGTGTAGATGCTCAAACTGAAACTGTAACAGTTGTGGAGACTGCAGACAGTTTAAAATTGATTATGATTGGTTATGATGATGGAGAGGAAAGTAATGAGGAAAGGAGGATTGAAGATGATGAATATGAGGGTGACAGATCAGATATAGGAGAAGAAGATTATGAATACAATGAAGAAAGAAATGATGAAATGAGAAATGTGGAAAGGGATGAGGTAAGTGTTGAAAAGAATGTTGAAGAGAATGATGGGAGAATGGATGAGATTGAAAAGACAGATGCTGAGGAGAATGTAGCTGCTACTGAATTAGCTACTGATGTTTTCAATGCTACTGATATCTTAACTGACATAGCAACTGATGTCTTGACTAATGTACAGACAGAACTAGAGACTGAAGTAATGATTGATGAAAATGCTACTACTGAGGAGCTTATAAACACTGAACCAGAAACTGATCAACAAGCAAGTTCCAAGAGAGTTGAGCATGATCCAGAACTGGAAGCACTTGAGAAAGAAATAGATGACTTTGTACAGTCTGAAGATGAAGAGGATGAGAGAGGAAGAATTGAGAAAGGTAAAGCAAAAGTCTGTGAAGAAGAGCCTATTAAGGCATATCCAGAGAAAGATGTGTTGTTTACAGATGATGAAATTGTTGCTGCTGCTACCTTAAGAGAACAAGAGAATATTCTAAGGGAGATAAGGGATAGGGAGATATTGGCTCAAACACTGACTCCAGAAGAAATGGCAGAGCAAGCAAATTTGATCAATCAAGCCAATCTTGCTAAAGAAATTTTTGAAGAAGTGACTGATCAAGAAGCAATTGAAACACTGATTATGATGAACAGAACTGAGGAAGCTGACAATTCCTTGGCTATGGTGGTTAGTATGTTTCAACCACAAAGCCAACCTGAAAAGGAATCTGAAAAGGCTTGTAAATTTGATGAAATGCCACAAAAGGAACCTGAAAGGGAACCTGAAAGGCCTACTGGTGAATCTGTTGAAGAAATGTTGGCTAATATCACCAGAATTACGATGGAAAAGGCCAAAAGGTTTGAACAAGTGTATACAAGAAAAAGGAAGTTTGATGAACAGAAAAGAACTGATGAGAGGAGAACAAAGAGAGGAAAATGGGATGAAAAGAACAAATGCTATGTTGAGACTCCTGATGATGAGGGTGATAATGATAATAGTCCAATCAGAGCAATTCCACTGCAGATATTGCAACCTGGTCAACAGATTCCAGGTGTTCCTAATGTACCTGCTCAAACTGAATCAAACCCAGAGCATCCACCCTCTGATGAACCCAATATTGATGCAATGAATAATCTAACTGAAGAAGAGGATGAATCTGAGGATTCAGATAATGATGATAATCCTGATGATGATCAAGGAAAAGGTGGTGAAGTTGTTAATGCTGAATCTCCACAGGTAGAAATTGTAGGTTCCCTGGACGGATCGCACGAGATATCTCGATCAACTCAGGTGCGGAATCCTTGCGTAGATCGTTACGAGCGTAGAACACGAATCACACGAACACACGATACGATAAACGAACACGTTATATTATAACTCAAACACGTGATACGATATCACTATTACAGACACACGTTACAGCTCTCGTAACAACTCGAACAACTAAACGATTAACTTCTAAACAACCCGTAACCTAGAACTATATATACACGACAACTTCGCCTGGCATGTTCAGGCGAAGTTGTCCATAACTTCGCTTGTCGAACAAGTTCGCCTAGGCGAACTTGTTAACAACTTCGCTTAAGACATATATAAAACATAATTAACATTACAGACTCGATTACAGACACTAGACTATGAACTACTGACATTATGCACCAACAGACTCCCCCTTGGCAGTAGCTTCAAATCTTGATCTTTAAGCACTTGTCTTGTAATCATCATGCATGTACTCCTTCTCTTACGCATACCGTAACTACTCGCTGATACTTCCTCGCTTCGTCTTTCCAAGCAGGAATATAAAATATCTTCTTTTCATTTAACACCTGCAGATCAGCTTTCGATAAATTAACAAGATGCATCGGATCATACACCCTCAGCACTTCTTGTTCGTCTTCGTCTTCCATCACGGCTTCAGCAGTCTGGCAATCAACATACCACCATTTAAGATTCTTCAACACATCTTGAGGCATAGTCTTCATTGGAACCTCCTTAATGCATCGGATCGGTTTGTACTTCATTACCATCCATGGCTTGCCATCTGCTCTCATTCCCCTTTCTTTATCTTCCACTAGCTTTCCCTTCTGTGGCTTTAATAACTCAAACTTCTTTTCTTTAATACTTTCTTTCCACACGATCTTCCCAATAACTCTCGCCATGTTGTCGTCGCTTCTATTAATCAACCCCAATCTAGCCAAATCCTTCACCTCACATTCAGGCAATGTATTGAGAGATCTCAACGTCCTCTTAAAGTATTGAATACCATCATATCTTTTCACCACGAACACTTTTAGCTGTTCATCATATAGCCAACAAATAATTCCTTTCTTCGACTCAGCGTAGCCTTTGATATTATAACTTTTCTTGAACATGGTTGGAACAGTAGGCTTCTTAGTTTTGATAAACCAATGAGCATAGCCTTCCTTCCACCTAGGCTGCTCCTCCCATTCAGTCTCATCATTTGCCATCTCATTACCCATATCGGCTTTCTCAACATCTGGGATCTCGTGTTCAACATTTTCCTCAATTATCTCACCCTCTTCAAACTCATCTTCAATCACAATTTCTGCACCAATCTTTTCAATCTCCTCAATTGGCAGCACATCATCATCAAACATCACATCATCATCTAGCATATCATCATCTAATTCTTTCAAAGCATCAATCACATCATCTTCATCATCAACCATCACCACCTCATCACCACCAACTGCACCTGCAGACTCCCCTGAGCTGTGGAAGTCCCAAGAGCTTGAGTAGTTCTTGGCAACTCACCACCTGCACCTTTCGATGCATTGGGATCATCGTCTCTATCATTTCTCTTCTTTGTCCTTAACTCGTCGCCTTTACAGCTTGTCTCCCCCTGAGATGCCAAGAACTCCTTCATAGCATCTATAATTCTCCTATGTTCAACCAGGAGGGACGACTGTAGTTGATTTTCTGCTACTAGGCGCTGAATAGCCTGGGTCTGGATAAGATTCACCCTTGATTGTTCTGCCACGACCCGTTCCAGTGCAGCTATTCTCTTCGAGTTTGATAGGGTTGCATCGAAATCAAACCTCATGTGAGATGTGTCTTGAGTATACTCAGCAGGGATTTCGAATGAAACCGGGACATCAGAAGCAGCTGTGGACGTAACCGCAGGTGGTATCGTGACCGACAACCCTGCAGTTGCAACGACTGTCGACTCAACAAATTGTGCAACCACCTCTGAAGGAGTAAGCGTTGGCGGTGGTAAAGACACAATCTCCGGAGTCGTCTGCTGACAAGTAGTAGATGGAATGCCGAAAGCTGATGATGTAGCTGTTGGAATTACGTATGCCCGAGACACATACTTATACTAATGTGGCTAACTGTGTTTGATCCAAGTCGGGTCATACCCAATAACAAGCTAGACAACACCAAATGTATTCCTTTAGTGATTTGATCATTTAAAAGAATACCGAACACTACGTGTTTAGAAAATTGGATTTCTAAACAAACACACTTGAGGATTTAAATAAATTATCTGGATAATTTGTTTATGTAAATTAATTATTTAATTGGTTAAATAATTATGTAAATGCATGTACATTTTATAAAACTAAGTTTTATAAAATGAATGGAGATGGTTTTAAAATGGTTAAAACAAAATAACAAAAAAAAAAAAAAAAAAAAAAAAAAAAAAGAAAGAAGAAGCCGTCCACCCCATGTGGGTGGAAGGTTTTGGTCCAATCAAGTTCAAAGCTTTCTTTTGGTCCATGTGATGCCTCTTTATTAATCTCCACATCCAAGACATGCAAAAGTGATCTTTCATTTTAGAATTTTCAAGTGTAAAAAATCAAGTTCATATTCTCTCTTTTTCTCTCCAAAACCCACGGCTCAAAGTGGGCAGAAAATAGGGAGTTTTGTGAGCTAGTTCAAGTGTTCAAAATCCTAGCAACTAGTTGGTGTTGTTGCTCAAAGCTTGGGGTATCAAAAGCTTGAGGGTTTCTCCTTTGCAACCTAGCCATTCAAAGTCATCATCTTCTTCATCCATCTACATCTTCTTATAAGGTATAAGAAGGTACCATTTACATTTTGTAAGCATATTGTTCTTGTAATATTGATCCTTGGCTTTGGGTTTTAGTTTTAACATAAAGGTATGTTTATAACTAGATTTAAAATCTAAGCTTCCGTTGCGTTTTCTAGTTAAATATGGTTAACTTGAACTTTGATAATCTTGTATAAAACCCAACAATGGCATCAAGAGCCGGTTACAAGGACTTATGTTTCTTACATGTTCATAGATTTCGTTTTTTTTTCATGGGTGAAAAAGGGGTCCGAAATTTTGGTGGATTATACCCCTCATGGATTTGTAAGATCTTGACATGCATGGAAAGATCTTAGGAAACCATTATTAACATTTGGATGTTGAAAATAAAAAAAAAATAATAAAAATTTTTTTTTGGGCCGTAGCCTCTTGGGGGGGGGGGGGGGCCGATTTTATTTGGTGATTTTGGGCATTGGTTGCTTAGGTTGCATGCTTAGAACATTTGGTATGTTTGGATGTGTCATAACCGAAACCTAGACCTTGGATGTGTTGATTGTTGTTTGTGTATGTTGATTATGTTTATTATTCAATATGGTTGTAATAATTCATAATCTTAGGCTTGTGTAATTTATTTATTCATAAGTTGGTTTGTAATAAATAGATTAGTTGCATTTTCTTTTTTTAGAAAAATATGTATTAGGATACATTTTGTAAAAATTGAAGATGCAAGAATTGGTGGATTTGGGCCTTGGACCGAAATTTTGGGCTTGTTGGGCCTCACCGGCCCATCATGGGATTCAAGCCCATTAGGCCCATAAATTTCACTCTTGGGCCCAAGAAGACTTTTGGAAGTTTGGAGCCCATTAACAAGCCCAACAAGAACACAACAACTTGGAAAGGATACTTGAAGCATTTGGATGCAAGGTCAAGTGGGAGTCAACATTCCATCCTTGTGTCATGTTTTGTCCCTTAGGTGTGACTTATGACCTATACTTGTTTCGGCTAACAAGTATGGTCAAACTTAGCGGTTCTCGGTTATGACTATATTTTGCATGTGTTTGCTTGGTTGTTTGTTTTACTTATTGTAATGTGTGGTTGATAGATATTAGGATATCCAAACCGTCACATAGGAACGACAACAAGCATAAAACGGGTTCTAATATATATTTGGTAATATCGCGTCAATTAGTTTAATTAAATGGGTTTATTAAAACTAAGCGATTACTCACATATAATAAAATTGGTTTTATTATAACTTGAACCTTGAAAATTGGTTTTCAAAATCGCCATATTACTAAATGCATGTTAGGATATGGCATAATGTTTTTCAAACTAGAATATTGGAAAACTTAAAATCCCTTTTTCATAATTACCAAGGAAACAAGTCTTACACCATCCTTTTGTATGACACTTAACGTATTAGGGAACTTTAAATGGGATAAAGGTCACCTAACCATTTTGAGCAAACTAATATACTTAGGGTAATATTAACATATTTGTGGGATAAAGGTCACCTAACCACTTGTATGTTAATCTTACATGTTTATACAAGTAGGACGACTTGAATTGGAAACCATGTGATAAAGGTCACCTAAGCATGGGGTCCAATGGTGTTGATGGGATAAACATGCCAACACGAAATAAGGATTTCGAATGGTCCCATACCTCTAGAAGTTGCAAAGGGTTGCAATTGTCAAGATTGACTACCTTGTTAAATCAAATAACGGGATAAAGGTCACCTAACCGAAATTTGATTTATCGTTGGATTCTAGAATTTAATTATTATTTTAAAATTTGGAATAAAAGGGTATTAATAATTAAATTGTTTATAATACTAAAATAAAACTTTGTTAAATTTTGTAGATGGCCGCTAACAATGCAAACACCTCTACCCATAACACCCGTAACCTATCCTTAAGAACCATCCTTGAAAAGGATCGTCTAAACCATAATAACTTTATGGATTGGTATCGCAACTTAAGAATAGTTCTCAAACAAGAAGAGATATCATATGTCTTAGACGATCCCATTCCCGATGAGCCTAACGTGGAAGATGAGGAGGCGTATAACGATTGGGTCAAGTACACCAAAGATTCGGTGCAAGCCTCTTGCCTCATGTTAGGGACTATGATTCCCGAAATCCAAAAGGATTTCGAGCATCATGGGGCATACGACATGATAACTCAATTGAAGGAAATGTTCCTTCAACAAGCTAGAGCGGAACGTTTCGAAACGGTTCGAGCGTTTCATGCATGTCGTATGGAGGAAACCCAAAGCGTCTCATCTTATGTCCTAAAAATGAAAAGCTACATTGAAAAGCTTCGTAGGTTGAATTGTCCCGTATCTAATGAGTTGGCTACGGATTTGATCCTCAACTCTTTGACCAAAAGGTTTGAAACCTTTGTCATGAATTATAACATGAATGGATGGGACAAAAGCATTGGTGAGCTTCACGCAATGCTAAGAACGGCCGAAGCGGGAATGGGTAAAAGGGTTTTACCCGTTCTAACAATCAATGAAGGGAAAAGGGGACATAACTCCAACCCCAAAGCAAGTGTTGCTAAGGGCAAGGGCCACGTCCAAGGAAAGGGAAAGAGGAAAGCCATCACGCCCACCAAACCGAAGGAAAAGAAGCAAAAGGTTGCGGCGCAAGATCCATGCTTTGAGTGTGGAGAGATAGGTCATTGGAAAAGGAATTGTCCGACCTATCTCAATGCGTTAAAAGATAAGAGGGATGCGGGGCATACCTCAGGTATTATCTTTACTATACATATTGAACTAAATGTTATTTCTTCAAATACATGGGTACTTGATACCGGATGTGGAACTCACATTTGCAATTTGTTGCAGGGGTTCAAAAGAAGTAAACAACTCAACAAAGGGGACATTAGTCTCTTTATGGGCAATGGAGCAAGAGTTGAAGTCCAAGCCCAAGGAGACTACTTGTTAAAGCTTCCAAGTGGTTTGGAAGTAATTTTGAAGAATGTTTTGTATGCTCCTAAGTTAAGGAGAAACATTATTTCCGTGTCTCTTTTAAAACAATGTGGCTTTGATCTTAAATTTATAAATTGTGATATTCATGTTTTGATGAATGGCATGTTTTATTTTAAAGCTATACCCATGAATGGTATATATGAAATAGATCAAAGTGGTATGTCACATAGTAGTTCAATGTACAATGTCAACACCAAGAAACTCAAGAAGGACTTGGGTGATTCCTATCTTTGGCATTGTCGCCTTGGACATATAAGCAAGAATCGCATGCAAACTCTTCGCAAGAGTGGTATTCTAGAAACAAATGAGTATGATTCATTTGATATATGTGAATCTTGTTTACAAGGCAAAATGACAAAGCAACCCTTTAATAAAACTTTTGAAAGGTCAAAAGAATTATTGGGTATCATACATTCGGATGTATGTGGTCCTTTTAGACCAATGACTAGGAATGGTGAAAGATACTTCATTACCTTTATTGACGATTATAGTCGATATGGTTATGTGTACTTAATGAAACACAAAGATGAAGCTTTTGAAATGTTCAAAGACTTCAAAACTGAAGTAGAAAGACAACTCAAGACCACAATCAAAGTACTTCGTAGTGATAGAGGAGGTGAATACCTAAGTGGTGTTTTTCAAGATCATCTTAAGAGTTGTGGAATTATTTCACAACTTACTCCACCTGGAACACCACAACATAATGGTGTGTCTGAAAGGAGAAATCGTACCCTATTAGATATGGTTCGATCGATGATGGCTAGAAGCACTTTACCTCTATCATTTTGGGGCTATGCTTTACTTTCCGCTGTTCGCATATTGAATATGGCTCCAACCAAGAAAGTGGAGAAGACACCTTTTGAAGTATGGCATGGAAAGGCTCCATCGCTATCATTCTTAAGAGTTTGGGGTTGTGAAGCTTATGTAAAGCAATACACCCCAAACAAATTAGAAGTCCGATCCACTAAGTGTATCTTTATAGGTTATCCTAAAGATGATTTAGGATATTACTTTTACGATCCTAGTGAGCAAAATGTTATTATTGCTCGAAAGGGTAAGTTCTTGGAAACTAAGTTCCTTGAGGAAGGAACTAATAGTAGAACAGTGAAATTTGATGAGGATCAAGAATCACAAGATGATACACAATTGGTTGATACTAGCACTCAACAAGAGGTTGTTGAAAGTGATCAAGTGGTTGATCAAAACACACAAAACGTTCGCAGATCTGGTAGAATTAGCAATCCACCTGAAAAATATGGATTTTTTGTAGAAGGTTGCTACGTGGTAGATTCGGATGAACCGACCACATACCGTGATGCAATGTCCAAGAATGATTGTGACAAATGGCTTGAAGCCATGAACGTTGAGATGCAATCCATGTATGACAACCAAGTTTGGGAATTGGTTGAACCACCACTCAACTCCAAAGCTGTTGGAAGCAAGTGGGTTTTCAAAAGGAAAACTGATATGCATGGAAACTTGGATACTTATAAAGCAAGACTTGTAGCTAAGGGTTTCACTCAAACTCAAGGGGTTGATTATGATGAAACTTTTTCGCCTGTGGCAATGCTTAAGTCTATTAGGATATTATTTGCCATAGCTGCACATTATGATTATGAAATTTGGCAAATGGATGTCAAGACCGCTTTCCTAAATGGATATCTTGAGGAAGATGTCTATATGGTTCAGCCTGAAGGTTTTGTCGATCCAAAACATCCTAATAAAGTATGCAAGTTAAAGAAATCAATCTATGGATTGAAACAAGCATCTAGAACTTGGAATCATCGTTTTGATGAAGAAATCAAAAGTTTTGGATTCATCAAGAACGCTGATGAGGCTTGTGTGTATAAGAAAGCTAGTGGGAGTATAATTACCTTCTTAGTATTGTATGTCGATGACATTCTACTATTTGGAAATGACATTCCAACCATGGAAAGCGTTAAGGCTTGGCTTGGAAGTAGATTTTCCATCAAGGATCTTGGTGAAGCTGCCTATATTTTGGGAATAAAGATCTATAGGGATAGGTCAAGGCGCTTGATAGGTTTGAACCAAAGTACATACATTGATAAGATCTTGAAAAGGTTCAAGATGGAAAACTCCAAGAAAGGTTTTGTACCTATTCAAAG
Source organism: Bidens hawaiensis (assembly GCF_021521415.1). Taxonomy (NCBI): domain Eukaryota; kingdom Viridiplantae; phylum Streptophyta; class Magnoliopsida; order Asterales; family Asteraceae; genus Bidens; species Bidens hawaiensis. The sequence goes on from NW_027491210.1 coordinate 1,139,775, forward strand.
AGGGACCATATTGAGTTCAGCTCAATGTCCAAGCTCAAAGGGTGAGCAAGAGACGATGAAACAAATCCCATATGCTTCTGCTATAGGATCCATCATGTATGCGATGATATGTACTAGACCGGATGTGTCATGCGCTTTGAGCATGACAAGCAGATACCAACAGAATCCAGGAAACAGTCATTGGATGGCTGTTAAGAGCATATTGAAATACCTTAGGAGAACTAAGGATATGTTTCTGATATATGGATCTGGTGAGGAGGAACTCGCTATAAAAGGTTACACGGATGCGAGCTTCCAAACTGATCGAGATGATTCTCGATCACAATCTGGGTATGTGTTCACTCTTAATGGAGGAGCTGTCTCTTGGAAGAGCTCAAAACAGGAAGTGGTAGCATTGTCCACTACAGAATCAGAATACATCGCCGCTTCATTAGCAGCTCAGGAAGCTGCATGGTTGAAGAAATTCATTACTGATCTAGGGGTGGTCTCTTCCATTCAAGACCCCCTAGAAATCTTTTGTGACAACGAGGGTGCGATTGCACAAATCAAGGAACCTCGTTCACACCAAAAGACAAGGCACATAGAGCGGAGATTCAACTACATAAGGGATGAAGTTGAAAAAGGAAAGATATGTATTCGCAAAGTTGGAACTGATCAAAATCTTGCGGATCCATTCACGAAGCTCCTAGAAAGACCGAAACATGAGCGTCATGCGAGTGGCTTAGGACTTCGATATTCTAGTAATTGGATTTGATCTATTTTGTATTTACGTTTAAAAGACTTTTGTAATTTAACTCTTTTATATGATTATGGAATCTTGAGTTAAATTCTAATTTTGCATGTTTAATCCATGAATAAGTTATCTTATTCTAAAAGTCCGTAGTCAATCACATTTGTGGGAACAAATATGAAGCAAGACTATTATGAACTAGGATTGGTGGATATTCATAAGGAATGAATATGGAGCATAGGTTTGCTGCCAAAGTTCATAGATATTTGTGGGATACAAATATTGGACTGACCCGCTCTCAATATTACTACATGGAGTCGATTGACTTGATCATTAGTAATCTTGAGTAAAGGAGAATTTCATATTATCCTTAGACCTGAGATGTATATTGGGTCTTGATTTTCACCAAGTATTACACTTTGACTCTCCCCTTCGCTATTCGTAAAAGATGGTACATAAGGATGAGCTCAGGTGGAGTATAAAAGTGATAGTGGGAGGCGTATACAGTCAAGATGGAATTTGTTCCTCTTATATGTTGAGAGTTTAGATGTCTAAGGCCTGATAAAGTTGAATTGTAAAGAGAATGATCGCCTATGTCTCTTAGATCCAACATGACATCTAGTAAACAAAGGGATATAATGATAGATTCACCTAAATCATATCAAGTAAGGAACTTGAAGGGATGATGTTATTGAATGGCACTTCGTCAAACACATTAGGGGTGGTGAACTGTTGTTAGGCGGTATTCACCACTTGCATTAATTTTCTATGTATCTCGTGCAAGTGGGAGATTGTTGGAATTACGTATGCCCGAGACACATACTTATACTAATGTGGCTAACTGTGTTTGATCCAAGTCGGGTCATACCCAATAACAAGCTAGACAACACCAAATGTATTCCTTTAGTGATTTGATCATTTAAAAGAATACCGAACACTACGTGTTTAGAAAATTGGATTTCTAAACAAACACACTTGAGGATTTAAATAAATTATCTGGATAATTTGTTTATGTAAATTAATTATTTAATTGGTTAAATAATTATGTAAATGCATGTACATTTTATAAAACTAAGTTTTATAAAATGAATGGAGATGGTTTTAAAATGGTTAAAACAAAATAACAAAAAAAAAAAAAAAAAAAAAAAAAAAAAAAAAAAAAAAAAGAAAGAAGAAGCCGTCCACCCCATGTGGGTGGAAGGTTTTGGTCCAATCAAGTTCAAAGCTTTCTTTTGGTCCATGTGATGCCTCTTTATTAATCTCCACATCCAAGACATGCAAAAGTGATCTTTCATTTTAGAATTTTCAAGTGTAAAAAATCAAGTTCATATTCTCTCTTTTTCTCTCCAAAACCCACGGCTCAAAGTGGGCAGAAAATAGGGAGTTTTGTGAGCTAGTTCAAGTGTTCAAAATCCTAGCAACTAGTTGGTGTTGTTGCTCAAAGCTTGGGGTATCAAAAGCTTGAGGGTTTCTCCTTTGCAACCTAGCCATTCAAAGTCATCATCTTCTTCATCCATCTACATCTTCTTATAAGGTATAAGAAGGTACCATTTACATTTTGTAAGCATATTGTTCTTGTAATATTGATCCTTGGCTTTGGGTTTTAGTTTTAACATAAAGGTATGTTTATAACTAGATTTAAAATCTAAGCTTCCGTTGCGTTTTCTAGTTAAATATGGTTAACTTGAACTTTGATAATCTTGTATAAAACCCAACAGTAGCCACCATGGGAACATCCGTGGCGCTTAAACTTGTGACCTGTAGTGATGTAGGAACAATCGACATACCTGACAGTGCGGGCGGAGAGAAACGTACAACTCTTGAAGTCTCTCCAGCTCCCATACCTGCACCTGTCCTTTCCCGTCTCGAACGTCTGATCAGTTTGTGAATATCTTCTTCTTCTTCTTCTGACTCACTATCATCAACTGTCCTCTTTCTCTTCCCTAACGTCCTCTCTCGAGTCACCAACATCCTTCTCGCCTCATCCATAACATCATCAAGATCTGAGTCAGCCACCGTCGTAGCTGCTCTAGTAACACGCACAGTTGAGACACGTTCAACTGGGATCTGAACGTTCTCCTCTGGATCCACCCGATCCATATCGAAGAATCCTTGACCTCCGAATTCTGCATCAAGGTCCACTTCCTCCTCCGGTGACACAACAGGAGCAGCAGGTATAGCTTGAGATGCTCCTGCCTGTTGTGGTACCGGGTCTCTGAACTCATCCCCACGAGCTGGCACATACCCCTGGTGTATTAAGTACCCAAAGAGTGGAGTATGCCTTGGACGCAGTTCAGGCTTGCTCCTCGCACTGGATGTTCGGCATTGAGCGAAGATACGTTTGCTCACACTCTCCACGTATCGTATTGGACGTCGTTGAGGCAACGTGGGAGCAACATGATTCAAGATCATCAGAATAAATCTTGGATACATAATGAACCGCTCACGAGCCATCGCTCTCCTCTGCCTGTCGATCTCATAAAAGACCATCTGACTGAAGCTATAACTGTAACACCCCGTAACCGCAGCGGAAACGTACACGGGATGCAACAGACACATCTGATATCAACAGCATTGCTTATAAAGAAAATACCACTACATTAATTTATAACATATTACATTGTTGCGAGTTTCATTACTGTCTAGGTGTTACACACAAATTTTACCGATAAGACATTAATAAATTCATTACAAAACAAAGAGCAGCAAGCTTCCAACAGGTAGCACAGATAGTTAAGCACATATCAATCATTCCAACTTGGGCATACCTAGAAAACATGTAAAGAAAACGGGTCAACTACGAATAGTTGGTGAGTTTCACTAATTTAAATAAACACTGACAAATCATTTTAATAATCATTTATTAACAATATAATCATGCTGGGAACTATGTTACCCCAGAACATTTCCAATAACTTTCTGGGAACTATGTTACCCCAGAACAATAATAACCCCTGGGAACTATGTTATCCCAGAACAATAACAACCCCTGGGAACCATGTTACCCCAGAACAACAATAACCCCTGGGAACTATGTTACCCCAGAATAATAATAACCCCTGGGAACTATGTTACCCCAGAACAACAATAACCCCTGGGAACTATGTTACCCCAGAACAACAATAACCCCTGGGAACTATGTTACCCCAGAACAATAATAACCCCTGGGAACTATGTTACCCCAGAACAATAATAACCCCTGGGAACTATGTTACCCCAGAACAATAATAACCCCTGGGAACTATGTTACCCCAGAACAATAATAACCCCTGGGAACTATGTTACCCCAGAACAATGTAACCCCTGGGAACTATGTTACCCCAGAACAATAACACATTATAAACATTTTATATATTCTATGCATCAGTCCATATATATATAAATGTACAAGTATTTCCATACGATCGGTATGTACTTAAATACTTTAAATAAGACATGTTTTCCGCCCCGGGAAAATATAATTAAAACAATTCATTAAAAGGGGCTCGTGAAAACTCACCTTGTTGTGAGTTGGTGAGTAATATAAGGAACAGCTACGTGCCTGGATCTGTAATATAATATCTAGTCGTTACTATATAATTCCCATAACTTAAATACATATCAATCGGTACATCTGGGAACATTGTTAACCCAGTACTGTACTCGATTCGGGGACAATGTTAACCCCGTGACACTTCTAAGGACTCAGATTGACATTGCTTAGAGTTTGACAGTCAATTTAGTTAAGGTGATGAAATTATAGCTCGGTTTGACACCCCGTTTGGCCGTGGGGCCCGTTTCCGGTATTTCGGTGCCGGAAACGGTAAAATCGGGTAAAATTACCCAAATCATCCGAATTATTTTCGGATGATTTATTTTTACTTAATTTACTTAGATTTATGAAATAGTCTACTTTTAGAGTTTTCATGTACCAGTCAGCTCGCTTATGCGAACTTTGCCGGTTTACACGTTTTAAGCTTTAAAAACTTGTTTTTATGTTCTTTTTAGCACAAATAATTACCCGATTAGTCTCGGGTCTTGAAATTTTGCACAAAACTTAATTTGACAGAAAGGAATTTTGTAAAAATTTTCCAGATTTATTTTCTTATAATTATATTTATTTATCTATTTTTAAATCTTATTAAAATACTAAATATATCAAAAATACCAAAACACTTTAGAAAAATCCCAAGTTTTTCTGGGATGATCTTTATCATCCTCATAACTTTCTGGAATTTTCCCAGATTTATTTTCCTACATTTACATTTATTTATCTATTTTTAAATCTTGTTAAAACACTAAATATATCAAAAATACCAAAACACTTTAGAAAAATCCCAAATTTTTCTGGGATGATCTTTATCATCCTCATAAGTTTCTGGAATTTTCCCAGATTTATTTTCCTACATTTACATTTATTTATCTATTTTTAAATCTTGTTAAAACACTAAATATATCAAAAATACCAAAACACTTTAGAAAAATCCCAAATTTTTCTGGGATGATCTTTATCATCCTCATAACTTTCTGGAATTTTCCCAGATTTATTTTCCTACATTTACATTTATTTATCTATTTTTAAATCTTGTTAAAACACTAAATATATCAAAAATACCAAAACACTTTTAACTCATTTCTTGGATCAAGATCCTTTGTATAACTTGTATACATCCCTTGATCATACGAGAATCGGTTTTATCTCGGGTTTTCACCCGTCTTTCACATGGAAACCTCCTTTTCTCAATATTGTAGAATTAGAATCAAGATTTAAGCATAAAAACCATGTTTATACCTTCAAAGTCTTGTTAGAAATCAAGGATTTTGAATGAATGTTGAAAGGATTTGAGAGATTGAGAGAGTTTTGATTGTGTTAAGTTAGAAAAAAAAAGAAATGAATGTGTGTGTGGGTGTATAATGGCCGGCCAAAGAGGGGGTGTGGGGGGGGGGCCCACATCTCAAATATTGTCCACACATTTGGATTGTGTAATCCGGATAATGTTGTGGATAATCTGGTTCAGTTCGTTTCTCGTTTAAACTCGTAATTCGGCTTGAAACGGGCCTAAAATGGTTGTTTTTCGGGTTAAAATAAAATTTATATAAAACTGATTTAAAAACTTTAAAAACTTAACCCATGACATTAAAACATCGTATTATTAATAATTACGCATCTTTTTCGGCTTGATTGATCGTCTCTTGCTTGGTTTGGTGATAAAGGTTTCGTTTAGCGTACCGACGTACCATTAAATCGAAATCCTTTTTCTGTGCTATAATTTACTTATCCCGAAGCATTAATACCTCGTAAATATCACTAAACATTATATACTTCGTCTATAATGTAATTCCCGATTCGTTCGGGTTTCAATAACCGATCAATGATTAATTGTAATTCTAATACGATTCACTATATAATTGAGTATGATTCATACTGTGAACCATATATATTCGTATCAATGTGCTATAACTCATATAATCAATATTAAATAACACGTAAATAGTATATTCCGGCTAGGGTATACCTGGAGTTGCCGGAATCGTTACATTCTCCCCCCGTTATAAAAATTTCGTCCTCGAAATTTTATGCGTCAACTACTTCCTTTTGAGGAAATAGGTGGGGGTATTTCTTCCGAAATTCATCCTTTCGTTCCCAAGTAAATTCTGGGCCTCGTTGCGAATTCCATCTAACTTTGACCAACGAGATCTTATTGTGTCTAAGTTGCTTGATCTTACCGTCTACTATTTCGATGGGCTCCTCTACGAAGTTGAGCCTACCACTTATTTGAACACCCTCTAAGGGTAACACCGATGTCTCATCCGCCAGACATCTTTTCAAATTCGACACATGAAACACGTTATGAACTGCACTTAGTTCCTCAGGCAGTTCTAGTCGGTAAGCTACCGGACCGATCTTTGCAGTAATGTTGAATGGTCCAATGTATCTAGGGGCCAACTTCCCCGCCTTTCCAAACCTGACCACTCCTTTCCAGGGTGATACTTTCAAATATACTTTTTCACCCTTCTCAAATGACAACGGTTTTCGACGGGTATCGGCATAACTCTTCTGCCGGTCCCGCGCGGCTTTTAGGTTATTCTTAATTTCAAGAATCTTGCTGGTCGTCTCCTGGACCAGATCCGATCTAATGATCTGCGGGTCTCCCACTTCAGACCAGCAAAGTGGTGATCGGCACTTTCGCCCATACAATGCTTCATAAGGTGCTGCCTTTATACTGCTATGATAACTGTTATTATAGGAAAATTCAACGAGTGGGAGATGTTGATCCCAATTTCCCTTAAAGTCCAGTACGCAGGCACGAAGCAAATCCTCCAAAGTTTGAATGGTCCTCTCAGACTGACCATCGGTCTGAGGGTGGTAAGCTGTGCTTAGGTCAATACGTGTTCCCAATGCTTCTTGGACAGCTTGCCAAAGTTTGGAGGTGAAATGGCTATCCCTATCGGAGATGATCGAGATGGGGATGCCATGACGAGACACTATTTCATTTATATAAATTTGCGCAAGTCTCTCAGTGTTAAAGGTATTCCTAATTGGAATAAAATGTGCCGATTTGGTTAATCGATCCACGATTACCCAAATCGCATCATGACCTCGGGGTGTCTTGGGGAGATGTGTCACAAAATCCATTGTGATCTGCTCCCACTTCCATTCGGGAATTTCCGGCTGTTGCAACATTCCCGAAGGTTTCTGGTGTTCCGCCTTAACTCTCGCACACGTCGTACACTTGCCGACGTATGTGGCTATATCCTTTTTCATACCTGGCCACCAGTAAAATTCTTTCACATCCTTGTACATTTTATCTGATCCCGGATGTATGGAATATTTCGATTTATGTGCTTCATCCATGATCAAATCACGAAGGTCATGGAGGGTCGGGATCCACATCCGATTTTTGAAATAAAGAATTTCGTCCACACGCTGTTCGAAATTCTTCTCATTCCCGTAAAGTCCTTCTTTAACCAATTGGCCCTCTTTCAACGCCTCGCGTTGAGCGACTCGAATTAAATCTGAAAGGTTCGACTGGACTATCATCCCCAACGCTCGCACACGTAGTGGCTTGACTCGATCCTTTCTACTCAAGGCATCGGCTACAACGTTAGCCTTGCCGGGGTGATATCGTATGTCACAGTCATAGTCACTCAGCAACTCGACCCATCTTCGTTGCCTCATATTCAGTTCTTTCTGATCGAATATGTGTTGCAAACTTTTATGATCAGTGAATATGGTGCACTTTGTACCGTAGAGATAGTGTCTCCAGATTTTAAGTGCAAAGATGACTGCTCCCAGTTCCAAGTCATGGGTAGTGTAGTTTTTCTCATGAACTTTTAACTGTCGAGACGCATAGGCTATGACCTTTTTATTTTGCATTAACACGCACCCTAACCCTTTACGGGATGCGTCACAATATACAACAAATCCATCGTCTCCGTCGGGGAGACTTAAGATTGGCGCTTGGCACAATCTTTGTTTTAGCGTTTGAAACGCCGTTTCCTGCTCTTCACCCCATTCATATTTCCGATCCTTTTGAGTCAGGAGGGTTAAAGGTTGGGCGATGCTGGAAAAGTTCTCTATAAATCGACGATAGTATCCAGCTAAGCCTAAGAATTGGCGGATTTCTTTCGGAGATTTAGGCGCTTGCCAATTCTTAATAGCTTCAACCTTACTCGGATCAACGTGTATTCCTTGGTGGATTAGCGTTTTGTTCCCCATCATTATTTATGGGCGTTTGATTGCTCGGAGGGGTTGGATTGGTCGAGTTATTAATACTGGCGGCGATGCGCGATACTATGTCCGGTATCGCCGCCTCCAACTGCTGAGCAATCAAACGGCTCACATCTACTTCCGATATTTTCGTTGATCGTTTCGGTGCCATTCTACACAACATCAAGGAAACACATATAATTAATACCATTCCAATTTATGAAACACAAACACATTCCATACATTAATAAACATTAGTACATATTACACAAACATCCATTTACATACTTCCCAGTCATCATTACACAACTAAGTTTTAATACAAGGGGCCTATGTTGGTATCATCCTCGACATAACCCGCAATGGGTCAGTGCTTGAATGATACCCAAAAGTATCGATAATGATATGCCCTACAAGAGACCCCCTATGGGCCAGTGGTTGTACTATAGCTAAACAAGATTCACTCCGTGTTAGTATCACCACTAACTACTTACACGGAGTATCAAAAAAAACGGATCAAGATTCTACCATCCAACACATCTACACATGGTGGTAAACCAACCCCACCAATACCGCCACCAGCACCACCAGCACCGCCATCATAACCCGCATTCGGGTTTCCATCTGGTCGATCAACCAGTGGGAGTATGAGCACTCCCTTTTTAACTGGTTAATAGCATACTGGTGGTCCAGTATGCTGTCCCCGAGGTACGCCCGCCTCTGTACCCCCACGACCAGGGCGGCAGAGTGCTCGTTCACCTGCTCGGTGAGAACACGTAGCCAAGCCGCCAAGTCCCGCTCCTGCCTTGGCAGACCCCACACAGGTAGGGTTGCAGGCTCGGGTTGGGGGCGGGAAGACTCGCCCCGGTGGTATGTGGATCTGGGTGGGGTAACAGTGGGCGGAACATACGGGGCACTGATCCGCGCCGTGAGGCGAGGACCGCGCCTGAGGGGAATCGGGGCGGTCTGTGGTGCGGGCGGGGTAGGAGACCTGGTAACCCTAGCAGGGGAGGGTACACTAGCACTCCTAGCTGGGGTGGTCTGTCTAGAAATACTATGACTAGCCTCCGAAGGCTCGGAGCTGGGTGCTACACTTGGGCTTCCAGAGGCCCCGGAACTAGCCTCTTCCGGGTCCTCTTCCGTCGACACACTAGGTGTTCTTGCCATTATACCTGCACACAAGTTAACAAACATATAGTCCTTTTCGTAGTGTAATTCATAATTAAATTAACACATACTTATTTATACAACTTTACCACATAATAATATTATCATATATTTACACATATGTTGCCAATTTTACCTATTTAAGTCCCCCGTGACTTCCCCTGAATTTCCTCGTGCAGACAAGTCTGTTATTATGTTCCGGACCATAATAACCCACTTGTCCATCCAAGTTCATCCCGATCTCGTCACAATATATTATTAGTTGATATTCAGATCCTATAATACTTGAGCTACTGGTTATATTTTAGGTATCTTTTTCAGACATCCTAATTCTTTATAACCAATGGCTCTGATACCAAGTTCTGTAACACCCCGTAACCGCAGCGGAAACGTACACGGGATGCAACAGACACATCTGATATCAACAGCATTGCTTATAAAGAAAATACCACTACATTAATTTATAACATATTACATTGTTGCGAGTTTCATTACTGTCTAGGTGTTACACACAAATTTTACCGATAAGATATTAATAAATTCATTACAAAACAAAGAGCAGCAAGCTTCCAACAGGTAGCACAGATAGTTAAGCACATATCAATCATTCCAACTTGGGCATACCTAGAAAACATGTAAAGAAAACGGGTCAACTACGAATAGTTGGTGAGTTTCACTAATTTAAATAAACACTGACAAATCATTTTAATAATCATTTATTAACAATATAATCATGCTGGGAACTATGTTACCCCAGAACATTTCCAATAACTTTCTGGGAACTATGTTACCCCAGAACAATAATAACCCCTGGGAACTATGTTATCCCAGAACAATAACAACCCCTGGGAACCATGTTACCCCAGAACAACAATAACCCCTGGGAACTATGTTACCCCAGAATAATAATAACCCCTGGGAACTATGTTACCCCAGAACAACAATAACCCCTGGGAACTATGTTACCCCAGAACAACAATAACCCCTGGGAACTATGTTACCCCAGAACAATAATAACCCCTGGGAACTATGTTACCCCAGAACAATAATAACCCCTGGGAACTATGTTACCCCAGAACAATAATAACCCCTGGGAACTATGTTACCCCAGAACAATAATAACCCCTGGGAACTATGTTACCCCAGAACAATGTAACCCCTGGGAACTATGTTACCCCAGAACAATAACACATTATAAACATTTTATATATTCTATGCATCAGTCCATATATATATAAATGTACAAGTATTTCCATACGATCGGTATGTACTTAAATACTTTAAATAAGACATGTTTTCCGCCCCGGGAAAATATAATTAAAACAATTCATTAAAAGGGGCTCGTGAAAACTCACCTTGTTGTGAGTTGGTGAGTAATATAAGGAACAGCTACGTGCCTGGATCTGTAATATAATATCTAGTCGTTACTATATAATTCCCATAACTTAAATACATATCAATCGGTACATCTGAGAACATTGTTAACCCAGTACTGTACTCGATTCGGGGACAATGTTAACCCCGTGACACTTCTAAGGACTCAGATTGACATTGCTTAGAGTTTGACAGTCAATTTAGTTAAGGTGATGAAATTATAGCTCGGTTTGACACCCCGTTTGGCCGTGGGGCCCGTTTCCGGTATTTCGGTGCCGGAAACGGTAAAATCGGGTAAAATTACCCAAATCATCCGAATTATTTTCGGATGATTTATTTTTACTTAATTTACTTAGATTTATGAAATAGTCTACTTTTAGAGTTTTCATGTACCAGTCAGCTCGCTTATGCGAACTTTGCCGGTTTACACGTTTTAAGCTTTAAAAACTTGTTTTTATGTTCTTTTTAGCACAAATAATTACCCGATTAGTCTCGGGTTTTGAAATTTTGCACAAAACTTAATTTGACAGAAAGGAATTTTGTAAAAATTTTCCAGATTTATTTTCTTATATTTATATTTATTTATCTATTTTTAAATCTTATTAAAATACTAAATATATCAAAAATACCAAAACACTTTAGAAAAATCCCAAGTTTTTCTGGGATGATCTTTATCATCCTCATAACTTTCTGGAATTTTCCCAGATTTATTTTCCTACATTTACATTTATTTATCTATTTTTAAATCTTGTTAAAACACTAAATATATCAAAAATACCAAAACACTTTAGAAAAATCCCAAATTTTTCTGGGATGATCTTTATCATCCTCATAAGTTTCTGGAATTTTCCCAGATTTATTTTCCTACATTTACATTTATTTATCTATTTTTAAATCTTGTTAAAACACTAAATATATCAAAAATACCAAAACACTTTAGAAAAATCCCAAATTTTTCTGGGATGATCTTTATCATCCTCATAACTTTCTGGAATTTTCCCAGATTTATTTTCCTACATTTACATTTATTTATCTATTTTTAAATCTTGTTAAAACACTAAATATATCAAAAATACCAAAACACTTTTAACTCATTTCTTGGATCAAGATCCTTTGTATAACTTGTATACATCCCTTGATCATACGAGAATCGGTTTTATCTCGGGTTTTCACCCGTCTTTCACATGGAAACCTCCTTTTCTCAATATTGTAGAATTAGAATCAAGATTTAAGCATAAAAACCATGTTTATACCTTCAAAGTCTTGTTAGAAATCAAGGATTTTGAATGAATGTTGAAAGGATTTGAGAGATTGAGAGAGTTTTGATTGTGTTAAGTTAGAAAAAAAAAGAAATGAATGTGTGTGTGGGTGTATAATGGCCGGCCAAAGAGGGGGTGTGGGGGGGGGGCCCACATCTCAAATATTGTCCACACATTTGGATTGTGTAATCCGGATAATGTTGTGGATAATCTGGTTCAGTTCGTTTCTCGTTTAAACTCGTAATTCGGCTTGAAACGGGCCTAAAATGGTTGTTTTTCGGGTTAAAATAAAATTTATATAAAACTGATTTAAAAACTTTAAAAACTTAACCCATGACATTAAAACATCGTATTATTAATAATTACGCATCTTTTTCGGCTTGATTGATCGTCTCTTGCTTGGTTTGGTGATAAAGGTTTCGTTTAGCGTACCGACGTACCATTAAATCGAAATCCTTTTTCTGTGCTATAATTTACTTATCCCGAAGCATTAATACCTCGTAAATATCACTAAACATTATATACTTCGTCTATAATGTAATTCCCGATTCGTTCGGGTTTCAATAACCGATCAATGATTAATTGTAATTCTAATACGATTCACTATATAATTGAGTATGATTCATACTGTGAACCATATATATTCGTATCAATGTGCTATAACTCATATAATCAATATTAAATAACACGTAAATAGTATATTCCGGCTAGGGTATACCTGGAGTTGCCGGAATCGTTACAATAACGTTTGTTATAAGTCAGAGCAGTCATTGCGGACTGCATGGTCGCACCCATCCCGTCAGTGCCCGCCTTCCTCGCTGACATGCAGACAATCATTACGTGCATGAGGAAGCGCCACTGATCGAGTAGGAAACCCTTCCTCCTCTGAATATCACCTAATGGACCAGAATAGCCCATTCGGAGAAACGCTCCATCACGGAACGGAGCCACAAACTCTGTAGGGTCATCCCTAGTCTCCTCACCGAACCGTAAAGCCACCCGTATTTGTTCAGATGAGAACTGAACCTCTTGATTGTTGACGGTTGCTCGCATAACCGGGGGCTCAACGCGGCAATCGTATTCCACTGTCTGCCAAAAATCCTCAATATTGGGTAAGGAAATCGGCAGAGTCGTAGTGATTGCGTGGAATAACCTCGAGCGAAGGAGGAAAGTGATTATCTCGCGGTAATCCTCAACACCGCTCGCTTCCGGGTCTAAGGTGATATACATGTTATGACCCGGGAAGAATTGCCTCTGATTATCTCCATCGTCTCCTCCAATGCCTCCAGCACCTGCTACTGCAGCCATATCTGCAACAAACGAACCAAGTTAGATAAACGTTAAGGCATAACACAAGTTCGCTTGTTACCATTAGCGAAGTTGTGAAAATCTGTATAGGCGAAGTTAAAGGTGGGGCGAAGTTGGGAACAACTTCGCTTCATCTTTAAGTTTGTCTAATAATTAATAAATAAAAAGGTCCAGGCGAAGTTAATGATAACTTCGCCTAACCACAACATCGCCTCAGGCGAAGTTGAGCCTCAGGCGAAGTTACGGATAACTTCGCCGAAACCCTAAGTTCGCCTTAATCTGAATCGGCGACAGTATGGTCGATTCAACATCGAAAATTTGAGGTTTCTGGTAAAATTGACGATTAAGAACTCCCAAACACAAGATATTAAGGATATTTAGACGATCAGGTTGTTCATGAACACGTAAAAACAAGTTTTGAAATCCAGTTCAAAAATCCGTCGGTCCGAGATATCGAAACAGGTCGAAACGACCTTTGATAAGCATGAATAAACTGACAACACGATGTACCGACACCACGAACCTTGAAATCGAAACGAAATCTGGAAAAAAGAACAAGGAATCGGAAAAACAACAAGTTCGCTGATAACTTGTTAAGTTCGCCGGAAAATACGGAATAAGTTCGCTGAGATCTGTGAATAATGAATCGTTTGACCTTTGAAAATCCTTATATAGGGTCTGGGTTCTCCAGGCGAAGTTGTGGATAACTTCGCCTAGGGCAGGCGAAGTTAATCACAAGTTCGCCTAAACTTTTCAAATCAAACCCCTATAGTTTGAACATTTTGCAGTTAAGTTTTAAAACTTCCCTTTAAGAATTAAATGACACGATCAAGTCCAAGTAACCTGTTATAAAATCATAAAACTACCTAAGTACGACAAACTTTTAAAAATTTAAAGTACGAGGGATCAAATTTCAGTCTCGACAGTGACTACTACGTTTTAGAAAAAATCCGAACAGGAATCATACTAACTACGTGACTGTCACATAGATCCGTGTTTAGCTGTATTATGACATAAGGAAACAGGTTGTAGGCAGGTAAATAACTTAAGATGGTTTTCATCGTTTCTGTGATACGAGTTAAGTTCAATTAAGCTCAAAAATTAAGTGGGCAACAACTCAGAGATTATGATGCCTCATATCTATTCTCAAAGCGTATTTGGCTTTCCCCAAGTCACCCCGTATTTACTTTGACCCATAGTGTCTGATTAAGTTTGTAAGTACTCTTCATCTGCTTCCCGCTCTCATTCGTACTTCATGATTGAGAAGTCTTGACATTGTTAGCTCTAAAATGTTTCAATAACTCATAAGGTATATATATATATATATATATATATATATATATATATATATATTTTTTAACGACAAACACTTACATAGACTTCAGAGTAGTAAACAACTGCAAGTCCCGAATCTGGATCACTGCAGTTTCTTGAAACGCTATCTTCACGGGAATCAGAACACTCACGGGCTCGTGTATGACTGGGTAATCGCTTTTCTGCCTATCATTCGAAAAGATATATATGAAGACATGCAAAACTCTTAAGGAGTTTCCACGTAAAATCGAGTAGTTTTAGTTTGTATCACATCTACTTTTACTCACCATAAAAAGCTACCATGACATACAATGACTGTCCTAAAGCCTTTTAAGCCTAATAACTTCACTAGTTAAGCACACAGAATCAGTATATCTATCATTTTCCAAGGTTGGATCAATTTTCTATTAAACATAGCAAACGAACTTCTTACGAAGTCGTAGACTTGAAAAATAATTTCATTTCCCTAAAAAAAATTTTTGACTTCAAACGCCCCGATCAAGTCAAGTCTTCAGGTCAACGGCTATCCCGAAGATCCAATGGATTAGCTGGACCGACCACATACTAGTATGTGTCCTTCTAACTAAGTATGATCGACTAATTTTAAGCGAAAGAATGAAAACACATCATAAACCGCCCCGGTCATTTTCAGTCATCTGGTTAATGGCTATCCGCATATTCTACAAGTAGAAATGAGGACCAAACATACCCTAAGACACGTCCTTCAAACTGAGGTAACCGACATAATTCTAAGCGATAGTGACGTTTTTTTTTTTTTTTTTAATAAACATAAAAAGCATGGTTACTCGGGATTGATCATCCCATTCAACTCAATAAGGTTTTGAAATCTTGATTTGTCAAACGCTTTAGTATATAAATCAGCGAAATTATCAAGCGTATCCACCTTTTCAAGCACAATCAGTTTCTTCTCAGCACAATCCCGTATAAAATGATGACGTATGTCAATATGTTTAGTTTTACTGTGCTTCACGGGATTGTTAGTTACTGAGATAGCAGCTGTGTTATCAATGCAAATAGGAGTAAGTGAGAAATTCAGACCATAGTCGCGCAACTGTTGTTGAATCCAAAGAACCTGGGAGCAGCAGTTGGATGCTGCCATGTATTTTGCTTCACAGGTTGAAATTGCGACTAAAGTCTGCTTCTTGCATTGCCACGACACCAATCTGCCACCAAGAGACTGACATCCACCTGTTGTTGATTTCCGACTCTGATTGCACCCTCCATAATCAGAATCTGTGTAAGCGACTAGCTCCAAGTCTCCTCCTCTCGGGTACCACAACCCCAGCTTCGGCTTGCCCTTGAGATACCGCAGTATCCTCTTCGCACCCTTCAAATGAGATTCTTTTGGGTTTGCCTGAAAGCGTGCACAAAGACAAACAGCAAACATTATATCAGGCCTAGAAGCAGTTAAGTACATTAAAGAACCTATAATAGCCCGATATTGAGTTGGGTCCACATCTGCATCGTTGTCTGAAGCAGCACCCAATTTGTGATTGACGCAGACTGGAGTATCAAATGGAGAGCTGTCCTCCATCTTGAATCGTTTGAGAACATCATGGACATACTTCGTCTGATGAATGAACATCCCATCCTTCTTCTGATCAACCTGCAATCCTAAAAAGAAAGTTAGTTCACCCATAGCACTCATTTCAAACCTTTTCTTCATGACAGCCTCAAACTCCTGACACATGGAGACTTTTGATGCAGCAAAGATAATGTCATCCACGTAGACTTGCACCAGCAGGAAGTCGCTTCCTTCTCTCTTGAAGAACAACGTGCTATCAATCTTCCCTCTTTCAAACCCATTTTCAAGCAAGTAATCTGATAAAGTTGAATACCAGGCACGAGGTGCCTGATGAAGTCCATATAACGCCTTGCTTAACTTGTACACGTGGTCTGGAAAGTCTGGGTCAGGAAAACCCGGAGGCTGCTCAACATACACAACCTCATCAACTTTCCCATTCAATAACGCACTCTTCACATCCAACTGAAATACATTCATCTTCTTATAAGCAGCAAATGCCAAAAACAATCTAATGGCTTCCAATCTTGCCACAGGAGCGAACACTTCATTATAATCAATCCCCTCTTGTTGATTAAAACCTTTAACGACTAGCCTCGCCTTGTTTCTTATGATAATCCCTTTCTCATCTCTCTTGCACTTAAACACCCATTTTGTGCCTATCGCATGCACATGCTTCGGTTTTTCAACCAAAGTCCAAACTTCCATTTTCTTGAATTGAGCCAACTCTTCTTGCATGGCCTCGACCCACGAGCTGTCCTTTAGAGCCATTTGATAATTCTTTGGTTCAATCTGGCTTATAAAGCAGGTGTACAAGCATTCGTTGATTATCCCTGTCTCCTTGATGCTTGTGTAAACACAGGTGTGCTCATTCAAGCTACGTCTTGTTTGTACACCGGAGGACACATCACCAATCACATTCTCCAAAGGGTGATCTTTATGAATTCTCGTGGTCGGAACAGAACCGACATGCAAATTGTCTTCCAAGTTAGAAGAGAGCTCGTCAATGGTTGTTTCATGCTGAGAGTGAAATGGATTGAAAAATTCTTCTTCAGTCGAGGCAGCAGGGGTATCGATAGCATTTGATGAGGAAGGTTGACATTTATCGATCAGCTGTCTTTGCAATAGATTTTCTTCCTTATCAAGGATCATCTTCGTAGCAACTCTCTCTTCTTCTTTAGCAATATCCAAATACGGTAGGTTAAAAGACTTAAAAAGTTTAACATAGTCGAAAAACTCAGCAGGTCCGTTGCTTGGTTTTGGAGGTTGGTAACTTGTGATATCGGTGTTACACACCACCTCAACCTTGCTGGTCGATGTATTAAAGACACGTCTGTTGGGAGTCCCAACAACATAACCGACTAAGATTCCTTCATCGGCTACTTCACCAAATTTAGAATTTGTCTTTAAAATCGAACAAGGGGACCCGAATGGTTCAAGACCACTCAAGTTGGGCTTCCTCCCATGCATAAGCTCATAACACGTTTTACCAAGTCTTTTAACAGTTAAGACTCTATTCAGAACATAACAGGCTGTAGCAACAGCTTCAGCCCAAAACACCACAGGAAGCTTCGAATCAGCCAGCATTGTTCTGGCTCCTTCAATTAACGTTCTGTTCTTCCTTTCAGCCACTCCATTCTGTTGCGGTGTATATGGAGCGTTGTATTGGTGTTCAATCCCTTTCTGAAGGCAGAAGATCTCCATCTCAAAATTCTTGAACTCCGTTCCATTGTCACTCCTGATGAACTTAACCCTTTTATCCATAACGTTCTCAACTTTGGTAATCAAATTCTTCACCATCTGAGCCGTTTCATCTTTTGATTTCAGGAAATATACCCACGAATATCGTGAGTAATCATCAGTGATCACCAAGCAGTAAGAAGTACCTCCTAGACTTTTTGCATTCACGGGACCGAAGAGATCCATGTGAAGCAATTCTAGGGTACTGGCAATTGAATTGACTTTCTTGGTGTGATGGGATTTCTTGAGCTGCTTTCCCTTCTTGCACGGTAGACATTTGTCTTCAAAATTGAAATTTTTCAAGGGAACGCCCAGCACAAGTCCATTCTCCTATGCCACAATTCGGACTCCGATTCGCTCGCTTTTGTCATAAGACATGATTCTTCCGTGGCCATTTCAGTCGACCTCATATCCATAATGTACGTATTCCTCTCACGTGGAGCCTTCATCACAATCCACTCCTCTGGTATCTGAAAACCAGGATGTAACACAATTGCTTCATTCTTTGTGAAGTGTACGGTGTACTCCTTATCACAAATCTGCGACACACTCAGCAGATTGTGCTTCAATTCTTCTACAAAGTTAACTTTCTCCAATGTCATCTTTCCGTTCGACACCGTTCCCATTCCTGTAATCTTTCCTCCACTTTCTCCTGCAAAGCTCACTCTCCCTCCTTGAACAGGTTTCAAATCGTGTAACAAGTTTTTGTTACCCGTCATGTGCCGGGAACAGCCGCTATCCACAACCCAAAGATTATTGGCAGCCCTGTTCAACTGTTCCTGCACGATAAAGCAAAAGATTAGAATCTAGGGACCCAAGACCAATTGGTCTTGGATCTATACATCCCGAACTTCGGCTTTCCAAAGTTAGTATCTGGATAATTCCTGTAAGTCCTATTAGGATACCTCCTTGTAGATTGATTGTGAGGCCTTCCAAACCTTAGTGAATTGAAAGAATTATAGCTTGTGGTTTGGTTATTAGCAGTGTAAAACTGAGATTTGTTTCTTTGAAAACCTGAATTAGTCACATTTCTGAATTTTGAATGGTTTTCATTTTTACCATTATTATGATTACCATTAGGCTTATTCTCAGTTTTATTAGGCCTCACACCTCTGAATCGCTGCTTCAGAGGGCAATCCGCAACTAGGTGCCCTAATTGATTACACCTATAACAACACCTATGCTTAACTTTTTTATCAACCGGTGTTTTAGATGTCGAGGCTTTATTACCCCCCGTTTGTCTCACATATGGTGGGACATACGGATTTAGTGGAGTACTCTTTTTATTCGTCTTATCTTTCTCTCCACCATTGGGTAATACCACCTCCTCTTTTGCCTTACCAGACTCGGATGACTTATCCGAATCCGATGAGACTGGACTTGGATCAGAAATTTAACACTTGAAACAGGCGAACTTGTTTCGCCTCTACTAACATTTGGTTTTTTACAAGTTACTTTAACTGGTACTGTCTGAGCAACCTCAAAGTCAACAGATTTCTGAACACTAGGGTTAAAAGTGTAATTGTGATTATAAGGTGGTGGAACCTCATGATAACCAATTCCTCCTCTCTTAACAGAGGAACCTTGATCACTAACAAGGTGATCAAGAATAGCAGAGGAATTTCTGAACTGCTCTAGTTTTCTATTCAGTTCCACCACTTTTACCTGGTGATCAGCAATCTGTTTTTCTCTATCAGCAATTAGTTTGGTTTTTTCTTCCAAAACTTCATAGCTTAAATCAATCACTTCAATTTTATCAGCAAGTTTTGTTTTTAGACTTTTAACATCTTTTTCACAAGCTTTTATTTTGACTTTATAGCTATTTTCTCTTGCTTTTGTAAAATGATGATCTTCTTTTAGGGTTTTAAATTCAGCATCCAACCTAACATACTGATCGGTTATAGTTGCTAATTGCTCAGACAAGTTTTCACATTTAGAACAAGTAGGTTTAGAACATACCTCGGAGAGTTGGTCTTTAACATCTGCCATGAAAGCTTTTTCTTCTCCGGTAACCTTCTCACTTTCTTCAGTTTCAAACTTCGCCAAATTTGCCTGCTCAAAAGTTTATTTAGAATGCAGGTTCCAATTGTATTCACCATCTTCTCTGGACATCATGGCACTATAATCTTTTCTACCCTCATTATGCTGTGTAGACCTTCCCAGACTTCGTTCCACACGCTCATTCCTGCATTCCTTTGCAAAGTGACCGTTTTGCTGACAATTGTAGCATTTTACCTTCGTCTTGTCGAACCCTGGCTTTCCACCGACAAACTTTCTTCCGGTCTTTCTCATAAACCGCTTCACTCTTCTTACGATCATAGCCATCTGCCATTGCCGATCCATTTCTTCCATATCATCAGCATCAATCTGGTCATAATCTTCATCCAAAATAGCTGGATCAACAATCTTCCCTTGAATGTAGTTCTCATAGGAAGCAATAAAAGAAGCATAGAGACCAAACTGCTCTTCAGCAGACTTGACACTCATAGGCATCTTGGAGTAGTTGTTGCTGGGAATACTTGGAGAGCAACTACTCTTGCTTACCTGGGGTTGAGAACCACTTGATCCACCTGCTACATAGCAAACATCACCATTTGTGTTGACTGACACATGCCCCTCATGTGATGAGTTTGCGCTCGACTCTCCCTTCGAGTAGTAGGCAGCTGATTCAGTCTTCGAACCTGAGCTAGTGTTGACTTTAGCACCATACATACCTGGATCTTGAACCTGATCCGTAGGTGTCTCCTTTCTAACCATGTTAAGCTCAAAGGTTCGGAGCTTGTTAACTGCCGTTTCTAGATCATATGTGGGAAAGTCTTTGTCTTCCCTCATCAGCACAGTGTACATCTCCCATTTTGGTGGGAGAGCATCTAGTAGCTTCTCAACTATTTCTTCTTCTCGGTAGGAAATTGAATAGTTGCTCAATTCAGTCATCAGATGGTAATATCGAGTGATAATATCATCTAAAGATTCATTCTTCAAATACTTGAAGACTGAGAACTGGGTTTTGAGCAATTTTATCTTTGAAGCACGGATTCCTACGTTCCCTTCAAATCTGTTCTCAAGAGCTTCCCAAAGCTCTCTTGCTGACGTGTACTTTCTAAACGTATGAAGGATCTCTTGTGGAAGAGCCATAGTAATAGCAGCATGAGCCTTGCTCTCGGCCTCATACATCTTTTTCTCTTCTTCTTCCATTTTGCTATACTTTTTGATTTGATCACGACCTTCATACTCCATAACTGGTGGAATATAACCATCCTGGATGCATACCCACATCTTCGCATCCTGGTATTTGACGTATTGTATGAACCGATCCTTCCATGCAACGAAATCGGTTCCCTTCAGCAATCTTGGGGCCTTAGTAGCTGACCCTGCTTCAACTTCCATCTTCACTAACATAGAGATGTTAATCGACGACATCTTTCCCGAAAAGTAAGAAACCCGAAAAAATAATTTTTTTTTTTTTTATAAAAGTACTGTAGGCGAAGTTACGGATAACTTCGCTTTAGTCTTAACTTCGCAGAAGAACTTCGCTGATGATTAACTTCGCTTAAGGTAAGCGAACTTAGGAGGTAGGCGGAGTGGTAGAGAACTTCGCTGAGTTAGGCGAACTTAAGAAGGTAGGCGAAGTTGTGGATAACTTCGCTTAACCTTATATCTTCGCCGAAACCCTACGTATCCTGACCGCAACTTCGCCTGATGAACACGGACGTTTTTGCAGATCTGAAATCTGGATTTTACGAGGTTTTTGACGGTGCAAAGGCTTGAATACGATGGTAGGAGGTAAGATTGACTCAAAAACACAGAAAACACGTCCCGCGAATAGTCGAAACGGGACGATTTCTACACCCGCGTGAATATCCCGAACCACACAATCGAGCAAATGCTCTGATACCAATTGTAGGTTCCCTGGACGGATCGTTACGAGCGTAGAACACGAATCACACGAACACACGATACGATAAACGAACACGTTATATTATAACTCAAACACGTGATACGATATCACTATTAAAGACACACGTTACAGCTCTCGTAACAACTCGAACAACTAAACGATTAACTTCTAAACAGCCCGTAACCTAGAATTATATATACACGACAACTTCGCCTGGCATGTTCAGGCGAAGTTGTCCATAACTTCGCTTGTCTAACAAGTTCGCCTAGGCGAACTTGTTAACAACTTCGCTTAAGACATATATAAAACATAATTAACATTACAGACTCGATTACAGACACTAGACTATGAACTACTGACATTATGCACCAACAGAAATGACTAATGAGCAGAGAGCTAACATTGAGTTGAGTATGAGAGAAGCTAAGAGAAATCATCCATTGGTTGTAAAGTTGAGGAGGTATGGCATAAGTTTTGAAACTTTGGCTGATCTTGATAATGATCAGTTGCAAAAGAGACTTGACAAAGAGAGAGATGGTTTCAAGAAAATGATGGAACAAAAGAATAGAGACTGCCAGAAATACAGAGAATATCTCAGAAGGCATAATTATTTAAAGAAAGATTTGTCTCACTTCGCAGTTGACCAACTCCAATACCTTTACAACAGTGAAAGAGAAAAGGTTATTGAAAAAAGTGTAAAAGAGAATGAGAAGACTGAGAAATTGGAAACTTTGAAGAAGAAATTTGGAGGTATGTGTGGTTACTTGCTTGAGAAAGTGTTAAAGCCTGAGATGGTTGAGAACCTATCTAGAGAATCAGTATTGGATCAGTACAACAAACTGAAAAGAAAAGAAAAATTGAAGAGGGTCCAAACTGAGAGCTCTACCAAACATGCTGAAACATCTGTTGAACCTTAAATAAAGAAAAGAAAGATAATTACTATGAGGGAGAAACAGAAGATACATGGTGAAAATGAAGTGTCTAAGGAAGTTCCTGTTGTTGAAACCCCTACTCCACAAGAAGTGGATTCTGAATCTGAAGATGAACCTTGTATACCTTGGGAAAATGAAGAGATGATCAACATTATAAGGAATATAATGATTACTCAAAGAGGAATGGATGAAGCCTCTTTCAAGGCTTTGGAAAAGGAGGATTTGAAATATCTCTTCCATATTCAAAAAGCTGAATAGGAGAAAGCTCTAAAAGAAAGTGAGAATCCTAGATACTTTGCAGATGGAAGTTACGTACTTGCTGGTTTGTCAAGAACTCCTGGTATGGAGAAAATGTTGCTAGCTCTTAGAGATGCAGGATCAAATGTTGTTGAGCTTGCCAACCTTCCAACTGAAATGGTTGAAGCAGTCTACATCAAATTCTTCAATTTGGGGCCCAGAAAACCCAAGAAGTTTGTTCCTTTCAGACCACCAATTTCAAGAAGATATCCACAAGGTGGAAGAGGTGAAGGTGGAAGAGGTGAAAGTGGTAGAGGAGAATCAAGTAGATCTACACAACAAAGAATAACAAGACCACAGTCAGATGTGGATCTTCCTAGAGAAATCAACTATGATTCTGTGTGTGAATGCATAAGAGTGATTATGGAAAGTAGACAACTAAGAGATATAGTTGTGAGAAGTGATTTCTATGAATATACTGAAGAACAGTTAGAAAGAATGAAATCACTCACTTTATATGATTTTAGAAACAGAAACCGAGTGGCTGGAAAACAAATGAATGATCTTTCAAAATTCTTAAGAGAAGAAGCAGACAGAGGATTCAGATTTCTAAAAGAAAATAGAAACTAGAAGACTGTCCAAATTCACAGATCAAAGAGAAATGCAAAGTTAAGAAGGATGGACATGGCTGAAACAAACTACAAGATGAATGTCAGAGACAAGCATCCACTGTCAAACATGAACACATGCATAAGTCTTGAAAAAAGAATGATACGCCCCAACTATACAGTCCAAAGAAATGGAGTCATTACTGAAGTTGAATACAAAGAAAAAGATGACCATTACTTGCTGAGAAATTCTGATGGAAAAATACTGGGGATTATCAAGAAGGATGAAGATTTGAATTGCTTACATGATGAAGACTTAGTGGATATTAGGGACTGGGTCATACCAGAGGGTCACACTCATTACCAAGCCCTTGATATTTTCAGAATGAGAGTTGCATCAGTGATAACCAACAGAAGGCAAGCCGCATATAGTGCATGGAAAAGACAAAATTCCTAGACTAGGCTTTTACTTTGTAATGTCTTATGACAACCTTTTTGAATATGTAATTTTTATTTATGATAATTGAATATGTAATTTAACTTTTAATTTTATGTGTATTTTGACTAAGTGTAAGTAACCTTAGAAATGTTTTGGGTCAGCTGAGGTGTTCCAATCTAGGGGGAGATTGTTGAGTCAAGATTTGACACAAAACTGATCAGATGGAAGATTGGAATCTTTTCAACCTCCTCAGAATTCGCTAAGTATGGATCCGGGCACACCTTAGACCTCCGAGCATACTTTTACTTAGTCGGGCACGATATTTTGTCTATCGGGCAAGGTTATCTTCACTAAGTCTTCATTAGTGAATGTCTGAGCAGGGTTTGCTAATTAGTACGTTACCGGGTATGGTTCGCTAATATATGCAAGTCCGGGCAAGGATCACTTTATCAAGCAGGTTTGTTCTTCATAGCCAAGTAAAGTTCACTTCCGAGTAAGCTTTAGGCTAACCAAGCTCAAGAAACCAAGTATTTGGAGATCGGGAAAGGTATTCATTAATAAAGATGGTCCGGGTATGCCCAGTGTTTAATGAAGTATCAAAAGTATCATCGGGCAGGATTCAACTCTAGCAAGGTAAAGTACCTCCGAGCACACTTTGCTAATAAGCTTATTCCAGGCAAGGAGTTGATAGGACCATTGAAGAACAAGGTTGCTCGTAAGGATTTTTCGGGCAAAGTTTGATAAAGCCAAGAAGATTGAAGTCTACCCGGTGAGTATTTTACTTGGTAAAATACTCTTCAAGTAAAGTCTACCCGGAAACTGATCCCGAGCACACTTCTATGTTACCAAGTTATGAAGGATGGCCGAGCATACTCGGAAAGACAATATTAATGCAAAACCTACCCGGAAGACTTGTTTTACACTTAGAATATTTCTGAATATGTAATTTGAATATGTATTATCGGATAGGGTTTCTATAAGGAATGACAACTGTCCACAGGTGTCAGGCCTATAAATAGAATAATTTAGGGCACACCTGGGGACACGACACAACACACACACAAAAATACAACAAGGTAGATAGTCACATTTATTAAGAAAGAATTTTATGTGTGACGGCTGAAAACCTTCCTTATCAAGAAACCCTAAAACGATTATCCACTTTGTATGATTCATTTATATAAATGGAAATCTTTTGAGTAAATCTTGTTTGTGTTGATTACCTTTGAATACATTTTAAGCAACCATATGTTTGTTATTGATTCCGCCTTTAACAAACGGTGAACTTTCTAAATATAGCAACCCGTCATTAACTCCCTTGTCAACACATCTAGTTGGTGGTGTTGGTTGAGATAAATGCAACTCAAAACTTGGGGGTTCAAAAGAGTTAACTAGGTTTCTCTTTTTAATTAATGAAATGGCTTTTTGTTCCATTTGATCAAACTCCAACATTTGTGATCCAGTAACTTCAAATGGTGTACTGTCTATAACATTTCCATTTTTCACACCCACTTAAGCTTGCATAACTTCATCTTGGTCGCTTTTGTGAAACTTCTTTACCAAAAGTTCCCATTCGTCTTTTTGTTGTCTGATCAACGTGCCTTGTGGTAAATGATTAATTCCCTTTTGTAACAAAAACTCAATTTTCTTCCCATGTTCATCAAATTGTTTCAGCTATTTCTTTAACATATTAGGCAAAATCTGTAGAAACAAAGACAAATTTTTTATTAATTACAAATTTAATCAAATGAAAATATAAAGAAAATGTAGATATGATTAATTATCATACCTCCTCTGTCTCTATGGATTCATCTTTACCAGATTCTATCTCCATTGTGTTATATTTACCAGACTCTGTTTCCATTGTGTCACCTTCATCTAACTCATCTTCGCATGACTCAACTTTATTTGTTTCCATTATGTCATCTTCATCTGACTCATCTACATCTGACACTGTTTCTAATACAAATCGCATCTACACAATGATCTTAGTAGTATATATAATTAAATCATGTTAACCATAATGAATGAAACAAAATATAATAAGACATAATAGGTTAGGTTAAATACCTTGAATATTAGCTTGGAAATCACTTTGATTAGGGTTTTTTATAACAACTTTTAATGACTTTTTCGATTCTTCAACTTTTTCATTCATTGTGTATTTTCCTTTGTTTATAAGATAGTTTTCGTCAAACTCCACTAATGTAGTGAAGTCAATAAGTATTTTAGAATCTTTAACCCATTTCCTCTTGGCGGAAAGTTTCTATCGCTGAATACTATATAACTTCCATTGTGTAATATATATATATATATATATATTGATTATTTTACCGCGAGTAATAGCATTTGGCCATTGCAAAATGCGTCAACATCACTGGTCCATCCTTTTCATGTTTTTCTGAGACATTCTATGATGTAGTCACACCAATTCAAGCTTCTTATGTTTGTGTTTTTCATACCTGATGTCAAAAACCTTTGATTGATAGT
This sequence comes from Bidens hawaiensis, assembly GCF_021521415.1. Lineage (NCBI taxonomy): Eukaryota > Viridiplantae > Streptophyta > Magnoliopsida > Asterales > Asteraceae > Bidens > Bidens hawaiensis. Next base: position 1,166,504 of record NW_027491210.1, read on the forward strand.
ATTGCTCATCATCGTCTCCCCCATTACAGTGAAAAACATAACCAAGAAGTTAAACTTGAACATCCTTTGAGAGTATTTTCTGTTCTTCATTTTATCACTGAAATAGCTTACAAATATCTTGCTCGGTATGCTCATCTAATTGACTCCTCCATTCTTTTACAACAGGATCCTTTTTGTTTGGTTTCTTTTTGTTTTTACCTTCACGCCACCATTTGGTATTCTAAAAACTTCATTGATCAACGTATTTGTTATATTGAAACAATGAACCCCATCAAATACCAAGTTTTTTATTGGATCATAGATTTTAAGAAGTCAGTAAGCGAAAGAAGTAGGGACTGTGTGTGTATTTATGGACAATGTTTCACCAAACCCCATCTCGGTTACTGCTTTTCTCTTATTTTGGTTCAATTTATCAATAAAATTAGTAAGGTTTGATGGCGAACACCTCATGTATAGCTTTTGATGTGTAAATGGGAAATATTTTGGTTCTTGTTTCTGTTTTGGAACTGCAGCCGCTACTATCTTCCTCTTCTTGTTTTCTGGGTCTCTTTTACGTTGAACTTATCCTTTCTTCTTCTTTTCACTTGTTGGTTCTTTGTCTATGTTTGACTTTGATATTTTTTGTTTAAGGAAAACCTGAATAGGAATCATCAAATCATCAACTACAAAACAAGTGTTACAATATATATTAAAACAAGTAATTGGCACAATAACACAACAGTCTAACCGCACATTAGCACAATAATGTCTACAAACTCTCACACAAATGATCTTATATGACATAATAACACAACATCCTAACTGCACATTAGCACAGTAATGTCAACAAACTCTTAGACAAATGATCTTATATGACACAATAACACAACAATCTAACTGCACATTAGCACAATAACGTCAACAAACTCTCACACAAATGATCTAATATGACATAATAACACAATAGTTTAACTGCACAACGGCACAATAATGTCTACAAACACTCACACAAATGATTTTACATGACACAATAACATAACAGTCTAACCGGGCATTAGCACAATAATGTCTACAAACTCTCACACACATGAACTAATATATTAGGAAGTATGGTTTTTGTAGGAAATATAATAATTAATTTAGTCTATTGATTTTTAAATGGATGGTTGAGATTAGTTTAGGGAGTAAATCATTGGTGAAACAAAGAGAATGACATAATAGGGATAACACATTTATTGGTTTTCTCTCCCCACACGGAAGACAATGTTAAATTTCCCCATCATTTTAAAACGTCTGTAACTTTTTTATACGACATTTAAAAAACAATCAAATTCACCATGATAACGAGTGTTTTTTATATTTTATATGAGTACCATATTGTTATATAAATATAAAAATAAAAATAGGGTTTTTTTTTACAAATTGTGTTTTACAAAAATTGTGTTTGACAAAATTGTGTTATACAATTGTGTTTTTCATTGTGTATTGTTTCTTAGTGTTTTTTCCATTGTATTTTTACATTATGTTTTTCATTGTTTTTTTATTGTCTTTTTTTACATTGTGTTTTTTTCATTACGTTTTTCATAGTGTTTTCAATTGTGTTTTTCCGGTGGCCATTTTCCGGTGACTGCTTTTTGGTAAATTTTCGGGGAATTTTTCGGCGATTTTTCGAGGGAAATTTCCCGGGGATTGTGCACTGGTGACTTTCCGATGACTTTTCAAGTGAAATTTTCATAAACTTTTCCGCAAGGTGGTGACGGTGGGTGACAGTTGTGGTGGCAGTGGGTGGTGAAGTGGTGGTGGTTGTAGGAGATGAGTGAAGATGTATGTGAGTTTTTGAGATTAATATCAATGGGTTTTTAATATTAAAGTAGTAGACTAAAATACCCTTCTTCCTAGCCTTTTAAGAAAAATCAAACTTTTATTTTTATTTGAATCTTATCCAATTTAAATGATCTGTAAACATATTATTCTTATCTTATTAATTAATGTACTTTTTTAATTAAAAAAAGTAAACTAATAATTGTGAATATTTAGTTCGCTAGATCAAAGACTTGTATGATGCATAAACAATATGTTGGTATAACAATTAAAAAAAGTAAATATCAGTGGTATGCCTTCATAGTATTTTTTGAACTTCTCCTTCATTGGTATAACAATATGTTGGAAAAGATCATTCTTGTCTTCAAAATCTTTCAAATTCAAGGAGATGTTGTATAATTGTAACATCCCGTTTTCTTATTTCAGGTAATAAAATAAAATATGATTTATTATGAGTCGGGCTTCTGTTGGTTTAATTAGTATGGGTAATGGACTTGGGTTAATAAGGAAGGGAGAAATACCATGGGCTTAAGCCCATGACCCATGATATATAAACCTTAATTTACCCAAAATCCATCCATTTACACCCATTCCATACACCATCAAAAACACACACTTAAGCTCTCTCTCGTCTCTAGGTTTTATGAGTTGGGTTAAAAGCACGAAATGTGTTTGCGTCATCACCATCTTCAAATAATGTATTTTCTACGGTAGCACCATGAATAGCGCATAGCAAAGCAGCGCCCAATACACCGGCAACAACCATCATATGAAATGGGTTTAATGTCCAGTTATCAAATCCTTGAAAAAAGAGGATAAATCGAAAGATAGCTGCTACACCAAAACTAGGCGCAAAGAACCAACCAGACTGACCTAGTGGATAAATCAGGAATACAGAAACAAAAACGGCAATTGGACCAGAGAATGCAATTGCATTATAAGGTCGCAATTGAACAGATCGAGCAAGTTCGAATTGACGTAACATGAAACCTATTAGTCTGAAAGCTCCGTGGAGAGCAAAAAAAGTCCATAGACCGCCTAATTGACACCAACGAGTAAAATCTCCTTGTGCTTCAGGACCCCATAGTAATAACAATGAATGTGTTAAACTATTAGCAGGAGTAGAAACTGCGGCAGTTAAGAAATTATAGCCTTCCAAATAGGAACTGGCCAATCCATGGGCTCTTTCTAACCGAAACCAAGGAGAAGAATCGATTCCCGACCCAAGGTTGTGATAATATGATATTGTACGGATCCAAACCCGCTAGATCTAGTCACGGAACGACGAACCGACACCCTAAACCGTTAAAGTCACAAGATCCAGATGGAATCAGGTATAAAACCGATCAAAATATAAGCTTAGGGGTCACCCTAGCTCAGATTTGGATCAAACGGGACGAAAAACGGTGAAAGACGGTGGAAAACGAGTGAGATCTCGCTTTTCCGGTGAGATCCCGGTTTTTCGGCGATGGCGGCTCCGGAAGAGGTGTACGAGGTTACGAGAATGTCAGGGAATATTCTGACAGTCTCTGACCTAACCCTAATTCGTTAACGAAGGAATGAATGCGTGTTGTTGTGTGAATGATCTTTGGATATTGCATGTAATGTCAGGCAATGGTTTGATGATGTGATTGTTGTATATGATGAATGAATGATGTATTTACATATGAAACTTATAATCATATGTAAAGAAAGGTATGGCATAATAGTAGGTAAGAAAGGGAGACCGGGCCCTAATAATACCCGAGGATGGAGGGTACCGGACCCTAATAATATCCGAGGACGGAGGGTACTGGACCCTAATAATATCCAAGGATGGAGGGCACCGGACCCTAATAATATCCGAGGAAGAAGGGAGACCGGGCCCTAATAGGCCCTAATAATATCCGAGGATGTAGATGTAGGGCACCGGACACTAATAATATCCGAGGTACGTAGGGCGTAATGCTCTTTATAATGTAAAGTTAGTTATGAATGTTTATGGAATAATGATGAACAGGTTAGGTATGAAATGCGTACCTTCCGGCACGTATATGTGTATGAAAAGTTGATTAATTGATTAAGTAGAACTCACTCAGCGTAGCTGACTTTTAGTATGCACGCATGTGAGTAGGGTGAGGCAGCTCGCTTGATGAGGTCACATGACATGGAATTAAAGACACTGGCATCTCAAGGAAATGCTATGATGTTTTAAAGACTATTTTTTATGTTTAAATGAATATAAATGTTTGATAAGACAAGATTTGGAAGTCATGTAATATATTTTGTTTAAAGTTCATATATTCCGCGAAAGTTTTAATTAACTCTTATATTTAGAACTGTGTTTATGAGTAAATCCAATGTCCAAAGTGAGGCACCAGTAACGGAGCTTTACAAGTTGGTATCAGAGCAAAGTTCAAGATAATTAAGCATCCTACATGCTTAGAATCAAACAGAGAATGGGATTAAAGTAAGAAAGGAAAGAAGATGCTAGTTCAAGATAGCCATGTGTCACTCAAGCAAGCTCAGTAAAGGTAAAGGTATGATTAAATAATGTATGTTAATGTTAGCTTATGCTAAAGAAAGGATATGTGAATGTTAGGGATAGGATTAACTGATTATCTGATTAATTAACTGTTTAAAAGTATAACTTAGCACAAAAAGACTTAGAAAGGGAAGTGTATAGGACACGGAAAGTAACGTGGTCAGCTACTAACAGCTGGTCACTGTTATTACCTGTTAGCCTTACTATCCTTGTACTCAATAGTTCCTTGAGTGATGATGTTTGTGTTTCCTTATAGAATACCAATGGATGGAGCAAGGAAGAACGTTGAGCGAGGAGGTCGTACGGGAAGACGTGGTAGACCACGCATTGTCCGAGAACCTTCTGTAATAACAGCCACTAACATTGAGGAAGAAGGAAGTGCAGCTGGTCAAAACCCGAGCAATAACGAAAGGTATCAACTTGACCCTGCTGTTCAAGCTGCCATTGCTCAAGCTGTAGCCACTACTGTGAAGAACTTGAATCCTTAAAAGTCTGCTAAAATTCATGTAAGAACTGCTGAGAAGTCTGGGGAAAAGAGTAAGAAGGATGATGAAGGAGAGAAGGGTGACTCGAGCGAAGTTCGATCGGTGAAGGTTGATGATAGAAAGAGAGGCCGAGGTAGGTGTAACTACAAGTCATTCAAAGGTTGCGACCCGCCGAAGCTTACTAGTTTAGGAGACGCAATCTCCACCCTTCATTGGATAACCGCGATGGACAAGTTTATCTGCATTAGAAAGTGTCGTCCCGACCACGCAGTGGGTTATGGCACTCAGTCGTTTGGTGAGGAAGCTATGTATGGGTGGGAAATTGTGGAGTAGAGGAAGAGTCGGGATGAGATTAAGGCGATGAGGTGGGATAACCTGAAAAAGTTGGTGATGAAAAGGTTCTGTGCTGACGCCGAAGTTGAGAGGGAGAATATGAAGATCCTGAACTTGAAAACGTGAAAGATAACACACCAAGCGTATACTACTGAATTCAACCGAATGTCTAGGTTGGTGCCTGATAATGTTAACACTAAGGCCAAGAGGATCAAGTTCTATGTGAGAGGACTTCCACAAAATGTTCGCGTCTTGGTCAAGGCTAGTAGACCTAGTACCTTTGATTCTGTTGTAGGGCTCGCAGAAATGGTTTACGACGACTTGTCGGCAAGTGATGTAGTGGTGGAAGAGAAGAAGGATAAGAAATGGGTCGCTCCTGTCAAGCGATTAGGTACTCAGTTATGGAACCCTAAGGACAAGAAGCAGAAGGTGTGGGAGAGAAAGACATGCAAGACATGTGGAAAGGTGCACGGTGGCGAGTGCAAGTGGGGTACTGGTTCGGATGTGTGTCACAAATGTGGAAAGGCTCATGGTGGAGAGTGTTGGCTTGGGATAAATGTCTACTATAGTGTGGGAAAATGGGGCACTATGCTAGCGAATGCAATGCAAAATCCGCATGTTATAAGTGCTGTAAGACGGGTGATTTTGCAAGGGAATGCACTGAGGTTGAAGCTGGAGAAAGTGGGAAGAAGGATACTGAACAAGCTAGGTAAAGGACTAGGGCCTACATGCTGACTCAGGAACAAGCCAGATAGATTCCTGATGTTGTGACGGGTACGAATCTATTAAATGGTATTTATGCTTCAGTATTGTTCTATTCGGGTGAGAATAGAAGTTTAGTGGCTACGACATTTAGTAAGTTAGCAAAGATGAAATGTTGTCGTGTGCCTGAAACTTCTAAAGTAGAAACCACGAGTGAGACCTCGGTTAGAATATTGAGAATAGTTAAGGACTGTAAGATAAAGTTAGAGGGACAGGAGTTCCCTGTTAATTTGAATATTATGACCTTAGGAGGGTTCAATGTGGTTTTGGGAATGGACTGTTTGTCTGAGTATGAAGCTCATATAGTGCGTAAGAGTAGGATAATAAGGTTAAATTCCTTGGATGGTAGTGCGGTGACGGTTTATGGTGATAAGGAAAGTTCCGGGCTTAATGTCATTTTGATGATAAAGGCCGAGGGTTTGTTAAGGCGAGGGTGTGGTGCTTACCTGACGTATGTTTTCAACGCTACGGCCGAGACAAAAGAAATGAAGGATGTTCCTATCGTGTGCGACTACCCAGAAGTATTCCCTAAGGATCTTCCGGGGTTGCCACCAGAACGGGAGATAGAATTCCAGATAGATTTAATACCAGGAGCCCAGCCCGTTGCGAAAGCACCTTACCATCTAGCGTCGTCCGAGATGAAAGAACAGATGTCCCAACTGCAAGAACTCCTCGACAAGGGTTTTATAAGGCCGAGTGTTTCCCAGTGGGGCGCACCGGTGTTGTTCGTGAAGAAGAAGGATGGAAGTATGAGAATGTGCACAGATTATCGCGAGTTGAACAAGCTTACGGTAAAGAATAGATATCCTTTGCTAAGGATTGATGATCTGTTTGACTAACTGCAAGGTTCAAGTTGGTTCTCACGAATAGATCTCAAAACAGCGTTTCGGACACGGTATGGACACTACGAGTTCCTCGTGATATCATTCGGTCTAACGAATGCACCTGCAGCGTTTATGGCCATAATGAATAGGGTGTGTCGGCCGATGTTGGATAAGTCAGTGATCGTCTTCATTGATGATATAATGATCTATTCAAAGAACGAGTCGGATCATGCTTAGCATCTAAGAGAGGTATTGGAGACTCTAAAGAAAGAAAAGTTGTACGCTAAGTTTTCGAAGTGCGCTTTCTGGTTACGAAAAGTGCAATTCCTAGGTCACGTGATTAATCCTGAAGGGATTACAGTGGACCCAACTAAGATTGAGGCGATAAAAAATTGGAAGACTCCGTAGAACCCGACCGATATACGAAGCTTTTTAGGGTTGGCTGGCTATTACAGGAGATTCATCGAAGGCTTCTCCAAGATAGCTGCACCGTTGACTGGTATGACAAGAAAGTCGGTAGTATTCAGTTGGGGTAAGTTTCAAGAGGAATCTTTTGGGAAACTAAAGAGAAGACTCACGCAAGCTCCAATCCTTGCTTTACCATGGTGACGAGGATTTGATTGTTTGTACCGATGCTTTGTATCGTGGGTTAGGTTGCGTGTTAAGGCAACGAGGAAAAGTGATAGCTTATGCGTATAGACAGTTCAAAGTCCATGATAGTACTTATCCGACACATGAATTAGAGCTAGCGGCAGTAGTGCATGCTCTTAAGATATCGAGACATTATCTGTATAGTACTAAGTGTACTATTTACACAGATCATAAAAGTTTAAAGTACTTCTTCGAGCAGAAAGAATTGAACATGAGGCGGAGAAGGTGGCTAGGATTGATAAAGGATTACGACTGTGATATTGAGTACCACCCTGGTAAAGCTAACGTGGTCGCCGATGCGCTAATCCGTAAGAATGAAGAAGTCATTGCAACAATGAAGTCATACCAATTGATTATGAATTCAAGTCTTTTTGAAAAAGTCATCAAAGTGCAGTCAGAGGTGCTGGTAGATGAAAGGCTAGTGAAGAAGGAAAGGATTTTCGGTCAGCAGGATGAGCTGATGGAAAACACGCATGGTGTTAAGACTAGATTTGACCGTATGAGGATTCCACATCATGGAGGTCTTTGAGGTAGAATCTTAGATGAAGCTCATAATTCAAGGTATTCGATCCATCCAGGATCCAATAAGATGTACCAAGACTTGAAGAGAGACTATTGGTGGCCGTGTATTAAGAATGATGTGGTAGATTATGTCAGTAAGTGCTTAACTTGTTTACAAGTCAAAGCCGAACATCAAAAGCCTTATGGAAGGATGCAACCTTTGGAGATACCTGAATGGAAATGGGAACACATCACCATGGATTTCATAACTAAGCTACCTCGTACAGCTAAACATCATGATACCATTTGGGTGATAGTGGATCGTTTGACCAAAAGTGCTCACTTTCTGCCTATACGAGAGGCCATCTCATCAGAAACGTTAGCAAGTTTGTTCATCAAAGAGGTTGTGACTAAGCATGGAAGGCCACTGTCGATTGTATCTGATAGAGATACTTGTTTTACTTCAAGGTTTTGGAAGAAGTTCCATGAAGCTATGGGAACGAGATTGAACATCAGTACGGCGTATCATCCTCAAACAGATAAACAGTCTGAAAGAACAATCCAAACCCTTGAGGATATGCTACGTGCTTGTGTTTTAGACTTTGGAGAAAGCTGGGATGATTATCTTCATCTGGCAGAGTTCTCCTATAACAACAGCTACATTTCAAATATAGGTATGCCACCATTTGAGATGTTTTATGGTAGACGATGTAGAACCCCGGTATGTTGGGGGGAGATTGGTCAGAAAGGGATGGGAAGTTAAGAAGTTGTTCAAGAAACCTCGACAAGGTTCGATCAGATCAAGGCAAGAATGAAAGCTGCTCAAGACCGACAGAAGTCGTATGCTGATAAGCGGCGACGACCAATTGAGTTTAACGTTGGTGACAATGACAATGTGATGCTCAAGGTCTCACCTTGGAAAGGAATTATCCGTTTTAGGAAAAGAAGGAAGTTGAGTCCGAGGTACATTGAACCGTTTGAGATTATGGATCGTGTGGGTGAAGTGGCTTACAAGCTAGATTTACCCGAGGAGTTAGAAGGAATTTATTCAACCTTCCATGTTTCTCATCTGAGGAAATGTCTAGCTGATGACACGTCTCATGTGCCATTGGTGGATATTTAGGTTGATGAACAGCTGAACTACATTGAACAGCATGTAGAGATAATGGACCGCAAGGAAACGAAACTTCGTCACAAGGTTATACCCTTAGTGAAAGAGATATGGAAGCATCGCAAGGGATCGGACGCCACTTGGGAAGTTGAGGAAGAGATGTGCACGTTCTACCCGAATTTGTTTATGTAATAGTTAGTCCCCGAAACCTCTTTAAGGAGAGAAGACTTGTAACATCTTATTTTCTCGTTTCGGCTAATAAAATAAAATATGAGTTATAAGTTGGGCTTCTGTTGGGTTAATTAGTATGGGTAATGGACTTGGGTTAATATAGACGGGAGAATGACCATGGGCTTAAGCCCATGACCCATGATATATAAACCATAATTTTCCCATGATCCATTCATTTCCACCCATTCCATACACAATCAAAAACACACACTTAATCTCTCTCTCATCTCTCTTTTTCTCTAACCGAAACCAAGGAGAAGAATCGATTCCCGACCCAAGGTAGTGATAATATGATATTGTATGGATCCAAACCCGCTAGATCTAGTCGCGAAACGACGAACCGACATCCTAAAACCGTTAAAGTCATGAGATCCGGATGGAATTGGGTATAAAACCGATCAAAGGATGAGCTTAGGGGTCACCCTAGCTCAGATCTGGATCAAACGGGACGAAAAACGGTGAAAGACGGTGGAAAACGAGTGAGATCTCTCTTTTGCGACGAGATCCAGGTTTTCCGGCGATGACGGCGCCAGAATGGCGGTGTCGGAAAAGGTGTACGAGGTTAAGAGAATGTCAAGGAATATTCTGATATTTTCTGACCTAACCCTAATTCCTTAATGGAGGAATAACGAATTAACAGTAATTCGTTATGTCCCTTCGTTAAGGAAAAGTAACGAATAAGCTTTAATTCGTTAAGCCATTCGTTAAGTAATTTGTTAACTGAGAACTGACGAATGAACCCCCAGTTCGTTATAAGGGTCAGTTCGTTATAATGGTTTAATTGGTTATAAAGTCCATTCGTCAAGAAGTAACGAATGAGCCCCATTCGTAAAGGAACTGGATAACGAATTAAACTTTGAAAGAATGACAGAAAGGTCCCTAGACTTAGATTAAAATGGATTAATTACAAAGAAGCCCTCGAACTTTATGAGTTAGAAAATAAAATAATAAATTATAATTCTAATGAAAAATGTGTTAAGACAGTTAACGGATATAAAATTTTTCCAAGCTGACCTGGCAGCTCGACCTCAGCCAGGGGCTCCGCCCCTTAGACCCTGCTAGGGGCTACCGCCCCTAGAACCCCGCTGCCAGGGGCGCTGCCCCCAGACCTCTGTTTGTTGAGGGTTATAATGAAACTAGAGGTACGATATGGGTAGTGATAGTTAATTGATATGTGTAATTGTTATACAGTTAGTCACGCTCAGCTAAAGAAAGGGATAACCATTAACGGTGAACGTAACCGATTTCAGGTGAGTTTCTAGCCCCATTCCTTGTTATGTTTTCGGGGTTGTGTGCATACTCGAGGTGGTTAGTTAATACACTTACCTTAATTGGTAAGTGTATGCTTTATATGTTTTATGTATTAATGAATGCTTGTTGGTGTGTGAATGATCTTCGAATATTGCATGTACTGCCAGGCAATGGTTTGATGATGTGATTGTTGTATATGATGAATGAATGATGTATATACGTATGAAACTTATAATTATATAAAGAGAAAGGCATGGAATGATAGTAGGTAAGAAAGGGAGACCGGGCCTGAATAATACCTGAGGATGGAGGGTACCGGACCCTAATAATATCCGAGGATGGAGGGTACCGGACCCTAATAATATCAAAGGATTGAGGGTACCGGACCCTAATAATATCCGAGGAAGAAGGGAGACCGGACCCTAATAATATCTAAGGATGTGGATGTTGGGCACCAAACCCTAATAATATTCGAGGTATGTAGGGCGTAATGCTCTTTATAATGTAAGGTTAGTTATGAAAGTATATGGAAGAATGATGAACAAGTTAAGTATGAAATGCATATCTTCGGGCACGCATATGTGTATGAAAAGTAAGTTAATTGATTAACTAGAACTCACTCAGTGTAGCTGACTTTTAGTTTGCACACAGGTGAGTAGGGTGAGGCAGCTCGCTTGATGAGGACACATGGCATGGAATTGAAGACACTGGCATCTCAAGGAAATGTTATGATGTTTTAAAGACTATGTTTTATGTTTAAATGAATATGAATGTTCGATAAGACGAGATTTGGAAGTCATGTAATATATTTTGTTTGAAGTTTTTATATTCCGTGAATGTTTTAATTAACTCTGATATTTAGAACTGTGGTTATGAGTAAATCTAACGTCCAAAGTGAGACACCGGTAACGGGGCCTTACAATAATTCTTGCAACACCCAACAACTAGTAGGATAATAAACCCCCAATATTTTAGTTGTTGCGATTTTGAAAACATCAAGATACTCTAAGAAATAGCCGATATTTACCCAAACACCTTCGGGAAACAAATCCGCTTCGCACCGATCGACAAGAGTGTTATGAAAACTTTGTAATGTTTCTCATTGGGCAAAGCACACTTGTGCATATGACAAGTTGAGTTCAACGGGTTGGAACGTCCCAATTCGGCCCCAAATATTTTCTTTCAACCAATTTGCAATAGTTTTTGTATTCAAGATGTCTTCTTTTACCACTTTTGAAAACATCTTGTAACATATATCTAAAGCATACCAAACCGCCTTCCATGGTTTCATTGGTGAAACCTTCTTGAACAACCAAATTGAAAATATGTGCAACACTTCGAGCATGAAAAAAATTCCCATAACAAGGTGATGTATATTTTATGATAAATTTTTCCACTATCATTGTATTGTTTGTTACGTTATCAAACGACATAGAAAATTTCCTCAAGTTAAAATTCTTTATTACCCCATCTACAATTTCAAACAATTGATGGGCGGTATGTGGATATGGAAAGTTTTCAAACGTGATGGTGCGTTTCATCATTTGCCAAGACATCGGATCGACCCAATGAGCGGTGACACAAAGGTAGGATTCCGGTAACCCATGTGAAACATCACTAGTTAAATTCACACTAGTTTATATAGTTTGAAAAATCTCAATTAAACTTTTTTGCACATTCCCACAATTTTAGACAATGACGTCTAAGGGTAGTACGACTTACATGGGTGTAACGCTGTTGAAGATTTTCTCAAATCATAGCCGTCAATTCGGGGTTGTCAAAGTGGTTAGACGACAAACCTTGTTGAATCACGAACTTCGCCATTCTATCATGAACCGCTTTCATGTTGTAACGAAAGATTCTGCCACTCGACCCAATTCGACTTGGTCCGATGCGGGAACTTCTTTCAAGGCCTTGCAAAATTTCTTTTCGATGTGATTTTTTAAAGTAGAGTTAGAATCTTGCTATAAGAAAGTGCCACAAAATTTGCAACGGGCCTTAAGGTCACCATTGATCAACTCAACCAAATCTCAATTCCGCCATACCTCTTCGTTGCTATTATGTGGGACAACCCGCACAACATCGGGGTCCTATTTAACACGAACCGGGTCAATAAAAACGAATGTAGAAGCCTTCTTGTTGGCCTTGTTGGTGCTTGCCATAGTAATAAATGGTGGACGTGAAAAAAATGGAGGTGCAGGTAAGTCGGGATTGTAAAACGAGTGTAAACCATGTAGTTTTTTTTAATGTTTTTGAGTTTGGTGGTAAAACATTTGATTAGAATTCAACTCATATAGATTTTGGACCTCAAAAATTGGTTCCAACGGCTATAAAACGGCTATATTACCGTTGGAACCGGTTCAAAAGGATCTATTTTAGTTGCGGGCATTTAATGTAAAATAACTAGCAGAATCGGTTATTTCTTGTAGGAACCAGGTACGACCATATTTTTGGAGAAAAATGGAGAACCGGGTAGAGTTTTCAGGTATTAAAATACCCAACCCGGGTATTGGGTCCACTGGGTAGGAACTGGAACCGGTTTCGGGTCGGTTCCACCGAGTCGGGTCCGGAACCTGTTTTTTTGTGCACCTCTACCTAGGCCTATAGGCAAATTAAAAATAATTAAGCTCACATTTTGTGTATTGGCTGATAATAATCTCACATTCAAAAATTTATGTCAATGGTCCAACCTTTTAATTTGCATCTCCGTTAAAAACACTTAACTTCATTATTTTTCTTCAGAATTTCAAACTAATGTTTTAGGGTTTTTGATTGGAAGAATGATATGAGTAGACTGATATAAACTTAATTACGAAACGGTGATCCAACGATGAAACAGTTGTTCAATTCGGGTATTTGAATTTCCAGTTAACAAAAATCAAGTAATTTGAATCACCGTTTCGAGATAAGTTTTACATTAGTCGACTCGTATTTTTCTTTCGATCGAAAGTCCTAAAACATCGGTTTGAAATTCAGAAAAACGCTTAACGGCGTTAAGCGTTTTTTAACGGATGTTCATTGAGAGAAAATGGTCGAAGGTTGAACCGTGATAGGTATTTTTAAAGATAAGATTATTATTGATCAATACATAAAAGATAGGATTATTTATTTTCAATTTGTCTAATACATATTAGTTAAAAATCCTCAGGGAAAATATTTTGACTTCTAAGTCTCATGATAACTTACGCATTATTGAAGTCCCTCTAAAATTATAATGTAAATAAAAGTGTGAATTTTTTAAAAAAACCTAAAACTGATACATCAAAATTGTTTAAAAGAACAATCAGGATTAACAAGTATAAGCCACGAAAAAAATGACTCATAAACCAAGCCATCAGATGTCCTAGTTCCAAGTTATTCTTAAGAAAATTCAAAGTTTTGTTTATATTTTATCATATAGATTTTAACGTGTAAAAAGTGTAAATAATTGTTAAATAACTTTGTGAGAAAAAAAGGACAGAAAATGTTCTACGTGTGTAGGCGCCAATGAAGAGAGGTTAACACCAAACTGGTACACCGAACACGGTACGTAAATGTTCTAGCTAGGATCTTGATTATACGTTAATTAATTATCACTCAAGTGTAAGTTATGTTGAAGCTATGGATTATTATTATTATTCTAAACATTCGTCAGGAACTGAATTGATCTTCGGAACCCGAGTTACATCTGTTAATATAAAGCTTAAGACGCTATTAACAGCAACTGGAGAAACCATCACCTACAAATGTCTCATCATTGCAACCGGTGCTCGGGTAAGTATATAATATGACAATGACTTATATTAGTTCATTAACATGAGTAGTGAGTTATTTATATGATTTCCTTTTAGGCATTGAAACTTGAAGATATTGGTATAAACGGGTCAAATGCTGAGAATTTATGTTATCTGCGCGATCTAGCTGACGCAACCAAACTCGTGAACACGATGAGAATGTGTACGGGTGGGACCGCGATCGTAGTTGGAGGCGGTTATATTGGAATGGAATGTGCTGCTTCTTTGGTGATGAACAAGATCAATGTTTCAATGGTGTTTCCAGGCCAGCATTGTAGTAACCACTTTTAAACAAATTATTTGTTATAGTAATCATATTCACTGATTTATAATTTAGATAATAGAGGCTTCACTTTAGGTAGGGATGTGCGTGAAACCTTTCACGACATATATAACTTATCGAAATAACGGACATAAATGAACCAAAACAACCGATGCTTTGGTTTTATGTTTGTTCGTAAGCCAAATTTCTGGTTTTCGATTTTGCATGTACCAAAAATCAAAAGAACCAAAACCCGTAAAGGCTTAAACACCAACTTTTGTTTGAATTTATGGATTATGGTTTTATTGTTTTACTGTAGTCATTGACCCTTGAACACCCCTAGTATTAAGGGTCATAATAAGATTTGATAATAATTTTAAACTACTTTTCTGCAGTGGGTCGATTATTTACTCCCCAAATAGCGCGTTATTATGAAGATTTCTACGCGTCGAAAGGGGTGAATTTTATTAAAGGCACAAGCTTGTCATCTTTAGTTTTTGACTCAAAAGGGAAGGTAAATCTCAATTGCGTTGCCATGTCTAAGTATCCAACCCGTTTAAGATAATCAGATTTTGAGTCGGCATATATACCAAATTAACTTGTTTAAAAAATGGGTAGTGTTTGGTTGAGCTGAGCTGTTTATTCAACAGTTAGTAAGGTAAACGTGTTTAACCCATTTAGTACGTCAACCTGTTTGACACGTGCACTTTGATTAACTGGTTTAAGTGTTGGATTTATATTTTTGACACATATAATAAATAATATGGGCTTGTCAACCCGACCTCTAACTTTGACTCGTTAAAATGGATTGAAATAAACAGGTTACAGGAGCTAATCTTAAGGACGGGCGATACCTTCACGCTGACAGGGTCGTTGTCGGGATCGGGGGCCGCCCCAACACGGGCCTATTCGAAAACCAACTAACTTTTGAAAATGGAGGGATCAAAGTCAACAACCGAATGCAGACAAGTAGCCCCTCGGTTTATGCAGTTGGAGACATTGCATCGTTTCCCATTAAGCTCTATAAAGACACCCGAAGGGTCGAGCATGTTGACGCCGCTAGGAAAACCGCCAAGCAAGCGGTGTGTGTGATCATGGAACCAAGAACCGAGACAGATTTTGATTACTTGACGTTCTTTTACTCGAGGACGTTGTCGTTATCTTGGCGGTTTTATGGGGATAATGTTGGAGAAGTGGTTCATTTTGGTGATTTTTCGGAGGGTGAATTTGGCGCGTACTGGGTTAATGATCAGAAGTTGGTTGGGTGCTTTCTTGAAGGTGGAAAGGATGAAGAGTATGTGGCTATAGAGAAAGTGATTCGGGTTAAACCGGTTGTTTTGGACTTGGGTGAGCTCGAGAGGGCGGGTGTGGGGTTTGTGATGGCGGTGAGCCAGAATCAGTCGTCAATGACTGCTAGTGGTGGCGGCTTGAAGAAACCTGTTTATATGTGGTATGCAGCTTCTGGTATTGTTGTGGCAGTGGCTGCTTCAGTAGCTGCATTTTCATATTGGTATGCAGCTGTGTAAGCCGTAAAGATTGAATTGCATGTATTAATTGCTTGAATATTTTTTTATGAATAAATGTCAACTGTTGGATCAATGTGGGCATTTGGTCTAGTTGTATGATTCTCGCTTTGGAATGCCCCAAATAAAGTTTTAGCTTCTACAAATGTATTTTTATGACATTTGTCAACAACATTTTTTGTTATGCATTTTTATGACATTTATCAACAACATTTTGTGTTGTTTAAACTGTACACTCTGGCTAACCTAACTATCGTAGGAGAGATGACTTAAAAATTGAATTGTATGTATAACTTGAATATTGTTTTATGAATAAATGGTAACTTTTGATACTCTACAATATTGGACAAAACTGAATCATTTTGATATGCATTTGACTTATCATAACCTAGAAAACAAAACTTATTTTTATTAGAACCATTTTTTTTTTGCAACATCTCAACTTTTCATAGATTATTTTGGGAATAAACTATTTATAGACAAAAAGCAGTTTTAACTTGTCTCAAGGGGGCTCATGTCCAGGATTTTTTGACTGTTGTGCCCATTGAAGGTCTTGGGCAACGGATGTCGGCAGTTGAATACAGAGCCTTCCTTAAATACCGGCTTATGATTCCCCTTTTCCCTCCAGATGAATTATGCCCCATTTGTAAAAAAGCTTGCTTGGATAGATTCGGTGAGCATGCTCTCCACTGTAAGGATTGCCGGGATTCAAGTATCGTCATGACTGGGTTAGAGATGTGTTATGGGATGTGCTTAGACGTGCCGGGATCTCAGCCAAGAAAGAGGCACCTGTTAACTTTTTTACTGATCCGCGTGAGGGAAGATCTACCCTGCGTCTTGCGGATGTTCTCATGTAAGCATGCGTGTGTTGACCTCACTGGGGTGTCCCCGTTTGTGGGGCTGAGAGACAGTGGCTTCGTACCGGGACAGGCGGTTTTGAGAGCGGAGTCTATGAAGGTTTCTAAGCATGAGACATCGTGTTTGGAGAATCAGCACGTGTTCATTCCATTTGCCTTCGACACTTTTGGATCCCTAGCTCCTGAGGCGGTTCGCTTCTTGGAGCGGGTACAGAAGGTGGTCCACAGTGACTCGCAGAGCCCGAGGAACCAAGGATTTATATTTAGTAGAATAGGCTTTGCGATTCAAAAGGGGATAGCGGCGCAGCTTGTTGCTCGCTTACACATTATCCAGATGTAGTTCGGTTTGTGTTATATATAAAAGGATCAATATTTTCAAAAAAAAAAAAAAAGTTATGAAGTTTAATTCACATTATGCCAGATGGATGGAAGGACTGAATAAACTCGTGTATTTAATTTGCTATATATCACTTAATAGCTTGAAAGATAGGGTTGCAATGAAAACGTACATTTACACACTTTATTAAAGTTTGTTTAGAGTGTTTTTGTGTGCAAAGTAGTTTGTCATATAGTAATATAGCCATTTACAAGCATGCATAAACTCAATGTGTATTCGAAGGTTTTCACCATTCTGATAATTAGAACTATGATGTCAAAAAGCCTAACATAAACCTTTTGCATTGTTGTGTGTAGTTTGAAGTTAAAAAACTTAACAATTCAAAATCGAAGACAGTCCTCACATGAATTATGTGTGAATCTATAAGTTAAACATTCATTGAAAACAATGATTTTCACCATTCTGATAATTAGAACTATGATTATCAGTTTATCACATTAATCATTTTGATGAATGTGTTATTTTGTAGTATCTAAAAGAATTAATGATGAATTGTTAGTTGCACAAAACTCCAGTAAGATGAGAGTAATACAAAGATGTGTGACCTTGTAAAAGTCGGTGGTGATCAAGACTTGAGTCATGCGTCTATGAGATGGTATAAAGCCTTCGCCACAGGCGTAACACATCACAATGACCAAGAACTCCAAACTTAAATAGAAAGTTAATTTCAAAGTGATCTCCTAGAATCATAGTCTAATACATCAAGATCTAGATCGAGTGAGAAAAATGAAAACATGGTAAACTCTCAACTTGTTAGATACAAAACCAAAATTTGATGTCCAGAATGTCGGTTTTCATGTTACAACACTCATATACATGGTAAACCCACATTTTATCCAACATAAAAATATAACAACCAAGGCGCTAACTTACACTCATACATCTATGCATTTGGGACATTAATCTATCAAGCTTTCTATTTGACAACTCAAATCTAAATGTACCATCATGAGCACCCGTGTTTATGTGAACTCCAGTTTCTTGTTCTAGTCTTTGAACCTCGTCGGGGCTACCAACAACGTTGTCAAAACAAACGTACCGTCCACCACCACTTTTGTTCATTTCCTCGTATACTTTTACATGTGCATCAACTAATTTATTAACATCAACTGTTGCCAGTAAACCGTGTGCATACATATCTTGACCACCTACATATTCTCATTATTGTTAGTTATGATATCTCAAATATTTGAAGCATTTTTCAGACAATAAAAGGCTAAAAAAACACCTTTGAGGTATGCAATAGCGGATGATGGATTTGTGCAGAAGTAACGAGGGCCGGTGATAAGGTCCGAGCATATCGTGGTCAACTTCAACCCCTTTTCCTCGGCTATCCGACATGATACCAGTTCGGCTTTTAACTTTCCTAATGCATACCATAACTGTAATATCTCAAGTAAACTATTTTAGACATGTTTTCATGTAAAATGTAGTGTTTTATTAATTATGTTTTAAAACATATAAAAAGTCATCCGTCGTACGTAGGCGGATGATGGCATGCGTCAACATATTTTTCTCTTTACTCATCTGGACTTTCATTTTACCATGTGTGACAATCATATTAGGATGATAATCATGCATAGGAATAAAGATGATATAATATTTTCATTTTAAGAAAGCAAATATGTAATGTCTAGTAACGCACTTGTATGGATGCAAACGAGTTGAGTCGAGTCCGAGTAATTAGTTTAAGCTATATAAAGCTCGGCTAGTTTAAAGTTCAAGTTCGGCTCATGAGTTTTAAGTTTAGGTTTAGCTACTTAATTGTTATTGATCATATACTTATTTCATTTATATATATTTATAGTTATTTTTACATGCATTCACGATTATAATTCATATATTCAACGCTGTATATACTATTTAATTATGTTTATCTTAATTTTATATGCAATAATAATGTTAGTTAATCATCGACCCTGTTAAGTTTATTAGAAAATACCGTTAGTATAGTTTAGTGCCATAAATGTAATTAGATGATAGTTTGTGTAAAGATTGTAAATATCGAACCCTTGCCGGAGTAACCGTCGGATAACCGTCTCCGGCAATAACCGTCACCGGAGGGTATAAATACCCCTCCTTGGTTGATTGTAAACATCACAAACACATTCAGATTTAATAAAGAAATCGTTTCCATATTATTGTGTGTTCATATTATTGTTTATCAATCCAATTTGTTATCAAATTGGTATCAGAGCGCAGGCAGAAACAAGAAGAAGAATGAGTGTTTCTTGATCAATTTTACTAACCCTAAAATTGTTAATAAAGAATAGCGCTTACCGGTTCCAAATCGAAATTCCGAAGGACTGTGAATTTCATCAGATTGCAGATTGCAAAACCCAGATCGTCTAGCCCTGAGGGTTACGGTTTGTTGCTAACACCATCAAAACCGTGTTGTGGTTGAATCAAAAGGACGAGGGTATAATCGCTATACGAGCGAGTCTTTAATCCGGAGATAGAGGCTTGTGGAACCAGAGAAGAAACGTCGTAGTACATCGCCGGTGAAGGAGAAAAGAAAAGGACGGAGTCCCTGTGTGTTTTTTGTGGAAACGTGTGTGAGAAAATGAAAGGTCAAAAAGGCTTTTATTAAAACAAAATAATTTTGTTTAACTTTGAATAAAAAAAACAAAACAACGTAAATTTTTTTAAGATATTGAAAAAATTTTAATTTTCAAAATTTGGAAAATTAAAATTACTTTGAAAATCTTAAAAAGGAAAGTTTTGTTTAGTTTGAATTTTGCATCGAAGAACCGATAGCAAGCCGACCCGTTTATAGCGATTAAAGAAAATATCGCACGATGTCAGACGGACAAGAAACCTCGACAAGTCAGAATAGCCAACCCAACCACCCAAGGGATAACACGTCGTTATCGTTTCAATGTCCCATATTAAATTCCACGAACTATACAATATGGGCAATAAAAAATGGATTATGAGAGGCCATTGAACCAGAAGAAGGAAAAGTTGTTGACCAAAAAAGGAACAATATGGCAATAGCCTACCTTTATCAAGCACTGCCAGAAGACGTGGTACTACAAGTAGCTCAATATACGAAAGCTACAGAAATATTGGAAGCAATCAAAGTAAGGAATATGGGTGTCGAAAGAGTAAAAAAGGCACGACTCTCAACTGTAAGGGCTGAGTTTGAGTCATTAAAGATGAAAGATGGAGAAACCATCGATAATTTCTCGGGAAAATTAAACGGGCTAGTCTCCAAAGCCGTAACGCTTGGCGCAACAATTGATGAATCTAACATGGTCAGGAAACTCCTTGACTCCATGCCAGATCGTTTTATTCATATCGTTGCAACAATCGAACAATGCTACGATGTGACAACATGAAGTTGGAAGAAGCCATAGGGAGACTTAAAGCATATGAAGAACGAATCAAAGGAAAAGAAGATTCGAGTATGAAGGATAGTAAACTGTTGTTTACTCGCACAAGGAAAGTATATACAACAAGCTGGTCATCGTCCTAAGCAAGGACAAAATCGTAATAATTACAACAGCCGTGGAAAGAGCCTTGGGCATGGAAAGCCATTTATACAAGACCGTGGAGGTCAAGGATCATCGTCAAATGATCGAAAGGACCAGTCAAAGTATAAAGACAAAAGTCAAATAAAGTGTTACCAATGTAATGAACTTGGTCATTACGCATCTGAGTATCAAAAGTCCAAGAATAAAGAAGAAGCCAATATTGTTCAAACTGAACAAGTAATAAAAACTCTCTTGTTAGCTAGTTGTAGCTCCAAACAGGAAGATGCAATTTTCCTCAATGAAGAAAAGATAACACCAAGAAAATCCGAAGCCAAGCCAAGCAATAAAGATATATGGTACTTAGACAACGGAGCAAGCAACCATATGACAGGCATTAAATCTCATTTCTATGAATTAAATGAAGACATTAATGGAGAAGTAAAATTCGGAGACGGCTCGCATGTGGAGATAAGAGGAAAAGGCTCAATACGAGTAAATTGCAATAACGGTGAAGAAAAGACTATCACCGACGTATATTACATACCCGATCTTCGAAATAACATTTTGAGCTTAGGACAAGCTACTGAATATGGGTGTGATATACGAATAAAGAATGAGTTTTTATGGATATATGATGACTCTGGTGATCTCCTGATGAAGGTGGAAAGATCACAAAATCGTCTCTACAAAGTAAAGCTTGATACGGGAAATCAATGTGTTTTCTTACAAAAGCAAACGAGACGTCAATGTTGTGTCATGCAAGACTCGGACACATTGGATTCGAGTTCGTTAAAATGATTGTTAAGAAAAATATGGCCAGTGTGTGCCAGATTTTACCCATCAGCCACATGTATGTGATATATGTCTAGCTGGAAAACAAATACGACACTCATTTTCAGCTCAAACACAATTTCGAGCAAAGCGACCACTCGAATTAGTCTAAGGCGACCTATGTGGCCCAATCTCACCAACAACACAATCCGGTAACAAATATGTGTTTTTATTGGTGTATGATTACTCTTGATACATGTGGGCATATATCATAAAGTCTAAGGATGAAGCATTGAACTTTTTCGTTAAGTTAAAAGAAGTAGTTGAAGTTGAAACAGGTCATAAGATTAAGACCTTAAGAACCGACAGAGGAGGAGAGTTTACCTCGAAAGAGTTCAAGACATTTTGTGAAAGAAATGGTATACTACGACAACTCACAGCCCCTTACACTCCACAGCAGAATGGAGTGGTAGAACGCAAGAACAGAACCGTGATCGGAACTAGACGGTGCCTACTAAAAGGTATGAATGTCCCACAAAACTTTTGGGGTGAAGGAGTGAGACATGCGGTGTATGTGCTAAATCGCACACCAACAAAGGCCCTCGATAACATAGCACCATATGAAGCAATGTCAGGGCGAAAGCCGAATTTGAAACACTTGAGAGTGTTCGGCTGTGTGGCTCACGCAAAGATTCCTACAGTAAATTTAAGGAAACTTGATGATCAAAGTGAAAGAACCATTTATTTGGGTACCGAACCAGGAAGTAAAGCATATCGGTTATATAACCCAATACAAATAAAGTAATGGTGAGCCGCGATGTGGAATTTGAAGAAAACAAGGCATGGGATTGGAAGAATCATCTCACAAACGCCGATGAAGGACCCGAATGGGTAGACTTTGTGGTTGAAGGAGAATTAACCACAACCAATGATAATCAAGATGAGACATATGGGGAAGATCCCGATGAACCAGAAACCCCAAGTACCCCACCAATCCAAGGATCACGGTCAATAGGGAAAATACACCCTCAACAGACTCTAACTCATCCAGTCCAAGTCAAGATGAATCTCCTGTGTTTTCGCAAAATGAATCAGTAAATGAAAACACTGAAAGTGAAGAGATAGACCCTAACGTAGATGACACACCAATTCAAGGTCTACGTAATTTGGCCGAAATATATGAAAGAGCTCCAGCCATGGACGAGCATGGAGATTTTATAATTCAAGGAGTTGACATGTATGGAAATGAACTCCTATTGATGCACGAAGAACCAATGAATTACATAGAAGCGACTGGAAATAATGCATGGGAAAAGGCAATGAAAGACGAGTTAGATTCGATAGAAAAGAATAAAACATGGACACTGACCAACCTACCTAGTGGACACAAGCCCATTGGTTTGAAATGGGTATTTAAGCTGAAGAAAGATGCGAAAGGTGAAGTAACAAAATATAAAGCACGCCTTGTCGCAAAAGGATACGTACAAAGACATGGTATTGACTATGAAGAAGTATTTGCACTAGTAACTAGAATCGAAACCGTTCGATTACTACTTGCACTAGCTGCACATGAAGGATGGACTATTCATCACCTCAACGTCAAGACAGCATTCTTACATGGTGAATTAAACGAAGAAGTATATGTAGAAAAACCTGAAGGTTTCGTGAAACCAGGAGCTGAAAACAAGGTCTACAAGATAATAAAAGCATTATATGGACTACGTCAAGCACCACGAGCTTGGAATATTAAATTAAATAATATTTTAAAGGACCTTGGTTTCAAGAAATGTCCAAGAGAAGCAGCAGTGTATACACGTGAAAAGGGAAAAAGAAAGTTAATAGTAGGCGTCTATGTTGATGACTTAATCGTAACAGAAAACGATAAAGAAGATATCTCAAAATTCAAACAGCAAATGAAGAAATCATTTGAAATGATTTATCTTGGAGAACTAAAGTACTATCTAGGGATCTAAGTACTACAAAATGAAGAAGGGGTGACGTTAAAGCAATCGGGTTATGCAAAGAAGCTATTAAAGGACGCTGGGATGTTAGAATGTAATCCTACGCGATACCCGATGGAAGCAGGTCTAAAATTATCAAAGAATGTAGAAGGAGCTGAAGCAAATGCAACGGAATTCCGAAAGCTGATAGGATGTCTAAGGTATCTAACTCATACAAGACCAGGCATCAACTTTGCAGTAGGATATGCAAGCCGGTTTATGCACTCGCCAAAAGTAGCTCACATGAAAGTCGTGAAACACTTACTACGATATGTAAGAGGTACAATCGAGTATGGAATTCAGTACAAGAAAGGAGGCAGAAAAGTATTGAAGGGTTATAGTGATAGCAGCTATAACATGGACATTGATGATGGAAAGAGCACAACTAGAACTGTATTTTATTTCTGTGATGCTCCGATTGCATGGAATACTCAGAAAACAAACTATCATCTTGTGAAGCTGAATTCATGGCAGCCGCCTCAGCTGCATGTCAAGCCTTATGGTTAAAAGGATTGTTAGAAGACTTGACTAGTTGGAAGCAAGAGAAAGTGACACTGTATGTGGATAACAGGTCAACGATAGCATTGATGAAAAATCCAGTGTTTCACGGACGAAGCAAACATATAAGTACAAAATACCACTTCATACGAGAATGCGTGGAGAAGCAACAAATCGAAGTGGAGCACATTTGTGGCGAGGAACAGAAGGCAGATATACTAACGAAGGCATTGCCAAGAATCAAGTTCATGGAGATGCGCGAACTACTAGGTGTCAAGGACCTCGCAATACAAGATTGAGATTAAGGGGGTGATTGTTAGTTAATCATCGACCCTGTTAAGTTTATTAGAAAATACCGTTAGTATAGTTTAGTGCCATAAATGTAATTAGATGATAGTTTGTGTAAAGATTGTAAATATCGAATCCTTGCCGAAGTAACCGTCGGATAACCGTCTCCGGCAATAACCGTCACCGGAGGGTATAAATACCCCTCCTTGGTTGATCGTAAACATCACAAACACATTCAGATTTAATAAAGAAATCGTTTCCATATTATTGTGTGTTCATATTATTGTTTATCGATCTAATTTGTTATCAAATAATTATCACATGAATATATAGTTGATTCGTTTAGGCTTGAACTCGTTCGTTTATTAAATGAGTTTCAAGTAACCACTTACAAATAAGAGAAATTAAGATTTCCTCTTTTATATCATCAACATCATTGTAGGGTTATAATGTATAACATAGAATATAGTGCAATATTATATTATCAGTATGATGATACAATATAATATAGATAAGATACAAAAAGTAGGTAGAGTTAATTTGTTACCTTTTTGCTACTGCAAAAGGATTCATGACTCCGGCTATTGTGATCTACTACTGGAGAGAGGTTGCTGTTGCCATTGGAAGTGTCTCTCCATATATATGCAGGTCAATAGAGAAGATGTAAGCACATAGTTTCTAACAGAAGGCGTTGCTGCACAGGCCTCTGCTACATTTTCTGATGCCCTTGCTTCTATTTCTGCCATGGATTTCTGTCATTTTACATAAATTATCAATCATATTTCATTCTTTTATGGATCAAATTCAATTTATTGTGAGAATTGTACAAAACAACCCTCTCTGTGAGCCAATCAAAGCTCTCATTTCAGCCAAAAACCAAGTAAAAGTAGTCTAGTTATAAGTATCGCAATTACTCTAGTCATAACTAGCACAATTGTTTGTATAGCTAGAGTAATTGCATTACCAATAACCATAGAAGTTATCACCCACATGTGGTGTGAGAAAGGCCCAGGCCCTCCTTAACAGTTGGACAATGTCATATTTGTTATTGTTTTCCATTAATAAAGTAAAACTATAAAAAGGAAACGAAAAAATATCTATTCATCACCCATCACACCCAATGGGATGGTGACACCTCATCCCAATCAAATCCGTCACTAATGATGGAATTTAATGGTGGTGGTGATGTGGTGTGATGGGTTTTTTTTTTACTTAAAAAATAAAAACAATATTTTACTAGAACATATTAAAACTTAAAAATAAACGTTACAATAAATAGTTTACTGCTCGTCTGAATCCGGAAATTCCAAACCTAAAGAACCTATAACTTCAACTAGATCTCATCTCAACCGATGGTGAATATTCTCATCCCGCAAGTCTAATTGCACATCTTCAGGAACGGGAACTTGAGTAGGAGGATCAGGTACCCAATCTGGAGAAATTGCACGTCCATCTTCTTTTATAAACATATTGTGTAACATGATGCGTGCATACACGTAGCTAGAGATCGTGGGTTTTTTCATTGCACGAACCGGTCGACTAAGTATGCACCATCTACCCTTTAAAACATCGAAAGCTCTCTCGACATCTTTTCCTGCCGATTTTTGCAACTTCTTGAACGTTTTTTCATTATCCTCGACAGGAAACGGAAAGGCTTTCACAAAAACAGACCATTGCGGGTAGATACCATCGAAAAGATAGTAGCCACATCTGTAATATCTCTCATTGACAAAATACGGACAGAAAGGTGCGGTACCTTCTGTTACGCTCTGAAACAACGGTGATGTGTACAGAACAGTGATGTCGTTGTTTGAGCCGGGAACACCAAAATAAGAATGCCGAATCCATAAATCATTTGACGCAACTGCTTCAAGTGAGATGGTCGATCATCTGATATCACCGCTAACATACGCCTCTCGAAACTCACGTGGACAATTCTTCCATTCGATATGTGTACAATCGATGCGTTCCCTAAACGTCTCATCATTGTATTTCGGCTCCTCCATAAAATACTCGTTTATTAGCACATTGTGGGCATGTATACGATCACGATCCACCATTTTTTTCTTTGGACGGCTCGGGCCTTCAAGTTCGTTATATAACAACGGGAACCATTCGGCAATGTCATCGTCCGAAGACGTAGATCTATCAGTGTCCAAGGGAACCAAGTTGTTCAGAAATTCCATATTTTTTTGTTTTGAACGAAGTGGAAGATTGAGAGTGTTTTGAGTTGGATTGAAATGGTTGTTTATTTATATTGTTTAATTTTATTTTTTTTATTAAATCCCCCCCTCAACGGTACAATTTCTTGGTTTCCAACACGTGATGGCCATCACGCTAATTCACCATCACGCGTGATGGCCACTATGACATTCGTCAATTTCGGGTGCTATTTGTATTCATTTATCACTTAAATCGACACGATTTATATCCTGAAACATTTCAAATATATAAAATATTGGATTTTTATGTTACCAAATTATTCTCATTTTTTTATTTTGAAAACCCCTTTTACGGATTCGAAAACGCCCTTAAAACGAGCAAAATACATCAAAAACAAACTTCCGGATGCATAACGAACCACACTAAACGAGCTGGACCAACCCCACCCCTAGGAGGCGCCGCATCGCGCGGCCACCAAGGGGCAGGGGGTCGTGGGTGGCAGACTCAGACCTGCAACAATCCGTTTTTTTGTTATTTTGTGTCTTGTCTTGACCCTTTTTACAAGAAAACTCTTGTGTCTCACAGCCATATTTGACCCTTATACGTACCCTATATATACACCACAATCTCCTTCTTTTTACACATGCTCATACTCCAAAAACTCTTTCAAACATCAATGATTCAAGGTTGGTATTTTTTGTGTTTTTGAGTGTTTGACTTCCAAAAGTCAAACTGAGTTTAGTTTTTCATTCTAATTAGTTCATATGATCTTATCAATACTTTTTTATGGAGGCACAACATATATATAATATACACCCCTTGTTACCTTTGGTAGTTGCTTCTCCGATCCTGGTCAGTGAGGTTTCAGACCTTGTAAGGCAAGGCTTCATGGAGGACTTCGTGTTCTTGATATATATATAATATCTATATAACTTGTTTATACATATTAATCTTGCTTAAATTCTGCTCATTTTAGTTGTTTGTCATATTTACAAGTCTTGGGTATGTGCAAACCATCTATGAACTAGTTGTGAGATGGAAACCGAACCAAACTAAACTTTTGTTTAAAAGACTTGTTGTTGACTTTTTGGTTGTAAAACTTAAGTATTTTCATTTGTACATTTTTATACAAGATCTATGATATTTGGGCATGTGGAAACCATCTATGAACTTGTTGTGAGATGGAAACCGAACCAATCCAATTTTTACTCGCTTAAGTGTAACATCCCAAAATTTCTAAAAAATAATATTAATTATATTAATTATTATTGGTGAGAAAGTTTACTCGGGTTAGCGGAGAAATAATAAATAAAGTAGGAGTTAGTATGGGTGGGGCTAATGTTGGGTAATGGATATGGGTTATGTACTTGGGTTAATAAGGAAGGAAGATGGACCATGGGCTCAAGCCCATGATCCATAATATTTAAACCTTAAATCACCCTTTAATTCTTTCATTTCACATATTCCATACACCACCAAAACACACACTTAGCTCTCTCTCATCCTACTCTCTCTCTCTCTCTCTAAGCCGAAACCAAGAAGAAGAAGAAGGATAACCGATTTCCGACCCGAGGTAATGATAGTATGATGTTGTTTGAACTCAAACCCGTTAGATTGAGTAAGGAAACGACGAGCCGACACCGTTAAACCATTAAAGTCACGAGATCCAGGTGTAATCGGGTATAAACTGAACCTAAGATGAGCTTAGGGGTCACCCTAGCTCATATCTGGATCGAACGGGACGAAAAACGGTGAAAACGGTGCTGGAATACGTTTTTCCGGCAACCGCCCGTTTTTCCGACAAGTGCGGCACCGGAAAGGCGGCGCTGGAGGTTAAGTCACATCAAGGAATGTTCTGATGTGACATATGACATCTGAAGAACCCTAACCCTAATTCGTTACGGAACATTAACGAACTAGTCTCGTACGTTAAGCAATTCGCGTGTTAATTCGTTATGATGATTCGTTAAGGAAAAACAACGAACTAGCCTTAATTCGTTATGCAGTTCGTTATGATCATTCTTTAAAGCCAATTCGTTATGATAAGTCAAGATAACGAATCAAGTGATTCGTTACTCGCCCAGTTCGTTATGTTAAAATAACGAATCAGATGATTCGTTATTCACCAGTTCGCTATGTTAAGATAATGAATCCAGCTGGGTTTTAAATAACGAACTAGAAGTTTGGAAGACTGACAGAATGGCCCCTGGACTTAGAAAAGAATGAGATAATTACTTAATAGCCCTTGGACTTTGATAATTGATGAAAGATACCTATAAAGGGTAACGAGTAACGATTTAACTAACCGAGTAATGATTCAACAAAGTAAAACTGGCTTAGACGTGTAAGACTAATTAAGTAGAAATGAGAGTGGCTAGAGTAGTATTTAATATTTCAATTATTTAACAGTTAGTCGCGCACAGCTCGAGAAGGAATGACCAGTAGCAGAAGATGTAACCGTGTTCAGGTGAGTTTCTAGCCCCATTTCCTTGTTATGTTTTTGGGGCTATGTGCATCCTCTATGTGAAGTGTGAATACACTTACCTTAAGTGGTAAGTGTATGCTTTAGATGTTATACAAATAGCTAATATATAATGTTTGCCGGTGCGTGAACGATCTTCGGATATTGCACGTATCGCCAAGGTTAGTGATTGTCAAGTGGTTATTAGTGTGTATGATTGCTATTATGTGACTTGCTTACTATGTAAATTATGTTATGGTATAAAGTGTATTGTAGACAAGTAGAAGTAGAGTGTGATAGAAGTGGATAGGGGTATACCAAGAGTGTTAGAGTGGCAAAGTGGCATAAAGTTATTCGTTATTAAAGTGGCAAAGTGGCATAACGTTATTCGTTATTAAAGTGGCATAACGTGATTCGTTATTAAAGTGTCATAAAGTGGCATAAGTGGCTAGCTGTAGGAGTAATTAAGTGGCTAAGCTGTAGGGGTAATTAAGTGGCTAAGCTGTAGGGGTATATAAGTGGCTAAGCTGTAGGGCTAATTAAGTGGTTAAGCAGTAGCAGGTTAGAAAGTGGATTATGTGCCTTCAGACACGTATATAAATGCCTGTAGTGGTTGTATGACAAGTTGCTTGATTAACTAGAACTCACTCAGCGTAGCTGACTTTTAGTATGCACGCAGGTGATTTGACCAGAGAATTAGCATGAGGATGGCACATGGCATGGATTAATGGCTGGCATCTGAAGATAGAAGAAATGGTGTTTTAAATATGATGTTTTTTTGTTATAGTTTTAAAGAAAGATTTACATGTTTTGTAATAAACAGTTAAAGTTTTATTTTCATCAAAAATTTTAATAAACTCTGATTTGTAGAACTGTGTTTATGAGTAAATCCGACGCTAAATTAGAGCTACCGGGAACGGGGCCTTACAAGTTGGTATCAGAGCAAAGTTTGAGAGATTTAAGCGTCTTACATGCTTAGACTCGAACAGAAAATTGGATTTAAATAAGAAAAGAAAGAAGATGCTAGTTCAAGATAGCCACGTGTCACACAAGAGAGCTCAGAAACGGTAAATCATGTTAAATAATGAATAAAGATGTTCGTTTAATTGTTAAAGAAATGATATATGCAGGATAGGGATAGGATTTATTGATTGTTTGATTGATTAACAGTTTAGAAGTAGAAACTAGCACAAGTGAAATCATAAAAGGAAGTATGTAGAACCTGAGGAGTAATTCAAATAGTTAATTACGCTTGGCCACTGTCATTAACTACTTACTTTACGAATCATGTGCTAAATAATTCCTAGAGTGATGACGTTTGTGTTTTTCCATTTAGAATACGATGGCTGGAGCAAGAAGGTTTGTTGGTAAGTGAGGTCACACTGGACGTCCTTGTGGGCCAGGTGTTGTCCGGGAACCTTCTGAAGAACCAGTTACTACCACGAGAAGGGAGAAAAGTGAAACTCTGCAAGGACCAAGCAGCGATGAAGGGTATCAGCTGGATCATTTTGTTTAATTTGCCATTTCTTACGTTGTAGCGGCTGCAGCAAAGAAATTTCGTCCTGGAAAGTTTGCTGGGAGCCAAGAAAGGACCACTGAGAGGGCAATGGAAGACGGTGAGAAAGGTAATGATACTAAGGGAGGAATGAAAGGAACCAAAATATCTGCAGATGTCGTGGAGTATGCGGAGAAGAAGACACCAAAGGTGAAGGCCAAGGAAACATGCAAGGTGTGCAGAAAAATGCACCTGGGAGAATGCAGGACTGGGTCAGATAAATGCTATCGGTGCGGAAAGAGTGGACATTTCTCTCGAGAATGCCCCAATCGCCCAAAATGTTTCAAATGCGGTAAAACAGAGCACATGGCAAGGGAGTGCAAGGGGACGAAGGCGGGAGGTGCGAAGGGGATATGAACTTAGGCCAAGGGAAAACTGCCAGAAGGGAGCGCTCGATGAAGGAATAATTGCTTATGCAATAGTTTTATTTTGTTTTAATTTTGATTGCCTAAGAACTTGTTTTGTGTTAAGGTTTAAAACTTATGCTTATCTATGATGTGTAATATACTGAGTTGGGTGATGAATGATTATTATGTTATGATAAAATGTTGTTTTAGACGATAGTGTTAGATAGTACGAAACCAAGCCCCATTGGAAAGACGAGACTTGGTACATCGAGGGCCTCATGGAAAAGCTACCTCGAATAGCTAAAGCCCATGAACATCACTCGATAACTGCAAGTCAGGAGTAAGAAGGATAAACAATAAAGCGAAGGAGATTCAATAAAGCGTGTGAATATAAGGAGTGTTCCTCTTACAAGGGACAAGTTAGGTTTCGGGGACGAAACCTCTTTAAGGGGGGAAGACTTCTAACATCCCAAAATTTCTAATAAATAATATTAATTATATTAATTATTATTGGTGAGAAAGTTTACTCGGGTTAGCGGAGAAATAATAAATAAAGTAGGAGTTAGTATGGGTCGGGCTAGTGTTGGGTAATGGATATGGGTTATGGACTTGGGTTAATAAGGAAGGAAGATGGACCATGGGCTCAAGCCCATGATCCATAATATTTAAGCCTTAAATCACCCTTTAATCCTTTCATTTCACATATTCCATACACTACCAAAACACACACTAGCTCTCTCTCATCCTACTCTCTCTCTCTCTATGCCGAAACCAACAAGAAGAAGAAGGAGAAGAAGGAGAACCGATTTCCGACCCGAGGTAATGATAGTATGATGTTGTTTGAACTCAAACCCGTTAGATTGAGTCACGAAACGACGAGCCGATACCGTTAAACCATTAAAGTCACGAGATCCGGGTGGAATCGGGTATAAACCGAACCTAAGATGAGCATAGGGGTCACCCTAGCTCAGATCTAGATCGAACGGGACGAAAAACGATGAAAACGAAGCTGGAATACGTTTTTCGGCAAGCGCGGCGCCGGAGGTTAAGTCACATCAAGGAATGTTTTGATGTGACATATGACATCTGATGAACCCTAACCCTAATTCATTACCGAACATTAACGAACTAGTCTCATTCGTTAAGAAATTCGCGTGTTAATTCGTTATGATGATTCGTTAAGGAAAAACAACGAACTAGACTTAATTCGTTATGCAGTTCGTTATGATCATTCGTTAAAGCCAATTCGTTATGATAAGTAAAGATAACGAATCAAGTGATTCGTCACTCGCCCAGTTCGTTATGTTAAAATAACGAATCAGGTGATTCGTTATTCACTAGTTCGCTATGTTAAGATAACAAATCCAGCTGGGTTCTGAATAACGAACTAGAAGTTTGGAAGACTGACAGAATGGCCCGTGGACTTAGAAAAGAATGAGATAATTACTTAATAGCCCTTGGACTTTGATAATTGATGAAAGATACCTATAAAGGTTAATGAATAACGATTTAACTAACTGGGTAATGATTCAACAAAGTAAAACCGGCTTAGACGTGTAAGACTAATTAAGTAGCAATGAGAGTGGCTAGAGTAGTGTTTAATATTGCAATTATTTAACAGTAGTCACGCACAGCTCGAGAAGGAATGACCACTAGCAGAATAAGTAACCGAGTTCAGGTGAGTTTCTAGCCTCATTTCCTTGTTATGTTTTCGGGGCTATGTGCATAATCGATGTGAAGTGTGAATACAGTTACCTTAAGTGGTAAGTGTATGCTATAGATATTATACAAGTAGCTAATATACAATGCTTTCCGTTGCGTGAACGATCTTTGGATATTGCACGTATTGCCAAGGTTAGTGACTGTCAAGTGGTTATTAATGTGTATGATTGCTATTATGTGACTTGCTTACTATGTAAATTATGTAATGGTATAAAGTGTGCTGTTGACAAGTAGAAGTAGAGTGTGATAGAAGTGGATAGGGGTCTAGTAAGAGTGTTAGAGTGGCAAAGTGGCATAACGTTATTCGTTATTAAAGTGGCAAAGTGGCATAACGTGATTCGTTATTAAAGTGGAATTAGGTGATTCGTTATTAAAGTGGCATAATGTGGCATAAGTGGCTAAGCTGTAGGAGTAATTAAGTGGCTAAGCTGTAGGGGTAATTAAGTGGCTAAGCTGTAGGGGTAATTAAGTGGTTAAGCAGTAACATGTTAGACAGTGGATTATGTGCCTTCGAACACGTATATAAATGCTTGTAGCGGTTGTATGACAAGTTGCTTGATTAACTAGAACTCACTCAACGTAGCTGACTTTTAGTATGCACGCAGGTGATTTGACCAGAGAGTTAGCATGAGGATGGCACATGGCATGGATTGAATGACTGGCATATGAAGATAGAAGAAATGGTAATATGATGTTTTTATGTTATAGTTTTAAAGAAATATTACATGTTTTGTAATAAACAGTTAAAGTTTTATATTCCGCGAAAGTTTTAATAAACTATGATTTGTAGAACTGTGTTTATGAGTAAATCCGACGCTAAAGTAGGGCTACCGGGAACGGGGCCTTACATTAAGACACACAAGTGTGTTTTTAGCTATCAAGACTTGTATATTTCTTTAAAAATAGTTTACAAACGAATTTTAATTATTTTCTTTAGTACTTGGAAATGTTGGGTCTAACTTGATCTCATAACAAAGTTTGGACCGACAAAACCGAACACCCGTTTAACGTGCGTTGTTAGTTCTAAAACAATTGAACTACATACTTGGATAAGTCTTAATAAGTTTTATTGAGTTATCTCATGACATTCATTATTTTGGAAAGTTGACTTTGGGTTTGACCAATTACCAAGACCCGAACCAACAACCCGAACACTCGTTAAAGACCCGTTTTGGTATCTTTATTCCAAAGGAACTTGCATTCTTGCATTTTCACCCACCTTATTACTTAACACAGGTTAAGTAAATATTAAGGTTTGATACTTTAACCCGGATTCGAGCAAACATACATTTTTAAAGGGTCATTATTACAAATTCCTAAATAGTTACATTTTAAACCTTGAACTTTAACTGTTTATTTTTCTCAACATGTATTTATTAAAAACCTTCAAGACAAAATTTTAATCCAAGACTTTCTTTTATATAGGATTCATACGTTAAACCCGTTGTTCTGGTTAATCTTCAAATCATCCATCTTTCAAGTTTACTACTTGAACGTGAGTACTTTCATACCCCGTTTTCCATCTTTCGTTTTGGGGGTGATATTGCATACTTATTCAAACTAAATGTTTTATACTTGAGTCTTAAACCACAAACTTTATTGTATAGTTTACTTAAATAAATGCTCGATTTGGTGTTCTATGCTTACATGCTTATATGCTTATGTGTTTACCGCTTTTGGAAGGTTGATTCATAAATCCATGAACTATCTGGTATTCTCTTATAGCACGGTGCTGTTAATGTATTCTTATTAACGACCTCATATAAAAATTCTGAACCATCTGGTATTCTCTTATGGCAGGTGTCGCTAATGTGTTAGCGATCTCATTTTTATCCAAGTTGTTGCTTTTATTTATTGTTTCATACACAAGATTGTGTAATTTCTTATTATATACATATTGTTAAAAAACCATGAAATTGCTCACCAACCTTTGTGTTGACAAACTTTATTTTATGCAATGTTATAGGTTTGACTTTTGTTGACTTGAGGACTTGACGAAAAACGTTACCAAGACTATTAGGATATTAGCAAAACGAATAATATATATATATATATATATATATATATATGTTTACTTGTATTCAATTTGTTTTGTATGAACGAGATGTGTTGTTTGTTTATTTTATTAAATAAAATGAGTTGATTAAATAGTGTCACTTTAAATAGTGTCTTGTGTTTTTGGGCAATCGGTTGCACCCGGCATGTTCCGCCGCCTTTGGTCGGGGTGTGACAGATTGGTATCAGAGCCATAAGACTATAGTATAGGTGGTTAGACGTAACGACCTAGTATAGTATTTGCTTTTGGGTCCTTATACGTGTTTACTCTACTTGATTGTTCATTACACTTGTTTATTTATATACTTATTTATTTCATCAAATCATAAATATACACATACACACACTTTCATAGTACTCCAAGGTATCCTTACCTTAAAACGCCAAAAGCATTAGTTTTTATTGTGTTTTATGGATCACGAGCTTAACTTGGATCCCGTTGTTTCAAATCTCCTTAAAGATTGTCTCATATGAGATGACCACTTTAAGTTGTCGAATGTGAGCGTTCCGGTCGCTATCCTAATTTTTCGGTGTTAAAACAATAGAACCACGGTGGTTCGTGGACTAGTGTTTTGACATGACGTTGTATTCCGATTTATTATATTTGTTACAATCGTTATTTGAGTCAAAAACATGAAAAAGACGCGGTGGTACGTGCACACGTTTAGACTCCAACAAGGTATTTTTTTTTGTAAAAAGGTTTTTAGTGTCGGAATATCAAGTCATGGTGGTTCATGCGCGATTTTTCCGCCTTTAAATCTTAAGACATTATTTACAAATCTCAAGGATTTAAACAATTTTTCCTTTTACTTCGCCGTATTAATTCTCATCACAAGTTCTCATTTATGAATGTTATTTCTTATTGTGAATAATTCTTTTATATCTTGATTTTATATGGTAAAATTTCTATAAATTTCCTCATTTTGATTTCACAACGATTTTATTTACAAATTTTGTTCATTGCGATTTCTTCGATATAATTTAAAAAAAGGAATATATATATATATATATATATATATATATATATATATATATATATATATATATATTATAGGAAGGTTAATATGCAAATGAAATTAATGTGCTAAACGTGAGAATCAAGTAGAGTAATTATATATACAAGTAGAGTAATTATGTAATTATTCTATGATGTAATTACATAATTACTCTACTTGTATCTTTAATTACTCTACTTGATTCTCGCGTTTAGCACGTTAATTTTTTTTATGTATGTATATACAAATAGTGTATTTATAACAACCTCATATGTTCAAATTGTAGATTATAAATTCTTTCAAGATTTACGATTTACATATTATGTCCATATATTATAAACCATCTTTGAAAAAAAAATTTAATATTGCCATGACAACAAAATTCTATTATGAGGATTTGTTTTCAATAGTTATTAAACGATAATATGTGTGATTTCAAGATTTTAAATATTGTCACCTAAAGTGATAAATCTCATGAAGACTTTATAAATACGAGGTCTCATTTTGAATGTTGAACGTGAGGTTTATTCAATAACAAGTTACAATTTTCATCATTATGCATAAACGCAACGATCATGGCTTTACAAATCTTTTGGGACGGATTTATAAATACTTTATATTGTTACACAAATTTTCGTTCGATAACGATTTACGCGAACTATTACCTCTTATTATTGCAAGCATCATTTCATAAATATTTTTCATCACAACAACTTCATGTATGCAAAATTTCCTTTAACAATTTGGGGTTACAAGATTTACATTCAGTAATGATTTAAATGTTTCTCTGGCTATCCGTTACCGCGATGCCTTGCTATTATATACATTTCTTAGAAACAATAAAACAGCCTTACTTAAGACCTCATTTTCAATTTTATTCTATTTTACGCTATGCGATTTACATATTTCGACATTAATTCGAGTCTCACAATTATTGCGATTTTCTTTTCGTTTGATGAGATGTTTCGATGACAATATTGTGCACATGAGATTTCATTTTGTGTTTTGATTTTCGTGACCAAATGGCAACTATTCAATAACAATTTGAGCAATACTTTCAAAACCTCAATTTCGCTAAAAAATTTCGTTTATATTTTAAACGATATTTTCATAACTATATTATTCATATTTGAGCATTTCTGTAAACACGATTCTATGCATTATTCTACCTTGTTTCATTTGAGCTATTAAGCGGCCAATGTGTGGTTGTTCGCAAGTTTTGGCTCTATTAGAAACCGTTATTATAATGACGATTATATAAATGGTTTCACAATAGTGGCCATTTTAACGTTTTATCACATTTCATCGATTGTTTTGGTTGTTAATCAAATTCTATTTATTTTAAGTTTGATACATGTATGTGTCACCCCAAGGAACTCACCTCATTTCTTATGTTATCGCAATCATATTCTAAAATGCCTATAACCTCAAGTTTGTTCATGTATGAAACTCATCGTACGCTATTATTAATTGTAATGTTGTTTACCTCGACATCATGTACTCACTTTTTTTGGGTTTCTCATTTACACCTATCGGATTTTTCATTTTCACTCTTTGGATTCTCGTTTCATTTATTGGATTTCTCATTCCTTTTATCGGAGTTCTCATTATTAAAATTTCACTCATCGAATTTTATACTAATTTAGTGACCCAACTTTCAACCATGGATTTTAATGATTTACTTATTCTTCACATTGAGGACATTTGACTTTAAAACTCATTTCATATTGTTTTCCCTAATTTTTTTTTGAATCGTCTCTACTTATTTTAAACCGAATTGTTATATTCATCTTGGTTTAAATTTCAAGATTTAATTTTTTCAATTATTTTTTTTTCATTTTCCTACTTATTTAAAAAGTCAACCCCCAAATTTCCAACCGTCAGTATTGTTTCATCAATATGTGTAAAATTCAACAGATTTATGTACGTTTCTAGTGTTTAATATTTCAAAATAAATATGTCTTTTAAACCACACAATGGGACGAACCATGTGGACCATACGACGATCTAAATAATTATGGGTGCACACTTAATTATCGAAATCCCCGTATGGAAGCCATAGTAAGTGCGGTTATGTGCGATAACTCAGACCCGAGAATGATGGCAGAAAAACGATAAAAACACGAATCACGATAAGGGCATGGTGGATACGCCGCCGGTACATCCTATATATAAGTGTCTTTATTGTATTTCTCATTTGTAGCTTTTTTCGAATCATGCAAGGATTTGACGTTATTCTTTGCTTAAAATTTTTCATACAATTGTTTTACCAAAAGTTACATTCGTTAGTAACTACCTTTTTCTTTGATTTTATTTTAATTTCGGGACGAAATTTTCAAAAAGTTGGGGATATTGTGACATTTGTCAATTTCGGGTCCTATTTGTATTCGTTTGTGTATTCGTTTATCACGTAAACCGACCTGATTTATATCTCGAACATTTAAAATATATAAAAAATTGGATTTTTTATGTTACCAAAACATTCTCATTTGTTTAATTTGAAAAACCCCTTTTATGGATTCAAAAACGCCCTTAAAACGAGTAAAATACATCAAAAACGAACTTCCCGACACATAACAAACCACACTAGACTAGCTGGACCAACCCCACCCCTAGGGGGCGCTGCGCCGCTTGGCCACCAAGGGGCAGGGGGTCGCGGGTGGCGGCCTCAGACCTGCAGTAATCCGTTTTTTTGTTATTTTGTGTCTTGTCTTGACCTTTTTTGCATGAAAACTCTTGTGTCTCACACCCATATTTGACCCTTATCCTTACCCTATATATACACCACCATCTCCTTCATTTTTACACCTACTCATACTCCAAAAACTCTCTCAAACATTAAAGATTCAAGGTTGTTATTTTTTAGTGTTCTTGAGTGTTTGACTTTCAAAAGTCAAACTGAGTTTAATCTTTCATTCTAATTAGTTCATATGGTCTTATCAATACATGTTCATATGGAAACTGATATGGTTTAAAATATACATGTTATTATATAGATATTTCCTACATTTTCTAGTATTTTGAGCCCGGTTTTTATTAAATATATTTCTATTTGGCTCGTAACTGGATTTTAAAGATTAAATTTTTAAATGAGTTAAATTAAAGTATTTATGCTAAACTTGAGACCACAATGACATTAAAGTAATAATTGGTGGAATAAATGGTCACATATTTTGTAGAGTTTCATGTTCACATAGTTATTAAAGATAAAATTCTACGTTAATCATGCTCCAATTACTTATTTATTAATATGTGATAAATCTTTATAAAGTGTAGGAGTGCTCGTCAAACTATTTGAAATGAACTTCAAATTTTGCAAGATATATAGGCTGGGCTTATGAAAGGATCAAAAAAATATAGGAACCATCACATGAAATAAAAAGTCATATAGGTTTTAATATTTGTTGGAGCTAAAAATAAAAACCATATACTATATACATAACATTATTTTTTGGGGGTTCCGGGGTTTTTTGACGTGGAGGCAAAAAATTAAGCGAAGGAGAATATCACTTTGGTTGAGTTGGTGGCACAAGTCAGACGAGGGATTATAATAAAGTTGGTGGCACAAGTCAGATGAGGGATTATAATTTCGGAGAGTAGCTACAGTTTGGGGAATATATATACATACAATTATAGTTTTGTGGTGTAGGACACTTTGGAAGCAAAAAGAAAGAATAGATATTAACGTTGGTGTGGGCTGCAGGTCTATATCAAATCAAGAAAGCAACAACAGGTTTTCTCATAAGTGAATTATTATTATTATTATTATTGTTATTATTATTATTATTTTGTCTTTTAAATGAACTTTAATATCTTATTAGTATTTGATTCATACTTTTATATGAGTAGCTAAATACTTTACACTACCTAGGATTTGGTTGAGTATTAGTTTAAATTAATGGTTCGATGAATAATTATTTGACTTTGGTTGATTTGGTTTTATGGTAAAGGTTTTTAATTGGTTTGGTCATGATATTGTTGCGTAATAGAATCCAGATTATTGCTTTAATATTTATTCCACTTGTGTTTAATAGTTTTTTTTTTGAGATTGTTAGGCACTTGATTAGGTTGTCTGCTTTGTGTTTTCAACTTGTTTGCGGTTTATGGTCGAAAAAATCGTAGGAATAAGTATTGAAAGTGGTTTAGATTTTATTGTTCCTTCACTAGAGAGGCTGGGAGGTAATTTAGTGTTGTGTCATCTTTGTCTTTTGGGGGTTTGGGTAATAATTGGATGGGAGTGAGTTATCCTAGGTCCCTTAGATTATTGTGATACAAGTTTTGTTCAAATTAATTAAAAATACCCTCTTTATATTAATATATATTGTATCCGAAGAGACCGGGAGATGATTTGAGTTTTGGGGTACCATAATATTATTAGGTAAGGTGAGACTGGGAGGTGATCCAACCTTTAACAATTAAGCTTCACATGTCATTTAGTTCTAGGGTGTCATTGGTGAGGTCGGGAGACGATCTAGCGTACTTTAATGGTCTTTAGTGTTATTTTTTTTAAATATATTGTTTTTCAACCAAGTCAAGTTCGTTAGCTATTAAGTTTAACTAGTAGGATTCCATTACCTAGGTAGTCGTTTCTCGCATATTAGTAAAACCCAATTTTTATAAAGTTTTATTTTTAGTTTAAATTTTAATTAGTTAAGTTTTATTAGTTTAATTAATATAAAAAAAATTCTAAAAAATCAAAAGAAAGTCTAGGTTAGTAATCTTTTAGGTTTAATAATTAGAGTTTACCCATAGTGTCATAGGTTCGATATCCATTCTTACTTGCTAACTACATTCCGACCGGTACACTTGCCGATTGTGTGTTTTTTTAGGTGAATTCGATAAAACTTGGTTTTTAATATTATATACGTTTTTCACACATCAAGTTTTTGGCGCCGTTGCCGGGGACACTGGCAAATTTTTTGTTTAAACCGAGTTGATTATCTTATTTGTTTATTTGTTTATTTGTTTTTTTAGTTAGTTGTTATTTTTTCTTTTGGTGCCTTTACTTTCTATTTGTGCCTTTAGGTTTAGTTTTTCCTTAAAAAAATTTTAAAAATAAAAATAAAAAAAATAATAAAATAATTTTTATTTCAGTTTATGCATAATACCCGTTCTCAAGGGCCACCTTTATTCACTGCATCAAAAGAGCCTGAGAGAGAGTTTCAGGAGCGACTTAAGGAGACTATAGATAGCGAGAGCGACTCATCCGACATCCAGGTTAGCGTCTCTACTCCTAGAATAGATATGGGCGACGCCGTTCCACCGCCGAGACAAACCGTTCATACTAGAGCCAGCGATGGCATCACGGGAGCCCGATCCGCAATTGTCCGACTTGCTGCGACTAATAACCAAAACAGGCAAATTCCATCTCACGTCATGAATTCTATCACTAATTCTGCTCAGTTTCACGGCTTGGATGACGAAGATGCTCCAGGACACGTGTCCCGATTCGTGCAGATTTGCGAAACTTTTAATATTAATAATATCTCGTCCGACGTCATTCATCTTAAGTTATTCCCGTTCTCACTTTCCGATCGTGCTGCTACATGGTTTGACTCTCTTCTAAACACCTCAATTGCCACATGGGCCGACTTGCAATCCAAGTTTCTTAGGAAGTATTTCCCTCCATCAAAGGCCGGGCGTCTACACGAACAAATCCGTTCTTTTCATATGTACCCCGATGAGTCCTATTATTCTGCGTGAGAGCGTTTCCAAACCCTTATAAATCGTTGTCCTCAGCATGGCCTAAATGATTGGGCTGTGGTTGAAAAATTCTATAACGGTCTTACTCCCGAAACCCAACAGCGGTTCAATACCACCGCCGGAGGAAACATGCTCGATAAACTCACCATAGAGGAGGCTGAAGAGATGTTCGAGAGCATTGCATTAGGGGATCATCATACACCGAGTAGAAGGTCCGTCTCAGCTGCCAAGGCCGAAGCCATCTCAGCATCACGTGGAGTGCATCATGTTGATCAGAATACGAATGTGTCGGCAGATGTGGAGGCATTGAAGAGGGAAGTTAAAGAGCTTAGGTTGCAAGCT
Source organism: Bidens hawaiensis (assembly GCF_021521415.1). Classification (NCBI taxonomy): domain Eukaryota; kingdom Viridiplantae; phylum Streptophyta; class Magnoliopsida; order Asterales; family Asteraceae; genus Bidens; species Bidens hawaiensis. The sequence goes on from NW_027491210.1 coordinate 1,208,165, forward strand.
CGTAGGTGCGAGATATATCATGGAAATCACGAGACAGCCGATTGTCCCGTTGATTCTCAGGAGGAGGTAGATTTTCTTGCTAATCAAAACCGTACCTTCAATTCTGGTTGGCGAAAAATAGTTCTAACTGGCTGGCAGGTAACACCGGTTATCAGCAACGCCAGAATTTGTTCCAAGAACCCTCTCCCGAACCTGCTCCTGTACCAAATAGTACTTCCAAGATCGAGGAGATGTTGGCTAATCAATCTCAATTGTTAAATCAGCTCTTACAAAATGATGCCAACACCGAATCCACTCTTATGCAGTATGAGACATTCATGAAGGGACAACAGGTTGCATTTCAGAATCTCGAGGCCAAGTTTGATGAGTTGTCCGCAAAGATTGATCAACGACCCCCAAGGAGTCTTCCAAGTAACACCATCCCTGATCCTAGTCCCACCTATTCTAAACCATTTCAAAATGCTCAGGCAAAGGAAGTAACCACCCGAAGTGGGAGAGGTGTCGTTAGAGATACACCAAGTGAAGAGGAAGTTGATGAGGAGTTGGAGTTAGAGACACCACCTGACAAGGTGAACCAGTGGCGTGGCCCAGTAAGTACCTCACAGTCAGGCGGTGCGTTTGTTGAGAAGGAGAAGCAGGTTGACCAGGAACCGGTGCGCGTCTATAAACCAAAACCGCCATATCCCGGTCGTCTAGTGAAGAAGAATGATTCGGAGCAGTACTCTAGGTTTCTCGACATGCTTAAGAAGCTCCATGTGAACATTCCGTTTATCGAAGCTCTCACGAACATGCCAAAACACGCCAAGTTTCTGAAAGATTTGCTCACTAATAAAAAGAAACTTGAGGAGCTTTCGACAGTTACTCTTAGTGAGGAATGTTCTGCCGCTGTATAGAACAAGCTTCCTAGGAAGATGACAGATCCTGGCAGCTTTACCATTCCTTGCTTGATTGGTAATCTTCATGTTAGCAATGCTTTGGCCGACCTCGGTGCAAGCATTAACCTCATGCCCTACTCTGTGTTTGCCAAACTTAACGTGGGAGAGCTGCTTCCCACCCGAATAAGTATCCAGCTGGAAGACCGATCTGGTAAGTTCCCAAGGGGCATTGTGGAGAACATGTTGGTGCAGGTTGACAAATTCATCTTTCCGGTCCACTTTGTCATTCTTGATATGGATGAGGACTCGAATGTTCCGCTTATCCTCGGTTGTCCTTTCTTATCCACCGCACGCGCTCTCATTGATGTTGCCGATGGCAAATTGACTCTTCGAGTTCATGATAACACGGTCACATTCGACGTGCAGAATTCCATGAGGCATACTCAGCAGCATGATGACACTCTCTATTTCATCGATAGTTTCATGATGCACGTAGGCGACTATCTTACGAAGGTCTGCCAAAGAGACACATCCAACACCCAGATCATCGATGTGGAAAATCAGTCATTCGAGATGACAGAATTTGATTTTGAGTTGCAGGAGAAGGAGGATGAGCAGTTACCTGAGATAGGAGGACACGACCCGATCATGTGTTCCCAAATATTTTCTAATGTCCTTGCGATTGAAGAGCGAGAGTTTCCGATCGAAAAACCATCAGGTGAGAACCCCCCATCTTTAGAGCTAAAAGATTCACAATCTCACATTGAGTATGCGTTTTTAGGGGAGGGATCTTTTTATTCCCGTCATCATCTCTTCGAGCTTGGAGACGGAGGAGAAGGAGAAGTTGATGGTTGTTCTGGAATCTCATAAGCATGTCATTGCCTGGAAGCTTATGGATATCAAAGGTATAAACCCGTCATTCTGCACACATAAAATCTTTATGGAAGACGAGTTTAAACCTGTGGTTCAGCCGCAGAGGAGGCTTAACCCGAACATGCAGGAGGTTGTCAAGAAGGAGGTTATTAAGTTGCTCGATGCTGGTTTAATTTTTCCGATCTCCGACTCCGCGTGTGTTAGTCCAGTCCAGGTGGTCCCTAAAAAGGGCGGTATGACAGCTATCACGAATGAAAAGAATAAGCTCATACCGACACAAACTGTAACAGGGTGGCGAGTTTGCATCGACTACCGCAGACTTAACGAGGCCGCACGAAAGGACCACTTCCCGCTTCCATTCATTGATCAGATGCTTGAGCGTTTGTCAGGACAACAGTTCTACTGTTTTCTTGATGGATTTTATGGTTAATTCCATATCCCCATCACCCCTGGTGATAAGGAGAAGACCACATTTACATGTACCTTTGGCACATTCGCGTACCGACGCATGCCATTCGGATTATGTAATGCTCCAGCTACATTTTAGCGGTGCATGGTTGCCATTTTTCATGAGTTAATCAAGGATTCCATGGAAGTCTTTATGGGTGATTTTTCTATCTTTGGGAATTCTTTCGATGATTGTCTGCGTAACTTAGATCGAGTGCTCGCTAGATGTGAAGAGACGAACCTTATGCTTAATTAGGAGAAATGTCATTTTATGGTTCGTGAGGGTATTGTTTTAGGTCATAAGATTTCTAGGGCGGGGATTGAGGTAGATAGAGCTAAGTTGACACCATTTCCAAACTTCCACCGCCGACTTCCGTGAATTCTATTGTAGTTTTTTAGGCCATGCGGGATTCTACCGCCGATTTATAAAAGATTTCTCGAAAATTTCCCGTCCGATGACCCAACTTCTAGAGAAAGATAGGTCGTTTGATTTTAATGAGGAGTGTTTGAGGGCCTTTGAGCTGATTAAGGAGAGGTTAGTGAGTGCTCCTATTCTTGTTGCTCCCGATTGGACTCTTCCGTTTGAGATCATGTGTGATGCAAGCGATTTTACTGTTGGAGCCGTGTTAGGGCAGCGTCGAGAGAAACATTTTCATCCCATCTATTACGCTAGCAAAACCCTTAACGATGCTCAGGAGAATTATACCACGACAGAGAAGGAGCTTCTTGTTGTTGTTTTCGCGTGCGATAAATTCCGTTCCTATCTCGTGCTTTGTAAGACAATCATTTTCTCTGATCATGCGGCTCTGCGGTATTTTTTCTCTATGAAAGATGCGAAGCCTCGACTCCTTCGTTAGATCCTTTTGCTTCAGGAGTTCGATATAGAAATTAAAGATAAAAGAGGAGCTGAAAATGTCGCCGCTGACCATTTGTCACGGCTAGAAAATTCCGACATGGACAAAACCCGAATAGGGAATTGGTGATGATTTACCGGGTGAGACTGGACTGTATGTAAAGGAGAGTGATGAGGGGTTTCCATGGTTTGCTGATCTTGCTAATTATCTATCCACTGTTGAGTTAGTGCCCGGACTGACATATCAGCAAAATAAGAAGTTCTTTGCAGATATTAAGTTTTACATTTGGGAGGATCCATACTTATTTCGTATTGGCTCAGATCAGGTGATTCGCCGATTTGTTTTAGGTGATGAAGCTGGTAGTATTCTTCGACATTGTCATGAAGGCCCGACTGGTGGCCATTTTGGTGCGACTTATACCGCCAAACGCGTGTTTGATGCGGGATTCTATTGGCCGGCTATTTTTCGTTATGCGCATAAGTTTGTTCGTTCATGTGACACGTGTCAGAGAGCTGGTAACATCTCATCCCGAAATGAGATGCCCCAAAACCCCATCCAGGTGCTTGAGATCTTCGATATATGGGGCATCGATTTTATGGGTCCGTTTCCTATGTCTAGAGGGAACAGATACATCCTCGTTGCTGTCGACTACGTGTCCAAATGGGTGGAGGCTCAAGCCTTACCTAGAAATGACGCGAGAGTTGTAGTGGGATTCCTTCGAATACTCTTTGCTCGATTCGGTACTCCTAAGGCCCTAATAAATGATCGGGGTACCCACTTTTGTAATGCTAAGATGGATAAGGTTCTGAAACGTTATGGGGTCACCCATTGACTTTCTACTGCCTACCATCCTCAAACTAGCGGTCAAGTAGAAAACACCAATCGTGGAATTAAGAGGATCTTAGAGAAAACAGTAGGGAACAGTCGCAGAGACTGGGCTGAAAAGCTAGATGATGCACTCTGGGCCTTTCGTACTGCATTCAAAACGCCTATCGGGACCACTCCCTTTCGCCTAGTTTATGGAAAGGCGTGTCATCTTCCAGTAGAGTTAAAATCGTGCGTATTGGGCTTTAAGAGCCGTAAATCTTGATTTATCTGCGGCGGGAAAGAATTGGTTTCTTCAAATTCACGAGGTTGAGGAGTTATGGAATGAGGCGTATGAAAGAAGTTGGGGGTATAAGGAGCGGACAAAGGAACGTCATGATAAACATATTCAGGGGCCCAAAGAGTTTAAGTGTGGGGATAAGGTTCTTCTATATAATTCCCGGTTGAAGTTGTTTCCGGGTAAATTGAAATCCCGATGGGCTGGTCCGTTTGTTGTGAAGGAGGCATTTCCTTGTGGAACGGTTGAAATACAGGCTGATGATGGACATTCTGGAAAGTGATTGAGCATAGACTGAAGCATTATGTTGGAGTTCCACTTGGTGATCGCGAGGAGGAGGCGATCTACCTTGATCCGCCTGGAGAGTAGAGGAGGAGAGCACATGCACGAGTTGTAGAGTTTGTATAAAACTTAGTTGCATTATTTTCTTTTATTTTTACTCTGTTTTATTTTATTTCTCTTTGAGTCTTTTTAGTCCTTATAGTCTGTTTGATGTCTGCTTTGGGTTGTTTTGAGTTTTGTTTTGCAGGATTGGATTTTCTCGTTTGTACTCAATCTCCATTCGGACGAGGAGTTTCTGAGCCTATCATATTGTAGAGGACACCCGGAAGCTGCGGCCGAGAATGAAATGTTATACGGTAGCCTTGTAATGAGACTTGTGAAGATAACTGCATAATTACCAGGGGAGTCTGTTCAAGTTATTGTTTTATTTGCTTACATTTTTTTCTGCTTTATTTTATGTCTTTTTCTATTCCTACATTGGGGACAATGTAGATTTAAAGTGTGGGGATGGGAACTGACGTTTTCTTTTGGTTAAAAAAATAAAAATAAAAAAATATATATAAAATATAAAAATAAAAAAATGGTTAAAAAAATGTCCCAAAATTTTATCGAATTTTTTTGCAAATAATGGAAAATGATAGAAAAATTTGAGATTGGTTTTTAAAACTACTATTATATATGAGATTAAATAAAAGATAACGCACTAAACTTGGGATGTGTCGGTAGGCCCAACTAGCTTTGATATTCCCCTTTAGCAATTTTTATATAAATAATAATTTGAAAAAACGGTGAAACCGAATTTCGATGCTTAGGGAGGATTACCATAATCTAAAAACTTTGAGATGGTATGAATTAAATGCACTAAAATCAGCACACCACCACATGTCCATCTTTTTACGAGCTTAGAAATAGTTATATATTTTAGGGTGATATAAAATATTGAAAAAAAAAGAAAATAGAAAATTGATAAAAAAAAGAAGTATGTTTTGAAAGTTATGTGTATTCTCAAAAGTTGTTCAAAAAAAGCAAATGCTTGTGAAGAAAGTTATGTATTGTAAAATACCAAATGAGCATTCTTTAAAGTTAGTAAAAGAGGCCAAAGATGCATATACTAGACGGGACTTAGAGTTTACGTGTTACCTTGGGGATGGTGACTCTGAGGATACACTATTGGGGCTCGAAGGTTCTTAGTCAATAAATAAAGTTTTACGTTTATAGGACAAAGTCCAATAATATTTAGGAATAGCTCGTACGGCTTCCACATGACCATTCATCTATCAAAATTTCACCAAGTGCATCTAATTAGTACCATCAACGAGTCCTTGGCTTATGGTGATTTGTCAAACCAGTTTGCTTTGACTCTAGTTTTTCTAGCTCTCTTTGTCTGAGATGGGGTAGGTGTAGCCGTGGTTTTCGAACTTAAAGCGTTTAATGCAATTGGGGGCTTGATAGGCTGGTGGCTGGGTTTAAGTGGACAACAATATTGGCAATCGCGGTTTTTGCGTTTATCTGTGCAAAAAAGATAACCTATATGTTTTGTAGACTAGTCTTGAATTCTGATTCCATTGCAATATATATATTTTTCGGGGACGAAAAAGATTTAAGTGTGGTGATATTTGATATGGTTTAAAATATGCATGTTATTATATAGATATTTCATACAATTTCTAGTATTTTGAGTCCGGTTTTTATTAAATATATTTCTATTTGGCTCGTAATTGGATTTTAAAGATTAAATTTTTAAATGAGCTAAATTAAAGTATTTATGCTAAACTTGAGACCACAATGGCATTAAAGTAATAATTGGTAGAATAAATGGTCACATGTTTTGTGGAGTTTCTTGTTCACATACTTATTAAAGATAAAGTTCTACGATAATCATGCTCCAATTACTTATTTATTAATATGTGATAAATCTTTACAAAGTGCAGGAGAGCTTGTCGAACTATTTCAAGTGAACTTCAAATTTTACAAGACATATATGGGCTGGGCTTATAAAAGGATCAAAAGAAATAAAGGAACCATGACATGAAAAAAAAAGTCATATGGGCTTTAATATTTGTTAGAGTTAAAAATAAAAACACTACACTATATATATAACATTATTTTTTTGGGGTTCGGGGGGTTTTTTGACGTGGAGACAAAAAATTAAGCCAAGGAGAATATCACTTTGGTTGAGTTGGTGGCACAAGTCAGACGAGGGATTATAATAAAGTTGGTGGCACGAGTCAGACGAAGGATTATAATTTCGGAGAGCATCTACAGTTTGGGGAATATATATACATACAATTATAGTTTTGTGGTGTGGGACACTTTGGAAGCAAAAAGAAAGAAGAATAGATATTAACGTTGGTGTGGGTTGTGGGTCTATATCAAATCAAGAAAGCAACAACAGGTTTTCTCATAAGTGAATTATTATTATTATTATTATTATTATTATTATTATTATTATTATTATTTTGTCTTTTAAATGAACTTTAATACCTTATTAGTATTTGATTCATACTTTTATAAGAGTAGCTAAATACTTCAAACTACCTAGGTTTTGGTTGAGTACTAGTTTAAATTAATGGTTTGACAAATAATTATTTGACTTTTGTTGATTTGTTGTTATGGTAAAAGTTTTTAATTGGTTTGGTAATGATATTGTTACGTAACAGAATCCAGTTTATTGCTTTAATATTTATTCCACTGTTGTTTAATAGTTTTTTTTTTTGAGATTGTTAGACGCTTGATTAGGTTGTCTATTTTGTGTTTTCAACTTGTTGCGGTTTATGGTCGAAAAAGTTGTAGGAATAAGTATTGAAAGTGGTTTAGATTTTATTGTTCTTTCACTAGAGAGGCTGGGAGGTAATTTAGTGTTGTGTCATCTTTGTCTTTTGCGGGTTTGGGTAATAATTGCACGGGAGTGAGTTATCCTAGGTCCCTTAAATTATTGTGATACAAGTTTTGTTCAAATTAATTAAAAATACCCTCTTTATATTAATATATATTGTATCCGAAGAGACCGGGAGGTGGTTTGGGTTTTGGGGTACCATAATATTATTAGGTAAGGTGAGACTGGGAGGTGATCCAACGTTTAACAATTAAGCTTCACATGTTATTAGAGTTCTAGGGTGTCGTTTGTGAGGTCGGGAAGCGATCTAGCGTACTTTAATGGTCTTTAGTGTCACTTTTTTTAAAGATATTGTTTTTCAACCAAGTCAAGTTCGTTAGCTATTAAGTTTAACTAGTAGGATTCCATTACCTAGGTATTCGTTTCTAGCATATTAGTAAAACCCAATTTTTATAAAGTTTTATTTTTAGTTTAAATTTTAATTAGTTAAGTTTTATTAGTTTAATTAGTATAAAAAAAATTCTAAAAAATCAAAAGAAAGTCTAGGTTAGTAATCTTTTAGGTTTAATAATTAGAGTTTACCCATAGTGTCCTAGGTTCGATATCCGTTCTTACTTGCTAACTACATTGCGATCGGTACACTTTCCGATTGTGTGTGTTTTTTAGGTGAATTCGGTAAAACTTGGTTTTTAATATTATATACGTTTTTCACACATCAGAAACCATCTATGAACTTGTTGTGAGATGGAAACCGAACCAATCCAATTTTTACTCGCTTAAGACACACAAGTGTGTTTTTAGCTATCAAGACTTGTATATTTCTTTAAAAATAGTTTACAAACTGATTTTAATTATTTTTTTAAGTACATGGAAATGTTGGGTCCAACTTGATCTCATAATAAAGTTTGGACCGACAAAACCGAACACTCGCTAAACGTGCGTTGTTAGTTCTAAAACAATAGAACTACATGATTGGATAAGTCTTAATAAGTTTTATTAAGTTATCTCATGACATTCATTATTTTGGAAAGTTAACTTTGTGTTTGACCAATTACCAAGACCCGAACCAACAACCCGAACACTCGTTAAAGACCCTTTTTAGTATCTTTATTCCAAAGGAACTTGCATTCTTACATTTTCCACCTTATTACTTAACATAGGTTAAGTAAATATTAAGGTTAGATACTTTAACCCGGTTTTGAGTAAAGTTATATTTTTAGAGGGTTATTATTATAAATTCCTAAATAGTTACATTTTAAACCTTGAACTTTAATTGTTTATTTTTCTCAAAATGTATTTATTAAACCTTCAAGACAACCTTTTAATCCAAGACTTTCTTTTATATAGGCTTCATACGTTAAACATGTTGTTCCGGTTAAACTTCAAATCATCCATCTTTCAAGTTTACTACTTGAACGTGGGTACTTTCATACCCCGTTTTCCATCTTTCATTTTGGGGGTGATATTTCATACTTATTCAAACTAAATGTTTTATACTTGAGTCTTAAACCACAAACTTTATTGTATACTTTGCTTTAATAAATTCTCGATTTGGTGTTCTATGCTTACATGCGTATATGTTTATGTGTTTACCGCTTTTGGATGGTTGATTCATAAATCTGTGAACTATCTGGTATTCTCTTATAGCACGGTGCCGTTAATGTATTCTTATTAACGACCTCATCAAATCCGAATCTATTTGGTATTCTCTTATAAACGGTGTCGTTAATGTATTCTTATTAACGACCTCATATAAAAATCCTGAACCATCTGGTATTCTCTTATGGTAGGAGTCGTTAATGTGTTAGCGATCTCATTTTTATCCAAGTTGTTGCTTTTATTTATTGTTTCGTATACAAGATTGTGGAATTTCTTATTATATACATATTGTTAAAAAACTATGAAATTTCTCACCAACCTTTGTGTTGACAAACTTTATTTTATGCAATGTTACAGGTTTGACTTTTGTTGACTTGTGGACTTGACGAAAAACGTTACCAAGACTATTACGGTATTAGCAAAACGAACAATATATATATGTTTACTTGTATTCAATTTGTTTTGTATGAAAGAGATGTGGTGTTTGTTGATTTTAGGAAATAAAATGAGTTGATTAAATATTGTCCCTTTAAATAGTGTCTTGTGTTTTTGGGCAATCGGTTGTACCCCGGCATGTTCCGTCGCATTTGGTCAGGGTGTGACAGCCACCACCGGCGGCAGTGTTGGTGATGCTATAACGCCTGATGGTTTCCCATCACACACCACCCCGAGTCCCTTAATAATAGAACAAATGACTTCCAGCTAACTGAACACATGGTGCCCTCGCGGATCGAACCCTAAAATTCTCCAGCTAAATTCATAGAATTGTTTGTTTTGATAAACGAACTATCAATATTCAATAGTGTCGGTTTATGTTTGTTTAATATTTTTTATTATCAAATAATTCATTTGTCTGAATGAACGAACATAAACAATGTCTTTTTAGAAACTATGTGATACGAACCCATCACACAAGAAGGGTCAGGTCAAAGTCCAAGCTATTTATTGGACCTAGTCACAGTCACCTATAAGGAGTCAAAGTCGCTTAATTAGGGGAGTCAATGGCTGAATTAGGGGAGTCAAAGTCAAGAGGCGTATTTAGTGGAGAAACTCCTTATGACCTTTTAAATATAAATAAAGCTAGGTCTCTTCTATTTCAAGGAGTCTAATTTATCTAAAATATATCAAGTTCTATTGTAATTGTAATATGGAGACTAACCCTTCTCGAATTGGGTCTTTTATATAAGTAATCGAATCTTTTGCTTGAGTCTAGATTCTAGACTCTATCACTTTTCAAGATCTAGATGTAATATGAAAGTGATGAATTCATATATCATATGTAGACTCACCGAGTAACCAGATAACCCGCTTGAATCAATGAAAGTCGAGGTGTGAAATACCACACCACATCCATCGAAAGCTTCCATAAAGCTCTCACGTTAGTTGAATTTTGCCACAACAACTCCTATCATGTTGTTACTTGTAGTAGTTCTCGATGATTCAATCTCCCTTAACCGCACTATATCCTCCGTAATTTTAATTGATAAATACATAATTTTAATATACATGTATGTAATTAAACTTTTACCTTGGTTATCAAGGATGATCTGAACCGCATAGCGTCTGATCAGAAGTTGTTTGACGATATATAGCGATGCCGAGGAAAGAGACGACGCTGGTGACGCAAACGAGGTTGTGATTGAATGCATATTCGTTTCCGTTACGTGACGTAAGTCGCTGGTGATTGCTTTGGTCTTCCTTGAGAAGGACGCCAGAGCAAGAAAGGAGCATCCGACGAAACTCATCGAATTCAGCTCTCCGGTTCTCATCTGTTCATACCACACCCATTCACATATTATTGGTATCATGCTAAAAGCGTTTAAGATTTACATAATACTACTTACTTTGATAATCATGTAACCTTTATGAATGTTCGTTATTCCGTTTGAAACTGTGAGATCAATCATCAGTTTGTTTTCCCGGTTGAAACCGGAGCTGGCAGTACATATTGAAATGTTAATTATTTACATATTTAGTATTAGATATATTTTATAATATATATTAGACATAACGAAAATATAGTTAAACAAAGTTTTATTTAAAATAAGCAAACTCGTCTATTACAACTTTATTTTAGCCCAATATCCAGTATGTGTTTTTATATTGTATTTGCTCTTGTTATGGTTTTGTTTTGTTTATTCTAATAAGGTTTATTATTTATGTGACCAAAGTTATCTTTGTTCATAGTATGATTCTCTTAATAACGTATTAGTTGGTGATTAGTTTGAAGTGAAAGTATATGCAGATTAATAATTCTTATTTTAATTTTTAAACTCAATTTTTTTATTGAATTACAAACTATATCGGAATCTAATCGTTGGTAATAGTTTGGCTGAGTTGGTTTTTAAATTTAAACACTCCTGTTTTGGTTATTGACGATAAAAAAAATGTCTAAAGTTGGCTCGTGGTATAATTTTAAACCATCAAAACCAAACCGCAAACACTTTTGCATAAATTGTTTTTTTTACTTCGAAAACTATAGCAATATCATACTGAAATTAAAGATAATAAAATGCTCATTTTTATGATGCCATTTATTTTAAAAAATATTAACGTATGAAAAAGTTATGACCAATTAAAATTTGTGGGAGTAGTTGGGTTAAAAGTGAAAATAAAATAATATATAAGTAAAAGATTAAGGACCAATGTTGTAACTTTAAAGGATGAGAATTGTAATTATTTTAACGAAATTTAAATGCACGTGAGATTGACATTTTTGCCCATACTTAATGTTATACCTCATGTTTTGGGTGTTGTAAATTACTTAAAATTAAGTATCTTAATTTGACCATGGGTGATAATAACAAACGCCTTCAACGTTAGTTTGGCTAATCTTATTTTCTTTTTCTTCACTTTATTTTTTTACAGAATTACAAATTTTATCCTTTAAACATAACTGATTTAACGAATCAAGTCATTTAAAAAGTTTGCTTTTAGGCGGTGTCTTTACATGACAAGTTACTTTGTTTTTAGTCCTTTACACTAACGGTCGTTAAATTTTTCAGTTAAGTCTAGACATGTGCAACGCATGTGATGAGTATAATTGTAATTGCAATCTACCCTTACATTAAAAAAATGTATAATAATTATGTTATTAATTTAAATAAATTTTCTCACTTTCTTTCTAACGTGTAACTTCGTCACTTCTCTCTTCTTTCTCTCTCTATACCACCACCATCACCACACTATTGCCATCATCATCGCATCACTGCACCACCACTCCATCACCGCCGCAGCACCACAAAATCACCAAAAAAACTCAATTAATGAAACCCCTTAACTCACAGACGCTCATCTTGTCCTATTGACGTGAGGTCGAAGACTCACTAAAAAATAAACCGATTATAACTAATTAGATAGCGATAAGCGGGTGTCGAACACAAGAAGTTTGTGGAAAATGTGTTAATAAGTAGCTTTATAATTAAACTATATTAAACTAAGTGCAAAACTAAATTCAAAGAGTTGGTTGTTTCGTTTTGATTAACAAAAATAACTAAAGCAGTAACGAGTTTTAAACAATATAAGAAACAATGCTATCTCCCAATTTCAGGTTTCTAATGTTGATAAAGTTAACGCTTACTTGTGGGATGAACTACACAATTATAGTTCGTGAAAATGCGTTTGGATGTGATAAAAGAGGACTAAGTACTTGGATTATAAAAACGCAAGGTTGTACCTCAATAATCAGTTTAGTATTGTCAACCCTAATTCTGTTCTACTAAATCTCGATTGCCTATGGCACCAAGAACGGATAGTCAAGAACACGAATTAATACTATACTAACAATTACAAGGCAAAATCACAATCACCATAGAAAAATAATCATTAGGTTAAAATACTATCCCACAAATAACATAAACGATTAACAAATATCCAATTGAAAACCTTACAATTCAGGAGAGAACATAAAGATTACTAGCCACTCATCATTCGGTTCATTATAGCATCAATTAAAGTATGTAGATGAATCCCATATCCAATTCAACGATTACAATCACCAAAATAATGTACTTGCACTCTCCAATTCGTCTCTAAGGTAGTTGGAATGAAGGATAGATGAAAAGACAGCCCAAAAACGAGTAATAAACAAAAGAAATCGGCAGTTACGACCCGAACCGTGGCCCACAGTCTACACCGTGGGTCACGGTGGTCTTCTTGCAATGCTGGACCGTGGCCCACGGTCTCCACCATGGGTCACGGTGGTCTTCACGGTGGAATAGAGGCCACGGTACGGTGGCCTCTGTCCACTTTTGACATCTTGGACCGTGGCCCACGGTCTCAACTGTGGGTCACGGTGGACTTCAGCCTTGCATTCCCGTTTTCACCTCCTTTGACCTTTCTCGCGTCTCCGGTTCCATAGGTTTTTTCGTTATACATCATAATAGCCCCGGAACCTCCTTTGAACCTACAATTCACCAAAAAACACCGTAGTTATCTAATTCAACATGATAAACCAATTCAATACATGATTATTACGGTATTAACTCACTTAAGGGTTGTCCCATATTCCACCCGTCACATTCCCACACTTAATCGTTGCTTTCCCCCAAGAAACATCTCAACACAAACTTTCTATTACATTCAACTTGTAACCACCAATCTTACCACAATTCCGGTTTAGTTAAGGTCCCAAGTCATACCCTATTCCCTTATTTCTATCGATTGCACTAGTTCACTTGATGTTCCATTTAAACCATAGATTTCTAACCAAACCTAACATGCTTTCGGATTTTACCTATACATAACACACATTTACACATTAACCTCTTCTTGGTGATCATCCATACATTTAACCTTTAATCAATTCTCCTCGCATACGCTTGCACAATCATCAAATCTCCACCTATGTAAATGCTTTTGACATGAAAGCAAATCAAGAGGGCTTAAAACGGGTTATAATGGGGCCAAGTGTAAGGGTATGGAAGGGAATATTGAAAGTAGCTCAAGCGATCCGATCCGACTTATTAGAAACAAACTAAGTAAACAAAATATAAAAATAAACAACTATATACATCACTAACATCATCATCTTTTTTGAACTAATATAATGCTTGAACATTGCATACTTAAACTTTGCAACTCTAATACAATCATTTTTTTAAGCATGATAAACATAATGCTTAACATATCTAATTGATAAATACTAAAACAATTACATAGAAACCTATTAAGTTGGATTGTTTCGCAATATAACACCGGGGTTGATTAAATAAAATAATATGCCCAATAAGGTTTTCTAAAGGAACCAACCCCCCGCCCCTCTCATATCCACGTTCATATATGTAATGTATGAGGCCCAACCCCCCAAAAACCCACACTCTCACTCATCCAGACGAGGCTTAACCTAAGTGCCTCTATCACTTTTGCACTCATGCCACGCTAAGATCTCGAAGTGCACTAATTGTACATGTTCAATAGGAGAATATCAACCATTTCACCAATCCGTGATTTCTCAATTTTCAAGTATAAACGAACGTGTTATGCAAGTTATTACACCGAAAGCATGCTAACCTTGATTAGCAAACAACATAATCTCCTTTTAAAAACAACTAGGAACATGTTATTTAGGGTATTGTGACCATGAAAAGAGACCAAAACTTTACCCCGCCATCTTACCACTTTCTGGTTTCTTTAAACACACATTTTTTATAATTTTTTTTAATTTATTCTGATTTTTTTTTAATTTTTTCTTTAATTTTTTTAAACAAATTTTTTTTCAAAACAAACGAAAATTTCCTCATCCCCACACTTAGGATACATTGTGCCCAATGTACGGTTTTGAGAAAAATGAAACAAACTACTTCATAAACACAACCTTTTTTTCAACACAACCTATAATACTTAATCATAAGTATTCCATTCTCCACCCATCCACCCAAAATAACTAAGAACAAAATAATAACAGCTATACAAAAATATACAGAACAGTGTTCACCTGGAATCACGAAGCTCAATTAGTTGTAAGGCAGGTGGGCGGGCCCAAAGATAGATGTCATGAAATCTGAGAACTGGCCAAAGTTAAACGCCCCATCGCCGCCGCTGCTTCCTTCTTCTTGTGGTGGTGGTGGTGCCATTGATTGTATCGGGTTGATCCACATGGAGTGATGAAGAGGTGGTTCAGGATAGCGTACCGAACCATCATACAGAGGTAGAGTCGTGTAATCTACAATTTGTGGATCTGGTACAACCGGTTCACCTGCATGCCATTGATCATGCCTCCTCCGATTCCTATCATCCAAGTATCTCATATTCATCTCATGCACTCGTCCATAAGCATTGGCACGGTTCCACATCTCTAACATGTCGTGCCTCTCTTTTTCGGCCCGTTCAGCAAAGGCCCCCATGAAAGTCTGATGGTCAAATAATGCGCGCGACTAATCCAACCAATTTTCATACGTGGAAGGCCTAGGCCTCTCCAACACCTCATTCATTGACCCCACATGGGCCCAATTATTACCATACGAATCATACCCAGCCGAATAATCCCAACCCCCGTGTTGGGAACTGCTGCCACCACCCACATCCATGAAATCTGGCTCACCTACTTCTTCCACTTGTTCTACCTCCTCCTCCACCTATGCTTCTACATCTTCTCTAATCACTCTCCATCTCACTTTATCACACACAAGCTCGTCACCCCGGCAAATCAGATAACTTGAACTCTTTGAATACCTTGGTCATTCCCACTGAATCCTCATTTATCACCCCATGATTCTTTAACAATGTCGTGATCAGCCGACAATGCGGTATTAACTTCCGCTTGTTACTTTCCCGGCTGATCCAAATGTTTTGCATTACTAAATATCGGAACGAAATGAGCAGCTTTCCGCACATTAACACGTACAAGATGGGAATATCACTGTTACTTACTACCGAAATGCCCCCCCCCCCCGACGGGGCACCACATTGTATAGACAAATAGACATCAGCAACTTTGAATCAACCTTTAAATCCTTTCTCTTAATCTGATCACTCAAACCTCTATCTTCGTTAAGAACCTTTACTAGCATGTTGTACCATTGGGGGTGTTTGTCAGGACATTCAAACAAATCCTTGGCAGAAGGGTACACATATGTATTGCTCGGCTTATTGTCAAAAAGAGCTATTTTATTGAATGTGTCAAAGGACATCACCACTTCTTGACCCCCAACCGTTCCAATTAACTTCATATCGGACCCCTTCTTATATGGGGGCATCGCAATGTAGACACCCACTCTTCAATTTCTCTATCATATAAAGTGTTGCTCTCTTCATCATAACACTTGAGCTGCTTCCCAACCTAAGTCTTTATCTATCAACTATCCGAAACGCCTCAAACCCGGGATCCGTGACCTCTTTCTCACACATGTATCTTTTAATTCTTTTATGCAACGTGGCCATCTTATCAGTGAACAGCTCCGCTTTCCATTCCAAAGCGTACCATGACAATACCCCACCTCTCCAAGTGGGTTTACAGTTTGTACAGGCACTCGCGCTTGTTCTTCATGCAATCTTTGCCTTTTTTGCTTGGGCTGCTCGCCCACTGGAAGATAACGCCTTGCCCTTTCCCTTATCCGAGTTTCTACCCATCTACACACAACAAACAACCCGACAAATCAAAGTTAATTGAACATAAACTTCCCCACACTTTCTTGTTACTATGATTGTGGATAATCACTTGTTAATCAATTGACCAAAAACCCAACATTTGTTTCCACACATAATTTCCAACTAATCAATGTAACAACCATATGTGTGTAACATCTATCCACAACCATAATGAACAACCATTCTACTAATACTCAAACAAGCAAGTGGGTGTATTGTTCAAATCAATTCTACATTAACAATTTTTTTTCAATATGTAGAAGAAAATTGACAAAAAGCATACCTTGAGAGTTGACTAAGATGGACACTAATTCTTTCTTCACACACTAAGAAAAACCCCCAAAATTTCTTAAGAAATTCGTCACCCCTTTGCTCAACAATCTGATTAATACTTAACAATGAGTGGGATTAGGTATGTTACTGTTAATCCTTACGAAAATTCAATGAAAATAGGGTTAAAATTTTTTAGAATTGGTGGTGATATGAAGAAGTTAGGATTGTGAGAGTTAGGGTTTGTAGAGGTGAATTGGGAAGAAGAAGATGATAATAGGTGAAAATAATGAAGGTATGTGAATTGTGTGGTGTGAGATTGGTTTAAAATTGAATTTTTAATGTTTATTTACACCAAAACCCGGCTCCCATATTAAGTCCCAATTGGACCGTGGCCCACAGTCACAACCGTGGGTCACGGTTCACTTGTTGCTGTTCGTTGGTCTCAGTCGGACCATGGCCCACGATCCACACCGTGGGTCACGGTGTAGTTGTGTCAAAACGACCAGAGGGCACCATACCGTGGTGTCCATCTTCACCGTGACACACGGTAACCACCGTGGTACACGGTCCCAACCATGGTCCACGGTTCACTATAGTATTTTTTTTTCAATATCTGAAGGAACAAAAATAACCAAAATTATCAAAAACATATTTACCAAATTAAAAATAAAAATTATTCTACCCCCATGAAAAACCCGAGTTGCCCTCAACATGGTACAAAAAATTATAAAGATTTCCCCACACTTGATTTGGACAACTCCAAAGCGAGAAAGGTAATTTTTAAAACCAATTGGAATAAAAACTAAATTAACCTATACTAAAATATACGACATACCTTGGCCTCTTAATTTGTTTCATCATCCGGTGAGCTTAACAAGTAACTCACCCTATCCACACCGAGCATATTGATGTCCATTCCTTCCAAGTAAGGTTTAAGCCTTTGACCGTTCACCACTTGTTTCGTTTGTTCTTGAACATCTTCTATCTCCACATCGCCAAACTGGCCCACTTTTGTGATGATATATGGGCCCATCCACTTGCTCTTTACCTTACCCGGGAACAACTTTAACCTTGAATTATACAACCACACCTTTTGACCCACTTCAAAAGTCCTTTTTCTCAACTTTGCATCATGGACCTTTTTTAGTTTGTCTTTATATGCGGAAGCACATTCATATGCTTCATCCCAGATTTCCCCAATCTCATTCAATTTCAACTTCCTCAATTCACCCGCTTCCTTATAATCTGTGTTAACATTCTTAATCGCCCAAAACGCCCTATGTGCCAACTCCATTGGTAAATGACACCCTTTCCCATAAACTAACCGATAAGGAATTGTGCCAATAGGAGTTTTGTAGGCGGTCCGATACGCCCACAATGCATCATTTAAATTAGAAGACCAATCCTTTCTATCGACCTGCACCGTCTTCATCAATATTTCCTTAATTTGGCGATTGGACACTTCAACTTGTCCACTTGTTTGTGGATGATAAGGAGTAGCAATTCGGTGTTTACATTGAACCTTTTTATAAGTTTACCAAAGTTGAAATTCTTGAAATGCGACCCACCATCACTAATAATTACCCGCGGGATACCAAACCGAGAAAAGATGTTTGATTGAACAAATTTGTAAACTACCGAATGGTCATTGGTTCTTGTTGTCACCGTTTCTACCCACTTGGACACATAATCGACCGCAACCAAGATATATAAAAATCCATTTGAGTTTGGAAATGGGCCCATAAAGTTAATCTCCCATACATCAAAAATCTCTAACACCAAAATCGGTTGCAATGGCATTTCATCCTGTTTCGAGATGTTACCCAACTTTTGGCAATTCAAGCAATGTCGGGCATACTCACTTGCATCTTTAAAAATGGTAGGCCAATAAAACCCATTTTGAAGGACCCGGTAGCCCATTTTTTGACCACTAAAATGACCCCGCATGCCGATGCATGCACATGAGTCAAAACTTCCAACACCTCGGACTCGGGAATGCATCTCCGTATAACTTAATCCGAACCAATCTTGAACAAATCCGGTTCATCCCAAATATATTGTTTCACTTGAGCCATGAACCGTTGCCTTCTTTTATTCACCCAATGACTTGGCATAGATCCTGTGGCTAAATAATTCACAAAATGGGCATACCACGCAGCGGTCGATGCGGTTAACAGTTGTTCATCGGGAGACCGTTCGTTTATCTCTATCGAATCGTCAATACATTCCAGTGGAATCCTAGACAAATGATCCGCCACTACATTCTCACAACCTTTCTTGTCCCGGATTTCAAGATCGAATTCTTGCAACAATAACACCCATCGAATCAAACGCAGTTTCGCGTCTTTTTTTTCCATCAAATACCGGGCCGCACTATGATCCGAGTACACCACAACTTTACTTCCCAAAATATACGACCGAAATTTATCCAAGGCGTACACCACTGCAAGTAACTCTTTTTCGGTAGTGGTGTAATTTAATTGCGCCTTAGATAAAGTTTTTCTTGCATAGTATATTACCACCGGCTTTTTCTCCACTCGCTGACCCAATATTGCTCCAACCGTGCTATCGCTAGCATCACTCATGATTTTAAATGGGTTTGACCAATCCGGTGATTGCAGAATGGGTGATTGTACCAACTTCTCCTTCAAACTATCAAAAGCTTGCAAACATTCATCAGTAAAATCAAAGGGGACATCCTTCAATAAGAGATAACATAAAGGTTTTGAAATAGCACTACAACCTTTAATGAATCTCCTATATAATCCGACATTTCCCAAAAACGATCTCACCCCTTTAACATTTTTAGCGGGTGGTAAAGATGAAATCACTTTTATTTTAGCTTGGTCAACTTCCATTCCCCTACTTGAAACCACATGACCCAACACAATGCCCTCTTGCACCATGAAGTGACTTTTTTCCCAACTCAACACCAAGTTTGTCTCAATACATCGTTTTAAAATTTTTTCTAAATCAACGAGACACGACTCGAATGTTAAGCCAATAATATAAAAATCGGCCATAAAAACTTTAAGTGATTCCCCGACCATGTCAGAAAAGATGCACATCATGCACCTTTAAAAGGTCGCCGGGGCATTACACAGTCCAAATGGCATTCTCCTAAATTCAAAAGTACCATATAGACACGTGAAGGTGGTCTTATGTTGGTCATCGGAATGAATTGAAATTTGATTGTAACCCGAATATCCATCCAAAAAACAATAATATTTTTGACCCGAAAGCTTTTCAACTATTTGATCAATGAATTGTAACGGGAAATGGTCTTTTGAGGTTGCATTATTTAATTTTCTATAATCGATGCACACTTGCCACCCGGTTACCGGTCGGGTGGCGATTTGTTCACCATTATCACCTTTTATTACCTGGATGTCGGCTTTCTTGGGCACTACCTGTGTCGGGCTCACCGATGCACTGTCTGAAATGGGATAAATGATCCCTGCATCCAACCACTTGATAACCTCCTTTTTCACCACTTCTCGCAAGTTTGGGTTCAACCGTCTTTGAGTCTCCCTTGTGGGTTTAGCCTCCTCATCAGTAATTATTTTATACATAACAATTGAAGGACTAATACCCTTTAAATCCATAAGCGTCCATCCAATGGCAGCCTTATATGCTCCCAACACTTTTACCAACGCCCTCTCCTGTTCTTCCTCCAAATTAGGAGCAGTGATAACCGGAAGGGTTTCATTCTCCCCTAAAAATTCATACTTCAAGTGACTTGGGAGTTCTTTCAATTCAACCTTTAGTGGACACTCCAAAGACAGCTTTGTGTCCGAATTGATCTCCGTTGGCAAACTCTCAAATTGATGTGTCCATGGTGGCCTTCCCTCTTGCATAGCTAAAACATCTTGTTTTTGTTCTTCCATCCTCAAAGCACACACGTGTACCTGTTCAGAATCATCACAAATACAAGCTTCTACACAATCTTCATCATATTCATGAGGAATACAATGGTCCACCAAATCTGCCATAAAACATTCTTCACCACTCAAAGAATTAGAAACGTTAGTAAAAACATTAAGGCGCATTTTACGATTACCAAACACCATGTCAACGGTACCAAATCTGCAATCAATGATTGCATGAGTAGTGTTCAAAAGTATTCGACCCAGGATAACATTTTGTTGTTGACTTGGGTCACCTGAAGAATAGTCTAACACTAAAAAGTCCGCAGGATAGTAAAAATCCTACACTTTCACAATCACATCCCGCACGATTCCACGAGGAAGTTTATGAGACAAATCCGCCAATACAACTGTGGTCTCAAAACGTTTCAAATGACCAAAGTCATATTGGTCATATAAATCCCCCGGGAGAATGCTTACTCCGACCTCAAGATCTAGATACGCCCTAGACATTTGAAAATCACCTACTTGAATATTAACTAAGGGCGTTCCCGGATCTTGAAGCTTAGGAGGAAGATCTCCTTTTAAAACCGCTCTTACTCGCTCAGTTAAATCCACTCGTTTAGGCACTTTTTGTTGACTCTTTTGAGTGCATAATTCTTTTAAAAACTTAGCATACGCGTGCACTTGTTTTATTGCCTCAAGTAGAGGTAAATTCACTTTGACCTGTTTAAACACTTCCCACATATCCTCCTTTTGAGGACCCCTTTTAACAATTACACTTTTCTTACCCGGGTCAAGCAAAGCCGAAGGAAATGGAACCGCCCTTGGTTCGACTTCCTTGTTTTTATCATTTAACTTTGAAGGTTGACCCGGATTTTGTATCGGTTTTTCAAAAGTGACATTTTTAGTGGGTTTATTAGTTTTAATTTCATTATCACTTTCATTACCCGTAATGTCCTCGACTTCCCCATTAACTAAATCCGGTGATAAATCTTTTTTGCATTTTTACCACTTCTTAGCACACTAACATGATTTATAGGAACATTACGAGATGAATTATGGGACAGGTTTACCTTAGTTTCGCTTGGTAGTTGACCTTTATTTTTCTTCAATTCTGACACTTCCGTTGTGAGTTGACCCATTTGTGTGGTCAACGATTGGATGGCCTTATCTATAACTTCATCCTTTTGCATTCTCACTTCATCAAGTTGATTTCTTCGTTGCATGTCCTGTTGCATCAACTTCAACATGTCCATAACTTCATTTCCACTTGATGAACTTTGACCCGTTGACCCACTTTGACCGCCACCTCCTTGACCTTGAAACCCTTGATTATTCCCGCCATGAAAATTACTTTGCTTATTATATTGTTGGTGAGGAACATAATTGTCTTGATTTCCTTTAAAATTTGGGTTAGATTGAGTAGCCGGGTTTCATATCGGAAACTTGGGTGATTTCTTAACCCGGGGTGGTAGGTGTTGGAATTCATGTTGTAATTCCTACCTCCTCCCCCTTTTAAGTGCATTCACCTCCTCCACTGGAACTTTACCTACCCCACATATTTGTACAAACATCAATTAACTGATTAGTGGTTTGTTCATTTCCTTCTTCCACGGCTTGCACTTGCGGTCTACCAATCGCCGGTGTTGCTCTTCTTCCGTTTTGGGCCATTCTCTTTGAAGTAACTGACATTTGTTCCAAATATGCCCAATCATCTTGTTCATAATTGATACCAAATGTACCATTCGTGATTGACCTCAAATCTCGTTCATCCTCCATACTCAACCCTTCATGAAAAGCATTTAACAACTCCCAAAGAGCAATACCATGATGAGGACAATTCTTGATCATCATATTGAACCTCTCGAATGCTTCATGAAACATTTCCCCCGATTGTTGTTGGAAGGTTCTCAAACTTCTTGCATCGTTGGTCTTTTGGGCCGTGTAAAATTCTTCCAAGAATCTTTGTTGCATTTCGGCCCAAGTATAAATAGACGCGGAAGACAAAGTGTAAAACCATCTTTTTTCATTGTTGTTGAAACTGTGGTTGGGGCATTTGTTGTTGGAATTGTTGATTTTGAGGTTTCCCTTGTGGTTGCACTTGTTGTGGATCTTGTTGTTGTTGTTGCATAACCGGTGGCGGTTAAACTTCTTGTTGAACAACAATTGGTTGTTGTTAAGGTTATTGTTGAGCAACCGGTGGTGGTTTTCCATTATGCCCTTGCACCGATTCCGGTTGTTGCCATTAACCATAGGCCAAATTTCCCATATTTACCCTTTGACTTCCATAACCTCCTGTGTAGTAACCGTCCACTTCATACCCTTCAAATTCATTGTCAAACCCATACCCATAACCGTCACCTTGCGTTCTTGAATGTTGCATGAAAGGAGAGGGTTGATATTGTTAACTTGATGGTGGTGGTTGAAATGTTGGTTGTTGGTTTCGTTGAGATGATGATGATGCACCAAAGTTAGGAAAAAGGTTGGAAATAGATGGTAATGTAGATGATGTTGAGTAGGTGTACTGAGCAGGGATAGGTTCGGTTATATGAGTTGGTCTCAATTCACTTGATGCAGTGGGTATGGTAGTAGTGACTGGTGGAGGTGGATATGGTGGAGGTGTGGTTGGGATTGTTTGACCCGAAGTGGGAGCTGGTGAATCCATGGTGCTGTCTGATGTAGTTGGAGAACCAAGAAGCTTGTTCTCCCTGAGTAAGACTCAGTTTCTGCGAAGCGTTCTGTCAATCTCGGGATCGAGTACTAGTGGTGATGACCTGTTAGATCTTCTAGTATGCATACACCTGTAAGTACCTGCACACTAACACGACCAGCGTAAACCCGAAAATAAAAAACAAAAACTACTAAAGCTAACACACGTTGCGCTCTACTCCCCGGCCACGTCGCCAAAATTTTACGTGAGGTCGAATACTCACTCAAAAATAAACCGATTATAACTAATTAGATAGCGATAAGTGGGTGTCGAACACAAGGAGTTTGTGGAAAATGTGTTAATAAGTAGCTTTATAATTAAACTATATTAAACTAAGTGCAAAAGTAAATTCAAAGAGTTGGTTGTTTTGTTTTGATTAACAAAAATAACTAAAGCACTAACGAGTTTTAAACAATATAAGAAACAATGCTCTCTCCCGATTTCAGGTTTCTAATGTTGATAAAGTTATCGTTTACTTGTGGGATGAATGACACAATTATAGTTCGGGAAAATGCGTTTGGATGTGATAAAAGAGGACTAAATACTTGGATTATAAAAACGCAAGGTTATCACTCAATAATCAGTTTAGTATTGTCAACCATAATTCTGTTCTACTAAATCTCGATTGCCTATGGCACCAAGAACGGATAGTAAAAAACACGAAGTAATACTATACTAACAATTACAAGGCAAACTCACAATTGCCATAGCAAAATAATCATAAGATCAAAATACTATCCCACAAATAACATAAACGATTAACAAGTATCCAACTGAAAACCTTACAATTCGGGAGAGAACATAAATATTTCAAGCCACTCATCATTCGGTTCATCATAACATAAATTAAAGTATGTAGATGAATCCCAAATCCAATTCAACGATTACAATCACCAAAATAATGTACTTGCACTCTCCAATTCGTCTCTAAGGTATTTGGAATGAAGGATATATGAAAAGACAACCCAAAACGAGTAATAAACAAAAGAAATCGGCAGTTACGACCCGAACCGTGGCCCACGGTCTACACCGTGGGTCACGGTGGTCTTCTTGCAATGATGGACCATGGCCCACGGTCTCCACCGTGGGTCACGGTGGAACAGAGGCCACGGTACGGTGGCATCTGTCCACTTTTGACATATTGGACCGTGGACCACGGTCTCAACCGTTGGTCACGGTGGACTTCAGCCTTGCATTCCCGTTTTCACCTCTTTTGACCTTTCTCACGTCTCCGGTTCCTTGGGTTTCTTCGTTATATATCATAATATCCCCGGAACCTCCCTTGAACCTACATTTCACCAAAAAACACCGTAGTTATCTAATTCAACAAGATAGACCAATTCAATACATGATTATTAAGGTATTAACTCACTTAAGGGTTGTCCCATAGACCACCCATCACCTACCCCTTTTATTCTCATATCGATTGACAAAAAAAAAAGGTCCAAACCCTAGATTTTGTCATCATATTTGAGCCTTTCTGAAATATGGCGGAAGTGATGTGATGACACTCTACCACCACCGCCTCCACCATCCTTACATGATAACACCATTGTAGTCACCATACTCCGCCACCAACGTTTGATTCACCTCAAAATCCATCTCCAATCGATCAATGCTTTTCCATCCTCCAGATCCGTCAAAGATCGACATCTGATTCACCTCCTCTTTCTCGCCACCACAAACGTCAAATTCATCCGTACGATCGAAAGACGTTGGCGGTGGTGAGTGGCGACTGAAGTATGTGTTTCCTATGTGTACTCTGTCGTTCCATTGATCAAATTCCAGGAACATTCGTTAATTTTTAGCCTGCATTTTGTATTACAAACCCTATGTTTGATGCCAATTTGGGGAATATCTGGGGTAAGGATGAGGGTTAGGTTAGGGGGGTTGGGCTTTGTGAAAGCTTCTCTACAACGGGGTGGGTGTGGGTATGGTGGCCAGAGTGGTGGTGATATGGTGGTTGGAGTGGTGACTAGGTAAAGGTAAAGGGAGATAGAAGATAATTTGATGAGATGAAGATGGGTGTTACCCAATGTAACTCAATAGTTTTTTTTTTCTTTTTTTGTTTTATTGTTAGTATAAGAGTAAAGTATAAT
This sequence comes from Bidens hawaiensis, assembly GCF_021521415.1. NCBI lineage: Eukaryota > Viridiplantae > Streptophyta > Magnoliopsida > Asterales > Asteraceae > Bidens > Bidens hawaiensis. Next base: position 1,233,571 of record NW_027491210.1, read on the forward strand.
GAGCATTTTACCAATCACATTCCATGAACATGTTGTTACTTAACTGGGATCTTGGATGGTAGTTAATCAAAAGGACGGAAATTAAATAAAAATGTCATGTAAAGGACACCGACTGAATGCAAACTTTTTAAAGGACTTGATCCGTAAATCAGCTATGTTTAAAGAACACAATTTTTAATTCTGTCTTATTTTTATAGTTATTATTAGGGGTGTTAAAAGTTGTATATCCGGACCTTTAAGATATTGGATTTGACTATTCAAATCCGAATTAGAAATTTTGGATATCCGACCGGATATGGAACTGGATATCCGAAATATCCAAAAAAAATAATTATTGTAAAAAAGTTTTAAAAACTACTTTAAAAAGATTTCTGATATCGGAATATTCAAAAATTCCCCAAGGTATCTTAAATATCCAAAAAATTATCCGAAAATTATCCAAAATATTCGAAAAATTATCCGAACTATCTGAAAATTATCCCAAATATCTAAAATATTCAAAAATTATCCGAAATATATAAATAATACTTATTATTTAATAATTAAACAACAGTTAATCAAACCATAAAGAAAGGGCTCAACCCATCATAGCGAACATATTATCACAATTAAACCTACAGGAAAGATCCTTACTACGTCGCCAATGAAAACCCCTTAACCAATTAATTTACTTCAGCCTGTGTATACATGTTCTCGAGCTCGTTTTTGCCGGCGAATGTATGGAGCAATTAAACCATCATCGGTCATCTTATATGGTAATATGTACTTGAACTGTGGTCGTTTTAATGCACATAACATTAACCCTAACATTAATGGAACAAACGTAAAGCGGATTAAACGATTTCGAAATTAGGGTTCTTATTGATTTAAGGATTTTAACAGTTTATGTATTTATATTATTGTTCTTGTTTCTTAACAAACAGACTAGCTAGCCCAACTGGTTGCGTGTGTGGGAGTTAGCACCTATGAGCCGGCCAGGGCGCGAGTTCGAGCCCCAACCAGCGCACATTCTTTTTTTCTTTTTTTCCTTTTTTCCTTTTTTGATTTTTATTTATTCTATTGGCTTTAATGTTTATAAGTTAAATATAAATTAGTATTAATTATCAAATAAACATTTTTTTATTTAAATCGACATCATTAACTCATCGTTTCTTGTCAAATCTTGTTAAACGTTTTTGTTTACGTGTATATATACATATGTGTGTGTGTATATATACACATATATATATATATGTATGTATGTATGTATGTATGTATGTAGGTATGTATGCATTATAAGTATATTTTAATAGTAAACCTTGTTCTTTTTATTTAAAACCCGACACGTTAATCCACGTTCCTCGTTGTTGAACGTTTTATAAATTTGCTTATATATATATATATATATATATATATATATATATATATATATAATAAGCGTATTAAATATATTTTTATTAAAAGATATAAATAACATATTTATATATTACCACATATTATAACTAATAATTATCTATTATTATTTTGATTATTTATTTATATATTTGTATTTTATTTATTCAGATAATTAGATGTGTATTTTATATCAAATTTAGTAATTTAAAGTATTAGTTTATAAATTTGATTATATATTATCTTGTCAAGTAAACAAGGGTAATCTTATAAATATTAAAAGTAATGACTTTAATAAATAAATGTGAAACAATAATATTAATCTTTGCAATAATAGTTATTATAGAAATCCACCATTAAATTAACTAACATTCTAATCCCAAACCTAATTCGATTCACATCGAAATTTTAACTCATTAAATCATGTTATATATCTTTATAATTAATTCATATTATCCTTATCTAACTAGGAATCCTTGACGGTATATCCCAAGGGATTTATCTTTCTCACATCATCATTTATATTTCGTTCATCCGATCAGGTGAGTAATCACTCCCCTTTTCACTTCTTTTAAATATTTTGGGGACATATGGGTATTTACAATATTTATCTATTATCTAGTTTCAAAACTTTCACTGTTTAATCCTTATGTGTATATCAGTTTGCCTGACTTGTTATTTACTTACTTACTTACTTGAATCGAATTCGGAAAGGTCCATAACAAAGAATCACATATAATATAATCACATTAATATATATTTATATATTTCATAATTCTATTTTTTTCTTTTCTATGTTATATTTCTTTTACATTTTATCGAGGTATCGAGTATAATCTCGACTTAAGGTTTAAGCCTTTATAATATTTTATTATTATTTTATTCGGGCATTATGCCTACCTTTACTTGGCTTACAAACCCTAAATATTCAAGCAACACCTCAACACCGTTTCACCTTCTTTATCTTCTTGCTCAAACTTCTTTCTCGTCACCCTTTCCTTAGCACGCCAATCGATGAACACCAATACTTCACCACTTGTCGGTATGCTTCTTTAGACCAGTCATCATGACGTCGGGAAATGGCAAACTCCTTCTTGGTGGGTACGTCGGTGGAAGGTGGTACGAACAAACGAGGAAACGACACGGAAAACAAGGAATAGGGGCACGCTTTTCGAGGTGGAACGATAATATGTTTGTGGAATTCTAGAGAGATGTTAGAGAGAGAATTGTATGTGTGCATTGAGGTGTGAGAGACTTGTACCCGTAGCCTTCTATTTATAGGCAAACTCAGGGCTCCATAGCGATATTCGATGGCCCTTTGGCTAAGCCCATCGCGTATCGCGATGTACACTTGGCCAGTCACCATATAGTTCTGCCACGTGGCACCACGTGGCAGATGGTGTGCCACGTGTCGACACGTAGCGAACGGTGTGCCACGTGTAGCCACGTGGCAGGACACGCGTCAGATGGTGTGCCACGTGTGGCCACGTGGCACGCTACGTGCCTCGTTGTCAGATAAACCATCGCGATACGCGATGGGTTTCTCTTCTGATCCATCGCGTATCGCGATGGGTCAGAAAAACAGATTTTTCTATTTTAAACCCTAAAGTTTGGAATTTTGACGTTTTAGGTCCCTTGACTTAGGAAACTTGACATTTTGAACCGAAAACATTCACGATGTTACATCCTCCCCATCTTAAAATAAATCTCGTCCTCGAGATTGCTCCTTTAGAATAGATGGGGTATTTCTTTCTCATTTCTGATTCAAGTTCCCATGTATACTCGGGTCCTCTTCGTGAGTCCCATTTGACTTTTACAATTTTCAACGTTCGTCTTTTTAATTTCTTTGTTTTCGAATATTCTATTTGAATTGGTTTTTCAACAAATTTTAAGTTTTCATTAATTTCTACATCTTTTAAAGGCATAGATAGAGATTCGTCAGCTAAACATTTACGCGGATTCGAGATATGGAGCACGTCGCATATCCCTTGAATTTCCTCGGGTAGTCACAAGCAGTATGCAACAGTACCAATTCGTTCGAGTACCTCGAAGGGTCCAACGAATCGAGGACTTAGCTTTCCTTTCTTTCTGAAGCGAACGACGCCTCTCCATGGTGAGACTTTCAAAAGAACTTTGTCACTGATATTAAATTCCAACGGCTTACGACGGATATCGGCGTAACTCTTTTGGCGATCACGTGTCGTCTTAAGTCGTTGTCGGATTTGGAGGATCTTGTCGGTGGTTTCTTGGACTATCTCGGGTCTAGATAATTGATTGTCTCCGGTTTCGAACCCACACACGGGCGTTCTACATTTACGATCATATAACGCCTTAAATGGTGCGGCTTGAATACTTGTGTGATAGCTATTGTTATACGAGAATTCCATTAGGGGTAAGTGGTCATCCCAACTTCCACCTAAGTCAATCACACTGGCACGGAGCATGTCTTCCAATGTTTGAATTTCCCTTTCGCTTTGCGCATCAGTTTGTGGATGATGGGCGGTGCTAAGGTTTAGTTTTGTGCCTAACGCTTGTTGGAAGCTTTTCCAAAAGTGAGATGTGAAACGACTGTCTCGATCAGAAATTATAGACAGTGGTACTCCATGCAAGGCAACGATGTTGTTTACATAAAGATGCGCTAATCTATCCATTAAATACGATTCATTGATGGGTACGAAGTGAACGGATTTTGTTAATCGATCCACGATAACCCAAATAGCATTATGTTGTCGGGTCGTTTATGGGAGTTTAGTGATGAAATCCATTGTTATTAGCTCCCACTTCCATACGGGAAGTTCGGGTTGCTGAAGCAATCCCGAAGGCTTTTGGTGTTCAGCCTTGACTTTCAAACATGTTAAGCATTTCTCAACGTGCGAAGCGATGTCCTTTTTCATCCCATTCCACCAGTAGTTCGGTTTGAGATTTTGGTACATTTTGTCACTACCGGGGTGCATCATGTACTTGGACTTGTGAGCTTCATTCAAAATTTTCTCAAGCAAGTCCCCAACAATTGGTACCCAAATCCTATTACTGAGTATAAGGATACCGTCATCACCATTAATTAGCGAGTCAATGGTGCCGTTACGTTTTTCATCAAAGATTTGGTTTTCATTGATCACTTAAGTTTGGACAGATTTGATTTGTTCAAAAAGATCAATTTAAAGTTCTAGCCTTCACGCTCGGACTCTTTCTGGCTTTTCATGTTCTTTACAACTCAAGGCGTCAACCACAAGGTTGGATTTGCCTTCATGATAGATGATCTCACAATCATAGTCATTTAGAGTTTCCATCCATCGTCGTTGGCGTATGTCAAGCTATTTTTGGTCGAAGATATGCTTTAAGATTTTAAGATCAGTGTACATGATAAATCTTACCCCATAGAGATAGTGCCTCCATATCTTTAATGCAAAGATTATGGCGCCTAACTCTAGATCGTGAGTTGTGCAATTCTTTTCGTGCACCTTGAGTTGATGAGAAACGTAAGCGATCACTTTCTTTCGTTGCATTAGTACATATCCCAAACCAGAATGAGACGCGTCACTAAAGACTACAAAGTCCTCAGTACATTCTGGAAAAGCCAGTATAGGTGCTTGGGTGAGTTTTTTCTTAAGTATATCGAACGCCTCTTGTTGTTTAGTTCCCCATTCATACTTGACGTTTTTACGAGTTAAAGAAGTTAGGGGAACGGCTATACGAGAAAAATTCTCAATGAATCTTCGGTAATAGCCGGCCAATCCAAAGAAACTTCGGATCTAGGTTGACGAATTTGGGATTTCCTAATTAGAGATAGATTCAATCTTTGCGGGATTGACTTGAATACCATTCACATTGATGATGTGACCAAGAAATTGCACCTCGTGCAACCAAAACTCGCATTTTTAGAACTTAGCGTACAATTTCTCGGTTCTAAGTATTTCAAGTAAGGTTAGGAGATGGTTTTCATGATCATCCTTAGACTTAAAATAAACAATTATGTCTTCGATTAATACGATAACAAATTTATCCAAGTAAGGCTTGCATAATCGATTCATCATATCCATGAACGCGGCTGGCGCATTAGTAAGTCCAAATGGCATAACGGTGAACTCATAATTGCCATAACTTGTTCGGAATGCGGTTTTCGGAATATCCTCGGACTGAACTTTGAGTTGATGATAACCAGAAGGAAGATCGATTTTAGAAAATAAACTAGCGCCATGGAGTTGGTCAAAAAGATCATCGATTCTAGGGAGTGGATAATGATTTTTTATTGTGACTTTGTTGAGATCTTTATAGTCGATGCACATCCTCTTGGATCCATCATTCTTCTTGACAAAAAGTATCGGCGCTTCCCATGGTGATGAACTCGGTCGAATGAAGCCTTTCACAAGAAGCTCGTCGAGTAGTTTCTTTAATTCCTTCATTTCAGTTGGCGCTAAGCGATACAGTGCCTTGGCGATCGGAGCAGTACCGGGAATAAGATCGATCCTTAACTCTACTTCACGATCGGGAGGAATTCCAGGAAGTTCATCAGGAAAAACATCAGAAAAGTCGGAGACAACAAGTACGTCCATTATCTCCTTCGGCTTAGATTTTTCAGTGACGTAGGCCATGAATGCTAAGCATCCTTCATTCAAACATTTGTTAGCCCTAATCATTGAGATTATGCTATCTTGGCCAGCGTCTTTGTCCCCTTCAATTCGAATGGTTCGTTTATCAGTGGCTTGAAGTTCAACAGTTTTGCTATTGCAAATGATGTGAGCATGGTTGTTGGATAAACAATCCATACCAAGTATAATATCAAAACCAGCAAGAGTCATTGGTAAAAGTTGAATGGGCAGAATATAACCAGCTAAGAGAATTTTTCCACTTTCAAGGGCTTCAGAGATTTTGACTATTTCGCTGCTAGCAGTCTCGACACTTAGAGTTTTATTTAATTTTGTTAAAGGTTCGCTTAATAGACTACAAAATCTATAATCTATAAAACTTAAGTTGGCACCTGAATCAAAAAAAACTCTAGCATTGGTGTCGTTGACTCGAAACGTACCGGTGATGGTTTCCGTCATGTCAGCAGCCTTTTTCATGTCAAGAACGAAGACTCTTGCGTTTCACTTTTTGGTTTGGCCACTTCCAACCGCACCACCAGCCGCGGGTTTGTTCTTCGGGCACTCGAAGCTTAGATGTCCCATCTCCTTGCAGTTATAACATGTCATTTTCTTTTTCCAGCAATCGGCCGTTGTGTGGCCGGGTCTTTGGCATGATTCACAAACGGTTGTTGAAGAAGATGAAACGTATCGGAATTGCCCTCGGTGGCGCTTTCTACAGATCTTGCAAAATGGTGTGTTTGAATTAAATCCAGTTCGGCTTTGATTTGCACTCTATCCTTTGAAGTGGGTGCTTCCACCTGTTATCCCGTGATTATTGGTTGTCGTCATCTTCTTTTCTTCCTCTTTGTTGCGGATCATTCCGCCCATCAAGTAACCAACCAATCCATTGCAAAGTCAGCAGTTTGAGGGAGATGAGACCTCACCATATCGCGGATTTCCCACGGAAATCCCCATATATATCGCGTGTCTTTACTGGACTCAGGGTTAACCAGCTGGGGAACTAGGCGACAGTACTCATGAGACTTCGTATTGTACTCTTGAAGGTTTGTTCCTACGACCTTATGGTTTAGAAATTTAGTTTGGATTTGGTCGGTTTCGTGCATTGGACAAAATTTCGCCATCAACATCGCTTTCAATTCTTCCCATGAAAGATTGTATAGTATTTAACATCCTTTGATCAATATCAGAGTGTTCCACCATTCCAACGCTTCACTTTTAAAAATTTGCGCGGAGTATTGTATCATCCCTTGACTTGAACATTTGCTTATAATAACAATCGATTCCATCTCCTCTGGCCACCTAACAGTCGTGATAGATCCCTTGTCCCCATGAAATTCTTTTGGTCCAAAATACTTGAAATCTTTTAACGAACAACCTCCAATATTCAATTTCTTAAACTCTTGACGGATTCCACCATCGCATTGGACTCGTGAACACTCTTCTCAACATGGGATGGTTTCGGACGGGATTTAATGTATTTATGTGAGAGTGCAACGGATTGAGAATGTTTAGAATGCTTAGATTGAGACCTAGCTTCAGATTCAGCTCTAACGGCTTTTTTTTATCATTCTTTGAATCTGATTCATGTATTTATCGGGAATTGGTTCTTCTTGTTCTTCCTCGGGGTCTTTCCCCTTTTATTTTCGATTATCAACTTCTTATCGAGCTTTTTCAATGTTATTACTTGTTGAGACATTATTCTTTTTCTTTTTCAACTTTTTCTTTTTATCTGAAATTTTAAAAAAATTTCTTTCTTTAAACACATATTTTATTTATTCAACATATGTATATATCGTATATGATATATACATAAATTATTACATCACACAAACATATATATATGCATCCATACTTGGTGTATATATATTTATTCTTATCCATACATTTACACATACATCACACAAAGTTACATTTAACACACACATTTCCTTCCCATCACTCATCTTCAATCATTCATGAACTTCTTCACCACCTTGGTCAATTTGTTACATTTTTGAAGAAGCTTGTCTCCTATATTCTTCTTCTTCTTCTTCTTCTCATCCATTGATATTTTCTTCCTCAAATCATCTGTTTCATGCAAAGCTCGATCCAGGTGCTCTTCCTGCGATTGAGGGATCTCATTGGGATATCCGTATCTTGGCGGAGGGCCGCGGTAACCCATCAGGACTACATCGAAATCATTCTTCGGCTCCGGATATGGAGATGCGGTCACATCAGATGAGTAGTTGAAGAATGCCCCGGCAGCTTCGTTTTGTTGGCGGATTTTGTCCGCTTGTTCTTCTTCTGTGGGGATCTTGCCTTGGTACGGTGGGAAGCGTGATGATGCTTTGTTTCTCATTTCCTCAAGGTATTGCATATACGAATCGACAGACCCATAATTCGGGTTTTGGAGAGAGAGTGATTCCTCCATTGGGGTCGACACTTCATTTGGGTTCCCAGGGTATTCCTCTTCCGGGTCCTCTTCAGATTCTTTCTCCGGATCCTCTTCTTCCACAGGTTCTTTTTCCTCCATTAATCGAACAGTCTCTTTCACAATCGGGAGCATTCAAAAACTCTCGTAGGGCATCAATACTCTCATCTTGGGCTTGCGGGATGGTCCTTCACCATTTTTAGGACGGGAGTCAACATAATCAAAGGTAGAGCTTCCAGTGTGCCATCTACGTTGGTCAGAATGACATTGCATCCAGTCAGATGAGGGAGACCTTGGTTCCTCCTTGATTGGTTTGTTGGAGAGGAAAGCGTATGATGGGTGAGGATTTGGTGGTAGATATGTCGGAACTCCGGTTGGGTAATACGGTGGTATCTCGGATGGTTGATATGTTGGAATCTCATATGGGTGATATGTTCGAACTTCAGATGGATGGTACATGGGTATGCTTGGTGGGTGGTAGCTTGAATGCCTTGGCGCTTGATATCCTTGCCATGGTGTATTGTCGGGCAGATTGATCGGATTTTGTTCAGTACCGGGGAATTGAAATGGTTTGGTTAGGTCATGTTCCACGTCTTGATCAAAAAATGCTTCATAATAGTCTTCACTCATATTATCTTTGGGTAGAGGTTCAGCAATTCCAGCCTCCTTTGCTTTACGTACATAGTTCTCCATCATGTTCTTGAACGACATCTAACATTTTGGGTGGTTTAGAGTGAGGAGGGAAAGAAAAGGTTTACCAGCCTATCTTATCCCTATTCCAAATAAAACAAGTAATGAAAACATTTTTCCTATACTTGGATTGAAGCTTAGGTATTATCTTGTAATACCTAATTCGCTAAGAACCTGGCTCTGATGCCAACACTTGTCACACCCCAAACCATAGACTAGGCGTATGATACATATGTTGTTACCACATTTGTAAATAAATCAGAGTTACGTTTGAAAGTCGAAGTCTTTATAAACATGTGGATTTATAATATAATATTTACATACAAAAGACGGGATTTAAAAGTTTCCAGTTTAATGTTAAAAGATTACTTGTTTTATGTTTACAAAACAACCATTCATTTTATAATAAGTTAAACAAAAATATCCGAGCCATCGGATATCTTGAGCACTTCGCTACTCCAAGCCCTAGCCTTGTTCACCTGAAAAATGTTAAGAAAGTACGTCAGCAACGAATGCTGGTGAATATGTTGACGCTAAAAATATTTTCTTTACTTAATCACCCCTCGAGACTACGTAGGTCTTGGACAATCGTGGCTTACGAATAACCAAGTTAAAACAACAGAATTCATAAACTCAAGTCTCTACACTCGAATCCCCCAGCAAACACCGCATCGTTCGACTACTTGAGTGCTTGTACGTATACACAAGGTCATACTCCTTGTAGGCAGCGTAATTGTGACCAGGTGTGATGTGCCCATCACATATGTAAGGATCCAGACAAACGTAAACGATAGCCTGAGGCCATTGTTTATACCCTTGTTTATAAATGTTTTAGAGACACTTATTCTCATGTAAACCTTTTTCATTTAACACATTGACTCGTTTGAAAACAAGTTTGTAAAGTTGGGACGTATTCACCTTTTTCAATTTGATCGGATTCAAACAACGTCCGAGGGTCTTTCCCGTTGCTATCTCGCACCTATAGTACGAGTATAACCATTTGTTAGTCAGATATACAATCCGGCTTAAGACCTTTAGTCTTATTTTATAAACATTACCTCGATGAACCTTTAGTTCAAAATCTCTTTTACTTTAAAACCTTTAGTTAAAACGTAATATTATAAACCTTTAGTTTATTTATAAAACCCTACGTTTCTTCTTCTCTAAGAAACGTATTCTTTTCTTTTCTTTGTTATTTAAGAATAGTTATTATTACTTAAATAATATTTTCATAACAAAGAATCACATATAATATTATCACATAAATATATATTTATATATTTCATAATTCTATCTATTCTTTTCTTTGTTATATTTTCTTTTATATTTTATCGAGGTATCGAGTATAATCTCGACTTAAGGTAAGCCTTTATAATATTTTATTATTATTTATTCGGGAATTATGCCTACCATTACTTGGCTTACAAATCCTAAATATTCGAGCAGCACCTCAACACCGTTTCACCTTCTTTATCTTCTTGCTCAAACTTCTTTCTCGGTATGCTTCACTAGACCAGTCGTCATGATGTCGGGAAATGGCAAACTCCTTCTTGGTGGGTACGTCGGTGGAAGGAGGTACAAACAAACGAGGAAACAACACGGAAAACAAGGAATCGGGGCACGCTTTTCGAGGTGGATCGATAATATGCTTGTGGAATTCTAGAGAGATATTAGAGAGGGAATTGTGTGTGTGAATTGAGGTGTGAGAGACTTGTACCTGTAACCTTCTATTTATAGGCAAACTCAGGGCCCCATCGCGATACGCAATGGCCCTTTGGCTAAGCCCATCGCGTATCGCGATGTAGGCTTGGCCAGTCACCATATAGGTCTGCCACGTGGCACCACGTGGCAGATGGTGTGCCACGTGTCGAAACGTGGCGAACGGTATGCAACGTGTGGCCACATGGCAAGACACGCGTCAGATGGTGTGCCACGTGTGGCCACGTGGCACGCTACGTGCCTCGTTGTCAGATAACCCATCGCGATACGTTATGGGTTTCTCTTCTGATCCATCGCGTATCGGGATGGGTCAGGAAAATAGATTTTTCATTTTTAAATCCTAAGGTTTGGAATTTTGACGTTTTAGGTCCCTTGACTTAGAAAACTTGACATTTTGAACCCGAAACTTTCACGATGTTACATTACGTTTTTCGTCAGAGATCTTGTTTTCATTGATCGTATGGAGTTGAGGTTATTTGATTTGCACGATCATATTTACTTGGAGTTCTAACTGTAATGCTCAAACTCTTTTAGGGTTTTCATGTTCTTTACGACTCAAGGCATTAGCCACAACTTTGTCTTTGACGCATGTTGAGTTCTTTTTGTTCGATGTTGTGTTTTATACTTTTTTGATCGGTATACACGATGAATTTGACTCCATAGAGATAGTGCCTCCATATCTTTAATGCAAAGATTATCCATCGAATATGTGTCGTTGATAGGAATAAAATGTGCGGATTTGGTTAACCTATCGACAATAACCCAAATTGCATTATGCTGACGAGTGGTTTTCAGAAGTATCGTGATGAAGTCCATTGTTATCATTTCCCATTTACAAACGAGGAGTTCGGGTTGCTGAAGCAATACCAAGGGCTTTTGATGTTCAACCTTGACTTTCAAACACGTTAAACATTTTGCAACATGTAAAGCGATATCTTTCTTCATTCAATTCCACTAGTAGTTTGGTTTTAGGATTTGATACATTTTATCGCTACCGAGGTGCATCATGTACTAGGACTTGCGAGCTTCGCTTAATTTCTTTTCTCACAAGTCTCCAACGATCGGTTCCTAAATCCTGTTTCCAAGTCTAAGAATACCATCGTCAACCTTGACTAGCATGTCAATGGTGTCGTTACGTTTTTCGTCTGAGATCTTGTTTTCATTGATCGCTTGGAGTTGAGCTGATTTGATTTGCTCGATCTGATCTACTTGGAGTTCTAATCGTAGCGCTAGAAATCTTTTAGGTTTTTCATGTTCTTTACGACTTAAGGCGTCAGCCACAACGTTGGCTTTACCTTCGTGATTGATGATTTCATAGTCGTAATCGTTCAATGTTTCCATCCAGCGTCTTTGACGCATGTTGAGTTCTTTTTGTTCGAATATGTGTTTTAGACTTTTGTGATCGGTATACACGATGAATTTGACTTCATAGAGATAGTGCCTCCATATCTTTAATGCAAAGATTATCCCTCGAATACGTGTCGTTGATAGGAATAAAATGTTCGGATTTGGTTAATCTATCGTCAATAATCAAAATTGAATTATGTTGACGAGTGGTTTTCGGAAGTCTCGTTATAAAGTTCTTTGTTATCATTTCCCATTTCCAAACCGGGAGTTTGGGTTGCTGAAGTAATCCCGAGGTCTTTTGATGTTCAACCTTGACTTTGAAAAACGTTAAACATTTTGCAACATGCAAAGAGATATCTTTCTTCATTCCATTTCACCAGTAGTTTGGTTTTAGGATTTGTAACATTTTATCGCTACTGAGGTGCATCATGTAATAGGACTTGCGAGCTTCCCTTAATTTCTTTTCTCGCAAGTCTCCAACGATCGGTACTCAAATCCTGTTTCCAAGTATAAGTATACCATCGTCACCCTTGACTAGCTTGTCAATGGTGCCGTTACGTTTTTCATCAGAGATCTTGTTTTCATTGATCGCTTGGAGTTGAGCTGATTTGATTTGCTCGATCAGATCTACTTGGAGTTCTAATCGTAGCTCTCGAAATCTTTTAGGTTTTTCATGTTCTTTACGACTTAAGGCGTCAGCCACAACGTTGGCTTTACCTTCGTGATAGACGATTTCATAGTCGTAATCGTTCAATGTTTCCATCCAACGTCTTTGACGCATGTTGAGTTCTTTTTGTTCGAATATGTGTTTTAGACTTTTGTGATCGGTATACACGATTAATTTGACTTCTTAGAGATAGTGCCTTCATATCTTTAATGCGAAGCTTATCCATCGAATACGTGTCGTTGATAGGAATAAAATGTGCGGGTTTGGTTAACCTATCGTCAATAATCGAAATTGAATTATGTTGACAAGTGGTTTTCGGAAGTCTCGTGATGAGGTTCTTTGTTATCATTTCCCATTTCCAAACCGGGAGTTCGGGTTGCTGAAGTAATCTTGAGGGCTTTTGATGTTCAGCTTTGACTTTCAAACACGTTAAACATTTTGCAATATGCAAAACGATATCTTTCTTCATTCCATTTCACCAGTAGTTTGGTTTAAGGATTTGATACATTTTATCGCTACCGGGGTGCATCATGTACTAGGACTTGCAAGCTTCGCTTAATTTCTTTTGTCGCAAGTCTCCAACGATCGTACCCAAATCTTGTTTTCAAGTCTAAGTATACCATCATCACCGTTGACTAGCATGTCAAAGGCGTCGTTACGTTTTTCGTCAGAGATATTGTTTTCGTTGATCGCTTGAAGTTGAGTTGATTTGATTTGCTCGATCAGATCTACTTGGATTTATTATCGTAGTGCTTGAACTCTTTTGGGTTTTTACGTTCTTTACGACTCAAGGCGTCAACCACAACGTTGGCTTTACCTTCGTGATAGGCGATTTCACGGTCGTAATCGTTTAATGTTTGCATCCAGCGTCTTTGACGCATGTTGAGTTCTTTTTCTTCGAATATGTGTTTTAGACTTTTTTGATCGGTATACACGATGAATTTGACTCCATAGAGATAGTGCCTCCATTTCTTTAATGCAAAGATTATCCATCAAATACGTGTCGTTGATAGGAAAAATGTGCGGATTTGGTTAACCTATCGACAATAACCCAAATTGCATTATGCTGACGAGTGGTTTTCAGAAGTCTCGTGATGATGTCCATTGTTATCATTTCCCTTTTCAAAACGGGGAGTTCGGGTTGCTGAGGCAATCCCGAGGGCTTTTGATGTTCAGCTTTGACTTTCAAACACGTTAAACATTTTGCAACATTCACAGTGATATCTTTCTTCATTCCATTCCTCTAGTAGTTTGGTTTTGGGTTTTGGTGCATTTATCGCTACCATGGTACATCATGTACTTGGACTTGTTAGCTTCACTTAAGATCTTTTCACGCAAGTCTCCAACGATCAGTACCCAAATCCTGTTTCCAAGTCTAAGTATACCATCATCACCCTTGACTAGCATGTCAATGGATCAAAGATCTTGTTTTCATTGATCGTATGGAGTTGAGGTTATTTTATTTGCACGATCAGATCTAGTTGGAGTTCTAACTGTAATGGTCAAACTCTTTTAGGGTTTTCATGTTCTTTACGACTCAAGGCGTTAGCCACAACGTTGGCTTTTCTTTCAAGATAGATGATTTCACAGTCGTAATCGTTCAATGTTTCCATCCAGCGTCTTTGACGCATGTTGAGTTCTTTTTGTTCGATATTGTGTTTTATTCTTTTGTGATCGGTATGCATGATGAATTTGACTCCATAGAGATAGTGCCTCCATATCTTTAAAGCAAAGATTATCCATCGAATATGTGTCGTTGATAGGAATAAAATGTGCTGATTTGGTTAACCTATCGACAATAACCCAAATTGCATTATGCTGACGAGTGGTTTTCAGAAGTCTCGTGATGAAGTCCATTGTTATCATTTCCCATTTCTAAAAGGGGAGTTCGGGTTGCTGAAGTAATCCCAAGGGCTTTTGATGTTCAGCCTTGACTTTCAAACACGTTAAACATTTTGCAACATGTAAAGCGATATCTTTCTTCATTCCATTCCACCAGTAGTTTGGTTATAGGTTTTGATACATTTTATCGCTATCGGGGTGCATCATGTACTTGGACTTTTGAGCTTCGCTTAAGTTCTTTTCACGCAAGTCTCCAACGAACGCTACCCAAATCCTGTTTCCAAGTATAAGTATACTATCGTCCACCTTGACTAGCATGTCAATGGGGCTATTACGTTTTTCTTCAGAGATCTTGTTTTCATTGATCGCTTGGATTTGAGCTGATATGATTTGCTCGATCAGATCTACTTAGAGTTCTTATCGTAGCGCTCGATCTCTTTTGGGTTTTTCATGTTCTTTACGACTCAAGGCGTCATCCACAACATTGGCTTTACCTTCATGATAGACGATTTCACAGTCGTAATCGGTCAATGTTTCCATCCAGCGTCTTTGACGCATGTTATGTTATTTTTGTTCGAATATGTGTTTAAACTTTTGTGATCGGTATACACGATGAATTTGACTCCATAGAGATGATGCCTCCATATCTTTAATGCAAAGATTATCCATCGAATATGTGTCGTTTATAGGAATAAAATGTGCGGATTTGGTTAACCTATCAGCAATAACCCAAATTGCATTATGCTGACGAGTGGTTTTCGAGAGGCTCATGATGAAGTCCATTGATATCATTCCCATTTCCAAATGAGGAGTTCGGGTTGCTAAAGTATTCCCGAGGGCTTTTGATGTTCAGCCTTGACTTTCAAACACGTTAAATTGTTGGTGCGTGTTTTGTGACCGTCGCTATGCAATTCTGTTCAGCGTTGTGGAAGTACGAAGTTAGAGCAACTTCGCCATAGGCGAAGTTAACTTCGCCATAGGCGAAGTTGTAACAACTTCTGCCATAGGCGAAGTTAGAATAACTTCACCATAGGCGAAGTTATAACAACTTCGCCTACAGGCCCAAGCCCGCGAAGTTTATATATATATATATATATATATATATATGTGTGTCTTGTTTAGGTTTGGGTAACCAAAAATTAAGAGTTTTGTGTGTTAAGTTCAAGTAGCTAGAGAGAAACCGAGAGATAGAGTCGTGTGGGACGACCCGAGGTAGAGCTCACCTCGGGTCGGCCGTTATTTGTTTTCACGTTTGGTTTGTAAGTGTTTCGGTTATTATGAAAAGATCTGCAGATGTGTTTATTCCATTCGTGTGTTTGTTCGTGTGTTTATATGTGTGTAATCGTGTTCTTCGTCTTCTACACCAATAAACGAGTCTAGGAGGATTCCGCACTCCTAGACATTGTGCGGATCTCGTATCGATCGGCGACGCCCCGGGGGAACCTACAAGTGGTATCAGAGCCTTAGGCTCTTATGCTATGGTTCGAGATCTGCGTTTTGGTGTTTCTGGCACGTTTCTGATGCGTTTCTGGCCGATCAGCGCCGCAGGCGAAGTTATTGGGTTCAGGCAAAGTTGTCGCTTAAATTTTAGGGTTTAGGCGAAGATATAAGGTTAAGCGAAGTTGTTCACAACTTCGCCTACCTCACAAGTTCGCTTATCAGTCAGGCGATGTTATGGACAGGCGAAGTTATTGACAGGCGAAGTTATAGCCAGGCGAAGTTATGGACAGGCGAAGTTGACTTTTAGGAGAAGTTAACGAGAAAGAAAAAAAAATGAGTGTTTTGGAGTTTTCGTCTGTATGGCCAGGTGTACACTATTATTGTGAGACCGAAGACGCTGTTCCGTCAACGAGTGAATCTTGTTATCTCTTGGTCTTACGTGTGAACAAATACGTGTCAACTCTGGATATGGAGTTGAGTTTGTGAATGGGATATTAATTGAAACTGGATATTGACATATATTTGGGTGTTTGTGGGCAATGAAATTGTTGTTGTTCGAGGTTGACCAACAGAAGAAAGTCAAATTAAACTGAAGGTTTTAGTCATTACTGGATTGCGGTCAGAACATATTATTTATGTTATTTTCAAGGCGTTCGAGAATTGGATCCTGAAACGTGATGCTTATTTATTAAAGTGAAAATTCTGGAACAAGTTGGATTTAATCAGGAATTAAAGTGTTTATGTTCTTGATCATTATCCCTGGTGATTGAAGATGCTTCGGATTAATTAATGGTCATGTGTGTTAGATTATGTCAAGGTGGTTTTGTGATGAAATTGATCACTTGATGTTGAGTAGTTGAAGATTAAACCTTATCGTAAGCCGACGTGTTGGTGAAGTTAGAACAACTTCATGTGTTGTGAAGTCAGAAGGACTCACGTGATTGGTTGAGATGATTAATTAGGCACGGGGATGCATGCATTTCAAAGACCTCAATCTATTTAGTCGGAGAAGCTTACACTGAAGGGGAGATCTGATATGGAAGACGCTGGGTGATTTGTAGATTTGTGAAGCTACACGACAGTTTCAGACACGGCTGGTTGAAGAGCAAACAGAAGATCATCAGTTAAGAGGGAGTCTGTTGGTGCATGTTTTGTAACAGATGATCTTTTGTGTTTGTTAGAATTGAGAGCAACGGTCAAAGGGGAGTCTGTTGGTGCATGTTTTGTGACCGTCGCTATGCAATTCTGTTCAGCGTTGTGGAAGTACGAAGTTAGAGCAATTTCGCCATAGGCGAAGTTGTAACAACTTCTGCCATAGGCGAAGTTAGAATAAGTACGCCATAGGCGAAGTTATAACAACTTCGCCTACAGGCCCAAGCCCGCGAAGTTTATATATATATGTGTGTGTCTTGTTTAGGTTTGGGTATCCAAAAATTAAGAGTTTTGTGTGTTAAGTTCAAGTAGCTAGAGAGAAACCGAGAGAGAGAGTCGTGTGGGACGACCCGAGGTAGAGCTCACCTCGGGTCGGCCGTTATTTGTTTTCATGTTTGGTTTGTAAGTGTTTCGGTTATTATGAAAAGATCTGCAGATGTGTTTATTCCATTCGTGTGTTTGTTCGTGTGTTTATATGTGTGTAATCGTGTTCTTCGTCTTCTACACCAATAAACGAGTCTAGGAGGATTCCGCACTCCTAGACATCGTGCGGATCTCGTATCGATCGGCGACGCCCTGGGGGAACCTACATAAATGTTTTGCAACATGCAAAGCGATATCTTTCTTCATTCCATTACACCAGTAGTTTTGTTTTAGGTATTGATACATTTTATCGCTAATGGGGTGCATCATGTACTTGGATTTGTGAGCTTCGCCTAAGTTCTTTTCACGCAAGTCTCTAACGATCAGTACCCAAATCCTGTTTCCAAGTCTAAGTATACCATCGTCACCTTTGACTAGCATGTCAATGGTGCCATTACGTTTTTCGTCAGAGATCTTGTTTTCGTTGATCGCTTGGAGTTGAGTTGATTTGATTTGCTCGATCAGATTTACTTGGAGTTCTAATCGAAGCGCTCGAACTCTTTTTTGTTTTTCATGTTCTTTACGAATCAAGGCGTCAGCAATAACGTTGGCTTTACTTTCGTGATAGATGATTTCGTAGTCGTAGTCGTAGTCGTAATCGTTCAATGTTTCCATCCAGCGTCTTTGACGCATGTTGAGTTCTTTTATTTTTAAGATGTGTTTTAAACTTTTGTGATCGGTATACACGATGTATTTTACTCCATAGAGATAGTGCCTCCATATCTTTAATACAAAGATTATGGCGCGTAACTCTATATCGTGAGTTGTGTTGTTCTTTTCTTGTACCTTGAGTTGACGAGAGGCGTAAGCGATTAATTTCTTTCGTTGCATTAGTACGCATCCCAAACCAGAATGAGACGCGTCACTAAAGATAACAAAGTCCTTGGTACCTTCTTGCAAGGCTAGTATAGGTGCATTGGTGAGTATTTGTTTGAGTATATCTTACGCCTCTTGTTGCTTGGTTCCCCATTTATACTTGATATTCTTACGGGTTAACGAGGTTAGAGGAACGGAAAATAGAGAGAAATTTTCAATGAATCTACGATAGTAGCCGGCTAAAATTTAAGAAACTTATGATCTCGGTTGGCGACTTTGGAATCTCCCACTTTGAGATAGCTTCAATCTTTCCGGGGTCAACTTGAATTCCATTCACGCTTATGATGTGACCAAGAAATTGTACTTCATGAAGCCAAAATTCGCATTTCGAGAACTTGGAGTACAACTTCTCGTTTCTAAGTAATTGAAGTAAGATTCTGAGATGCGAAACATGATCTTCCTTTGACTTAGAATAAATAACTATGTCTTCGATGAATACGATAACAAATTTATATAAGTAAGGTTTACAAATACGATTCATTATGTCCACAAAAGCGGCAGGGGAATTAGTGAGACCAAACGGCATGACCGTGAACTTATAATGTCCATACCTTGTTCCGAATGCGGTTTTCGGGATATCTTCGGATTGAACTTTGAGTTTGTGATAACCAGAGCGCAGATCTATCTTAGAGAAGTAGCTTGCGCCTTGTAGTTGGTCGAATAGATCGTCGATTCATGGTAATGGGTATCAGTTCTTGATGGTTACTTTGCTCAGGGCTTGGTAGTCGATACACATTCGCATGGATCCATCCTTCTTTTTGACGAAGAGAATTGGCGCTCCCCACGTGATGAACTTGGGCGGATGAATCCTTTCTCGAGTAAATTGTCTAATTGTTTCTTTAACTCTTTCATCTCGGTTGGTGCTAATCGTTATGGAGCCTTGGCGATTGGAGCAGTTCCAGGCATGAGGTCTATTCTAAACTCAACTTCTCGATCGGGAGGAATTTTGTGCAGTTTGTCGGGAAAGATATCGAAGAATTCGGAGACAATAGGCACGTCTTTTATCTCCTTTGTCTTTGATTCTTTGGTGACGTAGGCCACTAGGCATCCTTGATTTAAACATTTGTTAGCCCAAATCAAGGAGATTATGCTAACTTGGCCAGCGTCTTTGTTCCCTTCAATTCGAATGGTTCGCTTATCTGGGGCTCGAAGTTCGATGGTTTTGCTATTGCAAATGATACGAGCATAATTATTGGATACCCAATCCATACGAAGTACTATATAAAAAATAGAAAGATTCATGGGCAGCAATTGAATGGGTAGAATGTAACAAGTTAATAAGATTGTTCCGTTTTTTAAAGCTTCGGAGATTTTAACGATATCGCCATTAGCGGTCTCGACGCTTAAAGTTTTATTTAATTTCTTTAAAGGTTCGTTTAATAGACTACAAAAGCTATAATCTACAAAACTTAAGTTGGTGCCAGAATCAAATATAACTCTAGCATATATGTCGTTAACTAAGAACGTACCGGTGATGATTTCCGGCATGTCGGCCGCTTTCTTGGTATCTAAGATGAAGACTCTTGCATTTCCCTTCTTTGTTTCATTATTTTGACCACTTCCACCCACACAACTGGCAGCGGGCTTGTTCTTGGGGCACTGAAAGCTAAGGTGTCCCATCTCGTTGCAATTGTAACAAGTCATTGTTTTCTTCCAGCAATCGGCCGTTGCGTGACCGGGTTTGTGACATGAATCACACACGGTTGTCGCAGGCATAGTGAAATGGCATTGGCCTTAGTGGTACTTCTTGCAAATCTTGCATTGGGTGTAGTTGGAATTGAATCCAGTTTTACGTTGATCTACACCTTTGCCCTTGAAGCGGGCACTTCCGGTTTTCTTGTGGTCGTTTGATGGCACCACCTTCTTGTCCTCTTCCTTGTTACGGATTAAACCATTCATTAAGTATCCAGCCATTTTTATGGCGGAATTAGTGGTTTGAGGCAAGGAAGACCTCACCATATTGCGAATTTCTCGCGGAAGTCCCCAAATGTATCGAGTAACTTTGCTGGATTCAGGAGTTACCAGCTGGGGTACGAGTCGACAGTACTCGTCGAATTTGGTGTTGTACTCGCGAAGGTTAGTTCCAATAACCTTGTATTAAAAAATTTAGATTGAATTTGATCGGTCTCGTGCATCGGGCAGAATTTCGCCAGCACCATCTCCTTAAACTCTTCCCACATCAGGTTGTACAACGTTTGTCTTCCTTTGCTTATAAAAAGAGTGTTCCACCACTCTAAGGCTTCACCCTTGAACATTTTTGTTGTGTATTGGATCTTTTCTTGCTCGGCAAATTTACTTACGATTACGATTGACTCCATTTCTTCCAACCATCTTAAAGTCCCAATGGTGCCTTTATCGCCATAGAACTCTTTAGGACCAAAATTTTTAAAGTCCTTGAACGAACAGCTTTCAATTTTTAACTTCTAAAATTTACGATTAAAATCGCCACCATCGTTGGATTCATGAACGCTCTCTTCGGGGTGAGACAGGTTAGGACGGGATTTTGATCTAACAGATTTTAGGGAATGTTCGATAAAGTGAGTTTTCCTAGATTGAATTCTAATGTGTGAGTCGGCTGTCACAGCTTTCTTGATCATTTCTTGAATTTGATTCATATATTTTTCAGGTATCTTTTGGTTTTGTTCGTTCTAAGCGCGGTTTTCTTCCCCATTTTGAGAAGCTTCCGCATTGCTTTATTCTTGATTCGACATTCTGAAATATATACATTCTTTTCTTTAAAACATATTTTATTCATTTAATTATATAAATTTATATATATCTTGAAAGATATATAAATATATATATATATATATATATATATATATATATATATATATATATATATATATCATTACTTGATATATATATATCCCGATCCTTGTTAGAACGATTCAACGTTCTTATTTTACACACGTAACGATTGCATCACAACACTTGACTACATCCTTGTAGATCCTAATCCTTCATAAACTTCTTAACCATCTTTGTCATTTTGTTGCACTTGTGAAGAAGCTCGTCTCCTATCTTTTTCTTTTTGACTCCATCTTCAGCCACTTTCTTCCTTAACTTGCATGTCTCGTGTAGTGCTCGGTCCAGATGTTCCTCTTGATATTGTGGAATGACATTTGGATATCCGTATTGTGGAGGCGGATCACGGTATCCCATCATCACGATGTCATAGTGGTTCTTAGGGTACGGTGATGAAGTTGCTTTAGAAGGATAGTATGCTTCTGCAGTTGCCTCTTGTTTACGGATCTCATTTGCTTGTTCCAAGATTGAAGGAATCTTTCCTTGAAATGGCGGAAAATCCGGTGGAAATCTGATCTAGATTCCTTGAATACTCTGCACATAAGGATCTTAGGGATCATAGCACGGACTCATGTGGAAAAATGGGTGCATACATCCTTTATCTAGTGGGCAGTCACATTTGGAGTTCCTTGATGGTTCCTCACTTGGGGTGGTTACTTGTTCAAAAATTTCTTCATCTTCTTCCAGGCCTTTTTCCTCTTCAAGATCATCTTCCTTCATTGATGTTTTCGTCACCAAAGGGTCCAGGTGGTATTTTTCGTACGGTTGAGTGACTCTCATCTTTGGCCTTTGAGAAGGTCTATTGTAAGCATTGGGGTGAGAATCGACAGAGTTGTAGGCAGAGGTTCTAGTGTGTCATCGCCTTTGATCGGAGTGGCATTGCATCCAGTTGGAAGAGTCGGACTCGGGGTCCACCTTGATTTGTTTGTTGGCTAGAAATTCATAGGACGGATAAATGTTGGATGGATGATACATCGGGATGTCAGACGGGTGATACGTCAGAATGTTGGATGGATGATATTCCGGGATGCTTGACGGATGATAACTTGAGGTTCTTTGGGGGTTCATACCCTTGTATCAGTGGATCACTTGGTAGATTGATTGGTAGTTTTTCGCTGCCGGGAAAGTAAACCGGTGTGGGTCATTTAATTGGATGATCTTATTTTAAGAAATCTTCATAATAGTCTTCACACATGTTGTCCTTCAGAATTTTTTCGGGGCATCCAGATCTCCTTGCGTCGCGCATAAAGCCATCTATTATCTCATTAAATGAAATATATTCGGTGGTTTAGATTTAGGAGGGATAGAAAAGGTTACCAGCCTATCTTATCCCTAGTTATATAAACATATAATAATAATAATAATTCTTATTTACTTGGATCGAAACTTAGGTATTATTTAATTAATACCTAATTCACTAAGATCGATAGCTCTGATACCAACATGTCACACCTTCATCTCGGTCCTGGGCGTGCGACCAACAGTTGGTACCCTTTTTGTAATAATATCAGAGTTATGGGTTTAATAGAAGAAATATATTTGCGTGGATTAAACTATTAATATTAACATTAAAAAGACACGGGATTTTTAAAAGTTCTCGGTTAGTGTTTACAAAAGATTACTTGTCTTATACAAACCACCTTTTAAGTTTAATATTTAACAAAAATGATCTGAGCCATCAGATCGCCTAGATGTCAACTTCGATTCTTTAAGCAGCAAATCTTCATTACCTGAAAAACAATTTGAAAATACGTCAGCAACACATGCTGGTGAATAAGCTGACTCAAAAATATTTTATTTACTTAATTAAGAGACATAACTTAGGTCTCGGCCCATCGTGGCTTAGGAATAATTAAGTTAAAAACATAAAACACAATTACAAACTTAAGCTCTACTCGAAACCGCTCAGCAAACACCGCAGCGTTCGAGATTACTTAGCTACCATCAGTATACACAAGATTACCCTCTCTCGGACGTAACTTAGGTCCGGCCCATCTTGGCGGAGGCATATAACCAAGTGTGGTGCGGTGTGCCCACCATCTAACCACATATGTAAGGATGCAAACAAACGTACACGATAGCCTGAGGGCCAGCGATTACTTTTATTTTATTATGTTTAGAGATATGTAATATCATGTAATCAATTTATTTGTCTCTATAATACAAGTTATAATAGTTGGCGTATTCACCTTTAAAGGATCAGATTCACTTCACTGATCCGTCGTTCTTGAGCTATCTTGGACCTATAGTATGAGTATAACCTTTTGTTATTACTAGATCTTTAATCTGGCTTAAGATCTTTAGTCTCTTTTGAATAATCTTTACCTCGATTATGTTTTCTTTATGAACCTTTAGTTCAAAATACTTTTCTTTCTTTAACAAGTTTAAGCCATTAGTTTTACTTGTTTATTTTTCTTAAACACTACGTTTCTTCTTCAAGAAGAAACGTATACTTTATTTCTTTACTTATTATTTAAAAACTTAAACAACAGTCATATTAATAACAAAGATTAACTTTACATTACTCGTTTCTTATTTATATCTTTCTTTGTTATATTTTCTTTATTTAAATCTCGAGGTATCGAGTATATCCTCGACTAGGGTCGAAGCCTTTATGTTAATATTTTAATCGGGCATTATCCCTACCTTGGTTGGCTTATTATTCCCTAGATTCTCGAGCAGCACTTCGACGCTTTTACGTTTCTTAAGAATCTTGATCAAAACTTCTTTTGCACGTAAAACAAAGTTCGCCGATCGTCAATTCTCTTTTAGCACGCACTTCGAGGTGAGTGTTGGGTCATATCTTGATGCAATGTACCTCAATGAAACATCGTCGGTGTGTGGCACGAATTTTGAGGAAATATCAGTTTTGGGCACGGTTTACGAGGTGAGTTGATGGCACGCTTATCGAGGTAGAAAGAGAAGTGTTCTAGTGAGAGAGTGAGTAACTTGAGTTGTGAGTTGAGAATGAGGGCTGAAGGCCCTATTTATAGGGGCTGTCAAGCTGAACCATCGTAGTACGCGATGGGTCTTCCCTATGATCCATCGCGTATAGCGATGGGTAAACGGACCCTTTTATTATTATTTTATATCATCGCGATACGCGACGGGCCAAAGGAAGGTCGCCGCGTATCGCGACTAGGCTTGATGAGTCGCCATATAGCTTTTCTACGTGTGCCACGTGGCTGTCTGCGCAGTGCCACGTGGGACACGTGGCGGAACACGTGTCTGCTGTCAGACCACGTCATCGCGATATGCGATGACGTTATGGTTTGGGGCGTCGAGTATCGCGATTAGCCTGAAAATCAGATTTTTCATTTTGGTCCTTGAACTTTGTAAACTTGGTATTTTGGATTTTAAAATTTTATGATGTTAAAAAAGAATGCATTTGATGACATAATTGTATGAATTCATTTTTCTCTTACATCAGAAAAAAAATAAACATAAGTGGTTGTGACTTGTGATTAAAGAGTTTGGAAGTGATGAATTAATGTTGCTGGTGACGCTTCAATCAGGAGATGAAGTTGCACATTTCAAGCCAGGCTTTTAGAAGATCAAAGAAGCTTCTGGAAGGGCAATAATAGTTACAACATATGGGTCATGGTTAGACTTTTATTTTCGCATTTTTGGTGTGAGATTGATGTTGATAAGATAATTATTATATGGTAGAGAGTTGTTGGATGATGGGCCTTACTATAAATATTTAGTACCTTTTTTGTTTGTTGAAAAATAAAACTACTTGGTTTGATTTTTATAGGATCATGTTACTGGGAGTGCACATTATGCATTAGTAGTTTATTGGCAAATGTGATTTTGTTTCATATCAGGTATGACGTATTTATTTTCAATATTTTTTTGTAAAACGTTAACCTTTAAGGTTTGTTTGACTTTTTGGTTCAACTCAGCCATCATGTAGAAGTGGTTTATTACATGTGCATCTTGATAAGGAGAATCAACCAGTATTGATTCGAGGTAAAGCCACCACAATCATGGAAGGGTCTCTTTTGGTGTAAGATTCAAGGGTTAATCCTACTGTATGGGAGAAAAGATGCATAACTTTTTCAACTTATGGATATCAGGATATTAGATGTATTATGTAATTGTTGCATTAGATATTTTAGAGTTGGAGACCAAAATTATGAACTTAATTGTCTTTCTTTGATTGTCATACTCAAATATCAATGGTAATTGTTATTCTAGTGGTTTTAAATATAAGAAGCAAGAAATTGCTTCTGGTTTTAGATGTGATTAAAATGTTTAATGATTGCTTATCGATTATGGTCACGTAGACATACCCACTATTATTACTCGGATCAAATCTAGGCACATATCCTACAACTAAGAGCTAAACTAATAGTGGAATTGTCACGATGGAGTTCACAATAAAGTCTTCTTACACTCGATTGTTGATACTTGCGATGAGGATATGGATAGAATCGTCACGGTGGAGTTCGCAATAAGTCATCAGAGTTTTTTTTAAATAAATAAATAAAAGTCCAGGAGTTTCTTCGAGGACGTTGTTGACAGTTGGACAATAACAAGGTGGGCCGCTGGGAACATTTCCCGTGGAGATCAGGGCGATCTGAGGGTTTTTTTCCCAAAAATATTCACATGGCCGATCGGCTGATAATTATTAAACAGGCAGTTGATGATGTAACAAAAAGTGTACACCTTTTAGCATCAAATTATTCTCTTATTTTGGTAAAACTTCATGCAAATTCATTGTATTTAGTACTTATTTGAGTTATTTATGAATTTACAAGTCCGGGCGCCCGCCCAACGAAGAAACGACGAAACGATGGTGCTTTTCGGACAAAAATCAAGAATCTGCCAAAAGTGCATGACCATGCTGTGCAAGTGCATGACCATGCTGAGCAAGTTCACCATCATGCACTTTATGGGTATGATGGTGCACCTTTATTGGAACCGTGCACATCTGGTACCGTGTCAATGTGCACCATCATGCACTTTTAGTGCACCACCATGCACATTTGGTACCATGTCAAAGTGAAACTGCACCATCATGCACTTTTTGTGCACCACCATGCACTTCCGAGGAGACGAGCCCGTGCACTATCTGATGCCGAGAACAAGACAGATCAGCTTTGAAAGTGCACTAGCTAGTGCCGGTAATGCACGACCGTGCACATTTTCTACATGGTAGTGCACATTGACATTGCACCACCATGCACTTTTTGTGCATGACAGTGCACTTTTTTGGAACCTGCAACTCTGAGCGGCAGAAAGTGAAAGTTTGACTTACCAAATCGGTGCACAGCCATGCACTTTTTGTGCATGACCGTGCACTTTTTCCAGAAGATTATAAACACTCATTTTCACTTCGTTTTGGTGTGTGGAGCCTTGGTGATTCTCTCTCAACTCCTTAAAATTATTTATTGTGTTCCTTGAGAGTTTAAGGTTTCCACCATCCTCAAGATCCATCATTCCATTCTTCAGTCCTTGCTTGATCTTTGTCTGCATTCCTTTTTACAAAACATGTTTTGTAAGCTTAATTTTAGTTTTATTGTAGTTGTATTAAACCTTATGAGCTAATTACTTTTGCTATCTAGGCAATTTTGAAACTCTTATTAATGTGATGTATTATTATGCATGATTTTGGCAAATTGGTGTTCTTTCAAGAATATGGTTGAGTTTATAACTTGATATTGATGGTGTTCATACTTGTTTGAATTGTATAATCTTTTTAGTTTTACAAATGTTTAGGCATTCATGCTGGAAGACTATGTTCTAGATGTTTGCTTATAAACTTTGAATGTTCATCTTTTCTTTGTTTACATTACTAAGTTAGGAATAACTAGTAAAAATTGGTTATAATATTATTGATGAGTATGAAACACTACACTTAATATTGGAAAATTGATAAGTGTTGTTATGATTCTTGCCTTGGTGATGACTTGCTAGTTAAAGTTTCGTAAGTTGATATTAATTTCATGGATTTGGCTACTTTAGTGTAATCTTAGGTGGTTAGAATGTTGTTCATTCTAGCTTTCCTTCGATTATGAGACTTTGTTGTTTTGACAAACAAGTTAGTCTATGTTTATCTATTGATTGAAAACCCATCATGATGATTATTTGTTAGTATTAGGTTGCCTTATTGAAATCTAGTATTTATGTTAGATTCATGATGTTTTGTCATATCACTGCTATTTTGTCATTTTATTTGAGTGGATTCATGTTTAGGTAGTTTGTTGGATTGATTGATTTCTTACTTATTTACTTTCTTTGTGTTCATCATATGCTATTTTAGTTAATTAATATTCAACTTAAGATTTACTTGTCCGGTTGGTCATTTACAAAGATTTTGTACTAGAAAGTTGTCATGTCCACGGATTGATATTCGGTTCTTATGGACACTTTATTACAAACAATAGGTACACTTGCCTTTCGTGTGTGGTTTAGTTGTCGGTGAAAACCTATTTTTAAACCTGATTTGTGTGGAATTTTTACTTAAATTTTTATATATATTCACACACCTCAGTTGCCTAGATTTGGGTTGGACATGTTGGGGCAGGGCTAATTTTAATAAACAAATTCGTTTACAGTGACAAATGGAATGGACATTTTGGTCATGTTTATACATTTGACTTGATAATTAAGGTAGTATAACTAAGTGGGTAATTATAATTAATCGTTATTTGAGTGGTTGATGTATTTGTGCTAATATGAATTACAAGGATAAAAAAATTCAACTATTTCATAATGAAAGCTTACTAACTTTAAGGGTTACCATTCTAAAACCTTAATTAGGAATTAGGATATTGTTTATTTATTGATTTGATTTAATTTGCATAGATTGATAGTAATAACTTCAATTCTTTATTAATGGGATACTTGTACATCATTATATGCTATCGACAAACCCGGATATTTGCCACCGTCTTTAATACGCGGCTACACATCAACGAACAAAGTGCATTTATGTGGGGTTAAGCATCTATAGTACACCCATAAAATGAACTGATAGTTGGCTTAAATTACAACATGGTCATAGAAAGTGTCACATCTAGGACTTTTACTAAGTCGGGGAAAAGGATGTAGTGGTCAAAACAATTTTCTTCTTTAGAAAAAACCAGGTCCGTCAAATCGCTTTAATCTCACATAAAACTTAGGTTAATAAAAAATACGGCATGACTCATGATGTTGTCTAATCAAGAACATCACACTTACAATACATGTAAACTTAAGCCCAACATTCATTAAGAAACATAGACATAATCCGAAGTAAAAATCATGCAACACATCCCTAAGCAAATAAAATCTGAAGCATAAGTTCAACCCAATTATATTCCTAGCCAATGTTCGTTGTCAGCGTTAACTGTTAAGAGACGGTGACAACTTAGATGTTAATTTCCCAAAACAAAATTGGCTGCAAGAGCAGTTTGGATAGCTTTGAAAGTTCATGTTGAATTGCAGTTTGGGTATAGATGAGGAATTATCTAATTTATGATCCCTCTTTCTAACTTAAACTAATTATTTGCAAGCACGGATCAAAATGATAATGCAAGTTGATGAGAATGTTGGAAAAGTATCCGTGGTTGTGCCGATATTAGTTTGTTAGTTTTTAATGCAGCCTTTGGGTCCAATATTATACATTTAGTGTTCTTAATCATTTAATAATATGAAAGCATATTGCCCCATATCTTCACCTCTTTACTCTTGAATTTATTTGGATCAATTTTATTAATTGCACAACCTTTTTTTAGTTTTGCAATTTATATTATCCAATTACGCCCCAACTATGGGCTAGCAATGAGCTCCCAACAGTTATTATTCGTTATCGGCTTTGTGTACGCAGATATGGTTTGTGTTCTAAAAATGATAGAATTTGCTAGACTACATTGATTTTTTTTCCTAATTAACCATGCACATTAATACATGTTGGAAAATTGGGTAATGTGAATGGAAATTTATTAAATTATTAATCTTAAATTCTTTATGTAACTTGTTTGATTTATTAGAATTTATATTAGTATTTCTTCATATGGTGAAAACTCTTGAGTAGAGCTCTTTGTAAATTTGATTAGTTTTTATTAGACTTTATATCTCTAATTAAATTTCTAATTATGAGAGATTCTTCACCATCCATAACTCTTATACATAGTAGGCTATGTGCCTCATTTTTCGTATGCTAGAAAAAGTATTAGCTTGAAAAACACAAGCAAATGTATGCTTACATGAAGAGTTCTTGGTGAAGAAGAAAGTCTTGAAGATTCATATGTTGAGCACCTATAAGGATGAGTTTCTCTATTCGACTCCTCTACCTTTCATTCTTTTTGTATCCTGGGAGACAGACGCGTTGTCTTATCTAGATGCGCGAAACCTGTTTTAAGGGAAGCGTGTTGAACAAGTGCCCCGGCCTCAACCGTCAACTTTTTTTTTTTGTTCATTCTTGCAGCCAAAGAGACTATTAGAAGCCGTTGTTGTAAAAAAAATTGAAATTATTTTTAAGTTCTTACAAGAATATGTTGCTGAAAAACAAGTTTACGACTTTATCATATGAAGTTGTTGAGTTAAATCATTTAACATATTTGTTATGTTTTTCATTGTTTATTTTATTATTTATTACAGTATTTGTACTACTTATTTTCTCATGTTAACAACGAGAGTATCGTTATTATTTGTATTAATTTTAATTTAAAATGTGACTCATATTCCTACAATCTTAAAACAGATTTACGTAAGATTGTTAAGGAAATCTTAAACCTTTTTTTAAATAATGATATTGGGTTCACGGAAAATATTAAACTTATTTTCGTGATTGTTACGACAGACATGTATATTTGTTTTTGAAAGTATGTATGTAGTACAAATTGTTGTGTGATTTATAAAGATGTGGTAAACTTTTAAATCATATACCTTGATACAAGAGGTGGATTTATATAGATGTGGTACAATATTATATCCTATACCATGATACAAGACAAATGGTTTTTTGATTCAATCGTTCGATTTAAGAAGATTTTTCAATCGTTATATTTCTAACTTGTGTGTTAGACCAGGTTTATTGGTGTAAATCTATGTTCTTTGTGAACATTAAAATCTCGAACGAGCATGCTACACCGGATGTATCTTATAAGCAATACATTTTGTAAATGCTTCATTTCCTAACATGCGTGTTAGAAATTTTTACAATTTATAAATATTATGGTTTAAAGCGTTTGCCCAAATGTCTCGTTTCTTAAACCGAGTATGAGAAGTATTTATTTTATATAAACTAATATGCCTTATAATGATTTTTGTAATCATTTATTTCTTAATAAGCGTGTTAGATTTGGTTTATCTTATATAAACCATAAGTTTTGTAACGGTTTATCTAATCGTTTATTTCTAACGAGGGTGTTAGAAAATTATGCACGGAGACATCCATTGGGTGCGTTTTAGTGAATTATAAACATAGGCTTCCATGTTTTTGTTATAGTGAAATGGTACATATAAGACTTCAATGTGTGTCTATTAAGATTCCTTTTATTAAGTCACCATTAATCATAGTCTTACTTAAGTGTTAATGAAAACCTTAACTAAGTGTTAATGAAAGCTTTAACTATGTGTTAATTAAGTGACTCTTGGACTAATAAGGTTTTATGAACTAAAGGTTTCACTATAATATAGAAAAACGAATAGTTTAAATAGGTTTTGTCTCAATGTTTAATTTTTCTAATAAGTGTGTTAGAAAGAGTTATTTGATAACTTTAACAACGTTTGTCTAAACATTGTAATAGTCTAACGTGCGTGTTAGTTATGATTTTATTTGTGAAACCGATGGTTTTAAACGGTTTCGAAAGAAAAAAAATAATTTTATAAAATAAACGCTAAAATAAAAATATTTTATGAACATAACTTTTATTAAAATTTATAAAGTCCATGTAGTTAACAACTTGTTGTTTTGGATAAATTTTGATTGTTTAGTTTCAAAGAAGAAACGAGGATCTTATCCTTATGAGCACATAGAGAACTATTGAGGGAGTACCTCAAGTTATGGCATAAAAGGATATCATTGCGATAATTTCTATCGGACAATGAATGTGTTGAAGATAATAACACTTTATGTTTTGTTATCTGGATGTCGCCTATTTATCCTTTTGAATATTTATTATTAAAAAGTGTTTTAAACTTTATGTTGTAATTTCGGGTGTAGTATTATTTTGTGTTCAATATCTTCGGATAACACATGCAGTTTTATAACCATGTACAATAATAATTATTGTGACGTGTAAAATTATAATTTTAAATGGACACTGCAAAAAGAATTTTTCTCAAGAAACAACTTGTGAGTTGTTGCTTTGACTAAAGTTTATGACGACACATCAAATGTATAACCACATCATGAGAGGGTCATTGAATAATGTGGTGAGTGTATTAAGATGAAATACAAAAGAATGCGATATTTACCTCCTTGGAAATAAGTAAAGGTGAATTAATATATGTTGATGGTGTATTTAACTCCTTGGAGATTCACTAAATGTGATTTTTAACGTAATATCGTTAGTGAGATATTTATATAATTGGATATTCATCTTTGAAAATGCACCGAGTGTAAATCGTAAGAGATCTATTATGTTATTATTGTAATTTAATTTAAGTAAATCTTAAGAGATTTATTATAATATGCTTACCATAGCGATGAATAGATAGATGTTTCTATTCCCATCCATTTTTAAACTATGAGAAAGTTTGTCTTTCATTTTAAGAGAGAGTCTCAATAAATAGTTTCAAGAGACAACAATGAAATGTATAAATCACTTTATGCTAGTGTGAATTCCAAGAGTTTGAGTGTCAATCTAGTTGACTTTATCTCAACATAATAGTGATTGTAGACGAGTAGCGTTCATCTTGTTGGTAATAAATGTATTCATCAAATGATTCGGATTAAGACTTATTTTCAAAGTCCATATAAGTAAATGGTGAAGCCTTGAAGATCAAAGGCATAAGAGTTATGTTCCTTAAATGAATGAAAAAATTATGCATGTTCTATATACAATAACTTGTGAGACTTTCCTGAAAATTAAGGTTTGGAGATTGTGAATAAGTCTCATAATTTTGTCTAAACAAAGGGTTGAGTGTTTAAAATTGATATTGTAATAGCTGTGAAGGATCAGAATGATGCATCTTCTGTTCGCATGCTAAAGTATTGTAGTCTAACGCATGCTAGACTAATACTTGTTAATTATGGTGCTTTACGAAGACTAATTAACGCGAAAATTTGAAGCATCAACAACACAAGAATGAATTTGTGTATAGACAAATTTAAAGAAATTTTCATTCAATATAAGGTAACGATATAATTTATGAGGATCTTGAGAAGACCACAACTTTCTAGGGTTGCCTTAGAGGGTAATTTAGAATCCTTCTAAGTTGGTGATGTTTGATAACAAACTTTTGACAAGTGTTACTTTATTAGTAAACATTGATTAACTCATTGATACAAAGACGTGGTCTTGTTCAAATCATGAGTGACAAGTTGTCTTCATAAGTAAAAACTATATCAAAATGCAAGAAATGTGTGTGTGTGTGGGGGGGGGGGGGGGGAAGCCATTTAAGAAACTACTCTTTAAAAGTGTGTAGAAATGGTAATTTATATGATTTATCAAAATTGTGTAGAAAGGAAGAACCTTTATTTGCCCCCATTATGTTATCCAATAGCACCTAAATGTGGAGGTGTCTTGCATTTGAACCTGGAAGGTTTAGCAATGAGGATTATTGTAATCCAATCTAACATTGCAAACACACGACTTAGTGGAGGACAAAACGGTCGTAGTGCATAATGAAGATGTGTTTTCCTTAATGATAAGTTTATCTTATAAGACAAATATTATAACCTGATTCAGGTGGCCACTGAGGTTATAGTCTTAGAAATTTGACAATATGCAAAATTAGCTTATAAATTAAGAACACATCATGACAACTGATCTCAACTACGCAAGTTATCTGTAGTGACTAGACAAAGTCAAAGATAATGTTATAGATCCAACAACATGAGGGTTTAGTAGAGATCAAGTTGTGGAATAAGACTAAAGCCTATCAAAAAGGGTATATAAAGGCAAACCTAACTTAGTTGACTGGAGATCCCAATATCTAAGTTCAATATGACAACCTAATTAAATATCTAAGGGTGGTCACTGGGGGGGGGGGGGGGCATAGCTTATGTTTAAGCTGACATATAAGCTAATATCTATATCCTCCTAAATTAAAAAGGGAGTCTAACAACTTCCTAGTCCATTCCTTATAACATCAGTGACATGTTGTCAGTCTAAGCATAATGTATGGTTAATGATTTATAACCTTAATGCTTTTAATGATTTATGGATAATCACCTATGTGAAAGACAAGTGTGGTCGCTTCAAATGAAATTGTGGGGCGCGCAATTCCTAGAGCTTTCACAGAACCAGGTTAGTGTTCTAGGACCATAATGGACACAACAATGAGGGGATGTCCTTGGCTCGGGAGAGTATTGTGTGAAGTGTATTGTCGTCTACACAAATAGTGGTTTGATCAAGGACACCGCGTCTACTAACCGCTAGGAGACTAAGTGTACTTCACAATGAAAGGTTCAAAGCTAATAGCTACCTATCCTGCAATACTCAACTGTCGAGGTTACCTTGGATATTTTGAATGTTTTGATCAATCTCCATTCATGTGGGGGATTGTTGGAAAATTGGGTAATGTGAATGGAAATTTATTAAATTATTAGTTTTAAATTCTTTTTGTAACTTTTTTGATTTATTAGAATTTATATTAATATTAAATTCTTCAAATGGTGAAAACTCTTAAGTAGAGCTCTTCATGAATTTATTAGTTTTTATTAAACTTTATGTCTCTAATTAAATTTCAAATTATCAGAGATTCTTCACCGTCCATAACTTTTATACATAGTAGGCTATGTGCCTCATTTTTCATATGCTAGAAAAAGTATTAGCTTGAAAAATACAAGCAAATGTATGCATACATGAAGAGTTCTCGGTGAAGAAGAAAGTCTTGAAGATCCATATGTTGAGAACCTATAGGGATGAGTTTCTCTATTCGATTCCTCTACCTTTCATTCTTTTTATTTTTTCCACAAGTTCTAACACATTACCTGATGTAACCTCGGGCGTGTGGACATCTCCGGCAGTATAAACTGCTTCGGCCTCAACCGTCTACAATCGGTTGTTGTACCCTGGGAAACAGACGTGTTGTCTTATCTAGAGGCGCGAAATCTGTTTTAAGGGAATCGTGTTGAACAAGTGCCTCGGCCTCAACCGTCAACTTTTTTTTCTGTTCATTCTTGCAACCAAAGAGACTACTAGAAGCCGTTGTTGTAAAAAAAATTGAAAATTTTATTTTTAAGTTCTTTTCATGAAGATTACAAGGATATGTTGCTGAAAAACAACTTGATGACTTTATCATATGAAGTTGTTGAGTTAAATCATTTAACATATATGTTATGTTTTTCATTGTTTATTTTATTTTGTATTACAATATTTGTACTACTTATTTTCTCATGTTAATAACGAGAATATCGTTATTATTTGTATTAATTTTAATATGAAAAGTGACTCATATTCTTACAATACATACATTAATGAGAGCTCATTTGAGGTGATGCATTAAACAACATATGTGTTCCGTATCACTAACCAAATCTAACAACTCCAACAAAATGTAAACAAAACAAAGAAAGTGAACTTTAACTAAAACATATAGCATACATTGGGCCACATTTAATTATATGGTCATGAGAGATTATTTAAGGTGATCAATTAAACAACATATATGTTCCGCCCGACCGCTAAACCATTATAACTCCATACAATCATATATAAAAAATATAACTAAACTAATATATTCACAAAAAATTAAAAATTAAAAACTAAATTAACCTGCGTTATCAAAACATGCCAAATTAATGATTTGAGTGTAGGAGGTATGTTTCACTGATTTCGAACTTAATTGTCATATGCATGTCGAGATCTTAATACCACTACCTACATGCAGATTAGGACTGTGGAAAATCCATACATATATACCTTTACAAAATAAAACTCATTGCCCTACATTTTCTCTTAGGAGCCCGTTTGAACCTTATTCATTTTTCGTTTGTTAAACCTTACATTACAAGCCAGGTCAGTGTTAGCCTATTTATTTTACCCATGTGTGATAAAATCGAGTTCGTTGTTGTTGTGTATAGTCAGTTGTAGAGCATAGTACACAATGTACATATGTCATAGTCGGAGTTGTATATATTCTATTCAGAAATTTTTATCATTTGTTGGTATTAAAAAAGAAAAAAAACAGAAAAAGCCAAAAAGAGTTATTAGTTAATGTTACAGTGTTACAGTTGTTTGTAAATAGCAGTCGTTTGTATTTGAGTTTGTTTGCTAGTTTGTTTAAATAAACTGGGTTTCATCCACCTTAGACTAAATATTCATATTCCGCACCCGAACCTAAGCCTCAACAAAACCCATTACTCCGAGCCTTTATGCAACCAGTGGTTAATGGATGGAGATCTGACTGACCTGAAATCATATTAAGTTGTGACTAATATTTGGTCTTTAAGGGCAGATATATATACTGGCATATATTTTTCTAGTCCAGATATTAAACCGAGAGAAGTGTATATAGTGGGAGGGGTATGAACATGTATTCCTTAATCACACACAAACTACACTCATTTAGGAGGCTCTATTGTTTTTATAGTATCACCAAAATATATTTGTTGGGTTATCAATCTAGAAAGTTTCAGTCTTGGGAACCTGGTATGACCATAAACCTTAATAATATTAATGATGGTAATTAACATACCTATGATAGAGGTTGATGTTTTCATTAGAGTTTGCTTGAGGGCAAACAAATTTAGTGTGGAGATGTGATGATCGGGTGTAAATCATGTATTGTTAGGTTTTATTTTAGTAGTTCTACTTGGTTTTTATTTAGAATTTCGGTACTTTTAGTATGCTTTTGATTTATCGGTCGGTGAGAGTTAAAGATACTATTTAGAGTCATTTACAATCATGATTTCAAGTCTCGGGAAGATCGGAGCCGTTACACAAGTGTTGGAAACGAAAAGAAACGTATTGGTTGAATTTCAACTCCCGCTGGGATCAGAGTAGCCTACTCCGAATGCCAAATTAACTCAGAGAAAGGGAGTGCTACACCAGGGGTAAGAGTAGCTTAAGCTGGGTCATGAAGTTCAGTTTTAAAGCACGGGTGTAAGGCCCCGTTACTGGTGCCCTACTTTCGACTTTGAATTTAGTCATAAACACAGTTCTCAATATCAAAGTTGAGTAAAACTTTCGCGGAGTAATAATAATAGTGAGCCATTCGTTACAAAAATCCATAACTTGTCTTTTTAAAACATAACATATATATAATATCAAACATCATAACAGATCTTTAGATGCCAGTCTCTTCCAATCCTGCCATGTGCCTCTCTCAAGCCAGCTGTCTCAGTCGATTAACCTGCGTGCATACTAAAAGTCAGCTACGCTAAGTGAGTTCTAGTTAATCAGATGACATGCAATACATTCACATACTAACATATGCACCCGATGGTACACACCTTCATATTTACTTACTTACTAACATACATACGTACTTTCATTCGTTCTTTCATACTTACATACATACTTTCATTCATACATATGCGTTTTAAAGAGCATTCCACCCTATAACCTTCGCCTATATTATTAGGGTTGGTTCCCTACATTCGTCGATACTGTTAGGTTTGGTTCCTTTTTCTAACTGTAACTTTCGTTCGACATATAACCATACGTACTTTCTTCATATAATCGTCCTTTCGTACACGCTCATTTCATTACGTACTTTCATACGAACATATTTCATACTAGGAATTCTACATATTACTTTCCCTGCCGATACGTGAAATATCCGAAGATCGTTCACGCACCGATAAGCATTCATTCATAACATTCATACATACTATCACATCAATCATTATAGCATACACTTACCATTTAAGGTAAGTGTATTAACGTTCACATTGAGTATGCACACAGCCCCGAAAACATAACAAGGAAGTGGGGCTAGAAACTCACCTGAATGCGGTTACGTTCACCGTTTATGGTTATTCCTTTCTTTAGCAGTGCGCGATTAACTATATAACAATTACACGTATCAATTATCTATCGCTACCGATATCATGTTTCTAGTTTAATTATAACCCTCAACGGACGGGGGTCCGGGGGCAGCACCCCTGGCAGCAGGGTTCTAGGGGCGGCAACCCCTAGCAACGTCCAAGGGGCAGAGCCCTTGGCCGGGGTCGAGCTTGCAAAAATTTTATTTCCATGAAATGTCTTAACACATTTTTCATTGAAATTCTAATTTATTATTTTATTTGGTAACTCAAAAGTTCGAGGGCTTCTTTGTAATTAATCCATTTTATTATAAGTTCAGGGACATTTCTGTCATTCTTTCAAACTCTAATTCGTTATCCAATTTCTTAGCGAATTGGGTTTCATTCGTTACTTCTGTCTTTCATAACGAATTGACTAATTTGTTACTTCATAACGAATTGACCTTCATAGTGAATTGGCCTTCATAACGAATTGGCCATTAAGACGAACTGACCCTTATAACAAATTGGTTCTTATAGCAAATGACCCTTTGATAACGAATGGACTTTCTAACGAATGAGGATTTATTCGTCATTCCCCCATAACGAACTGCCTAACGAATTGCTTAACGAGTGAAGCTAATTCGTTATTCTTCATTAACCAATTACTGGCTTCTTCGTCATTTCCCCTCTAACGAATTAGGGTCAGGTCAAAATGTCAGAAAATTCTCTTACATCCTCGTACACGCTTTTCCGGCGCCGCCTTTCTGGCGCCGTCATCGCCGGAAAACCGGGATCTCGCCGGAAAAGCGATATCTCAGTTATTTTCCACCGTTTTGCGTCCCGTTCGATCCAGATCTGAGCTAGTGTGACTCCTAAGCTCATCTTTTGATCAGTGTATACCCGATTCCATCTGGATCTCGTGACTTTAACGGTTTAGGGTGTCGGCTCAACGTTTTGCGACAAGATCTAGCGGGTTTGAATCCATACAATATCATTCTAACATTACCTCAGGTCGAGATGGGTTCTTCTCCTTGGTTTCGGCTAGGGAGGGAGAGAGAATAAGAGAGAGAGAGAGAGAGAGAGAGAGAGAGCTTAAGTGTGTGTTTTGGGTGGTGTATGGAATGGGTGAAATGAATGGATTTAGTGGATAATTAAGGTACTTATATCATGGGTCATGGGCTTAAGCCCATGATCTTTCTTCTTTCCTTATTAACCCGAGTCCATTACTCATATTACTTAACCCAACACAAGCCCGACTCATAATAACTCATATTTTATTTAATTAACCGAAACAAGAAAATGGGATGTTACAAGTCTCCCTCCTTAAAGAGGTTTCGCCCCCGAAACCTAACTATTACTTAAAAAAATCTGGATAAAACTTGCGCATCTCTTCTTCGACTTCCCAAGTGGCATCCGATCCCTTGCGATGCTACCATATCACTTTTACCAAAGGGATAACTTTATGACGAAGTTGCTTTTCCTTGTGGTCAACAATCTCCACAGGCTGCTCAACATAGTTTAGCTGTACATCAACCTCAATATTTACTAATGGCACATGTGACGTCTCATCGACTAGACATTTTCTTAGATGAGAAACGTGAAAAGTAGAATGAATTCCTTCCAACTCTTCGGGTAACTCTAGCTTGTAAGCCACTCCACCTACTCGTTTTACAATCTTAAATGGTCCAATGTACCTTGGACTTAGCTTTCCTCTCTTCCTAAAACGAATAATTCCCTTCTAAGCTGAGACCTTGAGCATCATTGTTACCAACGTTAAACTTGATTGGTCATCACCGCTTATCTGCATACGACTTCTGACGATCTTGAGTAGCTTTCATTCTTGCATTGACCTGATCGAACCTTCAAGAGGTTTCTTGCACGACTTCCAAGCTTCCAAGCTCTTTCTGACCAATCTCTCCCCAACATACCGGAGTTCTACAACGTCTACCGTATAGCATCTCAAACGGTGGCATACCAATACTTGAATGGTAGCTGTTTTTATATGAGAATTCTGCTAAATGTAGATGATCATCCCAACTTCCTCCAACGTCCAAAACGCAAGCATGTATCATATCCTCAAGGGTTTGGATAGTCCTTTCAGACTGCCCATCTGTTTGAGGATGATACGTCGTACTGATGTTCAATCTTGTTCCCATAGTTTCGTGGAACTTCTTCTAAAATCTTGAAGTAAAGAGAGTATCTCTATTAGACACGATCGATAACGGCACTCCATGCTTAGCCATAACTTCCTTTATGAATGTTGGGTGTAGGTTTTTTATCCTCAGGATTGACTGTGATTCAGGGATTCCGAGCTATCCTATCGATGCGAATATTCTGACAATGATATTTGAGTAATTCAATTGTCCTATATTATTTTTATTTGTTTTGCAGATAAGACCACGTGTTAAATATGCTAATATGAACGTGGATTTGCAACGGCTAGTGCTTGAACTTCGTCAACTTGAACGTGGGCAAGCAACGGATTATGGAAGAATTAGTCTAGGGTTTCCGGATTATTCGGGATTTCGGTTGTAACTTTTACTTATTTAAACGAGCTGATAGATACGTTTAGAACACATACTACACTTGTTTAGCTACTAGCAACTACTGTAACACTTAGCACTCGATATTTTATGAGCTCCACTACTTGCAATCACCCTTTTACTATCAATAAAAGTGACGGTGATAGTTTTCAC
The DNA here is from genome assembly GCF_021521415.1 of Bidens hawaiensis. Taxonomy (NCBI): domain Eukaryota; kingdom Viridiplantae; phylum Streptophyta; class Magnoliopsida; order Asterales; family Asteraceae; genus Bidens; species Bidens hawaiensis. The sequence continues at coordinate 1,273,670 of NW_027491210.1, forward strand.
CGTTTGGGGGTTTTTTGTGCCGGAGATTATCATAATCAAGGGCTTTTTCCCTCGTAATTAAATCGTTGTGTTCATTCATTTTACCGTCAAGCACTCTACCTCACATACTAATTTGATCAAAAGTTACTTTGTTAATTTTTGACCGACACAATTTGGCGCCCACCGTGGGGCAAACGGTGCTTAGATCATTGTCAACTCTCAAATTAAACCCTACTCTCAACATCCACAACATGTCTACCCAACCGTAAATTGTTTCTTCTTCTGTCGCGGCTTCGGATTCCACTGTGAGGCCATCTATGCCTCCTCCTCTTGCTGGCGTTATTCCGAAGAAACCGGACAACACTCAGAAGAAAGCTGCCACTCCGGTGTTCGCGGGAACGAGACCATCTCCACAGGATCCCATTACAGTATCTAATAATGAACTTTTGTCCATATATAAGTGATTACAGGAACAGATGGATCGCCATAACAAGACCAACCAAATCCTGGTGAAGGAACTGGAAGATATCAGAAAAGCCAAGAAGCCGGCGAAAGAACTCACACCATTAATCCCGAGATCTCTGGATTTCACTCCTCTAGGATCCTCAGGATTGGTACCATCCGGAGTCAACCACAGCGTACAACCCCGGATCCTCGCTCTTCCAGCACTGAGGGTCTGCAGGATTGTACTCATTCGGATCCCAAGGATACTTGCATGCATCCTTTGCTGGGTCGTTTCAACATGCAGGATCCTCAGGATTATCGCAGCAGGGAGAATCCTCAGGTCCTTATCAGCAGGCGTTATCCTCAGGATTGTCGCAGCAGGAAGGACCCACAGGATCGTTCCAGCAGTCCGAATCCTCAGGATTGTCCCACCAGACAGGATCCTCAGGTCCTTATCAGCAGGTGGTATCCTCAGGATTTCCGTAACAGGCAGGATTCTCAGGAGTGCCTCCATCAGGGTACTTCAATCCTCAACAGCCATTTTCTCAGACCCAACAGTTTGCAGGATCCTCCGAAGTGCACCAGGGAGACTTCATCCCGATGCAGGCTAACACTTCGGCCACCCCATTTGTCACTCTAGGAAATACTGTGTTTGGGAATGCAAGCTACAACACCCAGATCGCTCCTCAGAATATTAATCAGGGTAACACTTTCAATACAACACCCAGACTGCTCCTCGAAATATTAATCAGGGTAACACTTTCAATACAATTCCCTTTAATGCTAATCAAGGATTTTTGCAGGATGCAGGCATAAGTTCAAGCTTAGCCCGAGAATTACTGAAGCTTAAGGACATGATTTCATATGTTCCCGGTGTAATCCGTCCCATAGCTGAAGTTCCCACTGATAGTCACAGAATATCCCGATTTGTGCCATCAATTGGTGATGTACAGATTCCAAAACTGTTTCAAACCCCAAATATGAAACTGTATGATGGTTCAACAGATCCCGAGGAACACGTTGCACAGTATAGAGAGCGTATGGAGATCAACCCAATCCCTATGGAAATCAAGGAAGCATGTCTTTGCAAAGGGTTTGGATCTACCTTGACCGGAGTAGCCATGAAATGGCTACTGAGTATTCCTCCTAACACTATCACTTCCTTTTCTCATTTAATTAACTTGTTCGATAACCAATTTTCTTGCAGTAGAACATTTGAGAAAATGACAGGTGATCTTTATAGGGTTACCCAAAATCCTGGGGAATCCTTGAGAGATTTTATTACCAGGTTTAGCAAGGAGTCACTGGAAATTCCAAATCTAAACTCGGCTTCGTCAGTGGAAGCTCTTAATTTGGGGTTAGAAAAAGGCTCCTCTTTCTATGATGATCTTGTAATGACTCCATGCAGGTCATTAGATGAAGCAAGAAGCAGAGCTCTGAGGTTTATCAGGCTAGAAGATGACAAGAAAAACTATAAGATCGGTATCCCGAAATACGATCAGACGAATAGGATGACCAAATCCCCGAGAAAATCATATCGATCAAAGCCATACTATAAGCCTGATAACCCAAGGATCAATGCAGTAGATGATGAAGAATATCCTAAGGTCTCTGAATATTGTTTTTCTGTTGATATTGGTGGATTATTGTGTGCCTTGCATGATTTAGGTGAAAAAGCCAGGTGGCCAAAGAAGATAGAAAAACAAGGAGCCTACAAAGATAAATCAAAGGGGTGTGCCTTCCACGAAGACTTTGGGCACTTGACTGATGATTGAATTGCACTCAGAAGAGAGATTAGCTATCTTCTCAGAAAAGGCCACTTGAAAGAGCTACTTGGCCGGAAGAAGGGAAAGAAACAAAATCTTGAAAATATTCCTGAAAAGGCGACTCCTCCACCAACAGACGCAAGAACAATAATGTTTATATCCGGAGGATCTGACATCTGTGGAACCTCTTATTCCGCTGCAAAAAGAAATGCTGATAAAAGGAAGTTAGAAGTGGCTGACAGACCAATAAAGACATCCATTCTCACTCAAGCAAAGACTATGACCTTCGACGAAAGCGATAGAGTCGACATTCAGGATCCTCACCATGATAGTTTGGTAATAACATTATATGTGGCTAACCATTATGTGCGCAGGATCCTCGTAGACGGTAGAAGCTCTGTCAACATTATTCAATTAGATGTGCTGAGAAAGATGAATATTCCGGAGGATGAGATCGTTTCCGGTTCCTCAGTATTGGTTGGATTCAGCGGAGAGACTAAGAGCACTATTTGGGAAATAAAACTCCCAGTATAGGTCGAAGTGGTAAATAAAATACAAAAATTTTGTGTTATTGACTGTTTGTCTTGTTGCAATATTATATTAGGCAGACCCTGGGTACACGACATGAAAGCAGTCCCCTCCACCTATCACCAACTTGTGAAACTCCCAAGTCCATGGGGGGTTATCAAAATCATCAGCGATCAACAAGATGCAAAGAATTACTACACCTCTTCTATGAAATGTACTGCCAAATCCCAGCAAGCGTAGCAATTACAGAAGCCAGCACCAGACGTAATGGAGGCCAGGGAAAAAGAAATTAAAGAAGTACTTCCTTATCTCGAGGATCCTGAAGTCAAAGTGCTGATAGGAACTAGCATTCCTGAGGATATCGAGTCAAAATTGCTTGTTTTCTCAAGTCAAGACTGTCAACATTTGCATGGAAACATGAAGATATGATAGGTATTTCCAAAGATATTATAACACATAATCTTGGAATTGATAATTTTTTCTGGCCAATCCATCAAAAGCGAAGAAAGTTTGCACCTGAAAGAAACATAATCATTCAAGAAGAAGTTGAAAGACTTTTGAAGGAAAACATGATTAGGGAATTCCAATATCCCCGATGGCTAGCAAATGTGGTGGTTGTACAGAAAAAGAATGGTAAATGGAGAATTTGTGTGGATTTCACAGACTTGAATAAGGCCTGTCATAAGGATTCATTCCCTCTACCACACATAGATTCTATGGTAGACACTACAGCTTGCCACGAAATGCTGACATTTATGGATGCATCCTCAGGATTTTAGCAAATCCAGATGGAGCCCTCAGACCAAGAAGACACAGCTTTCATGACTCCCATAGGTATTTATTGTTATATTGCTATGCCCTTTGGACTTAGAAATGCAGTTGCGACCTATCAGAGGTTGGTTAACATGATGTTAAAAGAGCAACTGGGGGACACAATGGAGGTCTATATTGATGATATGGTGGTGAAGTCCAAGAAAGCTGAGGATCACCTCCAGGATCTCAAGATCGCATTTGATATCCTCGACAAATATAACATGAAGCTGAATCCTGCAAAGTGCCATTTCAGAGTAAAGGCTGGCAAATTCTTGGGATACATGGTCACCAAAAGGGGGATAGAGGCGAGTCCAGAGCAGATACAAGCTATCCTGAATCTGAAATCCCGAACATCAGTCAAGGATGTTCAAAGGCTAACTTGCAGGATAGCGTCACTCAACAGATTCATATCCAAATCCTCATAAAAGTGCAAAGAATTTTATGATATCCTGAGGAAAAATAAGAACTTCGAATGGACCAGTAAGCATGAGGAAGCTTTGACGTCCTTAAAAGCTTATCATTCCTCTGCTCCTCTACTAGTAAAGCCCGAAGAAGATGAGCCTCTATATCTATATCTAGCTATATCAAATAATGTTGTGAGTGCAGTTTTAGCCAAGGATATAGAAGGTCAACAGCATCCTATCTATTATGTAAGTAAAAGTCTATTGGATGTTGAAACCAGGTATTCTTATCTTGAGAAATTAATTTTAGCACATATTATGGCATCTACTAAACTTAGACATTATTTTGAAACTCATCATATTCTTGTAAAAACTAATTACCCTATTAAGTCTGTTTTGAGAAAACCAGAAATGTCAGGTAGGATGGCAAAATGGGCTGTAAAGCTGAGTGCATATGATATAGCATATGAACCTAGGACTTCCATCAAATCCTAAGCAATAGCAGACTTTGTGGCGGATTTCACCAGTGAACTTAAAGAAGAAGCAGACTTGGAAGTCCAACAACTTGAAGAAACCAAAGATAAGTGGCCTCTATACACTGATGGTGCTTCAAATGACAGAGGAACAGGTCTCGGGATTCTGCTGAAATCGCCACAGGGGGACATTATATCTCAATCCATATCTTGCGGATTTCAAGCCACAAATAATGAGGCAGAATATGAAGCTTTGATAGCTGGATTACAACTAGCAATCGACATGAAAATCAGGTTTATTCAAGTACATGTTGATTCATTATTATTATTAACTAATCACTTTAATGGTTCATATACTGTTAGAGGAGAAAAACTAATGAAATACTTAGAGCTAGTCAAAAAACTAGCAAAGTATTTCGAAATATTTGATATTTCACAGGTACATAGAGAAGAGAATGTTAAAGCAGATGCCCTAGCATACTTAGCTTCATCCTTCAGAATACCGGAAGGTGTCAAGATTCCTATCATTCATATCCTGAGCCCAGCAATAGAAGAGCAAGGTGTCAATAAAATATCAGAAGATGATGAAGATATGGGAGTCAAAAATCCCGAAGATAACGAAAAATCTTGGATTATCCCAATCAGAAGATATATTCAGGATGGAATTATCCCCAATGATGAAAACCCAAGGGCTTTTCGCACAAAGGTAATCCCATATACTATAATGAATGATATATTATACAGAAAATCTCTTGCAGGACCATATCTTAGGTGCTTGGAGGCGGCAGAAGCTCAAGAAGTCTTCAGGATATCCATGAAGGAGACCGTTGGAATCACACTGGGGGCAGAGCACTATTCTCCAAAATCCTGAGAACAGGATATTTCTGGCCTACGGTGAAGAGGGATGCCACGAATTATTCTCATAAGTGTGATGCATGCCAAATACATAGCAACATTCTGCACCTGCCAGCAGAACCCTGGTATCCTATTATATCCCCTTGGCCTTTCATGAAGTGGGGTATGGATATAGTGGGAAAGCTACCAAGAGCTCCGGGGGGAAAAGTCTTCATGCTGGCAATGACAGATTATTTCTCAAAGTGGATTGAGGCTGAGTCTTTTGTTCACGTCAGAGAGAAAGAAGTTATCTCATTCATCAAGCGCAATATTTTGACAAGATTTGGAATTCCGACAGAGATAGTGTGTGACAATGGCTCGTAGTTCATCCGTAAGAGAACCACCAACTTCTGTGCCAGTTGGGGAATCAAAATGATCACTTCAACGTCTGTCCATCCTCAGGCTAACGGTCAGGCCGAATCTAGCAACAAAATCATTATCAATAACCTGAAGAAAAAGTTGGGGTCTAAGAAAGGAAAGTGGGCCGAGGAACTACCTTTTGTTCTTTGGGCAGATAGGACCACTTCAAAGAATGCTACTGATCAGACTCCTTTCTCATTAGTATTTGGAGTTGAAGCAGTTATCCCTACAGAGATGGTTATCCCTACAGCTGGAGTCAGTCATCAGAATCTCGAAGATAATACTCAAACTCTACTTGAAGATCTAGATGCAGTAGAAGAACTCATGGATTTAGCAAAGATCAGAATGGCCTCTTATCAGTAGAAGATAGCAAATTCCTACAACAAGAATATCAGGGTTCGCAGATTTCAAGAAGGGGATTTGGTTCTCTGAAAAGCCTTTCAGAATACTACAAATCCTACAGACGGAAAGCTCGCACCAAAATGGGAAGGTCCTTACTTGATTGAGTCAGAAGCAGAAAAGGGGGCATACAGATTGTCCACTTTGGATGGTGACTCACTGCCAAGGGCTTGGAACGCTATCCACCTCAAAAAATATTTTATGTAAGACTTCTATCCCGAGGATAATTGCTATCCTGAGAAATTTAATAGCGATGTTAAACAACTAAGGTATGTATTCGAATTTATATTTTTATTCATTTCCAATATTATTATTCTTTTATCATGATACTGACTTAAGCATCGGAGGGGTGTTAGCAAGGCTAACACCCACCCCTCACTTAGAGTTGACTATTTTGTAGCCTGAAGACATGTGGTATCCCCACATGGGATGAAGTATATTTTGGCCTTGTCGCCAGTATATTTGGGCCTTGTCGCCAGTATTTTTGGGCCTTGTCGCCAATTTCTTTGGCCTTTATCACCAGTTAAGGTATTATTCATTGCCTTCTAAGGTTTAAGGGGTTTTCACCTCTTCTTAAGATCGCCTGTAGCTCACATTTATTCGGTCGTAGTTTGAGAGACGGGGCCAGCACATGAAATATAGTGACTTGTTACCTCGTTATCCTCATCTATTGGTTTGAATCTCAAGTTTATGGTAGACGTAGGGGTTTTCACCACTACTAAAGGGCATTGTCGCTAGTTTATTCCTAAGGTTTAAGGGGTTTTCACCTCTTCTAAGGGCCTTGTCGCCAGTTTAGGCCTTGTCGCCAGTGTAGGCCTTGTCGCCAGTTTGTTTGGGCCTTGTCGCCAGAAATTCTGAAATGATTTTCAGGATAATAATAATATTGCAGGTCTGTCAGTATATCTTTATGATTGGAGGAACATCCTAAAAGGTAATCTTATTACAAGGATGAAATGCTCTATACCTTATCAGAGTTAGTTTATATATGATTCTAGTATGACTTCCTATTTGTGAATATTCTTTATTTCCTACTACTTTCCTAATTTACAAAATGAATTTTATTACTTCGTGTTGGTTTATTGAATTAAACCTAACTTGTTAAGAAACCTCACCTAGATTTCTAAATTCTAATGAAATCAATTTTATTGTGAAGATTCAATAACATGCACGATGATAAAAAAACCAACATAAGTCATAAAAAGTTATTCTACTAATATTAAAGTGCAGGGAAAGACAATTCAGGTTTCACTCAAAAGGAGCCCATCCACCTGAATCATCATATTGTTCAAAAGCAGGAAATAAAAGTCAGCTTGGGCTTCGTCCTGAACCAGGATCCCTCCACCCAAACTGTTATCCTAGGCATGTTATATTATCCTTACACAACCAAAATAAAAATTGTCCAAACAACCATTAGAGACACGTTAAAACAACCTGGAAAACAGGTTCAAACCTTGTCACCTTCGCCATTGTTTCGGTCAAAAATTAGCAAACTAACTTTTGATCAAATTAGTGCGTGAGGCGAGGTGCTTAATGGTAAAACGATTGAACACGAGGATATGATTACGAGGGAAAAAACCGTTGATTATGATAATCTTTGTTTCGGTCAAGAGTTTACAACGTAATCTTTAGTCGAATCTCTTCGGTTAAAGATTATGAACTTAACTTTTGGTCGAATTACGCTTGATTATAATGATCTCCGGCACAAAAACCCCCGGATGGTGAAAACTATCACCGTCGATATTATTAATAACAAAATCGGTGAATACAAAGTCTTGGAGCTGATAAGTGATCGTGAGCTAAGTGATACAATGAGTAATAGTAGCTAAACAGTGAGTTGTGTGTGGCCTAATGATATTATCAGCTCATATATATAATAAATGATTACAACTGCTATCCCGAAAAATCTGGGATAAACCCTAGACTAAGTCTTCCACTTATCCCTTGCCTCCCACGTTTAAATTGACGAAGCCTTATAAATAACCGTTGCAAACCCACGTTCTTAGGAGCACATTAAACACGTGATCTTATCTGCAAAGAAAAAATAAAGTATAGGACAATTGAATTAGTCAAATATCATCCTCGGAATATTAGCGTTGAAAAGATATCTCGGAATCCTTAAATCGTACTCAATCCTGAGGATAAAAAATCTGCTCCCAACAATTGCCCCCAATTTTTACAGTTAGCGCGAGACAGCTATAAAAATTTTGAATCTTAAACTCGAAAATATCTCTGTGGTTGAAAGGACAGGCACGCGAAAGAGAATTCCAACTTGAAGGAGAAACAGGTGACACCAGCACAACTGCAGCGAATTCTTCTGAAACTATGTCTTCCGGTAAGTATCCTAGGATTTTGTCATCCTGAAAAATAACTTGAAATCTTCCTTCAGCTTGATAGACTTGGATGACCTCATCGAGGACAAAGCTATGGTGAAACAGGAGCACTCCAAAACTATCTCCTCAAAGCCGAGGATTCCAACTACTTGCCAAAAGAGTGTTGCCCAGAACAAAAGAAAGGCCACCACTTTAGTTGAAACTGAGCCCTTCGTTGGCATGATCACTGCTGAAATAGGGGAGAAATTGCAAGCTCTTGCCAATCTTCTAGGAACGGTAAGTCTCTTGATTTATCCTGAAAATAATATCCTGCAAAAATGTATGTTAACTTTAGGATAACAGGGGATTGAGAATTACCAACAAAGGCTCCAGGACGATGCTGAATCGGCTCTGAAAGAAGCTGAAGGCAAGATTGCATAAATCCAACAGGCAGTAGACACGAGGATCAAGGTTCACAAGAAGAATGAAAAAGAGATTGTAGATCTTAAAGCTTCATTCGAGTTGGAGAAGAAGGAAGGCGACAATGTCGAAGGTGGAAAGGCTTAAACCTGGTTTCCAGGTTGTTTTTATGTGTTTTAATGGTGGTTTTGAATGATTTCTATTTTGGTTATGTAAGGATAATGTAGTAGACTCAGGATAATGGTTTGGGTGGAGGGATCCTGGTTCAGGACAAAACCCAAACCGTCTTTTATTTTCTGCTTTAGAACAATCATGATAGTTCGGGTGGATGGGCTCCGTTTTGAGTGAAACCCGGACTATCTTTTCCTGCATTATAATATTAGTACAAATTTTTATGACTTATATTGGTATCCTTTCACTTTTTCCGTTCTTAGAAAAATCTAAGTTTGTTAGAAATGAAAAATTTCTTAGTAACAGTTTAAGTTTTACCAATAAACCAATATCAAGTCGTAAACTTTATCTTGTAAATAACACAAAAGATAAAATATTCACAAAGAGGAAATCATACCAGAACCGTATATCAATTAACTTGGATATCGTCCAGACCATCTTATTCATGCAATGAGATCATTGTTTAGAATATTCTTCTAATCCTGGGGATATAGAATTGTGACATTAGCATTATCCTGAGAATATTTTTAGAAATTCTGGCGACAAGGCCTAGATAAACTGGCGACAAGGCCCTTTAGAAGAGATGAAAATCTCTTAAACCATTAGAAACGAACTTGCGACAAGGCCTTTTTAGAAAGATGTGAATATCTTAAACCTTAAGAATGAACTGGCGTCAAGGCCCTTTAGAAGAGACGAAAATCTCCTAAACCTTAGATTATGGTACGTCTACCATAAACTTGTGATTCGAACCAATAGGCGAGGATAACGAAGTAACAAGTCACTATAATTCATGTGCTGGCCCCGCCTCTCAAACTAAGGCTGAGTAAATCATGCGCTACAGGCGTCTTAAGAAGAGATGAAGATCCCTTAAACCTCAAGATCCAAACAAATAGCCGAGGATAACGAGGTAACAAGTCACTATATTTCATGTGCTGGCCCCGCCTCTCAAACTAAGGCTGAATAAACGTGCGCTACGAGCGACCTTAAGAAGAGATGAAAATCCCTTAAAACTTAGAAGAGGTGAAAACCTCTCATACCTTAGGAATAAGCTGGCGACAGGGCCCTTAGAAACTGGCGACGAAGGCCTTGTTAACTTTATTCCATAGGGGAATCCCTCATATATACAAAACAGTCAACTGTAAGTGAGGGGTGGGTGTTAGCCTTGCTAACACCCCTCCGATGCTTAAGTCAGTACATTGTTTGAATAATAATAATAATATTAAAAGTGAATAAAAGTATAGGTTTGAGTACATAACTTGACTGTTTAGTATAACAATTATCCTCGGGATAGAAGTCTTACATGAACTATTTTTTGAGGTGTATAGTGTTCCAAGCCCTTGGTAGTAAGTCACCATCCAATGTAGACAATTTGTATGCCCCCTTTCCTGCCTCCGAATCGATCAGGTAAGGACCTTCCCACTTTGGTGCGAGCTTCCCATCCGTAGGATTGGTAGTATTTTGAAAAGCTTTTCGAAAAACCAAATCCCCTTCTTGAAACCTTCGAACTCTGATATTCTTGTTGTAGGACTTTGCTATCTTCTGTTGATAAGAAGCCATTCTAATCTTTGCCAAATCCCGGAGTTCTTCTATCGCATCTAGATCTTCAAGTAGACTTCGAGTATTATCTTCGGAATTTTGATGTCTGACTCTGGCCGTCGGGATAACCATCTCTGTGGGGATAACTGCTTCAGCTCCAAACACTAATGAGAAAGGAGTCTGATCAGTAGCATTCTTCGAAGTGGTTTTATCTGCCCAAAGAACGAAAGGTAGTTCCTCGGGCCACTTTCCTTTCTTAGACCCCAACTTTTTCTTCAGGCTATTAATGATGATTTTGTTGCTTGATTCGGCATGTCCATTAGCTTGAGGAGGGACAGGTGTTGATATGATCATCTTGATTCCCCAACTGGCACAGAAGTTAGTTGTTCTCTTGCCAATGAATTGCGAGCCATTGTCACATACTATTTCTGCCGGAATCCCAAATCTGGTTAGGATATTGCGCTTGATGAATGAGATAACTTCTTTTTCTCTGACTCGAACAAAGGCTTCCGCTTCGATCCACTTCGAGAAATAATCTTTCATAGCCAACATAAAGACTTTTCCTCCTGGAGCTCTTGGTAATTTCCCCCACGATATCCATTCCCCACTTCATAAAAGGCCAAGGGGATATAATAGGATATAATGGTTCTGCTGGTTGGTGCAAAATATTGCTATGTCTCTGGCATGCATCACATTTCTGAGAATAAATCATAGCATCCCTCTTCATCGTTGGCCAGAAATACCCCGTCCTCAGGATTTTGGAGAATAGTGCTCTGCCCCAGTGTGATTTCCACAATCTCCATCATGGATATCTTGAAGAACTTCTTGAGCTTCTGCCTTCTCCAAGCACCTAAGATATGGTCCTACAAGAGATTTTCTGTATAATATATCATTTATTATAGTATATGGGATTACCTTTGTGCGAAAAGCTCATGGGTTTTCATCCTTGGGGATAACTCCATCCTGAATATATTTCCTTATCGGGATAATCCATGAATCTTCATTATCCTCAGGATTCGTGACTCCCATATCTCTACCATCTTCTGATATTTCATTGACACCTTGTTCTTCTATTGTTGGGCTCAGGATATGTACGATAGGGATCTTGACACCTTCTGGTATCTTGAAGGATGAAGCTAAATATGCTAGGGCGTCTGCTTCAACATTCTCTTCCTTAGGTACCTGTGAAATATCAAACATTTCGAAATATTTTGCTAGTTTTTTTACTAGCTCTAGATATTTCATTAGTCTTTCTCCTCTAACAGTGTAAGAACCATTAAAGTGATTAGTTAATAATAATGAATCAACATGTACTTGAATAAACCAGATTTTCATGTCGATTGCTAATTGTAATCCTGCTATCAAAGCTTCATATTCTGCCTCATTATTTGTGGCTTGAAATTCTCAGGATATGGATTAAGGTATAATGTCCCCCTGTGGCGATTTCAGCAGAATCCCGAGACCTGTTCCTCTAACATTTGAAGCACCATCAGTGTATAGGGTCCACTTATCTTTGGGTTCTTCAAGTTGTTGGACTTCCAAGTCTGCCTTTTCTTTAAGTTAACTGGTGAAATCAGCCATAAAGTCCGCTAATGCTTGGGATTTGATAGCATTCCTAGGTTCATATGTTATATCATATGCACTTAGCATTACTGCCCATTTTGCCATTCTACCTGACATTTCTGGTTTTCTCAAAACAGACTTAATAGGATAGTTAGTTTTAACACATATAGGGTGAGTTTCAAAATAATGTCTAAGTTTAGTAGATGCCATAATAAGGGCTAAAATTAATTTCTCAAGATAAGAATACCTGGTCTCAGCATCCAAAAGACTTTAACTTACATAATATATGGGATGCTGTTGACCTTCGAGATCCTTAGCCAAAACTGCACTTATAGCATTATTTGATACAACAAGATATAGAGATAGAGATTCACCTTCCTCGGGTTTTACCAATAGAGGAGCAGAAGAAAGATAAGATTTTAAGGATGCTAAAGCATCCTCATGCTTACTGGTCCACTAGAACCTCTTGTTTTTCTTCAGGTTATCATAAAATTCTTTGCGCTTTTTCGAGGATTTGGATATGAATCTGTTGAGCGCTGTTATCCTGCCAGTTTGCCTTTGAACGTCCTTGACTGATTCTGGGGATTTCAGATTCAGGATAGCTTGTATCTGCTCCGGCCTCGCCTCTATCCCCCTTTTGGTGACCATGTATCCCAAGAATTTGCCAGCCTTCACTCCGAGATGGCATTTCGAAGGGTTCAGCTTCATGTTGTATTTGTCGAGGATATCAAATGCTATCTTGAGGTCTTGAAAGTGATCTTCAGCTTTCTTGGACTTCACCACCATATCATCAATATAGACTTCCATCGTGTCCCCCAGTTGTTCTTTGAACATCATGTTAACTAACCTCTGATAGGTTGCACCTGCATTTCTAAGTCCAAAGGGCATAGCAATATAACAATAAATACCTGTGGGGTCATGAAGGCCGTATATTCTTGATATGAGCGCTCTTTCTGGATTTGCTGAAATCCTGAGGATGCGTCCATAAATGTTAGTATCTCGTGGCCAGCTGTAGCATCCACCATTGAATCGATGTGTGGTAGAGGGAACGGATCTTTAGGACAAGCCTTATTTAAGTCTGTGAAGTCTACACAAACTCTCCATTTTCCATTCTTTTTCTGTACAACCACCACATTTGCTAACCGTCGGGGATATTGAACTTCCCTAATCATTTTCTCCTTCAAGTGTCTTTCTACTTCTTCTTGAATAATTATGTTTCTTTCAGGTGCAAATTTTCTTCTTTTTTGATGGATTAGCCTGAAAGAATTATCAATTCCAAGTTTATGTGTTATAATATCTTTGAAAATAACTATCATATCTTCATGTTTCCATGCAAATGTTGACAGCCTTGATTTGAGGAAATCGAGCAATTTTGACTTGATATCCTCAGGAATGCTAGTTCCTATCAGCACTTTGACTTCAGGATCCTCGAGATAAAAAGGTACTTCTTTAATTTCTTTTTCCCTGACCTCCATTACGCCTTGTGCTGGCTTCTGTCTTGTTGGTCATTCATGATTTTGATAACTCCCCCGACTTGGGAGTTTCACAAATTGGTGATAAGTAGATGGGACTGCTTTCATCTCGTGTATCCAGGGCCTGCCTAATATAATATTGCAACAAGATAAACAGTCAATAACACAAAATTTTTGCATTTTATTTACCCATTCGACATATATTGGGAGCTTAATCTCCCCAATAGTGTTCTTAGTTTCTCCACTGAATCCAACCAATAATAAGGAACTGGGGACGATCTCATCCTCTGGAATATTCATCTTTTTCAGCACGTCTAATTGAATAATGTTGACAGAGCTTCCGCCATCTATGAGGATCCTGCGAACATAATGGTTAGCCACATATAAATTATTACCAAACTATCATGATGAGGATCCTGAACATCGACTCTATCACTTTCATCGAAGGATATAATCCTCTCTTGAGTGAGAATAGATGTCTTTGTTGGCCTATCACCCACTTCTAACTTTCTTTGGTCAACATTTCTCTTTGCAGCAGAATAATATATTCCACAGATGTCGGATCCTCCGGATATGAACATGATTGTTCTTGCATCTGTTGGTGGAGGAGTCGGCTTTTCAAGAATTTTCTCGGGATCCTGCTCTCTTCCCTTCTTCTTGCCAAGTAGTTCTTTCAGGTGGCCCTTGCTGAGAAGATAGCTGATCTCCCTTCTGAGTGCAATGCAATCATTGGTCAAGTGCCCAAAGTCTTCGTGGAAGGCACACCATTTTGATTTGTCTTTCCAGGCTCTCGGTCTCTCCGTTTTTCTTGGCCACCTGGCTTTCTCACCTAAATCCTGCATAGCACACATTAATCCACCAATATCAACAGATAAACAATATTCAGAGATCTTAGGATATTCTTCATCATTTTCCTCATCTACTGCATTAATCCTGGGGTTATCAGGCTTGTAGTAAGGCTTTGCTCGATACGATTTTCCCGGGGATTCGGATTTCCAGTTCGTCTGGTCATACTTCGCGATATCGGCCTTAGAGTTTTTCTTGTCATCTTCTAGCCTGATAAACCTTAGAGCTATGCTTCTTGCTTCGTCTAATGACCTGCATGGAGTCATAACAAGATCATCATAGAAAGAGGAGCCTTTTTCTAACCCTAACTTGAGAGCTTCCACTGATGAAGTTGGGTTTAGATTCGGGATTTCCAGCGACTCCCTACTAAACCTGGTAATAAAATCTCTTAAGGATTCCCCAGGATTCTAGGTAACCCTATAAAGATCACCTGTCATTTTCTCAAAAGTTCTACTGTAAGAAAACTGGTTATTAAACATGTTAAATAAATGAGAAAAAAGAATTTATAGTGTTAGGAGGAATACTCAGTAGCCATTTCATGGCTGCTCTGGTCAAGGTTGACCCAAATCCTTTGCAAAGACACGCCTCTTTGATTTCCATAGGGATTGGATTGATCTCCATACCTTCTCTATATTGTGCGACGTGTTCCTCAGGATCCGTTGAGCCATCATATAGTTTCATATTTGGGGTTTGAAACCGTTTTGGGATCTGTACGTCGCTAATTGATGGCACAAACCGGGATATCCTGTGACTATCAGTGGGGACTTCAGCGATGGGACGGATTATGCCGGGGACATTCGATATCATGTCCTTAAGTTTTTGTAATTCTCGGGCTAAACTCGAACTTATGCCTGCATCCTGCAAAAATCCTTGATTAGCATTAAAAGGAATCGTATTGAAAGATTAACCCTGATTAATATTTTGAGGAGCGATCTGGGTGTTGTAGCTCGTATTCCCAAACATAGTATTTCCAGGGTAGGTAAGCGGAGCAGTTGGAGTGTTAGCCTGCATCGGGATAAAGTCTCCCAGATGCACATCAGAGGATCCTGAGGGTTGCTGAGCTTGAGATAATCCTGAAGATACCGTCTAATGATAAGGACCAGCCTGATGGAACAATCCTGAGGATCCAGACTGTTGGAACAATCCTAAGGATCCAGATTGTTGGAACAATCTTGAGGGTCCAGACTGTTGGAACAATCCAAAGGGTCCTCCCGGCTGTGACAATCCTGAAGATCCAGCATGTTGAAAAGGCCCAGCAGATGTTGAATACGGATATCCATGAGATCCGGATAAGTGCAATCCCGCAGACCCCAAATGCTGGAAAGATAGGGGTCCAGAGTTGTACGCTGTGGTTGAATCTGGATGCACCAATCCTGAGGATCCTGGAGGAGTGAAATCCAGAGATCTCGGGATTAGTGGTGTGAATTTTTCCGCCGGCTTCTTGGCTTTCTTGAAATCTTTCAATTCTCTCACGAGCATCTGGTTGGTCTTGTTCTGGCGATCCATCTTTTATTGTAGCCGTATGTACAGAGATAGAAGGTCGTTGTTGCACACCACGACAGGATCCTGGGGAGATGGCCTCGAACCTGAGAACACAGGAGTAGCAGGTTTCTTCTGAGCGTTGTCAGGATTCTTCGGGAAACCACCAGCAGGAGGGAGAGGCATAGGCGGCCTCGCTGAGGATTCTGTGGCTGCGGCAGAAGATGAAACAATCTTGGGTTGTGAAGACATGTTGTGGATATTGAGAGTAGGGTTTAGTTTGAGAGTGAATAATGATCAAAGCACCGTTTGCCCCACGGTGGGCGCCAAATTGTTTCGGTCAAAAATTAGCAAACTAACTTTTGATCAAATTAGTGCGTGAGGCGAGGTGCTTAATGGTAAAAAGATTAAACACGAGGATATGATTACAAGGGAAAAAACCCTTGATTAGGATAATCTTCATTTCGATCAAGAGTTTACAACGTAATATTTAGTCGAATCTTTTCGGTTAAAGAATATGAACTTAACTTTTGGTCGAATTACGCTTGATTATTATGATCTCCGGCACAAAAAACCCTCGGACGGTGAAAACTATCACCGTCGATATTATTAATAACAAAATCGTTGAATACAACGTGTTGGAGCTGATAACTGATCGTGAGCTAAGTGATACAATGAGTAATAGTAGGTAAACAGTGAGTTGTGTGTGGCCTAATGATATTATCAGCACATATATATAATAAATGATTACAACTGCTATCCCGAAAAGTACGGGATAAACCCTAGACTAAGTCTTCCACTTATCCCTTGCCTCCCACGTTCAAATTGACGAAGCCTTATGAATAACCGTTGCAAACCCACGTTCTTAGGAGCACATAAACACGTGATCTTATCTTCAAAGCAAAAATAAAGTATAGGACAATTGAATTAGTCAAATATCATCCTCGGAATATTAGAGTTGATAAGATAGCTCGGAATCCTTAAATCGTAGTCAATCCTGAGGATATAAAATCTGCTCCCAACAGCCATGATCACTCTCCTTCTTCTCCGACTCTGTCACCTCACTAGCCTTGGTCTCCTTCATCTCCTCACTAGCACCAGCCTCCTTAACTACCTCAGAGGTACCTGCCACATCAACTTCTTCAACCTTCTCACCCCTCAGCATCTTCAGCTTCTTTCTCCAAGCCGCAGAATTCCAGGAATCCATCGTATAACCCTTCGCTTGCACCTCCTCTGACATCTTGAGCATCGACTCCAGGATACTGGTGGCTGCAGACTTCTTGTTTTCTTCAATGAACTCAGTCTTCTCCGACTCAAATGAGGCTCTGAGATCCACAATCTTTTTTTCCTTCTTTTTGAGAAGCTTGTTCTTTATGTCAGCAGCATGTAGAAGATCGGCGATCTTGACCTCAGCATCCTTTAAAGCCGATTCAGCGTCTTGGGATCTCTGGTGGTAACCTTCAGTTTTCTATTATTCCCAAATTTAACATAAGTTTTTCTGCAGATTACTATTTTCAGGATAAATAAAGATACTTACTGTTCCAAAGAAGTTGACGAGAGCTTGCAACTTCTCTACATCATCGGTAGTACTCATGTCGGCAAAGGGCTTAGTCTTGGCTGAAGTGGTAGCCTTCGTTTTCTTCTAGGCAGCGCTCTTTTAGCGAGTGGTTGGAATCCTTGGCTTTGGGGAGAGGGTCTTGGAGTGTTCCTGTTTCACCAGGGCCCTATCCTCGATGAGATCGTCCAGGTCAACTGAACTGAAGAAAGATTTTGGCTTTGGCATCTCTGCACAATGATTTATCAAGTTATTCTCAGGAAAGTAAAATCCTAAGAATTCTATAAGATGCCCGAGATACTTACCAAAAGACATGTTTTTAAGAGATTTCGCAGCAGTCACACTTGTTTCGCCTATTTCTTCTTCTAACCAGAATTCCCTATCTTCTGTCGGAATTTTAAACATTGCCCTGAGCCTTCATTCGTATCCTTCATGTACCTTATAAAATCCTCAAACACAACTGCAAAAAAAAAAAAAAAAGAAACTGTATTAAGATAAATCATTTGCAAAAAGAAATTATATCCTAAGGATTTCCTACCCTTGTGAACTCATTTAGTAGGCAAGCTCATTCCGTCAGGAATAGAATCACGACAGACGAAAAAGAATTTTTTTCTTCCAATCAGGGTCACTACCGGACACCTTGGGAACCATATAAAGGCGGCTGGATTTAGATTGAAGGCAGTAGCGGAAAGACCCGTGTGTACGGAGGTTATAGATTGCGGCTATCTCGTGGGTTTTATTAAATCGATCTACAATGGCTAAACCTCTCCACACCATTGGTATGAATAGGGAGTAAGAGAATCCGGTGACATCAGAGAACTCCTTGAGAAGCGGAGAAAACGGATATGAAAGGCCGATCGAAAAAGGTTATAGAAAAAGCAAACCCAGGTTTTAGAAGAGAAGTCAGCCTTGATTTTAGGGCCGTATGGTCTAATAATGGCCTCAGCGGGTAACAAGCCTGAATCTTTCAAAAACTTAATGTCCCGATCTTTAAAAAGACACTGGTCTTCGTCAGTGGCGGGGATGTGAGCCTTGTCAACGAAGTCTTCCGAGGTTGCGAAGGAGAAAGGATTGGGCGTTCGAGGGGTTCTCTTCCTCATTATTGTTCGAATTGGAAGAAAAGTTTCAGAAAATTAAGAAGACAAGAGAGAGGAACTTACCTGATTATGAACCGGTGGAGAGATTATTATTTTGAGATTGGAAAATGGCTTGATTATAACCTAAAAGGACGGTTATAGGGTCTCCTTAATCCGCGTGCATGTCCTTTCAAATAACAGAGATATTTTTACTTTTTTGAAATTTGAAATTTTAACAGCTGTCACGCGCTATCTGTAAAAATTGGGGGCAATTGTTGGGTGTAGATTATTTATCCTCAGGATTGGCTGTGATTCAGGGATTACGAGCTATCCTATTGATGCAAATATTCTGTGGATGATATTTGACTAATTCAATTGTCCTATATTATTTTTATTTGTTTTGCAGATAAGACCACGTGTTAAATATGCTAATATGAACATGGATTTGCAACGGCTAGTGCTTGAACTTCGTCAACTTGAACATGGGCAAGCAACGGATTATGGAAGAATTAGTCTAGGGTTTGGTGATTATTCGGGATTTCAGCTGTAACTTTTACTTATTTAAATGAGTTGATAGATACGTTTAGAACACACACTACACTTGTTTAGCTACTAGCAACTACTGTAACACTTAGCACTCGATATTTTATCAGCTCCACCACTTGGAATCACCCTTTTACTATTAATAAAAGTGACGGTGATAGTTTTCACCGTCTGGGGGTTTTTTGTGTCGGAGATTATCATAATCAAGGGCTTTTTCCCTCGTAATCAAATCGTTGTGTTCATTCATTTTACCGTCAAGCACTCTACCTCACGTACTAATTTGATCAAAAGTTACTTTGTTAATTTTTGACCGAAACAATGAACGCATTCGCTAACGTTTCTGACTAGATTGCCTCTCGTATAGGCAGAAAGTGAGCAGTTTTCGTTAAACGGTCCACAATAACCCAAATGGTATCATGATGTTTAGCTGTACGGGGTAGCTTAGTTATGAAATCCATGGTGATGTGTTCCCATTTCCATCCTGGTATCTCTAAAGGCTGCATCTTCCCGTAAGGCTTCTGGTGTTCAGCTTTGAGTTGTAAGCAAGTTAAGCACTAGTCTACCACGTCATTCTTCATCCCTGGCCACCAATAATCTCCCTTCAGGTCTTGATACATATTGGTGGATCCCAGATGAATTGAGTATCTCGACTTATGAGCTTCATCTAAGATTCAACCTCTGATATTTCCATGGCGTGGAATCCACATACGGTCAAACCTAATCTTAACACCATGAGTGTTTTACATCAGCTCGTCTTGTTGTCCAAAAATTCTTTCCTTCTTCATTAATCCTTCATCTGCAAGCACCTCAGACTGAATCTCGATGATTTCTCCAAAGAAAACTGAGTTTATTAGCAACTTATAAGACTTCACTATTGCAATGACTTCTTCATTCTTACGGCTTAGCGCGTCGGCGACCACATTAGCTTTACCAGGGTAGTACTTGATATCGCAGTCATAGTCCTTTATCAACTCTAGCCATCTCCTCTGTCTCATGTTCAGCTCCTTCTGCTCAAAGAAGTACTTCAAACTCTTATGATCGTTGTAAATAGTACACTTAGTACCATACAGGTAGTGTCTCCATATCTTTAAGGCATGCACTATTGCTGCTGATAAGTATTTTCGTGAACTTTCAGCTGTCTGGATGCATAGGCTATCACATTTCCTCGTTGCATCAACACGCAACCTAGTCACGATGCGAGGCATCTGTATAAACAACCAAATCTCCATCATCTTCAGGTAGAGCAAGGATTGGAGCTTGTGTGAATCTCTTCTTCAATTCTTCAAAAGCTTCTTCTTGAAACTTACCCCTACTGAATACTACAGACTTTCAGGTCATACCGGTCAGCGGTGCAGCTATCTTAGAGAAGCCTTCAATGAATCTCTTGTAATAGCCAGCCAACCCTAAGAAACTTTGTATATCGGTCAGGTTCTGCGGAGTCTTCCAATTTTCTATAGCCTCAATCTTAGCTGGGTCCATGGTAATCCATTCAGGATTTATCACATGACCTAGGAATTGCACTTCTCCAAACTAGAATGCGCACTTCGAAAACTTAGCGTATAACTTTTTTTTCTTCAGAGTCTCCAATACCTCTCTCAAATGCTCGGCATGATCAGACTCGCTCTTGGAATAAATCAATATATCATCAATGAAAATGATAACTGACTTGTCCAAGATCGATCGACACACCCTATTCATCATGCCCATAAATGTTGCGGGCGCGTTCGTTAGACCGAATGACATCACGAGGAACTCGTAGTGTCCATACCGTGTCCGGAACGCTATTTTAGGGAAGTCTGCCTCTTTCACCTTTAGCTGATGATAGCATGATCTGAGATCTATTCAGGAGAACCAACTCGAACCTTGCAGTTGGTCAAACAAATCATCAATCCATGGCAACGGATATCTATACTTCCATCCTTCTTCTTAACAAACAGCACCGGTGCGCCCCACGAGGAAACACTCGGTATTATAAAACCCTTATCGAGGAGTTCTTGTAGTTGGGACATCAATTCTTTCATCTCGGACGGCGCCAGGCGGTAAAGAACTTTCCCGACGGGCTGGGCTCCTGGTACTAAGTCTATCTGAAATTCTATCTCACGCTCCAGTGGCAACCCCGGAAGGTCCTCAGGGAACACTTTTGGATAGTCTCACACGACGGGAAAGTCTTTCACTTCTCTCGTCTCGGCCGTAGCCTTGACAACATACGTTAGGTGGCACCACACCCTCGTATTAACAATCCTTCGGCCTTTATCATCGAAATGATTAAGTCCTGAACTTTCCTTATCACTATAAACCGTCACCGTGCTACCATCCAAAGATTTTAACCTTATTAACATACTCTTACACACTATCTGGGCCTCAAACTCAGATAGCCAATCCATTCCCAAAACCACATCAAACCCTCCAAGGTCATAACATACAAGGTAACAGGGAACTCATGTCCCTCTAATTCTATCTTACAATCCTTAACCATTCTCAATATTTTAACTGAGGTCTCACTCGCGGTTTCTACTTTAGAAGTTTCAGGCACACGACAACATTTCATTTTTGCTAACTTACTAAATGTCGTTGCTACAAAGCTCCTATTCGCACCCGAATCAAACAGTACTGCAGCAGAAATACCATTCACTAGAAATGTACTTGTCACGACATCAGGAATCTGCATGGCCTGTTCTTGAGTCAGCATATAGGCCCTAGTCCTTGGCCTCCCTTGTTCAACATCTTTCTTCTCACTTCCTCCAGCTTCACCACTCGTACAGGGCCAAGTGACATGTCTGTCCGCAATTATAACACGTGGGCTTTGCATGGAAATCCTGAGCAAAGTGCCCCATCTTACCACATTTGTAACAAGCATTTGACCCTGATCTGCATTCCCCACCATGGGACTTACCACACTTATGGCACACATCAGACCCAGTGCCCTACTTGCACTCTCCAGCGTGCATCTTTCCGCACGTCCTACATGACCTCTTCTCCCACACTTTCTGTCACTTGTCTCTAGGGTTCCATGTTTGAGTACCGGGTCGATTGGCAGGAACAACCCATTTCTTCTCTTTCTTCTCTTCTAACACCACATCGTCCACAACCAGGTCATCGTAAACCATCTCTGCGAGTTCGATAGAAGAGTCGAAGGTACCTGGTTTACTTGCCCTGACTAAGTTGTGGACGTTCTGTGGAAGTTCTCTGAGGTAGCATTTGATTCTTTTAGCTTCAGTATTCACCATGCCAGGCACCAACCTAGACATGCGGTTGAATTCAGTAGTGTACTCGCGGTGTATCATCTTACCCGCCTTTAAGTTTAGAAACTTTATCTCAGCCCTCTCCACCTCAGCATCAGCACTGTTGGGTCAAGAATTTGACCCAAATGAGGAGATTTGACCTAAACGAAGAATATGGAAGATTAGAATCTTCTCAACCTCCTCAGAAACTGCTAAGTATTGAATCCGAGCACACCTTGGACCTTCGAGTAAGCTTTTACTAAGCCGAGTACGAGATTTTGCCTCCCGAGCAAGGTTTACTTCAAATAGTCTTCTTAAGTGGATATCCGAGCAAGGTATGCTTTTTAGTGATTCCGAGTAAGGATCATTGATTTAGCATATCCGAGTAAGGTTCACTTTGTCAAGCAGGGTTGTTCTTCAAGACCAAGTATTTTACTCTTCCGAGTAAGGTTTGGTCAACCAAGTCCATGAAGCCAAGTGATTGGAAGACCGGGCAAGGTATTCTTTAATAATTATGGTCCGAGTATACTTGATGAGTTAATAGAATATCTCTAAGTTATTTCGAGTAAGGTTCTGCTCAAGTAAGGTATGTACTCCCGAGTACGCCTTATCAATAAGTTGTTCAACTGACAATGAGCCGAACAGGATCATAGAAGAACAAGGTTGCTCGTAAGGATTTGTCGAGCAAAGTTTGATAAGTCCAAGAAGATTGAAGTCTACTCGGTGAATATTTTACTTGGTAAAATATTCTTTAAGTAAAGTCTACCCGGAAACTGATCCCGAGTACACTTCTATGTTTACCAAGTCTGAAGGAAGGCCGAGTACACTGCGTACTCGGAGACTGAAGTTTAATGAAAAGCCTACCCGGAAGACTTGTTTTACACTTAGTTTTATTTTTGAATATGTAATTTGAATATGTACTATCGGATAGGGTTTCTAGAAGGAATGACAGCTGTCCTAGGTTGGCAGGCCTATAAATAGAATAATTAGGGCACGCCGCCAGGTGACACCGAAAAAGAGAGAAACGGAGAGACAGAATACACTCGACACATTAATTGAGAATATTTTGTGTGTGTAACGGCTGTCCGAGGATTCCTTATAAACCCTAAATCGATTACTCCTTTTGTATGACTAACATTATATAAATGGAAATCTTTTGAGTGAATCCTGTGTGTGTCTTCTATCTTTGAATATTCATTGCAACCGTATGTTTGTTATTGATTCCGCCTTTAACAAACGGATATCTTCCTAAATACAGCAACCCGTCATTAACTCTCTTGTCGACACGATTAATTTTGTGTGAGTTATGACATGATTGATTAAAGATCCGAGGCGAATCGACCATACAAAATCGGGACCTGACAAGTGGTATCAGAGCTGGTTACTGCTATTTTTTAGAAAGATTGTTTCTAATTGAAGATTTGAAGAAGAATAACGTAAGCAGAGCACTGTTCGATTGATTTGTGACGTCAGCTGCCCTGTTTTCAATTTTTCTTTCAGATCTACAATTTTCCGGTGTTTTCTCTTCCTTGTTTCATTTAAAGTTTTAATCTTTATATCTAAATCTTGCTCTAATCACATCAGACACATCAGATCTGAGCATTCTGGTTTCAGATCTGATTATTTTGAAAACTTTTTATAAGAAACTGATATTTGTTTTCTCAAAATGTCTGGATATGAGGAACAAGAGGTGTCTACTAACAAGATACCTAGGTTGTACGGACAGGAAAACTTTATCAAATGGAAGGTACTCTTTGAAGCAGCCGTATGCTACAATGACATTGACATGTGGAACTCCATCAAGAATGGTCCACAAACTACTGTTGAAGAAGGTGCAAATGCTACTGCAACTGCTGCTATAAGAGAAAATATGAGAAAGGTGGATGACAAAGCCTTGGCTATGATTAAGCTAGGTTTGTCTTAGGAAATTCTGACCAAGGTGGCTCATCACACAACTGCCAAACAAATGTATGATGCCATCCTTGAGATGTATGAAGGGAACACTGAATTGAAGAACATTAAGAAGCAAAGACTGAAGCAACAGTTGGAAAGGTTCAAGTATAGAGATGGAGAACGGTTGAAGTCAATACAAGAACGTTTTCTGAGTATTGTGAATGAGTTGAGAACAACTGATTATGTAATGACTGACTTTGATTTGAATACAAAGTTGCTCAACTCAATGCCAAAAGAATGGTATACTGCTTGTAAATTCATCCTTCAAAAGAAAATTTTCAATGATTTTAAATTGGATGATGTGGTATGTTTTCTTCAAGCTGCTGAACTTGAAATGATTGAGAATGAAATGATCAAGGAAGATAGACCAAGTTTTCTTGTTTCAAATGCTTAGATTGCACCAATGGGAAATCTGTCCATCAATAACCAACAGCAAATTCCCATGATAGAAGAACCAGCTGAACATAATGTTGTGACTCCAAAATCTTTTATTGGGGGTAGCACAAGCACTCAAGGAAATCAGCAAAGGTTCAATGTGCAATTGATTGATGATTCTGACTCTGCCTCTGTGTCTAATGGAAATGTTCCTAACCCTGGAACAGGACATGTTCAAAGCAATGAGACACAAGCTTTGTTTTCGATGTTTACTGAGTCATATAATGCCTTTGTTGCAAAGAACATGATTCACACAAGTGTGGTTCAAGATGATTTGGAACATATTGATGCAGATGACTTAGAAGATATAGATTTGAAATGGCAAGCTGCTATGTTGGGATTGAGAAGTAGAAGGCTGTACAATAGAACTGGTAGATCTCTGGTTTCTGGTCCAAATGACAGGATTGGGTTTGACAAGTCAAAAGCAATATGCTACAATTGTCAGCAACCTGGTCATTTTGCTAGAGAATGCAATCAACAAAGAAATTTTCAGATGAATCAATTTCAGAATCAACAACCAGGAGGTCAACCTCAATATCAAAACAATCAATCTAGAGGTCACCAGCATTACCAGCAAAATCAGCCAAGATTCAACAACAACAGCAATCAGATGAACAATTTCAACAACAACAGCAGTTACAATCCAAACTTCAATAACCTTCAGTCTCAAATGAACAATCAAAAACAGAACATGCAACAGAGTCAAGGATTTCAGCCTCAAATGAATCACAATCAAAACCTTCAAGGAACTCAAAATAGTCAAAACAACACTGTTCCAGCAAATCAAAATCAGATCAGAAATCAAGGAAATGTAGCAGTGACTATACAACATGAAGGAAGTTTTGATTGGAGCAGTCATGAGGAGGATATTGCTGATGACATCAAAAAGGCAAATGGGGCATTCATGGCCATCAGAGTTTAGGAAACAGAGTTTCTGAAACATTTCAAAGTTTTGAAGAAACTTTTGAGATTTTTGGTACCGTTGACCGTTTGACCAAGCTGTTCTCTACGGAAGATATATACCAGGGGTATTTTGGTAATTTTTCTCCAATCATCAACAAGCTTATGGAATTCAAACCTCATCCAATTTCACGACTTCATCAAAAGCTTTACAAGAACAAGGGTTGACCAAGCTTAAGGATTTAATCACTTTTAGTGTCAACCAACTTTTGAATATGTTCATTTGAGATTTTTACAGTCTTGATGAGGATGATCAAGATTGTTTCACCCACACTTGATTTGAAGACACATTTGTTAGAGACAATTGCAACGAAATTGGGGGAGTAAAATTTTTTGAATTTCATTGCAAATGGCAAGCTTCAAATCAAGTAAAAGACTCGAATTAAGGAAAAGTTTATCAAGATTAATAATCCAAGGTTTTTTCAAAGATGTTTCATCGTTTATAAGTTTTCAGATTTCCTAGTACGGATGAGAAGATAGAGTCATCACGAGTAACAAGTTGAAAGGATGATCAGTAGAGTTCAACCTCCTATGAAATAGTCACTTGAACAGTCACGAACGGGTTATGGTTGACTTGAATTCTATCTTAATTCAGGGAATGGTTTGAAGATGATTTACAGGGGAAGACACAAATTCGAAGAATTAAAGATTATTTGATGATCACATTGAGTTTATTTCTTTCTATGATAACCTTGTTCCTTGAAGTTGATCTTTGAAGTTCAAAGCCTCGTTCATATGCCTATACAACTATATCCAGAAGTGATATAAGAGTGATGATTCGAAATGAAAAATGGGAGAAGCTTAACGTGAGGGGGAGAATTTCAATGAAAGACAACGAGTTATGAGGTGATCATGGAAGAAATTCGATGGCATCGGTCTAAGGGGGAGATTGTTAGGACTTATATTTTAGACCGACGCATCGAATTAATCTTTGGGTGAAAAATGTATTATTCGGTCTCAACCAAGGGTGGATGGCTTGAAGACCAAGTCATGCTAGACTAGTATAAATAGATATTTTTATTTATTTGTCTAGTATGAGTGACTGTATTGTGTATGTGTGAGATTTAGGGTTTTATCCCTTTGAGAGAGTCTCTGCCGCCAGGATGAGCTCTCCTGGTGGCGGCTGAGATATTTCTTAATTGATTGTATGTATGAATGTATGTATGAGTGTTTCATCTTAATGAGAATCATTCGACTAATATTTCATACTACCGTTTCTATCTTGTTTGTGTTTTGATTACAATTGTTCATCCTACTTTATTGTTGATTGTTAATCAAATCAGGCTCTCTCCCAATACACCTCATTCGTCCAACTGATATCATCATTCAAGAGTGAATCTGAGTTAGATTCGATCCTAACCCTAGATCCGAGCTCCACACCGTTGATTGGTAACGACTATTTTCACGCTTCCGCACCGGGGCTCGGAACTCACAAGCACGGACACGTTTCATAACCGTCTCCTTCAGGTCATCCCATTTCAAGGCCTTAATCTCTTCCTGACTCTTCCTCTGCTCCACACTTTCCCACCAGTAAATAGCTTCATCCCCAAACGACTTAGTGGCATAACCTACTGCTTGGTCAAGACGGCACTCGCTAATTCGGATAACCTTGTCCATTGCGATTATCAGTTGGAGAGTAGCCATTGCGTCTCCCAAGCCAGTTAGCTTCAGCGGGTCACAACCCTTGAACGACTTGTATTTACACCCGCCTCGGCCTCTCTTCCTGTCGTCAACCTTCACAGATCGAACTTCGCTCGAGTCACCTTTCTCTCCTTCATCATCATTCTTACTCTTTTCCCCAAACTTCTCAGCAGTCCTCACATGTCTTCCAGCAGACTTTTCAGGATTCAAGTTCTTCACAACAGCTGCTACAGCTTGAGCAATGGCAGCTTGAACAGTAGGGTCAAGTTGATACCCTTCATTCCGGCTTGGCCCTCACAGAGTCTCACTTGGTCCTTCAGCAGAGTTAACAACTGGTTCTACAGAAGGTTCTCAAAAAATGTGTGGCCTACCACGACGTCCCGTACGCCCCCCCCCCCCCCAAACAACTTTCCTAGCTCCAGCCATTAGTATTTTATAAGGAAACACAAACATCATCACTCAAGGAACTATTTAGTACAAGGATAGTAAGGCTAACAGGTAATAACAGTGGCCAGTTGTGATTAGCTGATCACATTACTTTCCGTGTCCTATACACTTCCCTTTATGAGTCTATTTGTGCTAGGTTCTACTTTCAAACAGTTAATCAATCAAGCAATCAATTAATCCTATCCCTAACATCCACACATCCATTCTAACATTAAGATTCATTATTTAACCATACAAATTACCTTATTGAGCTTGCTTGAGTGACACATGGCTATCTTGAACTGGCATCTTCTTTATTTTCTTACATAAATCTCATTCTCTATTGGAGTCTAAGCATGTAGGTTGCTTAAATCTCTCGAACTTGCTCTGATACCAACTTCAAAGGCCCCGTTACCGGTGCCCTACTTTCGACATTGGATTTAGTCATAAACACAGTTCTCAATATTAGAGTTATTTAAAACTTTTGCAGAATAATAATAATAATAATAATAATAATAATAATAGTCAACCATTCGTTACAAACATCCAGAACTTGTCTTTTTAAAACATAACATATAATATCAAACATCATAACAGATCTTCAGATGCCAGTCTCTTCCAATCCTGCCATGTGCCTCTCTCAAGCCAGCTGCCTCAGTCGACTAACCTACATGCATACTAAAAGTCAGATACGCTGAGTGAGTTCCAGTTAATCAGACGACATGCAATACATTCACATACTTACATATGCACCAGATGGTACACATCTTCATATTTACTTACATACTGTGACAAACCGAAAATTTTTCTTACTTTTTCAGACACTCATCATGACTTGACTCAAATTTTTGGGACGAAAATTCTTTAACATGGGAAGGATGTGACAATCGTCAATTTCAGGTTAACTCCGTTAACTCAACTCCGTCAATTCAAACTTAAGATCACTGAATCTATAACGCACACTTCATTACATTTAAACTAGGGTTTAAATGACGCTTAACACTTACTACATGTGTAGTCTTTCGGGAATTGCACCGAAACGCAAACGAGTTGACGCAAACGATTGATGAATAAACGAAAAACGTCAAAATAGTAATTATGTGATAATTATGTGTTAGACTTATGTGTTATGTGATAACATGGTTATAAACGTTAACTCAAGATGTAAACAAGTTAGTTTAAGCTAGGAAAGGTAATACTTAGAAGTGGAGGGGCCAGAGTGTAACATAGATTATTATAAATACATCATTAACAATTAACCCTAACTTATTTTCCTCCCCACACCAAAATCGATCAGCCCACCCCATCCTCACCTTCCTTGGCTGCCGTCCATCAATACACACACATACAACATCAATTCAAGCCCTTGATTGAAGAACTAGGTGCTAGGAAGGTATATTTGATTATCCTTTACATTCTTGTTGCTTGACTTTGATGTTTGTTGGGTTAATTACAAACCCTAGCTGCCGTCACCTATATGATGTTGAGTTAATATGATTGTTGTTATTTGGATAATGATTTGATAATTAGATTGATGTTGTTACATGTTGATTGTTGTGTTTTTGATTTGAGTTCAAACACAAACCCTAATCAAGTATGTAATATGTAATTGATGTGCATGGATGGTTTTTATGGAGTCTAGAGGGTTATATGGATGCATGATAGTTCATAGGTTGTTATTATGTTGAGTTTGGATGCAAACAGATTCTGGACAGAATGTGTATATGATGTTAAGTGACTGTAACGAAGTGTAAACGTAAAAATTAGTTGAGATTATTGGTACTACAGTAAACTAGGTTGAGTCTAGTTTCTATAAAGTATAAATTTGTAATTTTTGGACAAGTAGAAGTTAACTTTTATGATTTTACAAAAAACGTTGTGCAAAGCTGAGCTGTTAGACCTGCTGTTAGGTTGTTTTGTAAATGTTATATCTCATGAACTATGAGACCAATTGGGTTGGTTCCACTTCTGGAAGTTGATTTATTGAGTTAGGAACCTAACCCAAGTGGTTTTGCATTTATTGGATTTTTGGTTTAACGGGAATTGCAAATAACATTCTGTTGCGCATGAATTTGACTGTTATGAGTTTTCTGTAATGATTTGATGATTGTGAGAAAACTATTAGGAATAAAAATGTAATAAAATATGTTCTGGAAACCTAAGACATATGTGCTTCTGTGATGATTTTTGGTAAATTAATTGAGTTGCTATGATCAGTGAAATAGTACAATCTTTCTAGTAGGATTTCTGTCTCGGTGAAACTAGCTGCTGAGTTGTGTAAAAATGCATGAAACATGATACTTGCTATATAATTGTTATGTTTTGACCAAAATACCCTTGCGGGGAATAATTGCTAATTGATTGCCATGATTTGACCAAATTTCCCTCACGGGGAATAATGGCTAGTTAATTGTTATTTGTTGACCAAAATGCCCTTACGGGGAATAATTGCTAGTAATGTAAGTTATGAATACATGACACGTATATGATTATTTACACATGTAATGTGTCACAAAAACACTGGTTAAAGTCACACACGATTCACAAACGAAACACGAAACATGTTATGTGCTTAGGTATTATGTGCCGGGTCTAGAGACTCGATAATATTCCGACACTTAGAAAAAGTCTCTTTGTTGTTTTAGAACGTTAGAGAGAGTTTTCCGGTGACGCGCATCTTGGCGATTTATTTTGGGAAATTCTTCGCAAACAGTGAGTTTCACTTTCCCCTCTTTAAACTGTTTTCAAACGCTTTTCACTTGGGGGAGATAACATACTCCACAACGCATTTAAGATTTTGTTATAAATTATATATCACTTGTAAAGGCTAAGTGGCAAACGAAACATATGAAGTCCTACACATCGAACCGGTTAATATTTAGAATTGCGAGTCACTGTTGAGTAGTACTACTGGGTTTGACAAACCCCACCCAACGCTAAACTCGACTGGAGGTCGAGCGGGTGTAATTTTGGCTAACACGTACCATGGTCTGGAGGACCTGGTGACAAGGCACTTACTAAACGAGTCAGCTTTGGTGTCGAACACTTAGTAATACTTGTTGTATAGATTAGCTACCTATCGATATATAATTTGACATAACACTATCTGGTAACGCAAAACGCCATAACGTGGTTACGCAAAACGCTTAACGCAAAACGCCGTATCGAGGTTACGCAAAACGTTGAACGCAAACGCTAAACGATTTATTTTATATAACTTGTGAACTCACCAACCTTGTGTTGACACTTTTAGTATGTTATTCTCAGGTAGCCGAGGCGGGCGCGCGGTTTAGGAACATGCATTGCTTGATAAACATTTAACTATGCAAACTTACTTTTAACTGTTATCCTTGGTTTTATATCGTCCTGCGTGACGTAACATTGTTTCTATGGTTTTACGCTTCCGCACTTATTTTCATTTAAACGTTTTTATGGTTTGATTATAACTGATGATTCCGATCCTGTTAGTTCACACCCTCTGATGGTAAAACTCCGTTAGTGGATTTTGAGGGTGTGACACATACTAACATACATATGTACTTTCATTCTTTCTTTCATACTTACATACATACTTTCATTCATACATATGCGTTTTAAAGAGCATTCCGCCCTATAACCTTCGCCGATACTATTAGGGTCGGTCCCTACATTCGCCGATATTATTAGGGTCGGTTCCCTACATTCGCCGATATTATTAGGGTCGGTTCCCTACATTCGTCGATACTATTAGGGTCGGTTCCCTTTTCTAACTATACCTTCCGTTCATCATATAACCATGCGTACCTTTCTTCATATAATCGTCCTTTCGTACACGCTCATTTCATTACGTACTTTCATATGTACATATTTCATACTAGGCATTCTACATATTACTTTCCCTGCCGATACGTGCAATATCCGAAGATCGTTCACGCACCGAAAAGCATTCATTCATAACATTCATACATACTATCACATCAAGCATTATGGCATACACTTACCATTTAAGGTAAGTGTATTAACGTTCACATTTAGTATGCATACAGCCCCGAAAACATAACAAGGAAGTGGGACTAGAAACTCACCTGAATGCGGTTATGTTCACTGTTTATGGTTATTATAACCCTCAACGAACGGGGGTCCGGGGGCAGCGCCCCTGGCAGCAGGGTTCAAGGAGCGGCAGCCCCTAGCAGGGTCCAAGGGGCAGAGCCCCTGGCTGGGGTCGAGCTTGCAAAAATTTTATTTCCATTAACTGTCTTAACACATTTTTCATTAGAAATTCTACTTTATTATTTTATTTGCTAACTCAAAAGTTCTAGGGCTTCTTTGTAATTAATCCATTTTATTATAAGTTTAGGGACCTTTCTGTCATTCTTTCAAACTCTAATTCGTTATCCAATTTCTTAGCAAATTGGGGTTCATTCGTTAGTTATGTGTTTCATAACGAATTGACTAATTTGTTACTTCATAACGAATTGACCTTCATAGCGAATTGACCTTCATAACGAATTGGCCTTTAAGACGAACTGACCCTTATAACCCATTTTTTAGTCATTCATTGAATGATAAATCACTCGAATTGGTTCTTCTAGAAAATGATCCTTTGATAACGAATGGACCTTCTAACGAATGAGGATTTATTCGTCATTCCCCCATAACGAACTGCCTAACGAATTGCTTAACGAGTGAAGCTAATTCGTTATTCTTCCTTAACGAATTACTTGCTAGTTCGTCATTTCCCCGCTAACGAATTAGGTTAGGTCAGAATGTCAGAATATTCTCTGACATCCTTGTACATGCTTTTCCGCTTCCGCCTTTCCGGCGCCGTCATCGCCGGAAAACCGGGATCTCGCCGGAAAAGCGAGATCTTAGTTATTTTCCACTGTTTTTCACCGTTTTTCGTCCCGTTCGGTCCAGATCTGAGCTAGGGTGACCCCTAAGCTCATTTTTTGATTGGTTTATACCCGATACCATCCAGATCTCGTGACTTTAACGGTTTAGGGTGTCGGCTCGTCGTTTCGCGACTAGATCTAGCGGGTTTTGATCCATACAATTTCATTATATCATTACCTCGGGTCGGGATGGGTTCTTCTCCTTGGTTTCGGCTAGAGAGAGAGAGAGAATAAGAGAGAGGGAGAGAGAGCTTAAGTGTGTGTTTCGGGTGGTGTATGGAATGGGTGAAATGAATGGATTTAGTGGATAATTAAGGTACTTATATCATAGGTCATGGGCTTAAGCCCATGATCTTTCTTCTTTCCTTATTAACTCGAGTCCATTACTCACATTACTTAACCCAACACAAGCCCGACTCATAATAACTCATATTTTATTTAATTAACCAAAACGAGAAAACGGGATGTTACAACGGGCCCAACTGCTATATAAGCTATAAAACCCTATATCGAAAAGCAAATCATTCTAGCCGTTTTTGGGACGAACTTTGGCCATTTTGGGAGCTCCAGGACACCTCCGATCACTACAATATCCATGTTTCATCATCATGAATCAAGAATTGAAGATCATATGATGACCATAAGCGGTTAATTTCCCTCGGATCACACCCGAGATGTAGGGTATTATAATCTTTCAGTTTTTCTCATGTTTTAAGGACAACAAATTGTAATTGCTTATTATCGATCTATGAGCATTGATGTTTGGTATTATTGTCCATTCCAGTTGGTTTAGGTTTATTTCGATCAGAACGATTAGTTTGCTAGTTGTTGTGATACGTGTTCATATGGTTGTATTGATTAGTTTGAATGTGATTAAGCATACAATTGCCCTTAGTTGAGTCACACTAGCAGGGACCGTTTGATAACCAGTGTCGTGTATTAGCGATTGTTGATGCCTAAGGTTTAACTAGTTAACCAACCCGATTCGATTATTGATAATTAATCTGTTAAATGACATGAGATTGTTGTCTGTTACATACTTGAACCCCGGCTGTGATTTGTTTTTTGTTAATTATCTAGACTTTGAATTAATTGCTTGATTGTTACTAAAACTAAATCATTGCTAGTGTGATGAGCACTCATAATCGTTTACTTCATAATGTTAGGAATTAGTTGCACATTACACTGACCACGTATTCCTCGTGGTTTGACACCCTACTTGCCCTAACTAGTTTAAGATGACTAGGATACTTGATTGTTGTTATTTTTTACTAGATCAGGACAATCTAGCTCATCAGCATTCTCATTGGAATCTTTATTATTATTCTCCATCTCTATTTCTATATTATATTTTTTATTAGTATTCTTTATTTTTCTTATGTGTTTAAGATTCTAATGAAATGTGATGTTTTATAAAGCTTTAGCTTTACTGTTATGACATGATTATTTTTTATTAGCGTTTCTACATTAGTTTTTATTAACGTTTCTACATTATGTTTTTTCCTTGATGAAGAATTCTAATATATAAATTATCATAAACAAGCCTTATCATGGTAATGCTTAGTCAAGGAAGCAGCAAGCGTTTCCTCCTTAAGCAAAATCTGATATCATGGTAATGCTTAGTCAAGGAAATTATATTATAAGTAAATATTGTATTTTCGGGATTTCTACCCAAAATTAATTTACCATTGTTTTTCTTTCTTTGTTTTGGTCTTCTTTTTTTTTTCCTTCCTTTTTGTTTTTAACTTTTTTTACTTATGTTGTTTTTGTAATATTTTAAATAATGAAATTGTAATTAATAATTTTAGCACATAATTTCATTAATTACTGTACTTGTATTTGCTACGGCAAGCGAATAAAATCGTAATATTCCAAAAATAACCATTTTGTATCACATCTTTTCTATAATCACGACGTGAGTTATTTTGATAATATGTTGCATTGTTGAGGCGCCGCCACAACGTGTCAAACACATAGATTTTTATCAGTGGCAAAGCTTGAACGAATATGTTGAGGGAGCCGAACAAAAATACACATTAAAAAACCGTAAATGGAGGGGGTCGAGATCAAATTTTCAATTGAAAACGGGTAAATTTACACTAAATATAAAAATAGTCGGACGAAAACGAGTAAATTTACACTACCACCTAAAAAAACCAAGGGTGCCGGGCCACCCCTGGTCCCAACTATCCTTCGCCCCTGATTTTTATATATGTGAGTGACTATAGCAAATGTTGGTATTATAACTAATCAAACTGATACTTACCGAGTTTCAACCGTGTCTTTATCAGTTCGTCCTAATGCACGGATTAACCGCAACCACTTACATTTGTTACAAAATAGAAAGTTTGAAATAAACTCTTATCTCTGTGACAAATGGATAGTAGAAAAAGATAACCTTTGGGTTAAAGTCAATAGATTTAATTATTGGTTGAAAAAAAGGTGTAAAAAGTTGTATTATTGGTTGCTATTCTTTTTTTCAACGTTTTACAAAATATTTTATTCATATTAACACAAAATTTAACTCTGGCAATGTGCTAGACACCAAATACTTTTTGTATCACCCAAAAACATAAAAAAGGAATCTGAACCCCCGTCTTCTCATACCCAGTATCAATATCAGCATTCGCATTTAATCTTTTATCTCTAAATCTAAAATTATACTAAAATTCATTACATTTTCTCTTTAGAGTTAAGTGTCATTTTCATACATGTGGTTTGTTCAATTACGCAACTTTAATACCATTTTTGAATTTTTTGCAAATGACTACTTCAGTTTTCTAAAACTTACAATTTTAGTACTTTTCTTTAATCACGTTTATTTTTTTCGTAAGTCAAGGATACTTTGGTAATTTCTTATTTTTTTATTTATTTTTTCTTTTAATCACATACCCCTTTTATATCCATAAAATAAAACATTAAAACTCTAAAAAAAAATACCCTGTCTCTCCTCTTTCCATTATCCCCTAAACAATATGATTTATGTCCTAATTCCCTAAATTCCTTAAATTCCTTAATTCACTCAAAAACCCAATAATAATAACTTCCATAATCAATCACAGTAACTCTGGCATCACCAATGAAATCAAACTCACTCCTTCATCATCTATGGATATCAAAGGCAAGTCATTCTTTATTTACACACTCTTAATCTTCAATGGTTTCATATATATTTCCACCACTGATTCGATGTTACCTCCGATCCAACACAGCTTCTAACCTAACCAATTAGTAAGCTCAATTACTATTATTGGGTTTTAAAGTGAATTTTGGTAATCTCATTTTTTCCGGCGATAGATATGACAAAGACGGTGCAGCGAAGATAAAGATGACGGAGTTGTGGTGACGATGGTGGATGTAAGTAGTTGGTGCGGCGAGCAAAAGTTGTACGCGGTGGTGGTTGGGTGCGTTTTCCGGCGAGCCGAAGGTGGGTGCGATGGTGGTTGGTTGCGTTATTCCGGCGAACCGAAGGCTGCGTTTTTCCAGCGAAGGTGTGGTGATGACTGGGGGCGTTCTACCGGCAAACAAAAGGTGGGTCTGTAGTGGTTGGTTGCCTTATTCCGGAGAGGATAAAAAGAGAAAAAACCCGCTTGATTTGATGATTTAGGCCTTTGATAGAAAGCACTTGATTTGGGGATTTATGTTTGTATGGATATAAAAGGGGTATGTGAATAAAAAGAAAAAATAAATAAAAAAGTAAAGAATTTATCAAATTACCCTTGACTTAACGAACAAAAATAAACGGGGTTAGAGAAAAGTATTAAAATTGCAAGTTTTAGAAAACTGAAGTAGCCATTTGCAAAAAATTCAAAAATGGTACTAAAGTTGCGTAATTGAACAAACCACAGGTATGAAAATGGCACTTAACTCCTCTCTTTATTATTCAATTAAATAATATTTCTCTATAACTTATCATTACCCTTTTTCTTTCTTCTACTCACAACCTCTTTAAATATATTAGAAAATTTGTAGAGTGTTACATTAACTTTTAAATATACAAAAAATAAATCACAACATTTTCTCTCTTCTTCACTTGCAACACCCTAAATCACTCCATATATTATAAAAATTCCCCTCATAAAATTTGATGGGTTGGTTGAGAATGCCCTTACACCCTTCGATTTAAGTTATAAGCATTCCACTTTTCCCACTTTGACTGATTTCTTACCCACGAGAAGCTCAATGCTTTAATCTACCCAAACGTGCTTCTAATAAAAGACGGTTAGTTTCCAGTTGAAAACCACCGAGCTCCCTGCTTTCCAAATGTATTAAATCACTGTTAATTAAGAAACCAACATGAAACACTTTTACCGACTGCTTCGGTAACCAAAAATATTTGTGCAATTCCAATAAATCATGAGTTAAAAAAGATAAAATTATCAGCATCTTACACCAAGTGAACAATAATCCAAATTCATTAAGCAAATTGGCATAAAACAAGCAAATAGTATGCCGGTTCCACTTCCTCTTCATAATTGAGCACACTACGAACATCACCGCTGTACACCGTTTGAACAAAGAAAACAATGTTGGTATTTTCTTTTATCTACTAGCAATCAATAAGTTACCACATGTCCACATAGATTAAAGGATACCCGTTCAATAAATTTTTATCTAAATCTTCATGAAAATATTAAGCTTTTAGGTCAAGGGGTATATCTTAACGCACACGGTGTTAATGTTGAATTAGCAATGAAATAGAAATGATAAAAAATTCTTCAATCTCAAAATATAATTTCTTACCAAAAAAAATTGCAATGGCGACGATGGCGGTGGTGGTAGCTCTGACGACAACAGTGGTGGCAGTGGCGATATTGATGGTGGTGGCGGCAGTCAGGCGACAGGAGCGGTGGCGATGGTGGTGGTGGTAGCATTGGTGGTCAGGTGGTGATAGCGATGGTAGGGTGGCCGTGACGGTGGTGGTGGCCATTCAAATGACAGTGGTGGTTGATATAATGCTAAATATATATGTTTCCTTTGTTCATTTTAATTAATATTTTAATAGTTTTTGTTCGTTTTTAGTCGAGATTTGTATACTACTAACGTTTCTATGTTTCTTGGGTTAAGGGATTTGATCGTGATTAAAAAGAGCGAAAAACGAGCTAAAACGAGCCGAAACGGAGATCCGGAACGCGTCAGGAAGAACCAGAACAGAGAACCGGTCAGACCGGGCCAGTCTGACCGCCCCCCATGGAGAAGCACGTCGCGCCGTGCGAAGGGGGAAGGACAAATGCCTTTAGCGCGGCGCCTAGGAAAAACTGGGCTTAATCAATTTCGTCTTCGCTTAATGTCGGGCCTTGTTTTGGTTATTTAAACACATTTAACTTAAACCTGACATAACCTGAAAGCCACCAGCCGATTTTGGAGAGTTCTTGGAGTAATTTTACGAGTTTGTTGGTGATTTTGAAAGCGAGAGAACATCCGGTGAAGAGCTACACGTTCACGTTCGAGTTTACGGGTTTTATCATCTTCGATTCCCCGTTTCTTATATTTTCACCATGTTTTCGTTATTATTCGTTTTG
The DNA here is from genome assembly GCF_021521415.1 of Bidens hawaiensis. Taxonomy (NCBI): domain Eukaryota; kingdom Viridiplantae; phylum Streptophyta; class Magnoliopsida; order Asterales; family Asteraceae; genus Bidens; species Bidens hawaiensis. Next base: position 1,311,726 of record NW_027491210.1, read on the forward strand.
TTTGATTTAGACTTTATGATGCTAGGCTAAATTCCATAAACTACCTAGGTCATGATGAACCTTAGTTCGGTTTGATTTTATTTGGATTTTCGTTTCGTTATGGATTTTATGTTCTAAGTAAACGGTTGAGTTTGATTTAATTAACTCGTATGATTGCTTGGTTTTTTTTTACTTGAATTTATTGTTTCACATTGCCCTTGTTGATTGTTTCATAGGATAGGGTTTTGTAGGTCATTTACTGTGTGTTCTTGACTAGTTTATGATTGATATCGATTAAGATCATAGAAACAATAAAATCAATTAAACAAATAAAAGTGAGCTGCTAGTCTAAAAAGCTGTAAAGTGATAGGCTATTAATAGATCTTTGCTTGTCGGGATTGCTAGATTTAGTTCTTCGTAAGGAGTCCGTCTAGATTTGATTGTCAGCTTAGTCTATTAAATTAATTGGGTTTGTTTTACTATCTTTTGAATTCCGCGCTGTAAGGTAGGTTTTCGTCATAAAAGATACTTAGACATAAGTAATTGAATAACCGTAAGGAAGTTTCATATAAAACTGGTGAATCTTAAAACTTGTTAGAAATCCATAGGCGTCTTCTTAAAGTTCAAGGGTCCTGTTCGGATTTTCTGTCGAGGGTCTATCTTATGATCCCGGTTCCATAACTTGCGTTTTTCCATTTAAATTAATAACCATAACTTTGGGGATTCCGGCCTGGGTAGTTATTTTAATCGTCTGAACTAAACTAAGTTTTCTAAATTGTTTATTAGTTAAAACTAATTAGGGCTTAAGTTTTATTAATTAATTAATAAGTAATAATTATGTTTTATTATTATTATTATAATAATTAGGGTTTGTTTTATTATTATATTAATTAGTTTATTAATAGTTTAACTAAGGTATTCATTAGTTAATTATTATTAGAGTTTCAATTAATTAGTTTTAAAATCCCCCTCAAATATTATTAATAAATAGTCGTGTCTTGTAGTTGAGTCTAATTTGCTAGTTTCGTAATTTAAAGAGTTTCGTGGGTTCGATATCCGGACTTATTTAGCTGTACTAGAGTCGACCGGTTCACTTGTCGTTTAGTAGTTTAAGTTAAGTTTAAAGGTCTAGAGTATTACTTAGTGTCTAGATTAGTATAATTTTAGTTATTTATTTTATATCTACTTTTAGCACATCAAGTTTTTGGCGCCGTTGTCAGGGACTCTTGGCGATTGCGTTATTTGCGTTAATTGGACTTATTGCTACATACGTGCTATTTGTTTTATTTTTCGTTTGAGTCGTAGGAGTCTAATTAAGTTTTAGTTTATTCTCGTTTTTAGCTTTAAATTTTAATTTTAGTCTACTTACTTTGTCTGTTGCGATTTCAGGTTTATGCCACATCTTCGTTCGCAAGGACCACCGCTAGTAAATCTGGATTTTTCTCCATTCAAGACCGAGACTAGCTCGTCAGCAGAGAAACCACCGTTAGAAGCTACTTCTTCACAAAAATCGTCACCACACAGTTCACCACCCGAAAGTCCGAGAATTCAACCAAACGTTCAAATGGCCGACGATAGGACAATTGCTGCTCAAGCCTTCGATGGATTAACCGGAAACCAGTCATGCATCGTTGTCCCCGCGATCGACAACCCCAATTCGTGGCAGATTCCGTCATACCTCATGAACAACATCGTTCAAACTAATCAGTTTCATGGGAAAGATGATGAGGATGCGTCGGCTCATATTAACCGACTTTACCGCGTTTTGAAAACATTTAAATTGCAAGGTGCTACTGAAGATGCAATTTTCTTACATCTTTATCCTTTTTCACTTACAGGTAAAGCAGCTATTTGGCTTGACACGCAGCCACCTGGCACGTTCACCACTTGGGAAGCACTACGTTCCACATTTATCAAGAGGTACTTCCCACCGGCTAAAGCGGATGTTCTTCGCTATCAGATTCACTCGTTTCACATGGAGCCGGATGAGAAATATTGTCATGCTTGGGAGCGTTTTCAGAGCTTGTTGTCTCGATGCTCACAGAATGGTCTCACACCATGGACTCTCGTGGAGAAATTCTACAATGGGTTGAACTACGAAACCCAAGTTCGGTTCGACACGGCCGCAGGAGGAAGTCTACTGGCTAGGAAGAATGTCGCCGAATGTAACGAGATGTTTGAGAGCTTCGCTCAATCAGACCTCGCCAAAGGGCCACGATGCGGGAATTTCACTCCCGTTAGCAGTACATCCTCATCTTCTCGAGGTGTACACCAGGTTAATCTGGATATTACTATGGCTTCTGCTTTGGAATCATTAACCCGAGAGGTGAAGGAACTTAAGACAAAGGTGGACAAGTGTGAGTTTTGTAGAGGTGGACACAACACTTTGGAGTTCCCGGTGATGAATCAGCAAGTCGATTATGTTGGTGGGCCAAATAGGTTTCCAAACAACAACTTCAACAACAATCAGAATTGGAACACCTACAAGAACCCGAATCAGAATAACTCTAACTGGCGTCCGTCAGGCGCACCACCCGGCTACCAAAATTCTTACAATCAAGGACAAGTTCAATACAATAATAATAATAATAATAACAATGGTACTAATGTTCAAAATAATATGCAGGATTCTAATGGAGGAATGAGACGTCAGAAGATATGATGAAGAAAATCTTGGAGAGGGATCAAGTTACACAGAAAAAGTTTGCCGAACATGATATGCTCTTAAAGAATCAACAATCTTCTTTGCTTGACCTTCAAAGGACCGTTGGTGACATTGCTTGTCATCTCGATGAAAGGCCTCAAGGATAGTTTTCGGGTTCTACTCAGACGAATCCCGACGCTCAACTGAAAGCAATTACTACTCGTAGCGGAAGGGTTTTGGGTCCCGAGGTAGTTAAAGAAACGGGTGGAGTTGAAGAAGAGGAAGCGATGGATGAAGAGATCGAGTTGGAGGCTTCAGGTAAGTCACAAATTAAAACACCAGTTATCGAGCCACAAGTTGAGAGAGAGCCGGACGTATTTCAGCCACCACCCGAAATTAATATTCCCCATGTTCCTTATCCCGCTCGTCTCAAGAATCAAAAGTACACGCGGGAATACGGGCACTTTCTAGATATGTTCCGACAATTAAATATTAATCTTCCATTTGTTGAAGCTCTCCAACACATGCCAAAGTATGCAAAATTTTTGAAAGATTTACTCAAGAGAAAGATAGGTTGGGAGAGATTTCATCTATTCCACTTAGCAGGAATTGTTCGGTGTTAAACCGGGCCCGGAAAAGTTATCAGATCCGGGTGTGTTTACAATCCCATGTACGTTCGGAAGTGATATGATGAGTCAAGCGTTGGCGGATTTGGGTGTGAGTATTAATCTTATGCCTTATTCGTTGTTTGGGAAGTTGGAGTTGGGTGAGCTTACACCGAATCATATGTCGTTGTCATTGGCGGATCGTTCGGTTAAGTATCCGCGAGGTATTATTGAAAAATTTATTAGTAAATGTTGACAAGTTTGTATTTCCGGTTGATTTTGTGTTACTTGACATGGAGGCCGACGAGAAAGTCCCCGTTATTCTCGGTCGGCCGTTTTTTAGAACGGCTAAAGCTCTTATTGATGTGTATGAGGGGCGAATTACACTTCTGGTTGGTGACAAGAATGTTACTTATGATATTGCAAAGTCGATGAAGCACCGGGATGATAGTGACGATGTTAGTGGTCCATACCATTCGGTATATTTTCTTAATTCTTTTATTCCGGGTTTTGATAAGGGTCTTGATTATATTTGTGGTACCGATTTGGTTGGGATGGAGATGGATGACGAGTTGACGGAAATTATGGAAGATGGTGAGGAAAAATTGGTAGATGATGTTTCATGTTCGGCGGAGATTATGGAGGTTAGTGAAATTATTTTTGAAAAAGAGGTCGAAAAACCCTCTCTGTTGGAATTAAAGGTTCTTCCGTCACATTTAGAGTATGCGTATCTTGAAGTGGGTTTGGATTTGCCCGTTATTGTTTCGTCTAAGTTGAGTGAGGAAGAAAAGTAGAAATTGATAGAAGTATTAAAGATGAATAAAGGAGCGATTGCATGGAGACTTTCGGATATTCAAGGTATTAGCCTTGCTTATTGTACCCACCGGATTTTGATGAAAGATGAATATAAACCGTGGTTCAACCCCAGAGGCGTTTGAATCCAAATATACAAGAAGTTGTCAAGAAAAAGGTTCTTAAGTTATTGGATGCCGGGGTGATCTATCCGATTTCGGATACTCCATGGGTAATGTAACAACGTGAAAATTTTGAGTTCAAAATATCAACTTTCCAAAGTATAGGGACTAAAATCGCCAAATTCCAAGTTGAGGGTTAAAATTGAAAATTCTGATTTCCTGACCCATCGCGCTACGCGATGAGTCAGAAGAGAGCCCCATCGCGTATCGCGATGGGGTACCTGACATATTGTGACACGTGTGCCACGTGGCACACAGTGGCAGTGTCTGTCGCCACGTGTCACCACGTGGCAACACTGCCGCCACGTGTCGCCAAATGTTGCCACGTGGAGCGGCGTCTGCCACGTGTCGACACGTGGCAGACCTACCCTCTGCGTCAGCAGACCTATATCGCGGTACGCGATAGGTCTGCTCAAGGACCCATAACGTACCGCGATAGGGACCAAAATATCGCCTATAAATAGCATCCATGGGGTGTTCACATTTCATCATCCAAACTCAGCTCTCACCTCTCTCTACTCTCTCTCTAGCTTTACCTCGATAAGTTTGCCATAATCCATCGTTAAGCGTGTCCCGAACCTTTATTTGTGTACCAACGTTTCCTTGGAGTTTGTGCCACCCGCCACCCACATTCAAGAAGGTGTTGCTATAATGGCAATAAATCTCGATAAGCGTGTTGTCGAGAATTGAAGTTTGGCGTTATCGATTGACTACCAAAGAGATCAAGCGGCGTTGGAGTGCTGCTCGAGTCCCTAGATTTTCTATATGCCACTTAAGGTTAGGCGTAATATTGAATTCAATATAATTTAATATTATATTAAAGCCTTAAGCCTTAAGTCGAGGTTATACTCGATACCTCGATAAAAGAAAAGAATGATAACATAACAAAGATATGAATAAAAGAATGAATATTTAATGTTGTGATAACATATATATGTGTGTAAGTATATATGTAAATATTCTTTTTTATGAAATATTATTTAATGAATAAAGAGTATTCTTAAATAATGAAAGAAAAGATTACGTTTCTTGGAGAAGAAGAAATGTCAGGTTTTTATTATAAACTAAGGGTTTATAAACTTACTTCTAAACTAAATGTTATCAAGTAAACAAGAATTGAACTAAAGGTTCAATCGAGGATTGAGATATAAGACTAAAGGTCTTAAGCCGGATCGTGTATCCGACTAACAAATAATTATACTCGTACTATAGGTGCGAGATAACAAAGAAGAGGGAAAGACCCTCGGACAGTGTATTGAAGCTGATCCAAAAGAGAAGGCTATACTCGTACTATAGGTGCGAGATAGCAAAGGGAAAGACCCTTGGATAGTGAGTGAAGCCGATCCTAAAGAGACAAGGTGAATACGCCCCCAAACTTTTACTTATTTAAAATGAGTCAAACTTGTTATTTGAAATTGTTTACAAGGAACCATGTGTTCCTAAAACCGTTATGAATAAGGGTATAAACCTAGCCCTCAGGCTGTGGTATACGTATGTCTGGATCCTTATATAGGTGGTACTATGCGATGAATGGGCATGATCGCACCACCCTTGGTCGTAGGATGCTCTCCTGCAGGGAGTACGACCTTATGTGTATATTTACGGTTACTTAACTAAGTCGAACGCTGCGGTGTTTGCTGAGGTGACCTAGCGTAGAGGCTCATATTTATAATGTGTTATTTGACTTTGTTATTCCTAAGCCACGTTGGGCCGAGGCAGGCGTAGTCTCGAGGGGTAATAAAGTAAAAGAAATATTTTTGCGTCAGCGTGTTCACCAGCATTCATTGCTGACGTATTTTCTTACATTTTGCAGGTGACCAAAGTTAGAGCTTGGAAATGACGAAGTACTAATATCCGATGGCTCGGACTTCTTTTGTATAAAATTTAACATGGTGGTTTGTAAACAAAAAAAAATAATCTTTTGTTAACTTACACGGATGTTTATAATTCCGTCTTTTGAATATATCTAAATGTTACACTTTTGATCCTTATAGTTTTATATGTCTTTCGCAAATTAACATAACTCTGATTTATTTACAAACACGATACCAACTTATGGGTCGCACTCCTAGGCCCTAGAAGGGGGTGTGACAGGCTTGGTATCAGAGCCATCGATCTTAGCGAATTGGGTATCATAAAACAATACCCAATCTTTGATCCAAGTACAGGAAACTATTTGATTTTTTGTTTTAAGGAAAGATAGACTGGTAACCTTTCTATCCCTCTCTACACTCTAAAACACCTATAAATATTAGATGTCGTTTAAAGCTCACATTGAGAACTACATACGCAAGGCAAGGGAAGCCGGTATAGTCGAACCCTACCCTGAAGACAACATGAGCGATGAATACTACGAAGCGTTCTTTGATCAAGACGTGGAAAGAGACTTCTCAAAACCCCTATACTATCCCGGAAGTAGGCACTACCCGATCGACATCCCCGATAGTCCACCGAAGCCAAGTGTTGAGGCACCGAGGCATTCAAGCTATCATTCACCGACTCTACCAATGTATCAACCGTCAGAAGTACCAACATACCACCCAACGGAGGTCCCAACTTATCAACCCACGGAGGTATCACAATATTTCCCAACTGGTTATGTACCGCCAAATCCACATCCGTCATACGCCTTCCTTTCAAACCGACCCATAAAGGAGGAACCACGAAGCACATCCTCCGACTGGATGCAGTGTCATTCCGACCCATGTCGATGGTTTACCGGAAGCTCCACCATGAATGAAGTTAGCTCCCAACCAAAGAATAACGAAGGGCCATCCCGAAAGCCCAAGATGAGGATTATGATGCCTTTCGAAAGTTTCAAGATGCCCTCCATGAACATTGAAACTCCACAACCTATGGAGGAAGACAAAACATGGAAGAGAAGGAACCTATGGAGGAATACGAGGAACCCATGGAAGAGGAGGATTATGATAATGAAGAAGATCCCGAAGTAGATAGTGAGGAGGTCCCAGTGGAGGAGTCCGAGGAAGAGATGGAAGAAGAGCATCCAGAAAACCCGAACGAAATATCAAGCCCGATGAATGGATCACTCACTTCCAATAATGAAAGCTATGGTTCTGTGGACCCGTATGTCCAATATTTGGAGCAACTAAGGAATCAAGCTTCGTCAAGCTTCCCGCCATTTCAAGGGACGATTCCCTCGATTCAAGAACAAGCTGATGAAATTCTTGAGCAGAACCAAGCTGCCAAGACATACCTCTACCTCGCATCTGATCAGACTTATGTGCCATATCCTGAACCGCGGAACCATTACGAGATGGTAACACTGGGTTATCGTGACCCACCTCCGCAGTACGGATATCCTAACATAGTCCCGCAGTCGTACGAAGAACATCTGGATCGTGCATTACATGAGACCGACGACTGGAGGAAGAAAGTAAATCACTCCTTCATAAATGCAACAAACTAACAAAGGTTGTGAAAAAGTTCTTGAAGGACTGAAGATGGTGGTGTGTGATGTGAAGAAATATGTGTAAAATAGTATTGTATGTTTGATGTATGAATAAAGAACGTTTGAAATGTTCTAATGTAATGATAGGATGATATATATATCGTTGAGACGATATATATGTAAGTGTATTATGATATATATATCCTTGTGATATATATATCAATGTATAATAAATAAAATGTGTGTTTAAAAAGAAATGTTGTTAAAATTTCAGACTTAATTGAGAAAGATAAAAAGAAAAAGATGTCTGAACAAAGCAATAATAACGAAAACGCTCGAAAAGAAAAGAAATGAAAGACAAGGGGAGAGGCCCCGAAAACGAGCGAGAGGAAGAAATTCCCGAGAAATATATGAATAAAATCCAAAAGATGATAAAAGATGCCGTAAGAGAAGAATCTATGAATAGATCCCATTCTAGGCAATCTCGAAATTCTCAATCTGTCAGTCCTTCTAAACCTATTAAATCTTGTCCTAATCCCTCACGAGTTGAAGAGAGTGTGCATGAGTCTAACGCAGATGGCAGAGATAGACATGAGTTCAAGAAACTCAAGATAAGCGGTTGTTCATTTAAAGATTTCAAGTACTATGGACCGAAAGAGTTCCATGGTGACAAGGGAGCCATTTCAACCGTGAGGTGGCTCGAGGAGATGGAAACAATCGTAATCACAAGTAAGAGTTCCGAGGTTGAGAAGATCCGGTATTCAACCCTTATCTTTAAGGGTGAAGTGTTGGAGTGGTGGAATGCTCTGTTGATGAGCAAAGGGAGAGATGTAATGTATGGTTTGAGTTGGGAAGATTTTAAAGCGTTGTTGATGGATAAGTTCTGTCCCATCCATGAGACTGATCAGATTCAAACGAAATTTTTGAATCTCAAGGTCATTGGGACAAACCTCCGAGAATACAATACCAAGTTCCATGAATATTGTCATCTTGTTCCCCAGCTGGTTCACCCTGAATCCAGCAAGGTCACGAGATATATTTGGGGACTTCCATGGGAAATCCGCGATATGGTAAGGTCTCACCTACCACAAACCGCTGACTCTACAATGGAGTTGGTTGGTTATCCCATGGGCGGCATGGTTCGTAACAAAGAAGAAGACAAGAAAGTTACGACACCAACGACTCAAGGAAGAACAAGCGGAGGGAATAACCGATTCAAGGGAAAGGGCGTGAACCAAAGCCGATTTAATTCAAACACGCCACAATGCAAGACTTGTAGGAGGTATCACAAGGGCCGTTGAAATTTCGCCCCTCTTCCTAAAGTGTGTGAATCATGCAATCGCATGGGTCATGATGCTGCTGATTGCTGGAAGAAGAGGATGACTTGCTTTAACTTCAAGGAGATGGGCCATTTAAGTTTTGAGTGCCCAAAGAACAAGCCCGCTGCTGGTGATGCGGGTGGAAGTGGCAAGGACAAAAAGGGAAAAGCTCGAGTCTTTGTACTCGACACAAAAAGGGCCGCTGACGTGCCAGAAACCATAACCGGTACGTTTCTAGTCAACGACACCTATGCTAGAGTTTTGTTTGATTCGGGTGCGAATTTGAGTTTTATAGATTATAGTTTCTGTAGTCTATTAAACGAACCATTAACAAAATTAGATAAAAATCTAAGCGTCGAGACTGCTAGCGGTGAAATCGTTAAAATCTCTGAAGCCCTTGAAAACGGAAAAATCCTTCTAGCTGGTTATTTGTTACCTATTTGTTTGTTATCCATGAGTCTGGCTGGTTTTGATATTGTACTTGGTGTGGATTGGTTATCCGATAACCACGCCTGTATCATCTGCAATAGCAAAACTGTTGAACTTCAGGCCCCCGATAAACGAACGATTTGAATTGAAGGGGATAAAGACGCTGGCCAAGTTAGCATAATCCCCATGATTAGGGCTAACAAATGTCTTAATCAAGGATGCCTCGCATTCATGGCCTACGTCACTAAAGAGTCGAAGCCAAAAGAAATCAAAGACGTTCCTATTGTTTCTGACTATTCTGACGTCTTTCCTGATGAACTCCCTGGTACTCCTCCCGACCGCGAAGTAGAATTTAGAATCGATCTTGTTCCAGGCACTGCTCCGATCGCGAAGCTCCGTATCGCTTAGCGCCAACCGAAATGAAGGAGTTGAAGAAACAACTCGATGAACTTCTTGAAAAAGGTTTCATTCGACCGAGTTCGTCGCCTTGGGGAGCGCCAATTCTGTTCGTTAAAAAGAAAGACGGTTCCATGAGGATGTGTATCGACTATCGTGCGTTAAACAAAGTTACAATCAAAAATTGATATCCACTCCCTCGTATTGATGATCTTTTCGACCAAATTCAAGGTGCTAGCTACTTTTCTAAAATCGATCTTCGTTTCGGCTATCACCAACTTAAAGTTCAATCCGAAGACATTCCAAAGACTGCTTTCCAAACTAGGTATGGACATTATGAGTTCGCGGTTATGCCGTTTGGACTTACTAATGCTCCGGCCGCGTGTTCATGGATATGATGAACCGTATTTGCAAGCCTTACTTAGATAAATTTGTTATCGTGTTCATCGACGACATACTCATTTACTATAAGTCTAAGGCCGATCATGAAATCCAACTTCGTACCTTGCTTGAAATTCTAAGAACCAAGAAGTTGTACGCCAAGTTCTCAAAGTGCGAGTTCTGGTTGCACGAAGTGCAATTTCTTGGTCACATCATTAACATTAACGGTATTCAAGTGGACCCCGCAAAGATTGAAGCTATCTCTAAGTGGGAGATCTCGAAGTCGCCAACTGAGATCCGAAGTTTCTTAGGTTTGGCCGGCTACTACCGTAGGTTCATCGAAAATTTCTCAAGAATCGTCGTTCCCTTAACCTCGGTAATTCGTAAAAACATCAAGTATGGGGAATGAAGCAACAAGAGGCGTTCGACATACTCAAGCAAAAACTTACCCAAGCGCCGATACTGGCTCTGCCAGAAGCAACTGAAAATTTTGTAGTCTTTAGTGACGCGTCCCACTCCGGTTTGGGATGCGTAATAATGCAACGCAAGAAGGTAATTGCTTACGCCTCTCGTCAATTTAAAGTACACGAAAAGAATTACACAACTCACGATCTAGAGTTAGGTGCCATAATCTTTGCACTTAAGATTTGGAGGCACTATCTCTATGGAGTATGATTTGCCGTGTACACTGATCACAAAAGCTTGAAACATATTTTCGATCAAAAAGAGCTCAACATGCGCCAAAGGCGATGGATGGAAACTCTCAACGACTATGATTGCGAGATTGTGTATCATGAAGGCAAGGCCAACGTCGTGGCTGATGCCTTAAGTCGTAAAGAGCATGAAAAACCCAAAAGGGTTCGAGCTCTGTGCCTAGAACTTCAAATTGATCTCTTTGAGCAAATCAAATCCGCGCAAATGCAAGCAATCAAAGAAAACCAAATCTCCGATGAAAAACGCAATGGAACAATTGACTCGTTAGTCAAAGGTGACGACGGTATCCTAAGACTCGGCAATAGGATTTGGGTACCGATCGTTGGAGGTTTGCGTGAGAAAATTTGGAACGAAGCTCACCAGTCGAAATACATGATGCATACTGGAAGTGATAAAATGTACCACAACCTAAAGGGGAACTATTGGTGGAATGGGATGAAAAAGGATGTCACATCGCATGTTGCGAAATGTTTGACTTGTTTGAAAGTCAAGGCTGAATACCAAAGGCCTTTGGGATTGCTTCAGCAACCCGAGCTTCCCGTATGGAAGTGGGAGTTAATTACCATGGACTTTATTACAAAACTCCCGAAGACGACTCGACAACATAATGCTATTTGGGTGATTGTGGATCGCTTAACAAAATCCGCACACTTCATACCCATCAATGAGTCGTATTCTATGGATAGATTAGCGCGAATCTATGTAAACACCATTGTCGCTTTGCATGGAGTACCGCTGTCTATAATATATGATCGAGACCGTCGTTTTACGTTTCATTTCTGGAAAAGCTTCCAACAAGCTCTCAGTACAAAGTTAAACCTTAGTACAACTTATCATCCACAAACCGATGGGCAAAGTGAAAGGACAATTCAAACGTTGGAAGATATGCTCCGCGCTTGTGTGATTGATCTAGGTGGAAGTTGGGATAACCACTTACCCCTAATGGAATTTTCGTACAATAATAGTTATCACGCAAGTATTCAAACCGCATCGTTCGAGGCGTTATATGGAAGAAAATGTAGAACGCTCGTGTGTTGGTCTGAAACCGGAGACAATCAATTGTCTGGATACGAGATTGTCCAAGAAACTACCGACAAGGTTATCCAAATCCGAGAACGACTTAAGACGGCACGTGATCGCCAAAAGAGTTACGCCGATGTTCGTCGTAAGCCGTTAGAATTCATTGTCGGTGACAAAGTGTAATTGAAAGTCTCGCCTTGGAAAGGCGTTGTTCGCTTCGGTAAGAAAGGAAAATTGAGTCCTCGATTCGTTGGACCTTTTGAGGTACTCGAACGAATCGGCACTGTTGCATATCGATTGCGGCTGCCTGAGGAAATGCAAGGAATACATGACGTATTCCATGTTTCGAATCTGCGTAAATGTTTGACTGATGAATCGTTGGCTATGCCATTAAAAGACGTTGAAATAAATGAGAACTTAAAATTCATAGAACGTCCAATACAAATTGAAGATTTGAAAACAAACAAGTTAAAGAAAAGAACTTTAAAAATTGTGAAAGTTAAATGAGACTCGCGTAGAGGGGCCCGAATATACTTGGGAACTCGAATCGGAAATGAGAAAGAAATAACCCCACTTGTTCGAGTAAAGCAATCTCAAGGACGAGATTTGTTTCAAAGTGGGGAGGATGTAACAATGTGAAAATTTCGAGTTCAAAATATCAACTTTCCAAAGTATAGGGACTAAAATCGCCAAATTCTAAAGTTGAGGGTTTAAATTGAAAATTCTGATTTTCCTAACCCATTGCGCTACGCGATGAGTCAGAAGAGATCCCCATCGCGTATCTCGATGGGGTACCTGACACATTGTGACACGTGTGCCACGTGGCACACGGTGGCAGTGTCTGCCGCCACGTGTCACCACGTGGCAACACTGCCGCCACGTGGAGCGGCGTCTGCCACATGTCGACACGTGGCAGACATACCCTCTGCGTCAGCAGACCTATATCGCGATATGCAATAGGTCTGCTCAGGGACCCATCGCATACCGCGATGGGGACCAAAATATCGCCTATAAATAGCAGCCATGGGGTCTTCACATTTCATCATCCAAACTCAGCTCTCACCTCTCTCTACTCTCTCTCTATCTTTACCTCGATAAGTGTGCCATAATCCATCGTTAAGGGTGTCCTGAACCTTCATTTGTGTACCAACGTTTCCTTAGAGTTTGTGCCACCCGCCACCCACATTCAAGAAGGTGTTGTTATAATGGCAATAAATCTCGATAAGCGTGTTGTCTAGAATTGAAGTTTGGCGTTATCGATTGACGACCAAAGAGATCAAGCGGCGTTGGAGTGCTGCTCGAGTCCCTAGAGTTTCTATACGCCACTTAAGGTTAGGCGTAATATTGAATTCAATATAATTTAATATTATATTCAAGGCTTAAGCCTTAAGTCGAGGTTATACTCGATACCTCGATAAAAGAAAAGAATGATAACAAAACAAAGATATGAATAAAAGAATGAATATTTAATGTTGTGATAACATATATATGTGTGTAAGTATATATGTAAATATTCTTTGTTATGAAATATTATTTAATGAATAAAGAGTATTCTTAAATAATAAAAGAAAAGATTACGTTTCTTGGAGAAGAAGAAACGTCGGGTTATTATTATAAACTAAGGGTTTATAAACTTACTTCTAAACTAAAGGTTTTCAAGTAAACAAGAATTGAACTAAAGGTTCAATCGAGGATTGAGATATAAGACTAAAGGTCTTAAGCTGGATCGTGTATCCGACTAACAAATAGTTATACTCGTACTATAGGTGCGAGATACCAAAGAAGAGGGAAAGACCCTCGGACAGTGTATTGAAGCTGATCCAAAAGAGAAGGCTATACTCGTACTATAGGTGCGAGATAGAAAGTGAAAGACCCTTGGACGGTGAGTGAAGCCGATCCTAAAGAGACAAGGTGAATACGCCCCCAAACTTTTACTTTTTTATAATTAGTCAAACTTGTTATTTGAAATTGTTTACAAAGAACTATGTGTTCCTAAAACCGTTATGAATAAGGGTATAAACCTAGCTCTCAGGCTGTGGTATACGTATGTCTGGATCCTTACATAGGTGTTACTATGTGATGAATGGGCATGATCGCACCACCCTTGGTCGTAGGATGCTCTCCTGCAGGGAGTACGACCTTATGTGTATATTTACGGGTACTTAACTAAGTCGAACGCTGCGGTGTTTGCTGAGGTGACCTAGCGTAGAGGCTCATATTTATAATGTGTTATTTGACTTTGTTATTCCTAAGCCACGTTGGGCCGAGGTAGGCGTAGTCTCGAGGGGTAATAAAGTAAAAGAAATATTTTTGCGTCAGCGTGTTCACCAGCATTCGTTGCTGACGTATTTTCTTACATTTTGCAGGTGAACAAAGTTAGAGCTCGGAAATGACGAAGTACTAATATCCGATGGCTCGGATATCTTTTGTATAAAATTTAACATGGTGGTTTGTAAACAAAAACAAATAATCTTTTGTTAACTTAAACGGATGTTTATAATTCCATCTTTTGAATATATCTAAATGTTACACTTTTGATCCTTATAGTTTTATAAGTCTTCCGCAAATTAAGGTAACTCTGATTTATTTACAAACACGATACCAACTTATGGGTCGCACTCTTAGGCCCTAGAAGGGGGTGTGACAGGTAAGTCCGACTCAAGTTGTTCCAAAGAAAGGGGGGATGATGGTTGTCATGAACGAGAAAAATAAACTTATTCCTTCGCGTACGGTTACTGGTTGGCGGGTTTGTATTGACTACCGGAGGTTGAATGATGCTACTCGAAAGGATCACTTCCCGTTGCCGTTTATTGATCAAATGTTGGAGTGTCTCGCGGGTCAACAGTTTTATTGTTTTCTTGACGGTTTTTCAGGTTATTTTCATATTCCTATCGCACCGGAAGACCAAGAGAAGACGACTTTTACGTGTCCGTATGGTACATATGCATATCGTCGCATGCCGTTTGGGTTGTGTAATGCTCCGGCTACCTTTCATCGTTGTATGGTGGAAATTTTTCAAGACATGATAGAGACGTCCATGGAGGTTTTTATGGATGATTTTTCGGTGTACGGTAATTTTTTCGATCATTGTTTAGTTAATCTTGAGAAAATGTTGAAGAGGTGTATTGAGACGAAGTTGATGTTGAATTGGGAAAAGTGTCACTTTATGGTGAGGGAATGGATAGTTTTGGGTCATAAAATTTCAAGAGATGGTATAGAGGTGGATCGGGCGAAGATTGACACGATTAGTAGGCTTCTTCCACCGACAAATGTCAAACCTATAAGAAGTTTTATTGGTCATGCGGGTTTCTACCGGCGGTTTATTAAAGACTTTTCAAAGATTACCCGCCCGATGACCCGGTTACTAGAGAAAGATGTCCCTTTTGTGTTCAATGAAGATTGTTTGAAGGTGTTCAAGTTTCTGAAAGATCAACTTGTAAGTGCTCCTATTCTCGTGTCACCGGATTGGAATTTACCTTTTGAGCTCATGTGTGATGCGAGCGATTATACGGTTGGAGCGGTTTTGGGGCAAAGGCATGATAAACATTTTCACCCTATTTATTATGCAAGCAAGACTTTGAATGATGCCCAAGAGAACTACACCACCACCGAAAAGGAATTTTTAGTCGTTGTGTTTGCATTTGACAAGTTCCGGTCTTATCTCGTACTTTCTAAGACCACCGTTTTTACCGATCATGCGGCATTGCGTTTTCTCTTTCATAAGAAAGACGCGAAGCCCCGTCTCATACGGTGGATTCTTTTACTTTCCGAGTTTGATATAGAGATTAAAGACAAGAAAGGGGCGGAAAATGTTGCAGCGGATCATCTTTCTCGTTTAGAAGATCCGAAGAGAGAAGAGATTCGCGAAGAAGAAATTGGTGATAGATTTCCGCATGAGTCGATTGATTTTGTTACGGCCGAAAAGCAAGGTTTGCCATGGTTCACCGATTTTGCTAATTTTTTATCTACGGGCCTTATGTTGAATGAGATGACTACTCAACAAAAGAAGAAGTTTTCCCGGGATGTTAATCGGTATGTTTGGGACGATCCTTTTCTGTTCAAGATTGGCGGTGACCGAATTCTTAGAAGATGTGTGTCGAAGGAAGAAGGGTTGAATATTCTAAAGCATGTTCATGAAGGTCTAACGGGAGGTCATCATGGAGCGCATGTCACGGCTCAAAAGGTATTTGATAGTGGTTTTTATTGGCCGTCAGTTGTAAAAGATGCGGTGGAATTTGTTACAATTTGTGACGCTTGTTAGCGCATCGGAAATATTTCGTCGAAAAACGAGATGCCTCAAAACCCCATACAAACTCTTGAAATTTTTGATTTTTGGGACATCGATTTTGTGGGACCGTTTCCCGTTTCCGGTGGTCATAAGTATATTTTAGTGGCGATAGATTATGTTTCCAAGTGGGTTGAATCCCAAGCATTAGCCACAAATGATGCTCGAGTTGTTGTGAAGTTTTTAAAGAAGTTATTTACTCGGTTCGGAACTCCACGAGCGATTATTAGTGATCGTGGTACTCATTTTTGCAATTCCGTCATGGAGAAAGCATTAGCTCGTTATAGAGTTACTCATCGCACCTCTACCGCTTACCATCCTCAAACGAATGGTCAAGTCGAGAATGCTAATAGAGGGGTGAAGAGAATTTTGGAGAAGACGGTTGGGATTAGTCGGAAAGATTGGTCGGAGAAATTGGATGACGCTATGGGCATTTAGAACCGCGTACAAGACACCGTTGGGTACTACACCAATTATGTTAGTTTACGGTAAAGCATGTCATCTTCCCGTTAAATTGGAACATCGAGTGTTTTGGGCATTGAAGACGGCAAATGTTGATCTTACTGAAGCCGCTAGAAAGAGGTATTTTCAAATTCATGAGTTAGAGGAACTTCGTGATGCGGCGTATTCTCGATCGTTGGATATTAAGAAAAAGACGAAAGTGTTGCACAATCGACGTTTAAAGGGAGGTAAACACTTCAAGAAAGGTGATAAAGTTTTGTTATATAATTCTCGTTTGAAGTTATTTGCAGGTAAGCTGAGATCCAAGTGGACGGGACCATATTTGGTGAAAGAAGTATTCCCGTATGGAGCGGTTGAGTTAGAGAATCCGGATGATGTGCTTGAAGTAGTTATAAAATAAATAACTAAAGTTATACTAATCTAGACACTAAGTAATAATTTTAGACTCATAAACTTAACTTAAACTACTAACCGGCAAGTGTACCGGTCGACTCTAGTACAACTAAGTAAGTCTAGATATCGAACCCACGAGACTCTATAAATTACGTATACTAGCTAATTAGACTCAACTACAAGACGTGACTATTTAATAATAATGTTTGAAGGGGGGTTTTAAACTAATTATTAATTAACTAAACCTAACCCTAATTAAATAAAATATAATAAACTATTAAAACACTTAGATTAACTCAGATGATGAAAATAACTACCTAGGCTAGAATCCCCAATGGCACGACAATCAATCAAATGGGAAACTTAAGTTATGGAACTGGGATCGTAAAATAGACCCTAGACAGAAAACCCGAACAGGACCCTTGACATTCAAGAAGACACCTATGGATTTCTAACAAGTTTTAAGACTCACCAGTTTTATAAATTAAACTTCCTTACGGTTATTTAATAATTTATGTCTAAGTATCTTTATGACGAAATCCTACCTTACAGCGCGGAAATCAAAGACATTTAAGAAGACTCAATTGACTTAATAGACTAAGCTGACAATCAAACGTAGACGGACTCCTTACAAAGAACTAAATCTAGCAATCCTGACCAACAAAGATCTATTAATAACCTATCACCTTACAGCTTTCTAGGCTAGCAGCTCACTTTTATCTATTTAATTTATTTTATTGTTTCAATGATTTTAATGCATATCAATCATAAACTAGTCAAGAACACACAGTAAATGACCTAACAAAAACTTATCCTATGAAACAATCACCAAGGGTAATGTGAAACAATAAATCCAAGTAAATAAAACCAAGCAATCATACGCAGCAATTAATTCAAACTCAACACTTTACTTAGAACATAAAATCCATAACGAAAAGTAATCCCAATCAAAATCAAACCGAACAAAGGTTCATCACGACCTAGGTAGTTTATGAGGTTTAGCCTAGCATCATGTAATCTAAATCAAACAAAACAAATAAAACTTAAAACATGTTGATGAGAAACGAAAGATTAAAGGTGATAAAACCCGTAGTCTTCGATCTTGAACGTAAAGCTCTTCACCAGCTGTTCTCGTGCCTTCAAAATCACCAACAAACTCATAAAATAGCTCCAAGAACTCTCCAAAATCGTCTGGAGGCTTCAGGTTATGTCAGGTTTAACTTAAAGGTGTTTAAATAGCGAAAACAAGGCCCGACAATAACCAAAAACGAATTAAAAACCCATCAGTAGTGCCTAGACGCCGCGGTAAGGGCTTTTTGCCTTTCCCCTAGGCGCGGCGCGGCGTGCTTTTCCAAGGGGGCCGGTCAGACCGGCCTGGTCTAACCGGTTCTCTGTTCCGGTTCTTCCTGACGCGTTCTGGATCTCCGTTTCGGCTCATTTTTCGCCCTTTTTAATCACGATCAAATCCCGGACCTACGACACACAAAAAGGTTAGTAGTATACAAATCTGGACTAAAAACGAACAAAAACAATTAAAATATTAAATAAAATAAACAAGGGAAACATATATATTTAGCATTATATCAAATATCCCCACACTTATTCTTTTTTCGTCCCTGAAAAAGTTTGATGCAGTTAGATCAGAATCGGAAAATTAAAGTCTAACAAACAAATAGGTTAATTTTTAAAGCTCAGAAAAAACGCAAAAACCGCGATCACCGATATTGTTGTCCACTTAAACCCATGCCTTAATCTTTACTGGGACAAAGATGATCCGACAATTTTTTTTACTCAGTGGTTTACACAATTAAGACCCGCTTATTTTTAGCTTTTACCGGACTAGACCACCCCAACTTGACTTAAACCTCAAAATTAGCAGATTTAAAACCTTTTGTTGCTCTATTTTTTCATGAATAGCTAAGACGATCAAGGGTATTGTTTATCCACCTAAGCTTAAGCATCAAAGTCTACCAAGCAACCATTAGATACGATTAAGTTTCAATTAATTTATAGCTAGTGTTCCCCACAACATGACATACCCCCGTTATCAAGCAACACCCTGAACCCTTCACCATAGGTGAGTATGCAAAATTCATCTGTAGGGCTTACATGTAGCGTGTCCCTTGTGGTCCGTTTCTTAATGGTAATGAGATGCGAGAAAGGGGACCCCACATGGCTAACAGCATGGATGATCAAGTCTGTAGTTTGTACTTTTGTACTCTTGTGATCATGTTTATAAACTTATAAGGGTTTGCTCTTTTTGGCTTAATTTTAAATATTCACAACCCCATTTAGAATTGTGAATACCCAGATGAATAGTCGGCATACAGACCCATGGTCTCCGGACCCAAAGCATCCCATCATACAGGATTTAGGGTTATAAAACCATACGCCGATGAGGTGTAAAACACTAAACTAGCAGTTTTAAGTTTATATCACAGGCTATACGGCATACTCTAACGTTAAACCTACCCAAGCATCATATAATAACGTATTCGAATTTTAAAACTCATGATATTTTCATTTTTCATACCAAAAATTGAGGCTTGAGTATGGCCCGGCCTTTCATTACTTATCTTCCACGGACAAAACGCTTTACCCACAAGAGATTTCCGACCCATTTTATCAAATTGCCCTTTCATTTTCAAGGCTGAGTCTACCGACACATCCCAAGTTAAGTGCGCTTTCTTTTATTTATCTCATATTATTAGTAGTTTGAAAAAACCAATTTCCGATAAATAAAACTAGATTCAAGGGACATTTTTAAAACATTTTTCAATTTATTTTTTCAATTTTTTTATTTTCAAAATTTTTTTAATTCAAACTACGACTCAAATTGTAACATCCCGAAATTTCCAAAATAATATTAATTATATTACTTAATAATAGATGGAAAGTTTAATCGGGTTATCAGGAAATAAATAATAGAATAGGAGTTGGTATGGGTCGGGCTAGTGTTGGGTAATGGATGTGGGTTATGGACTTGGATTAATAGAGATGGGTTAAATGAGAATGGGCCTTAGGTCCATGGGATTTCAGGGATATAAATACCCTAGCACCCCAAAATATCTTCATTTCTATCATTATCCAAACACACTCCAAAAACACACATACACCACAACTTCGCCGGCGGCCGGAACCGGGCAGATCCGAGGAGAGGAACGGGCAGATCCGAGAGAGAGAGAGCGATTAGTTGTGTTAACAAGTTAAAAGAGATCCAAACAAGCTCAAAAAAGGTATGATTCTTGATCTTTGAAGTTTAAAGATCCAAGCTTTTTAGTGTATAAGCAACCGAAAATGGTCGGGAAGCGTAGTGGGTGATATTGAACCATAGAAAGGGTGTTAAAATCGCTCAAAATGCTGGATAGAAACCGAACAGCGGCTGTCTGGGCAACTTCGCCTGCATCTGGGCAACTTCGCCTTCAAAGCGATGAACTTCGCCTGCAGGCTAAGTTCGCCTGATGAACTTCGCCTGCAAGCTAAGTTCGCCTGATGGCAACTTCGCTGTAAAGTTAAGTTCGCCTAACTGGTAACTTCGCCTGAGGCCAAGTTCGCCTGATGACAACTTCGCCTGAAGCCAAGTTCGCCTAATGACAACTTCGCTGTAAAGCTAAGTTCGCCTAAGGTTTAACTTCGCCTAAAGCCAAGTTCGCCTAAGGTTTAACTTCGCCTAAAGCCAAGTTCGCCTGAGGTTTAACTTCGCCTAAAGCCAAGTTCGCCTGAGGTATAACTTCGCCTAAAGCCAAGTTCGATTAGAAAATAAATTAAAAATCTAATGAAAAATGTGTTAAGACAGTTAATGGAAATAAAATTTTTCCAAGCTGACCTGGCAGCTCAACCCCAGCCAGGGGCTCTGCCCCTTGGACCCTGCTAGGGGCTGCCGCCCCTAGACCCCGCTGCCAGGGGCGCTGCCCCCGGACCCCCGTTCGTTGTGGGTCATATAAAGATAGAAATACAACATGAGTAGTAGTAGTTAATTGTTACGTGTAAATATTATACAGTTAGCCGTGCACAGCTCAAGAAGGGAATAACTATTAACGGAGAGCGTAACAGGATTCAGGTGAGTTTCTAGCCCCATTCCTTGTTATGTTTTCGGGGCTGTGTGCATATTCAATGTGATAGTTAATACACTTACCTTAAATGATATGTGTATGCCGTGTATGATATATGTGATAGGTACGATTGATTGCTTGACGGTACGTGAACGATCTTCGGATATTGCACGTACTGTCAGGATATAAATAAAGATATTAATATTGTATGTAATGTAAGGATGATGTATGAACATTATGAATGAAAGCTTGTCGGTACGTGAACGATCTTCGGATATTGCACGTATCGTCAAGGGAAGTGATTAGCTCCTTACATGGATATTAAATAATAACTTATAGATAGTGTTCCTTCTATGGAAAGTATAGTGTTCCTTCTATGGATAGTAAAGTGTTCCTTCTATGGAAAGTATACAGAGTGTTCCTCCTATGGAAATTATATATAGTATGGTAATGGTAATGGTTCTTTTAATAGATATTACGTGACGATCCTCCTATGGATATTTATACGAGGTTAAGGTAGTAATATGTGTCTTCGGATACGGGAAGAAATATATGGGAATAAATTGTATGTTGCCTGATTAACTAGAACTCACTCAGCGTAGCTGACTTTTAGTATGCACGCAGGTGAGTAGGAAGAGGCAGCTCGCTTGAGGAGACACGTGGCACAGAATAAGAGGCTGGCATCGGAAGACTCAAGACTTTTAAGTTTAATGTTTCGTTTATTTTGAAAGACAACATGATGTTTTAAGACAAGACGTGTTTTGTTATGAAATGTTTAATGAAAGCTTTTATATTCCGCGAAGTTTTAATGAACCCTGATTTGTAAGAACTGTGTTTATGAGTAAATCCGACGCTAAAGTAAGGCTACCGGGTTTGGGGCCTTACACAAATATCCTATCCCCACACTTAAATTTTGCATTGTCCTCAATGCAAGGATAAGGACGACATAAAATAAAAATAAAAAAAAAATAAATTCGGACTACAAAACATTAAAAACCTAAAAATAAAATCAAAAATAATATAAAAAAGTAATATGCGAATGGAAAAGTTAATAAGCTAGATAATGAAAAAGACTTAGCTGTAATATGCGAATGAAACATGATGCCAAAGTCTTCTTCCATGATTGCCCTCCAACTACGAACGTGCTCAGCAAATGGTAACTCCTTCTCTCACACGCGAACATAGGCGTCAAAATAAAAAAAACATGTCTATAAATGTATCTTATCATAATGATAGATATTATGTAATTAAAGTACGTCAACCCACAAATAAAACATGAATAATTAGCAGCAAATAAATAAATATAAAGTATACGGCTCCACTGCTACTCCATCCCCACACTTGTCTTTTTCAATATACTCTTCCTTGGGGATCATCTCTCTAGTTCACTCAATCTTTCTTTTACCTAGCAAAACTCAAAAAAAAAAAAAAAAAAAAAAAAAAAAAAAAAAAACTACAAAAAACTACGTTAGTGACTCGATTAATTATACAAACTCCGCGAAACCTCCTCACAGTTGAACTTAATCAGGAGGTTTCTCCTTAATCTGGACCCTATCTAACCCGTTTAGTTCCACCCGGAATTTATCAAACAGTAATATATCAATGATGGAACCGCAAAATATTAATTTAGAATTAAAAATCAGTAACGGGTCAGACCACCTATATTTAAACTTACCTGGAAAGAGCCGAATGCGTTGTAAGTATCGAGAAGACTGGTCGTGTTTGACATGCAAAGGCTTTTTCATTCCCGTAGACCATCTTCTAAAGTAAACGCAACTTCGGTTTTCAGGTAACCTATCATCCTCGACCTTCTCCCGTGGTTTTAATTCCCGATAAGCATTCAAAACACAGTCCACGAGCCGACAATGGTATTCTTCCTCTAACACCACATCCTCATCTACACTGTCCTCTACAAGTAGGGCCTCGAAAAACGCAACATCCTCATTAACGTCTAATGTGTCTCCCCCGTCATAATCTGACAATCCATCCAACTCCAGATTCAAGAATTCATCTTCCTCATTAAGCTCATTATTAACCTTAACCATATCCTCAACACCAAACATTAGCTCGAATGACTCTCCCAATTCTATCTCTTCCTCAAACACAAGTTTCACCATAACTGATCTTAGATATGCAGCCCACTCCTTCTCGTCACAATCATCATCGGAGTCACTACAAAACTCAGTACAATTAGTAACATATACCTGTGAAACCTGAGGTGGGATTTCATCAGCCACTTGTGTCTCCGTATCAAGGATCAGCTCCTCTTCTTCATCTATATATTCCATGATTGGCTCTTTCCCTTCTTCTGGAAACATTGGGAACAACTCGCCTAACCGATTCATCTATCCCAAATAGTTTCCTTCCGCATCATACTTATAACCAGATGTCGGTTGCTCCTCCAGCTGCACACTCTCCTCTTCGTTTATCTCATCATCAGAGTCACTCCAAAAATCAATAATAGCATGTGAAACCGAAGGTGGGACTTCAACATCCATTTTTGTCTCCGTTACTTGAATAATCTCCTCATCTAAGTGCTCAACATATTCCAAGTATCTTAACCTCTCCATTGCATCTTCTTCATCCAGTCTCCTAGAAATTTCTTCTACTTGACGTTGGAGATCTGTAATAATATCCTGGTGATTTTTGAAGATGGTATCATGCTCAACAAGCATCTTTTGGGTATCTGTGGCCATGTATTGGACCAACATTTTTTCTATCCTATCCATAGCAGCTACATCCTCATCAGAAAGGCTTTTAGAAAATTGATCATAACACTGCTCCTGGTTTTGTTGAGGTTGCTAATACGAATTATCAAAATAATACGGAAAAGGTCTCTGTGAAAAATTTTGCACAGGCTGCACAGAAGGGTTAGTACGATTATATAGACAAGCACGAGTCATATGACAACCAGCGCATCTATAATAAATAAAGCGAGAACCCTTGTATGGACAATCATAGTGTAAATGAGGATCACCACATGTATCACAATTAATGTTACTATTATATGGACATTTAATGGTAAAGTGAGGTTCATTACAAATTTCACACATAATTACAAGAATCTAAACAAGCAAAAGACACGGAAAATTAGACACCTACGACTCACAATATAAAAAAATAAACACATAAAAAGCTAATTAACTAAAACCCTTAAAACTCAAAAGCAAAAACACAATAGCACGTATATAGCAAGTAAGTCCAATCAAAACTAATAACGCAATCGCCAATTGTCCCCGGCAACGGCGCCAAAAACTTTGATGTGCTTGAAGTAGTTATAAAATAAATAACTAAAATTATACTAATCTAGACACTAAGTAATAATTTTAGACTCTTAAACTTAACTTAAACTACTAACCGGCAAGTGTACCGGTCGACTCTAGTACAGCTAAGTAAGTCCGGATATCGAACCCACGAGACTCTATAAATTACGTATACTAGCTAATTAGACTCAACTACAAGACGTGACTATTTAATAATAATGTTTGAAGGGGGGTTTTAAACTAATTATTAATTAACTAAACCTAACCCTAATTAAATAAACTATTAAAACACTTAGATTAACTCAGATGATGAAAATAACTACCAAGGCTAGAATCCCCAATGTCACAACAATCAATCAAATGGGAAACATAAGTTATGGAACTGGGATCGTAAAATAGACCCTTGACAGAAAACCTGAACAGGACCCTTGACCTTCAAGAAGACACCTATGGATTTCTAACAAGTTTTAACACTCACCAGTTTTATAAATTAAACTTCCTTACCGTTATTTAATAATTTATGTCTAAGTATCTTTATGACGAAATCCTACCTTACAGCGCGGAATCAAAGATAGTTAAGAAGACTCAATTGACTTAACAGACTATGCTGACAATCAAACCTAGACGGACTCCTTACGAAGAACTAAATCTAGCAATCCCGACAAGCAAAGATCTATTAATAGCCTATCACTTTACATCTTTTTAGACTAGCAGCTCACTTTTATTTGTTTAATTTATTTTATTGTTTCTATGATTTTAATGTATATCAATCATAAACTAGTCAAGAACACACAGTAAATGACCTAACAAAACCCTATCCTATGAAACAATAACCAAGGGTAATGTGAAACAATAAATCCAAGTAAATAAAACCAAGCAATCATACGCAGCAATTAATTCAAACTCAACACTTTACTTAGAACATAAAATCCATAACGAAAAGAAATCCCAATCAAACCGAACAAAGGTTCATCACGACCTAGGTAGATTATGAGGTTTAGCCTAGCATCATGTAATCTAAATCAAACAAAGCAAATAAAACTGAAAACATGGTGAAATAATGAGAAACGAAAGATTAAAGGCGATAAAACCCGTAGTCTTCGATCTTGAACGTAAAGCTCTTCACCGGCTGTTCTCGTGCCTTCAAAATAACCAACAAACTCGTAAAATAGCTCCATGAACTCTCCAAAATCGTCTGGTGGCTTCAGGTTATGTCAGGTTTAAGTTAAAGGTGTTTAAATAGCGAAAACAAGGCCCAACAATAACCAAAAACGAATTAAAAACCCATCAGTAGTGCCTAGACGCCACGCTAAGGGCTTTTTGCCTTTCCCCTAGGTGCGGCGCGGCGTGCTTTTCCAAGGGGGCCGGTCAGACCGGCCCGGTCTGACCAGTTCTCTGTTCCGGTTCTTCCTGACGAGTTCTGGATCTCCGTTTCGGCTCGTTTTAGCTCGTTTTTCGCCCTTTTTAATCATGATAAAATCCCGGAACCTACGACACACAAAAACGCTATTAGTATACAAATCTTGACTAAAAACAAACAAAAACAATTAAAATATTAAATAAAATAAACAAGGGAAACATATATATTTAGCATTATATCACCGGACAACGGAACTTCGTGGAAAGTGAACGGTCATCATTTAAAGCATTATCTTGGAGGGCCGGAGGATTCAACCGAGGTGGAGGAAACTCCCCTCGATCCATCAAATTAAATCATCGACGGGTTCTTGAGTGAAAACTCAAGTGTAGAGTTTGTATAATTTCCTTCACTTTATTTTCGTTTCTTTGAGTCACTAACTTTCATTTTAGTAGTTTAATTGCGTTGTCGGGTCATTGCAAGAGATCATCACCAAACAAAACGAGAGGTTTTAAGAAGATTCGAAAGATGCCAGGTAAGTTTTGCTCGTAAAAGTAACATAAAATGGGCATAAGAATGAGTAGGTATTTTTCTAAAAATTTTTCTAAGGCAAAAAGAGGTCCCAAAACTTAGAAACTTTCTGTTAAAACACCCTGTCGCGCGCGCGATGGGGGTCCTTTTCTGGCTTGGCGTGCACGAAGGCAACAACAAACAAACATCCCCTATAGCAACGGGTAGGCGCCGCGCGACCGGTAGAGCCTTCGGGGTTCGCGCGCCACGGCGCCCCCCACTCCCTTATATCCTTAATCTAACCCCATTTTATGCATAATTTTCATCTTTTTCAAACACCCCTCTTTCCCCCTTCACAACCCTAGCCGAACCACCTTTCTTCCTCACCAAAATCATCATATTTTCCACCATTAACCATCAAATTAAACCTCCTAATCACTTACATATCATCCTAACATCAAAACCCACCATTAATTTCATCTAAAAACTCACTAAATCTCTCACTAGCACACACTTTAGTTCTTCAATGTTTGCAAGTTCATCCGGGTTTTCACTATTCAAGGTATGGTTTCTTATAATTATTGAAATCTTTGTACTTTATTAGTGATAGTTTTAGCTTAGATTTTACAAACTTTGTGGTTAGGTTTTATTCAAGTAAGATGTTTAAGTTAGATTATTGGGTGCGGGTTGAAGGGCTAGCAGTTTCATTGAGGTTTTTGAGTGCGGTTGTTGGGTTGGACTTTGTTGAAACTTTATTTTTGGTTGCGGTCGGGTTGTCGGTTTGGGGTTTAAATGGGTTATTTAGTGTTGGATTTTTAGATTGAGATTTTGAATTTTAGTGTGTTAGTAGTTAAAAACGAGCCGGAAAATAAGTTTTAAGCAATATATATTTTACTAAAAGTGTGGTTTTTCGCTCGTTTTCGACTCAATTTTGCGGATTGTTGGCACTTGGTTTTAATTGGGACAATTAAAGTGCCGGGAGGAGGTGATGTTTGTTGAGTCGGTGTGATTATTTTCGGATTTATAAACTAGTAAAAGTCTTAACAAGTTGGTTATCCGTTAGCTTTTAAGCAAATATTTAAACCACTCGCACCTACTTGTTTTTCATCTAAATGAGTCGGTTTAAAATGTTTTGTAACCCGAACTTCAAAAGTTTATTTTATTTTCAGTTTGTATTTGTTAAAAAAATTCCAAAAATTAAAAAAAAAAAATTGTTTTGTTCTTTTTAGGTTATTTACTTACTCCCATGTTTGTTTGTTTGTTTAAATGTGTTTAGATGTCTAAAGAAGCGGGAAAGAGAAAACGAGGTCCGATCGCACGACCACGTGGCGAGCCGGAACCGGTTATTTTCATAGACCCGAGGGCTCGGGTGATCGAGTATCAACCCGGACAGATTGTGTTTAGAAAAGTTTCCAACCTTAAGAAAAGGTCCATGCTTAAGTTTGATGTTAATTCGCCCGAGTACGATCAATTATGTAAGTTAGTCAACTCGGATCTCCTCACATTCAAAACGATAAATTGGGAATTAGTGGATTCGATTGGTCAAAAAGAGCGCACTGAAGAGTTATTGGGCCCAAAGTTTAGGGAGATGTTAGATTTAAACGAACCACAGTACCACGAGCTGACACTTGAGTTCTTGAGCACATTTCAATATAAAGATGGTAATTTTGCTCAATCGAATGCGGTATCGTTTTCTTTGGGAAGACAATTGCACAATATGACTATCGCACAGTTCGCGATAGCAAGTAGTTTTTATACGGATGCGGAGGTGAGAGAACCAGGGTTTGTGACGGGTCTACGGGGTGCGTTTTTGAATAAGCATGATATGAGTATCGGTTCGGACGAGTTGGCCACTTTTTGGAACAACATTTCTATTTGTTCGTTTTCGGGAGCGAATGTGGCGTCGGATATTCGAGATCCCGTGCTTCGGTGTATCCACCGGGTTTTGGTTAATACTTTGATTGGTCGTGGTTCGGGCGACGATAAAGTAAATTGGTTGGATATTTTCTGTTTAATGGCGATGGTTGAGAAGGTTCCGATAAACTACAAGAGTGTTTTTGCGTGGTCGTTTCATCGAAAGAGACGTGGGGGAACAAAAAATAGGTCAAGGTTGGATATGGGCCCGTACGTTACACGGATTGCTAGATATTTGGGTATGTTTGATAGGTTTAAACCGGCTATTTTGACAGAGGGACCCGTTAGAGAGTTTTTGGAGGTTAAGGATTTGAGGAATGCTGGAATTTTGAAGGCGTCCGATCCGTTAGAGTGGGAGGATCTCAAGACGGGCCCACAGATTCACCCACCACCGAGGACCGCGGCTGCTGCGGCTATGCGAGCTGGCTTACCGACACGTCACCAGAGGCCACTTCACAAGTCAGAGAGACCGGGTGTTCAGTTCCCGGTCGTGAGCCTCGACCCGAGGATATTACTTTAGATTTGTTATATGACCGGATTGAGTCCGGTTTTGATCAGATCAGGGGTTATGTGACCGAGAGTCGAGACGAGTTGAGACAGATGATAGAGGTGAACCAGCGGAGGCAGGATGAGCACATGAGGCATATGATGAGTGCACTGAGGATTGAGTTGCCCGTTTCTCTTCGACATTCGGACGATGCGGGTCCGAGCAGGTCGGATGCTCCGGGTGGTTCGGGAATTGGTCATGGAGTACCTTTTTATAGGACGGGTTACCCAGAAATTGATAATGCTGAGCCATACCGTATTCTTGAGCAGGATTCGGAGTCGGAGGAGGAAGAATATGAGGATTGAGTTGACGAGCTGACATGGGAGTTTATGTTTTGTGATGTTTTTATTTTATTTTTTTTTTATGATGTTTTTGTTTTCATTTGGTCTGTACGGATATTATTTGAGATTTTTTGGTTGGGTTGGCGGGTTGGAAGTTGGTGGATGCTTAAACTTTATAAGTAACCTTTATGTTTTAGTTTCAATGTTTGATGCTACTTAGGTTTATCGAGAGGAGAGGCCGTGTCCGTTCAGAAAGAGGGAATGAGTTACCAATTCATGTTGAAGGGTCGGTGAGGAGAGCACCCATGGAAATAGACTGGCACATTGACAGTCTCGCATATTACCAGCTAAGTATTTTCCATTGTACTTTGTTTTTATGTTTTTATGTTTTTATTTTTATGTCTTTGTTTTTATCTTTTTAGTTTTTGCTTTTTATTTTTATATTGTTAGTTTTGTTTTAAATTTTCGAGTCGTGTTTTCCCGTGCCCGCATTGAGGACAATGCAAAATTGGGACACAATTGTTTTAACTAATTTTAGTTTTGTTTTCGTTTTCGTATTTGATTAAAAAAATAATAATAATAAAATGATTAAAAAATGTTTTAAAGATGTCCCTTGAGTCTAGTTTTTGTTGCGTTAAAGTGGGAGATGATGATTTTATCGGAAATTGGTTTTTCAATCTACTAATAATATGAGATAAATAAAAGAAAGCGCACTTAACTTGGGTTGTGTCGGTAGGCTCAACCTTGAAAATGAAAGGGCAAATTTGATAAAATGGTTAAAACGGAAATCTTTTGTGGGTAAAATGTTTTGTCCGTGGAAAATAAGTAATGAAAGGTCGGGCCATACTCAAGCCTCAAATTTGGTATGAAAAAAGTGAAAATATCATAAATTTTAAAAATCTGAATACGTTAGCATATGATGCTTGGGTAGGTTTAACGTTAGAGTATGCCGTGTAGCCTGTGATATAAACTTAAAACTGCTAGTTTAGTGTTTTACACCTCTTTGGCGTATGGTTTTATAACCTCAAATCCTGTATTGATGGGATGCTTCGGGTTCAGAGACCATGGGTCTGTATGCCGACTATTCATCTGGGTATTCACAATTCCAAATGGGGTTGTGAATATTTAAAATTAAGCCAAAAAGAGCAAACCCTTATAAGTCTATAAACATGATCACAAAAGTAAAAAAGTACAATTACACTACAGACTTGATCATCCACGCTGTTAGCCATGTGGGGTCACCTTGCTCGCGTCTCATTACCATTAAGAAACGGACCACAAGTGACACACTACATGTAAGCCCTACAGATGAAATTTTGCGTACTCACTTATGGTGATGTATTTGGGGTGTCGCTTGATAACGGGGGTATGTCATGTTGTGGGGAACACTAGCTATAAATTAATTGAACCTTAATCGTATCTAATGGCTGCTTGGTACACTTTGATGCTTAAGCTTAGGTGGATAAACAATACCCTTGATCGTCTTAGCTATTCATGAAAAAATAGAGCAACAAAAGTTTTAATTCTGCTAATTTTGAGGTTTAAGTTAAGTTGGGGTGGTTTGGTCCGGTAAAAGCTGAAAAAAAAGCGGGTCTTAATTGTGAAAACCACTTAGTAAAAAAAATTGTCGGATCATATTTGTCCCGGTAAAGATTAAAGCATGGGTTTAAGTGGACAACAATATCGGTGATCGCGGTTTTTGCGTTTTTCTGAACTTTAAAAATTAACCTATATGTTTGTTAGACTTTAATTTTCCGATTCTGATCCAACTGCATCAAACTATTTCAGGGACGAAAAAAGAATAAGTGTGGGGATATTTGATATAATGCTAAATATATATGTTTCCCTTATTCATTTTAATTAATATTTTAATAGTTTTTGTTCCTTTTTAGTTGAGATTTGTATACTACTAACGTTTCTATGTTTCGTAGGTTCCGGAATTTGATCGTGATTAAAAAGGGCGAAAAACGAGCTAAAACGAGCCGAAACGGAGATCCAGAACGCGTCAGGAAGAAGCACGCCGCGACGTGCGAAGGGGGGAGGCCAAATGCCTTTAGCGCGGCGCCTAGGCAAAACTAGGCTTAATCAATTTCATTTTCGCTTAATGTCGGGCCTTGTTTTGGTTATTTAAACACATTTAACTTAAACCTAACATAACCTGAAAGCCAGCAGCCGATTTTGGAGAGTTCTTGGAGCTATTTTACGAGTTTGTTGATGATTTTGAAGGCGAGAGAACATCCGGTGAAGAGCTACACGTTCACGTTCGAGTTTACGGGTTTTATCAGCTTCGATTCCCCGTTTCTTATATTTTCACCATGTTTTCGTTATTATTAGTTTTGTTTGATTTAGACTTTACGATGCTAGGCTAAATTCCATAAACTACCTAGGTCATGATGAACCTTAGTTCGGTTTGATTTTATTTGGATTTTCGTTTCGTTATGGATTTTATGTTCTAAGTAAACGGTTGAGTTTGATTTAATTAATGCGTATGATTGATAAGTTTTGTTTACTTGAATTTATTGTTTCACATTGCCCTTGTTGATTGTTTCATAGGATAGAGTTTAGTTAGATCATTTACTGTGTGTTCTTGACTAGTTTATGATTGATATCGATTAAGATCATAGAAACAATAAAATCAATTAAACAAATAAAAGTGAGCTGCTAGTCTAAAAAGCTGTAAAGTGATAGGCTATTAATAGATCTTTGCTTGTCGGGATTGCTAGATTTAGTTCTTCGTAAGGAGTCCGTCTAGATTTGATTGTCAGCTTAGTCTATTAAATTAATTGGGTTTGTTTTACTATCTTTTGAATTCCGCGCTGTAAGGTAGGTTTTCGTCATAAAAGATACTTAGACATAAGTAATTGAATAACCGTAAGGAAGTTTCATATAAAACTGGTGAATCTTAAAACTTGTTAGAAATCCATAGGCGTCTTCTTAAAGTTCAAGGGTCCTGTTCGGATTTTCTGTCGAGGGTCTATCTTATGATCCCGGTTCCATAACTTGCGTTTTTCCATTTAAATTAATAACCATAACTTTGGGGATTCCGGCCTGGGTAGTTATTTTAATCGTCTGAACTAATCTAAGTTTTCTAAATTGTTTATTAGTTAAACTAATTAGGGCTTAAGTTTTATTAATTAATTAATAAGTAATAATTATGTTTTATTATTATTATTATAATAATTAGGGTTTGTTTTATTATTATATTAATTAGTTTATTAATAGTTTAACTAAGGT
The DNA here is from genome assembly GCF_021521415.1 of Bidens hawaiensis. Taxonomy (NCBI): domain Eukaryota; kingdom Viridiplantae; phylum Streptophyta; class Magnoliopsida; order Asterales; family Asteraceae; genus Bidens; species Bidens hawaiensis. Next base: position 1,343,897 of record NW_027491210.1, read on the forward strand.
ATTCATTAGTTAATTATTATTAGAGTTTTAATTAATTAGTTTTAAAATCCCCCTCAAATATTATTAATAAATAGTCGTGTCTTGTAGTTGAGTCTAATTTGCTAGTTTCGTAATTTAAAGAGTCTCGTGGGTTCGATATCCGGACTTAGTTAGCTGTACTAGAGTCGACCGGTTCACTTGCCGGTTAGTAGTTTAAGTTAAGTTTAAAGGTCTAGAGTATTACTTAGTGTCTAGATTAGTATAATTTTAGTTATTTATTTTATAACTACTTTTAGCACATTAGTGGTGGTTAGGCAGCAACAGTGACAATGAATGTGGTGGCAGTAGTAGCGCTAGTGGTAAGGTGGTGGTGGTGATGACAGTGGTGGAGGCGGCGACTACGGTGGGGCTACGGTGGTGGTGGTGGTTGCGATGGTGGTGGCGGTTAGGTGGTGGGGTGGTTGTGGTGGTTATTGTTGTCAAATGGTGTTATTAAGAAAATATGGTGAAAGAGGAATGAAATGAATAAAAAATGGGGTGGAAAGAAATTCTTTTGATGGAATGAGATTCCATGTATAATGGTTGATTCCTTTTCAGTGAGCAACCCAACACTACTTTTCGTTCCTTTACAATGAGTCATTTCATTCCATCTGCCATTCCTGCATATCAAACGTTATCTCATAGAAACCTAGAGATGATAAAAGGATTTTTAATATTTTTAACTTATTTTTAAGTTGTTTTAAGATTACAAATCGCTTGTAAACTCTTTTTGTAACTCAAGAAGTAAGGTATTCAAGTAAGTAGAGAGTTTAATGGTTAGTAATAACAAAACCGATTTATAGAGGTTCAAGTGAATGTTAACTAATCTACTATGCGTCTTCTTTCGGATTCTCCTAATCGGGAGTTGCTCCACTAAACGTTTCTCTTGAAGAAGAGATATGTAGTACAACGTTTCACTAGGCCATGTTAGTGATCACCTTTTTCAGCACATGATATCATGGTAGTATGTCTCTACACTTCTACAAACATTCACTGTATATCAAAATATTGAAACCTCGCAACACTATGCTAAGATAGTGTTTAACCTCTCAAACAAACAACACCGTGTCAAGACAGTTTTTAAACTCTCAATAATGAAATAACACATCTTATTTCATCCATTTCACTAATTAATCAAATTCGGAATCAAAGTGTGAATTTGAAAGCGTATGTCTAGACGCGTTTAGGTTTACCGTTGTAAAAGGGGTTTAGGGATAAAGGATTAAAAAATCAATAAAATAGTGAAAATTAAAAAGATAAATTTACCCGTCAATTAAAGTTAAAAATAAATGGAATTACTAGTTTGGATAAATCTGACAAGACTCGTGAAACCAAAATGTTAACTATGCAAAAAAACAAAATATAAAACCTTTTATATAAATATGACAAAGTGATCAAACGTTATGAACAATTTTGCATTTTACTCTTAAAAGCATATACAATAAAGTGGGTTTTTTTTCTTAACGACATACAGTAAACTTAGTTTGCATTAATTAATTTATTTTATGAAAAAGACAATAAAAGTTGTTAAAGGAAAAAACAGTAAGGTAAGCACGTGGTTGAATGTTTGGCACAGTGTGTACGCACCTTCCTGTCCCTATTGGAAGACCCTTCTAGTTAGTAAGGAATCTTAAACACCTCTTTTATATCATTAACTTTTTTCTTTTTTTCTTTTAACATTCATTTGAATTATTGATGAATCACAACTTATTCGACCATTTTCATTCTAATCTATATGTAAGAAAATCATCTGACCCAACTTGAAACTTTATATTTTTTGTTACAGGTTAGACTTGAACTCAAACTATCCGCTCCTTTAAATAAAGTATTTGTATATTGTAGGACATAGGTTCACTTTTTATTTAAAATAAAGTTAATATAACGATACTCTCGTTATATAAGGGAAATATCGTGTACAAAAGCGAAAAAAGAAATAAATATGAAGTACAACTTATATAAATATGAATATTCAAGCCGATGTCTTTGGTAAAAGCTTCAACATAAACTTCTTGACTTGAGTCGTCTATCCATTGAATGTCTTCACTTCGACTTAGTTTTCCTTGTTATGGCTATAGATTCTTTTTATTGACCCAACTCCGTTGACTGCAACAAAAGATGAACGAAACCATATATATTGAGCGTGCTTGAGGCACGTATTCAACACGCTTCCCTTAAAACAGATTTCGGGTCTCTACTATAGGGCCGTCTGTCTCCCAGGGTACAACAACGAAACAGTGTGTGTACTGCCGGAGATGGCACTCGCACCCGAGATTGCAATAGGTATATTGGTGTTTTTAAAAAGAAAAAAGAATCAGAAGAATAATATGTTGATGTAATCGAGTAGAAAGTATCCACTCTATGGATTCCCAACAAATGGATCTTCAAGTGTTCTCCATGCTCCAAATACCTCTCTTGTATATATTTATTTGAATACTTATTTTCCCCCTTATCAAATGAGACACCAAGTCTCCTATTATACAAGAGTTGTAGGTGAGTGAGGAGTCATACTTAATTAGAGACTTAATACTCTATTAAAACTCATCATTGTTATAAAGAAACTCTACTTAATAGTTTCAACATATGAGGAGTTTAATATTAATAATTGAATATATTAATTTCCACTCACCAACATATAATTTTCCAACAGTCCCCCATATAAACGGAGATTGATTAAAACACACCACATTCCCAATGCATCCTCGACAGTTGAGTATCGCAGGATAGGTAGGTATTAGCTTTGAACCCTCCTTTGTGAAGTGTACTTAGTCTCCTAGCGGTTAGTAGACACGATGTCCTTGAACAAACCCTATTTTGCGTAGACGAAAATACACTTCACACAATACTCTCCCTAGTCAGGCACATCCCCTCATTGCCGTGTCTATTATGGTCTTGGAACACTAGCCTGGTTCTATGAAAGCTCTAGGAATTGCGCACCCCACAATTTCATTCGAAGCGACCCCACTTCTCTTTCACATAGATGATTATCCACAAATCATTAAAAGCATTAAGGTTATAATGATTTACACAAATCATGAACCATATATTATGCTTAGCCTCATAACATGTCACTGTTGTTATAGGAATGGAGTAGGAAGTAATTAAACTCCCTTTACAATTTAGGAGGATATATATATCAGCTTATGTGTCAACTTATACATAAGCTACGCCCCACAGTGACCACCCTTAGATATATAATTAGGTTGTCATATTGAACATAGATCTTGGGATCTCCAATCAACTAAGTTAGGTTTCCTTTATATACCCTTTTTCATGGGCTTTAGTCTCATTCCACAACTTGATCTCTACTAAACCCTCGGGTTGTTGGATCTAATATTATCTTTGACTTTGTCCACTATAAATAACTTGCATAGTTGAGATCAGTTGTCGTAGTGTGTTCTTAACTTATAAGTTAATTTAGCCTATTGTCAACTTTCTAAGACTATAACCTCAGTGGCTACCTGAGTCTAGTTATAATATTTGTCTTGTAAGATACACTTATCATTAAGGCAAACACATCTCCATTATGCACTACGACTTTTTTGTCTGCCACTAAGTCGTGTGTTTGCAATGTTAATTGGATTACAATAATCCTCATTGCTAAACCTTGCAAGTTCAAATGCAAGACACCTCCACATTTAAGTGTTATTGGATAACATAATGGGGTAAAGAAAGGTTCTTCCTTTTTACACAAGTTTGATAAATCATATCAATTACCATTTCTACACACTTTTAAATAGTAGTTTCAAACGACTTCCCCCCACATTTCTTGCATTTGATATAGTCTGTTTAACTTTACTTATGAAGACAACTTGACACTCATGATTTGAACAAGACCATGTCTTTGTATCAATGAGTTCATCATTCATACTAATAAAGTAACACTTTTCAAAAGTTTGTTATCAAACATCACCAACTTAGAAGGATTCTAAATCACTCTCTAAGGCAACCCTAGAAAGTTGAGGTCTTCTCAAGATCCTCATAAGTTACATTGTTTACCTTATATTGAATGAAAATTTCTTTAAATTTGTGTATACACAATTCTTGTGTTGTTGATGCTTCAAATTTTCACGTTAATTAGTCTTCATAAAGCACCATAATTAACAAGTATTAGTCTAGCATGTTTTAGACTACAGTACTTTGGCATGTGAACAGAAGATGCATCATTCTGATCCTTCACAGCCATTACAATATCACTTTGAAACACTCAACCCTTTGTTTAGACATAATTATGAGACCTATTCACAATCCCCAAACCTTAATATTCAGGAAAGTCTCACAAGTTATTGTATTTCGAACATAAAAAAATTTTTCATTCATTTAAGGAACATAACTCTTTTTCCTTTGATCTTCAAGGCTTCACCATTTGCTTATAAGTCTTAATCTGAATCATTTTGATAAATACATTTATTACCAACAAGATGAACGCTACTCATCTACAATTACTATTATTTTGAGATAAAGTCAACTAGATTGACACTCAAACTCTTGGATGAAACTATTTATTGAGATACTATCTAAAAATAAAAGACATACTTTCACATAGTTCAAAAATGGAGGGGAGTAGAAACATCTATCTATTCATCGCTATTGTAAGCATATTATAATAAAATTATTAAGATTTACTTATATTCAATTACAATAATAACATAATAGATCTCTTATGATTCACACTCGGTGAATTTTCAAAGATGAATATCCAATTATATAAATATCTCATTAACGATATTACGTTACAAATCACTTTTAGTGAATATCCAAGGAGTTAAATACACCATAAACATATATTAATTCATATGTTATAATTCTTACTTATTGAATTTCCATCTTGTTATCATATATTAGTTCATACGTTATAATTCACACTTAGCGAATTTCAAGGATTTGAATATAATAATATTGTGTATTTCATCTTAATACACTCACCACGTTACTTCATGACCCTCTCATGATGGGGTTATACATTTGATGGGTCGTCATATATAGACTTTAGTAAACGTAACAACTCATAAATTGTTTCTTATGCAAAATTCTTTTTGAACTATCAATATAATATTATCTTTCTTTTCTAACGTAATTTTTTCGTAAAAAAATCTATATAAAAAATTTGTTCGTCACGATAAATATTGTTGTATTTGGTTGTAAAACTGCATGTGTTATCCGAAGATATTGAACACAAAATAATAATACAACTGAAACTACAACATAAAGTGTAAAACACCTTTTAAAAATTCAATCAATGGATACACATACGACATTTAGACATCAAATAGTGTTATTAACTTCAACACTTTCATCATCCAATCGAAATCATCTCAATGATACATTTTATGTATTAAGGTACTCCCTCAAATAGAAATCCATACACACATATCCTCATAACCTCGTTTTAATTTTGAAACCTTACTCTTGAACAAATATGTTTAAAATAACATCAAACTATTACAATTACTACACTTAAGTAGCAAGACTTGAACAATCTATCTTATTCACACAACACGAAGTTGTCTTCCACCATAAAGTATCCTTGAGAACGTTATCTTAGTTTAACATACACTACTTTTAGCAAGAGTATCGAACCATTTTATAAAATTTAAAATATGCAAAACTTTGTTTAAAATCATTCTAAATCATACCCTTAGTTTTGCAATATATTATATTATTATTATTATTATTATTATTATTATTATTATCAATAAGGGTTTATAAAATCAAATATCAAAACTTGACACATCAAACAGTTTTATATGGTTAAGATTTAAAATCCATGTACTAAAACAGTTTCTAGCACACATGTTTAAAAAATACATGTTATAATACGCACATTATAAACTGAACGTTTACATATAACGTTTTCCAAAGATATAATTTATAAAATAAACCATTTCTAAATGTTTCTAACTCAAACGCTAGAAAATTGAATGTTTACATAAAACATTTACGGTTAGTATGGTTTATAAAATGAACATTTGAATATAAACAATCCAATATTAGATGTTATAGGAAAGATTATTCATACATAAAACATTAAACGTTGAGATAAAACCTTTAAATTGTAGGGTTTTCTAATGTATATCCCAAAAGTCTCTTCATTAACACCGAGTTAATGCTTGAATTATATGTAACTTAATGGGAGGAATGTGAGTAGACACAAGTGAAAGTTTTTGTGCAATATTTCTAACACGCACGTCATAAATTAACGTTTACATAAAGCATTTTAAGCACATATGCTTATATATATATAAGCATATATAATAAACCGTATCTAACACGCATGTTAGATATTTAAACATATGTTGTATACAAATAAATCCAGTCTAACCCACAAGTTGGAAAAAGAACCAATTACAAAATTGGTTTTAAACGGATGTTTTTGTTATGCACCGTTTCCAACACAACTTTAAGAAAACAACCGGTTGCAAAAATCATGTTAAAATGAACGGTTTACATAAAACCATTTCTAACACAATTGTTGGACATAAATAATTACAAAAATCTTTTCTAAACCTTAACGGTTATCTGAAAACCGTTTCTAACATTGTTGTTAGAATACAAACGATTACAAAAATCGTTTCAAAACCAAAAGGTCGAATCAAACATTTAGTTATGTAACACGGTAATTTTTTAGATATAAGATTGTACTCTAATCTTTTAAAATATTCAAAATCGATGTTGTACTACACATGATATTTCCCAAAATTATTTTTAAAAGTTTCATAAAAAAATCTATATTTTTTCATATCAATTCTTTTGTGAACCAAAAATCCTTATAAATAAGGTTTTAAGATTGTAGCAACAATCTCACAAAATCTGTTTTAAGATTGTAGGACATAGGTTCACTTTTTATTTAAAATAAAATTAATATAACGATACTCTCGTTATATAAGGGAAATACCGTGTACAAAAGCGAAAAAGAAATAAATATGAAGTACAACTTTTATAAATATGAATATTCAAGCCAATGTCTTTGGTAAAAGCTTCAACATGAACTTCTTGACTTGAGTCGTCTACCCATTAAACGTCTTCACATTCGACTTAGTTTTCCTTGTTATGGTTATAGATTCTTTTTATTGACCCAACTCCGTTGACTGCAACAAAAGATGAACGAAACAATATATATTGAGCGTGGTTGAGGCACGTATTTAATACGCTTCCCTTAAAACATATTTCGGGTCTCTACTATAGGGTCGTCTGTCTCCCAGGGTACAACAACCGAAACAGTGTGTGTACTGCCGGACATGGCACTCGCACCCGAGATTGCACTAGGTATATTGGTGTTTTTAAAAAGAAAAAAGAATCAGAAGAATAATATGTTGATGTAATCGAGTAGAAAGTATTCAATCTATGGGTTCCCAACAAATGGATCTTCAAGCGTTCTCCATGCTCCAAATACATCTCTTGTATATAGTTACTTGAATACTTATTTTCCCCCCTTATAAAATGAGACACCAAGTCTCCTATTATACAAGAGTTGTAGGTGAGTAAGGAGTCTTACTTAATTAGAGATTTAATACTCTAATAAAACTTATCAATTATCACAGAAAAACTCTACTTAATAGTTTCAACATATGAGAAGATTAATATTAATAATTGAATATATTAATTTTCATTAACTAACATATAATTTTCCAACATATATTTGCTTCAATCACTTGAACTAAGGACTATTCACGTGAATTTCATTAGCTGATAGTTACCTTAGATATATGGATTAAATAAATAAAACTTCGACTAAAATATTAAAATACCACTTAGTAATATGCTAGCACTAGCATATTATAATCACATTATAATCGTATTATAATACAAATATCTTTTATCTTTTCAACTAAATGTAAATACTTGACAAAACTTTTAATATTTAAAATTTCATTTTGTTGTTATTCTTTTATAATTACATTATAAATAAATAATCCACCCAAATATGTTTTTTTAATGACAAACGAATCATTCAAATGAGCTAATAGCTAAATTCACTTCATCGAGATACACTCGTCTTTCGATCCATAAAAAAATCTCACTTAAGGCCAACATCTGTTAACACTCTCCTGAAGGCATGACAGTGTGGTGAGATAAACATGCTCAGTTCAAGGATTCAACTAGTGAAAGCCACATATTCACCTAGTCTCTTATTATCACCCTGATGCCTCTGGAACTAAATGTTTGGGAGGGAGGGGCAGGAATCGAACATAGGTCACATGAAACACCAAGTCTCTTCCTTACCACCCCACCACCAGCTCATTGACACCCAAAATATGGTATTACTTAATTTACAACATTTATAATTTTATTAACACATTAAAAGATTATATGCATGACCATTTCGCAAGCAAAAGAAAAAGAAGAAAACAAGATACATTCATATTATGCGCGCATTTGACTAAAAATATGGAAAGTAAAGGCTCACAAGAAGTCGTTATAAAATCAGAAATTCAGAACAATGAACACCTATGTATGCTTCAACTAAACATAACACCAACTGGTCCAAGAGAATTTGAATTTGGTCTTGTAAAAAACCCAAAGAAACAATTGGAGTAGAATGTTGTCACTACAAGGAATATCAGCATTAGGTTGAAGTCGACCTTTCTTCACCTAGGACTGCTAAGCCAAGAGCACAGTTAACCTCATTGTGCGTGTTTGGATCCTGTGACCGTAAAATTCCAACAAAAGAATAAGTATCGGTTATTTCTAAAGTCCATGGTTGAACAAATGTAGAATGCATTAACTCATATATGATAAGTTAGGTTCGATTAGGTTTGTATTTATATTCTTATTCATGGTATGAGGCATAAGTCTTTAAATACACTTGCAAATTCTCCCTTATTTGGATGTCTAGGCTAATTTAGCCCACCTATGTATTTTGGAAGTGACATATCTACCCGTTGTCGCACAAACGTCCTCTTCGTCATTAATTCTAGCTGTATTGTTGTCTATATCTTGACTACCTTTTTGTGCGGCTTGTTAGGTGTCTATTAAACTTCTGTACTGCCTTTGGAGCTTGGCAGACTATTGGCGTTCGATTAGGTCATAAGTATGTAAAAGTGGTAATCAAACATTATGAATTTGGTTCTCGTTTGTGTTATTGATTGTGATGATTTACTTAATTACAAACAATCCCCTATATATAACCCTATACTCTTTAACCTATACAAATCCTTATTAGATTCAAACTTTAAGAAAAACTAACTCAAAAACCTCTAGGTTTCTAAGTACGACAATTAACTCCTCGTACTTACACAAGATTTACACATGTCATATTCTCCTGAACCGATTGTGTTCTGGTCATTCACAACGAGCATAATCAAATGTTAAAGATGTATCATACAATCGTAAAATATTCTAATACTAGTTTTTATCCCCCGTATTATAGGGGTTGTTTTTCATTATTCGTTTATAATATTTGTATATTTTTTGGATTTTTTTTTATTGTACAGAAGTTAATAATATACCTATGACACAAGGGTTTTTATAAATATATAAGATGTTATAACCCAGTTTAAAAGCTATTTGGGTTTGGTGAGACCCATGACCCGCTTTTTTTAACTATAAAATTGTTTTTTAATTATAAATAATATATATCTTTTTTTTAAATATATCAAATATTATTTTTTTAGAATATCCCTATTTTATTATATTTTCATATCAAATATTTGGTGAGATTAATTTTTAATTTATTGAGATGCTATAACCCGTTTAAGGAATATATGGGTTTAGTGGGACCCATACCCGTGAATTCGGGTCAAATGCATGAGAAGCCTCATTTACAAATATTGCAATCTGATGGCTTGAGAGAATTTAGGGAGCAACCAGAGAACTTTTAAAGGTTTTGTTTATATATATTATAGATGGATAGATTAATAATTTTATATATTCAAATGTTTGGTATATGTAGATGTTAATTAATTAAATTTTTAGTTTATTGTAGTGTCAAAATTCAACACCATAAACATGACCCGTGAACAAAGAAAAATAGATTGATACACATAATAATAAATAAACAGAAAAACATAAAAGCTAAACTATAAATTAAAATATTTTATAATGAAATTGTATGAATTTGCAAGTAATTTATACAATCTTGATTTCATAGTTTACGTATATATCTTGTATATCTTGTTATAACAGCAATCTAACTATCTATATAATTGTCTACCATAAAATTCTACGTGTCGCTCTCAGGTTGTTTCCCTCATTTTCTAGAACCACCAGATTGCTTGATTTTCTAAATGGAGGTTTTCCATGCATTTGACCTGAATTCACGGGTATGGGTTTAACCAAACCCGGATAGTTTTAAATGGGTTATAGCATCTCATTTATTTGTGAAACTCTTTCATAATCAAACATTATTTTTGCGGGTCATGGGTCTCACCAAACCCGGATAACCCTTAAACGGGTTATAACATCTCATTTATTTGTGAAATAACCTCTTAATTATCAAATACTACTTTCCACAGGTTATGGGTCTTACCAAACCCTAATAGCCCTCAAATGGGTTATAAAATCTCATTTATTGGTAAATACTTTCATCATCAAACCCTAATTTAATTTATCTCCTTTACATGTTCTCTGTTGCATGTCTATCATCTCCATCGTCAGTTAACTTCCGATACTACCCATCATCGTCAACTACATTAACGTCCCCTTTTTCATTACACAAATATTTGTGTTCATGTTTGTTCATTTAAAAAAATCAACATGCTCGTGTTCGTTTATGTTTGTTCGTTAAAAATCTAAAAAAACCTACATATCTCAATTGAAAAAACTCATACACTAATATATATATATGTGTGTGTGTGTGTATTAAATTAAAACAAAACTATGTTAAAAAATAATATAAATAAATCATCATAAAATAAGAAAACGATTAAAAATAAAAATTTAAATAAACCCCCGTAACACAGAAGGATCAAACTAGTTACTAATATATGTTTACATTTAAAGCATAATATAGTTAATATAATATTCATATTTATACTATATATAATGCATAAGTAAAGGGCAAATATGTTTTTAATTTAATGAGATTTTATAACTCATTTAAGAAATATTTGGGTTTGATGAGACGCATACCAGTGAATTCGGGTCGAATGCATGAGAAGCCTCCATTTAAAAATCAAGCAAATCTAGTGACTCCAAAAAAAGAGAGAACAACCACATCACAACACATAGAATTTTTATGTTTTCGTTTATACGTATTATAGATAAATAGTATTTGTACTGACAAATTTGAGCCGGCTTCTAAGGTTATATAACATGTCTTTCAACTTTCAAGTGGGCACGTGAATGATGGGCCAAAACTAATTCATCGAATAGATACAAGGGTCAAGTGACAAAAGTGGTCCCATTATGATCCTCAATCACTCTTAAATAACCAACTTGTTCATTTACTCTCCACTCGGTTTTCTTCTAAAAGACTAGAACCTCTGGTGGTATAATGGGTCTTTCCTTTTTAAAAGAAAACTAGTGATTTACTCGCGCGTTGCGCGGTAAAACTCGGGTGTCGCGACGCGAGTCAACGCGAATTTAGTCAATATTAGCAATGCATGTTACGGTATTGAAACTAAAACAAATATGGCATTGGAACTAAAACAAAATGAAAACAAAAAATAGAAATAGAGGTGAGCCACTTCACTTCTGTGGCGTCAGTTAAGCCCAAACACTGAGGCAATGACTCAACGACACTCGTATAACATATTATAATATTTTTGGTAAAACTCGGTCGTTGCAGCGCCGAGTCGACTCATATTCGGGAGTTGTGATGGTGAGTTGGTAAAAACCAGGACGCTGGTATAAATCAGAGTTTCTTGGCGGTGGGTCAACAAAAATTATGTCGATTTCGTTTACATTTGTTACGACAACGAAACTAAAATAAAGTTCGGTAAAACCCGAGCATGGGTAAAGCCCGAGTGTTGTCGGTACTGGACGTTGTGTGGTGAGTCGGTAAAACCCGAACATTGTCAGGCCCGAACATTGTGGCGGTGAGATGACACAGATTCGGTAAAACAAAAAACAAAACGTTTGTTACAAATCTAGAAAAAAAATTGGTTGGTAAAACTCAAACGTTTTAGAAGTTGGATTTATAATAAACTTGTTTTGTAAATGCTTTAATTTTATGTTAATCAAAACAACATTGCCTGATCCAATAAAGACACAAATGGAAAAAAAAAGTTCAGAATACATTGTTTGCCCCTGCTGAGAATCGAACCTGAGCAAAACTTGGAAACAACAACTTCAAAGAACAACATCAAGCCAACGGACCAAAGACAAATTAATGGTTTTATTTGCACAAGTATATTATATATACAAAAGCCTAGGAACCTATTTCAACTTTGTGGCACCCAGTTTCTCCTTTACTATATATAGATAATAGTTCAAATCCTGTACGGGTTTGGTAAATTTAAGAGTATGTTATGAATTAATATCTATTAGAGTGAATCTCCATATATTTTACCATTATATGATGACTCTTCATCATCTTTGTATTACTCTTGTATTAATGTGTTGAGCCTGTAAATAGAGGCTTTGTATTACACATATGGAGATATCAATAAGGAACCATTCTCATATTCTCTCTATATTTCTAATAGGTTCTAGTTGTTTTACAACACGTTATAAACACGAGTTGCTTTTAGAGTCTGTTCACATCTTCATGAGATAAGTATCGCCTACTAATTAACTTTAGTTGTTCTTTATTCTCTCGAACATAAACCTTATTGTAATTTATAAAATTTTCGGTTAAATAGAGATTCATGTTTATGATTTGGTTTATTGGTATAATATTGGATCTAAGCTTTTAATTAACAATTTGCGACAAGTATATGTTTTTCATATAAATTATTTTAATCTCAAATGTATTGCATCCCTATAATATAATTCCATCTTAATTTATCATTTATTATCCATACAGTTAATTGGATTATATTCATACAAGATGAAGGATTATATAAATATTACTCGTATATGATTTGTTTTGTTTCTATTGGTTATTGACTCTCTAGTGGGGGAGACACTCAAATAGGTGTTTGGTGTTTTATATGCATATGATCAGTTGTTTTATATACGTTTTCATCATCATCATCATCATCACTACTATTATTATACACTTTTAATTTATAAATAAGGTAATTCCAACCTACGTTTAAGCATATGATTTAATTTGATTTCAATAAATAAATAATTGGACTAAACATACTTCTCGAATTGATTATATAGTGACATAAATATTAAATTCTTTTATGATAACTCTTATATGTTTCCAAATAATTATTATTGATAAATAATTATATTTCTCAAGTAAATTTATTTTATTTGATTGTAAGTTATAAAAAAACATGTGGTACTTATTTTAAAAGGCGATTTATGTATAAATCGAAAGATGTTGCACATTATTAATATCTTTTAATGGTCCGCGGTAATTAAATGTATTGTTGATACTTTCATAAGTTAAATGTCTTTTTATTTACCTCTTCTCTAAATATTATGCGGCATTCAATGTGGACTTTTAATTTTTATTGGCCATCAGGTAGTTACATGAAAGTTTTCAATGTATTACTATACACTTAAAACATTAAAAAGCATATGTTACTATAAGATGTATTACTTGTTTCTATGCACATGTTCATAACTGCATACATGTTATGAAAATGTTTAGATACATGGATTGTGTTTAGAAGTTGTTAGTTTTTAGTTTTGTCGTCAGTGACAAATAATTATAATTAATAATAATGATGTATCATTTTCTTTCATGAAAATTTTAGAAATTTAAGCCAACTATTAGTATAGGTTATTCCTTTTGTATTAAAATGACTTATGTAAACATGTAGTTCAAGATTCTCGTAAGAATTCTATATGCATGCATATAATTGTAATTAAGCATTCAAGATATCTTTCATGAAGTCTTTCACAATATGTTAGTTTTAACCATAATGAAACAACAATATGTAGAAACTCATGTAGTTGATGTTGATAAAATAAGGAATGATGTCTAGTGGGTTTTATTTAATCACAATTGCAATTTGTATATGGACATTATAATACATATTACTTTTATGATGATATGGTAAAAAGATAATACTACATAATTTATATGTGGTGTATTATCACGAGGAACAATTGTTTAGTTTAATTTTAATGTGTTTAGAAGTTAATAATTCATGAAATTTGAATCACATAAAATGTGAATACATACACTTTACAACTTCACATCAAGGAGCTTCGAAGAAGCTTAATATATGTCTGATCAGTTAATATGATAAACTTTAACTATGTACTTGTTTTGAGGATGTTTTCTGTGGTAGATAACTATATGTTTCTTGGAAAACGATGATATGATTATGGATAGTTTTATATTCTTGCTTCATTTTCTATATACATTAGACATAAACTCGGTCAGTTTATAAGTCAAATGCGTATGGACGAGTAGACTTTTGATTAGTGGTACTTTTGAATTTTGATGACAACAGTAATTTTCATGTTTAAGTTTTGTGAAAATAGATCATGTGGATAACAAATGATGTCTAATAACTCATGTTATTTATTTGATTTACATTATTTTAAAAACGTGTTTTATATGGTAGTGTATTATAATAATGAAAATGCGTATATGATTTGTTGTTGGAAATGTATATGAATTCTAGTTGTTATACATTAATGGGTAAATCAAATAAATGACCAAAGTTGTGGTATATGACCACATGATATAAACATGCTTGAATTGTGAGCAAGAGTTATAATATTACACCGATGTACCAAACTCGATAAAGCTTATTATAAATTTACGGAAGTTGTAAGATTTTGGATCGCTAAATCTCAATGATTCTGGCATATAACTTCTTCTCAATTGATGTTATATGATAAGAAGATTATTTATACAAGTTGTGAATAATACAATTTCCTTTTACTAACCTCAAATATACTCTTGAAGTAGTAAGTTTGTTAAAGAATACCAAGAAAACGCCCACCATGAAAGTTGTGTGGTGCTAATCCATTCCCTGAAGTGAATGTGATGATAGATTGATCATAGTAAAGATTGCCATCATAACTAAGGAAATTATAATGATGATGAAGGATTAATCTTTAATATTAATAAAGTTAAGGGTTTATTATGTTATATTTATTTTACTTAATTGAATTGTAGTAGGTTTAGGAAAGGTATGTCTTGAAGAGCAAGTTTAGTGAGTCTATATATATGGTATAGATTATTAGTTTTATAAGAGAGAGTTAAGAGAGAGTCAAGGAGTCTCATTTCCATGTACGTTTGATAAGTTCGTGAAGTTCGTTTGTTAAGTTCGTTTGATATATGAAAAGAGCCGAGGGTTGTCACCTCAATATCTCGTGTTCGTTTGTTTGATAAGTTCATTTGATCTGATTGTTTGATCCGTCTGGACCAACAATTAGTATCAGAGCTTAGGCTCGAAGGAGAGGTTGATTAATAATATTTTCGTTTGATCAACTTGCTTCAGTTTGTTTGCTGTTTGCGAGAGGAAAAGAAAACGTCGTGTGAATTAATACATAACACAGTTGTGTTTGTGGTTGGGAATATCACAACCGACATCACACCTAATATTATTTGTGTTTGATTTATTTTCTTTTCTTGCTTAGAAAGCCATTGTCACCAACTAATTATATTGATTATTTGGTGTTGAATTATCCTGTTACCTTTTATTGGCACCATAAACAAAGTAGAAAAAGGATTCAAAGTTAGTTGATACTTTGAATTATTATTCATTGTGAATCTTGAATTGAGAATTAAAGTGAAGTCCGTGGAAGGTTTAGACTAGTTGGTGAATTATTTTCGAGGCACATATTCAAGCAGGTTAATTAAATCAAGAAAGAAAGTAAGCATGTTAATATAATAGCAAAGGGTGATCGAAGAAAAAAGTATCTTGAAGGCAAGCAACAAGTTTATTTCGGGTTGAAGAATCTGTGAGCAAGGAGGAACCGGGGTTACAAGATTGTTTCCGGGTGACTAAGTAATCAAGATATGTTCTTGATAAACTAAGAAAAGTTTGTGGTGTTTGGTTATTTATTGGAGATTGATTTCGGATCGGGTATCAATTCCAACTGAAATAGCAAACCGGGGAAGAAAGTAAAGATATGAAAGAAATGATGATGATTGGAGGAATTCCAGTATTGACGAAATCGAACTACAAAGTATGGTCGATCAAGATGGAGGGATTTTTGAAAGAGTATGGTTTTTGGGACGTTATTGAACCTATAGTCGGTGTAGCTGTAAATGAAAGGAAGATGTACACAGCGTTGGGGTTCATATGTCAAACCCTACCGGAAGACATCTTGGTACAAGTTGGCATACTTATGAATGCTAAAGAAGTATGGCGTGCTTTGAAGATTCGATTTCTCGGAATTGATTATGTACGAAAGGAAGAAGAAGAAGAAAAAGCGGCTAAAGAAGCCGCTAAGAAAGAAAGATTGGATAAGATCGTTGAGAAGGAAAGATTGGATGCTATTGTTCAAGAAGAACAAACACGTAATAATGAAGCTCAGGAAGCTACAGAGAATGAAGAAGCTTTGCAAACTGTTTTGAGAAGTAAAGGAAAAGAAAGGATGAATGAAGAAAAAGAAAGAATTTCTTCAGCAGAATAAGAAGAGAAGATGGAGAATCTTAAGGTATGTTTTTATGACTCAAACAACCTTGAAGATGAGAAAATTGATAAGATAAGTGAGCAGGAAGGAGACAAGAAATCTGCTACTGATGATGATGAGAGGAAGGATATTGTATTGAATGAAAGGAATGATGCAGCTAATAAGTCTGCATATTTAGAAATGTGTATGAAAGTTAACAATCAAGCAATTGTTGATGGAAAGGTAGAACCGAATGAAAGGTTAAGAAGAATTGTCAGAATGAAAGGCCCAATAGGGTCTGATAAAGAAAGAAAGAATAACACATATGCAAGTTTTGATGAGCAAAGAAAGAAAAGAAAAGTGAGAAAGAACAACGTGGAGAACGAAGTTGTATCTGAGCTAAATGTGGATGGTTTGAGCGATGAATGTGAAGAACTTGTTAAACAGGTTTGTTACAAACAACTGAAAAGAAAGGGTAAAGATGAACCAATGATTAAAATTGAAGAGTTGAGAGCGTTATTGGGAATTCAAGACCTTGGTGGTATAAATTCAAGATTAAGGGTGTGAATAAAGGATTAATCTTGAATATTAATAAAGTTAAGGGTTTATTTTGTTATATTTATTTTACTTAATTGAATTGTAGTAGGTTTAGGAAAGGTATGTCTTGAAGAGCAAGTTTAGTGAGTCTATATATAGGATATAGATTATTAGTTTTATAAGAGAGAGCAAGAGAGAGTTAAGAGAGAGTCAAGGTGTCTCATCTCCATGTACGTTTGATAAGTTCGTGAAGTTCGTTTGTTAAGTTCGTTTGATATATGAAAAGAGTCGAGGGTTGTCACCTCAATATCTTGTGTTCGTTTGTTTGATAAGTTCGTTTGATCTGATTGTTTGATCCTTCTGGGCCAATAGATGACACCATGAAAGTTATCTAGTTAATTATCCATTCTTTGAAGTGAATTTGATGATATAATGATCGGCGTAAACTCTATGCTCATGGTAATTGGATAAATTGTCATGATGCTCATGTTAATAATGAGATCAACTATGTTAATAATGTGATGATTATAAAATGATTGGTGATAAAGGTCATGAGGACATTATAATGACCCTCACGTTGATAATGAAATCAACCATGTTACTATTGACCACGAGAAGTGGCACGCTAAGTGAGTGATTATACGAGAATAAAACACGGGAAACGTGTTTTAACATGAATGTTTAGAATGATGATATACTATATGATCATAATACAAAAATTTATGGATCATGATTGTTTAATATATTGGCTTGACCGGTTTGACCATTCCGAGTCATTGATGATGTGAATTTATTGGAGAACTAGAAGATTCTTCATGGTAATTAAACATACAATGTTTGTTCTCAAGGGGAAGTTAATTGTTAACCAACTAAGCTGGGTTTAAATCTCTAATATACTATGAAAATGATAAAAGGATATGTATATCCTGACATGATACCATTTAGTGTTTTTAAATCGATGCATCGTCTAAATGGTTATCAAATTCACAACCTGAAGTTTGCGTGACTTGTGACTTAGCTAACAGCAAGCACACTATTCTACAGGTGATCTTAATTCCCATATTACTAATGATTATTGGAATAAGTGTTAAACAACATGTGATTGTTATTGTTACAAATTTTTTTTGTCGAAGAAGATGAACAAACGTTTATGATTAAATACAAATCCAATAATCATGAGAGCAAAAGTTCATATTTGTTTGTTGGAACATGTGTTTTTACACAAGGTAATATTAATTCACATAAGGCCAATAAGTTATAATACTTCATCCCCATTACAATTGGTTTTCAATCAGGAACCAAATATTTCCCATTTGTAGTTTTTAAAACAGATTGCAATTACTCCACCACAATGCACAAAAATTAGACATCAAGGAAGGTTGGGAATATATGTTGGATATGGAAAAGTATTGATAAGTATGTATCTAGAGTCATCAATGTGGGATTCGTCTACGACTCAATATTGATTTTTACTTAAATAAAATAATATTTCCAACATGAGGGGGAAATAAGAAGAAGTTGGTAAATTAAAAAGTTGTAATGAATTATCATTATGTTGATCCTCAAGTTAAAAGGTGTAAACAAGAAGTTAAAAAGATAATTCATTTACAAGAATTAGCGAATTAACTACCAGATGTATTCACTGACCTAAATAGAGTGACTGGCTAAGTCACATATAACAACTGCTATTGCTCCAATAAATGTTATTAAAAGGATAACCATACACTGGTAATGAGTTTATGG